>NC_133406.1:39545000-40186923 GCF_049350105.2 Macaca mulatta | reverse complement strand
AGAAGAAAGAAAAACAAAACAAAACAAACAAACAAACAAACAAACAAGAAAAGACTTTAAAATCTTCAGGCCAATTTTATCTTTTGGAAAAATTCAAAATAATGAATAAAATACTTAAGTTTTCAGCAATTACGAAGTGATCGGATGATTTAGAAGAGAATCATCTAAACATATTTCTGAAGAAGCAGAAATTATGTGAATAACTCAGAAATGAAGGCCAATTAGGTAAACTGGTTGGAGGTTAGTGTAAGTAAAACTGATTAGATTAGAAGAAATAGGGTATGGACAAATCAGAGAGATTGGAGGAAAAAAATGATAATTTCATAAGGAATCTGAGTTACAGTGTGTAACATATTTCGCCTTTAACTAACAAAAGTGACTATAAATGGTATAAACATACCACGTTTATTTTGGTTGCTCTGCAACAGTGTTTTTCTTTTCCTTTCTCCTCAGTCTATGTAAATGAAAAATAGTCAGGTGTGGTGGCTCATGCCTATAATCATAGCACTTTGGGAGGCCAAGGCAGGAGGTCATTGAGTCCAGGAGTTGGAGAACAGCCTGGGCAATATAGTGAGACCTCATCTCTATAGGAAGATAGGAGGAAGTGGGGTGCAGTGGTATGTGCCTGTAGTCTCAGCTACTCAGGAGGCTGAGGTATGAGGATTGCATGAACCTGGTAAGTCAAGATTGCACCACTGGGTGACAGAGAGAGACTCTGTCTTGAAAAAAAAAAAAAAGAAAGAAAGAAAAAGAAAAAGAAAAATAGAGTTTTCCTTTTGATTCTGAAAATTTTCAAACAAAATTCATGTTTCTACTCTTTACGCATCCTATTTTTCCTACATTTATATGAATTTTCTTCTTTTCTTTTGGTATCATTTGTAAAGGATACTTATACATTTTTGGAAAGAGTCTAATGTTTTTTCTCCTCTCACTTAAGACTGCTTTTCTGATTTTGTTTTCTGTGATAGAGGAAGAATGAGTGTGAGCATTAACACTCCCTTCCCAGAAGGAAGGCTGCTCTGTGCTGCGCAGCTCCTGGCCTTTGTGCATAGAGAAGACATGAGACTAGGCCTAATAGTGGGATACCTGGGACAGAACGGGAATGAGCTGTTGGGACAAGAAAGAAACCGGGGAAATATGGGAAGATTTCAGTCACTTGTGGGGGTAGTTGGGGGGTAAGCATGCCCTTCAAAAGCAATTTTTATAAACTGTTTATTTGGGAAAAAGGTGTCACATCAACCTCTGAATCCCTTCGACATTTCCATTAAAATGTCCCATTTCCATCTGATGCTATTACAGTGAGATTTGTGAATGTACATATGTTTGCCTAACTTGTCAATGTGTTGAGATTGGATTCAAGGTGAGAGGAGAAGCTCTTAAGATGACCCAGTTTTTTGGGTTTTTTTTTTTTCTGTAAAGCATGCCATATCACAGCAATTAAAACTGTAAAAAGAAGAGGGTTAAGACAACAGTCAGAAAACAGTGTTCTGTTCTCTGGTCCCTCTTCCATTTTTCTCATACTGTTCTAGGGCTCTAGATTCCATGTTGCTTAACGTGTGCTTATTAACCTGTCCTCTCAGCTGTCATGTAGAGTCTGCCGATTTTCTGTTTTCGAGTCAGCTTAGATGATGTCACTGAGGTCACTGCAGTATCATGGCCCCCATCATGCCGGAGATGTCCACTCGAGGCTCCACTGCTGGCATCTGCCTGGCTGCTTCAGGAAGTGTGATGCCAGGTGTGGGTCTTGCTGCCACTGCCTTGTGTTTCTAATGCCTCTGAAAATACCATGGTGCCGTCCACATTTGACATCTTGGGGATTTCCCCTTCCAGATGTAGATGTAGGTTGTCTACTGCTCCAACTACTGAATCAATTCTGTTTCTTTTTGGGTTCTGCTTTAGTTCTGTCTCTCCAGGACTCAGATGTAAGTCTGTGGTTGCAGGATCTGCTGGAAGGCAGAGCCTGGCTTGCCTCAAAATATTCCTTCACACTGGCTTGTCTGGGACCCTTCCTAGATATTCCAGCTCTCTCTTACCTTTGGATATGCTCTGTCCCAGGACAGAGGTGCTTTGGCCCCACCATGTGAGGTCATCACACCCTTGGTCATGCTTCAACTTGTCTACATCTCAGCACAGACTTAGGTCCTCAAGGTAAGAGTCCGGCTACATGGACAATAGTTTTCATAGTCCTTTCATTTGGATTCTCTCCTTTGATGCAATATTAATGAGTATACCATTAAGATAATTGGGTCACTGTCTTATACTCAGTAAAAATTTCAGCTTGGAAAAAGAGATGAGCTTGTCTCTGTTATTTAAATATCCATTTATTTATTTCTTCATTCATTCAACATATTTAATTAGTAACTACTGTATGCCAAAGATGGTTCTAGGGATTGAGGACATACCAGTGACCAAGACAGACAAACTTCCTCTCTTCTTGGAGTTTACTTCTTATGGGAGAGGCAGACCATTAGCAAGTAAACTGACATTGTAATTTTAGAAGGTGTTAGGTTCCCTGAAGAAAACACAACAGGGGAGGGAACCAAGGTTGACAGTGGGCACAGGATGGGGGCACTCTTTCAGATAGGGACAACCACTAGGGCAGGCCTTGCTGAGACTCTGAAACACCAGAATTTTAGTTATTTTAATTGCAGGTAAGTCCTTTCCAGAGTTTCATTGACGAAATGAGCTGAAATGATGACATAATGAAATCATCTGTGTGCTGCAGTTAGCTGTGTCATCGTATCTCAACAATTTCAGGTGAAAATCATTGGCATGTAAAAGGAAGGAGATACTCTGTTAGTTTCAGGAAGAAAAATGAGTCTGACTCTTTTCTGTTGGAAAGTGATTGATGGTTCCAGGAGCCTCTTTTTTCCCTCTTGTTCCTCCAGCCTCAGCCTCAGTTTTCTCCTTCTGTTGAGGTTGCAGATGAGGATGGTTTTCACTTTCTTATAACAGGAGGTAGTGTGGTTTTCATTTAACTGCATACACTTACAATGCAGCAGGTTATTTGCATAAAAATGTACCAGGCATTTCTCAGAGCTTGTTTAGACTTCCTAAGTATTCTGTAAAGCTCTAGTTTTACAGATGAGTGTCCAAGATCACAGAGCTGGTAATAGTAATGAGAGCCACTCATATTGACTGGCTACCATGTGCCAGGGATAGGGTAAAGTATTTTACCACATACTTCCCCCAAATTTCCTGTGATACAAGAATTAGTATGTTCATTATACCTTGGGGGAAGTTAAGATTGGACAGATGAAAAGACTTAGCCAAGTCATACAGCAGGAAGCCTGATTTTCTGCCTGATCCCAAAGTGCACTCACTTGCCATCAAATTGTGATCATTGTCAAGGTGAATCTAGGTGGTAGCATTTGTATTTGACCTTGGATGATGATCCGAGGCACAGAAAAGCGGCAGGGCCAGAATTCAACTCAGGTCCCCAAATTGCATCAGAGCTAAGAGTTTGGACTGTGAGAGTTACACAGATCGTGGTTTCAACCCAGGCTACAGAACTTACCAGCAGTATGACTATGGGCAATTTCTGTAGCTTTCTGATTCTCGATTTTCTGATCTGTAAATGGGCATAATAGATACCTACCTCAAAGAATCTAATTATCCATTAAATAAATGGATATTTAAATAACAGAGACAAGCTCATCTCTTTTTCCAAGCTGAAATTTTTACTGAGTATAAGACAGTGACCCAACTATCCTAATGGTATACTCATTAATATTTCATCAAAGGAGAGAATCCAAATGAAAGGACTATGAAAACTGTTGTCCATGTGGCTAGAATCTTACATTGAGGACATAAGTCCTCAAAGAATCATTTGAGTGATTTAAAAATGTATACACTTGGCCTTCCATGTCTGGGGGTTCCCATATTTGCAGATTCAACCAAGTGTGGATGAAAAATATTCAGAAACAAACAATAAAAAATAGCAATACAACAACAAAAATAATATAAATAAAAATACAGGCCAGGTGTGGTGGCTCACACCTGTAATTCTAGCACTTTGGGAGGCTGAGGTGGGCAGACTGGCTGAGCTTAGAAGTTTAAGACCAGCCTGGGCAACACAGTGAAACACTGTCTCTACTAAAATACAAAATATTAGCTGGGCGTGACAGCATGCACCTGTAGTCCCAGCTAATTGGGAGGCTGAGGCAGGAGAATCACTTAAACCCGGGAAGTGGAAGTTGCAGTGGAGCTGCGATCGAGCCACTGCACTCCAGCCTGGGCAACAAAGCGAGACTCTGTCTCTGAAAACGAAACAAAACAAAACAAAACAGTATAACTACTATTTTCATTCCATTTACATTATATTAGGTATTATAAGCAATCTAGAGATGATTTAAAGTACAGGGGAGGATGTGTGTAGGTTATATGCAAATACAATGCCATTTTATACAAGGGACTTGAGTATCCATGGATTTTGGTACGGTGGGAACCTATCCCCCTTGGATATGAAAGAACCTATCCTCCTTGGATATCAAGGATGACTATATTGTGTTTTTAGAGCAATTTTTGGTGCATACAAAGCTCTCAATACATTCCAGGTGTTATTATTCTGTTTCACTGTGACAGACCCTAATATACTAGCCACACTGCTGTTCTTTGCTGAGTAAAACCACAATTCTGTATAGCTCTCGGGCATCCAAGACACCTGGCAGGCTTGGCCCCCTCCCCATTGCTGGCAGGTGGGTCATGATTGGTCTAAGTCAGATGTTCCAAAAATGTGTTCTCAAGACGAGCAGCATCAATATTATCTGGGAACTTATTCTAAATGCAAAATTTCAGGCCCCACTTGATTAAAGACTCTGGGGATAGAGCCCCACAATGTGGGTGATGCTGGGTCACTTCTAGGTGACTCTGACATGGGCTAAAGTTAGGAAACTGCTAATCTAAACCAGTACTGATCATCTCATTCCCCTTTCCAATAACTGGGTGAAGCTTAGACACAGGGCCCAATCATGGCCTAGAGGACCTAAGAAGAAGCCAGATGGGGAGTATGGAGCATGCTCAGGTTTTTTGTGCCAATTTAAAGGGGTATGTGAGAGTAACTGCCTTCTTTGCAGGATGCTATTTGTTGTGTATGTGACACCTGGACTACTTCCGTCACTTTGAAACTGAGAGAAAGATGTTTTCTAAGAAAGACAGGGTCTAAAGTTAGAAAATACCCAGGTCTTTGTTGATGCTGCTGAGCTGCTGAATAAGCCAACCTCCAGACTTCCTCTTACATGTTATAATAAATATTATTGATGGGTAAGCCACTTTCAGTGGGTTTTCTTCTTTGTAGCTGAAAGCAAACTCACTGATGTTCCCATACAACAGTTGTCTCTTATGTAAATCAGTGCTCTTTGGAATGTATTATAGAAAGATTATGGCGCATTGAAAATGTGGACTTTAATCACACTAATTATTTATTTTCATTTTCTCTCTGTATTGATGGTGGAGGGGTAACGCATCCATTTCTTTCTTCCTTTGGACTGTGAATGAGCCAAGAAAATGCCAAACATTTGGATGAAGAGAGGCTCAGTTTTTCATATGGGTCCAAATGATCTGGATGTTTGGCTTCTGAAAATGAAACATCTGGAGCACAAAGCAATGTTTTTACTTTTCAGTTATATTTTGGTGTTATATAGAAACTGTTATTAAAACCAGGAAGAAAAGATTTATGTAAGAAATGGGATCACTTGAGCGCATCACTGGCAAGCTGCCCCGCCCATATAGCAATTCATTCATTCAATTTTTCTCATTCCAAAGAATTGAATATCTACCATGTGCAGGACATTGTGTGATGGAGATGTAATTATGATTTCACATATAAATATGACTTTATAGACTTAAAGACAGTCTTTGTCTTCCAGGACCATATGGTTTAATGGTGAGCAATTGTTATAATAAAATAAGTTGACATGGTAGAGAGTGGTAAGGTGTTCGTGGAAGCTTGAAGAACAGTGTTTTCATTCATTTAGTTATTCAATGTATATTCATCATGTGTTTAAAGAACCAGATTCTATTTCAGGCTTTGGGTCTACAGTGATAAGCACGGCCAGCAATCATCTCTACTCTCATGGATCTTACAGCCTAATGGGAAAGAAAGACATGAATGCATAAATACACAAATAAATATATTTATAATGATAAATTCAGATAGTTTTATGAAAGAAAGAACGGTGTGCTATCCAAGAGAGTAACTGGGGTGATGTCATTTACTATGGGGGTCAGGAAAAAACTGTCTGAGGATATGACATTTAAGCTGAAACCTGTAGGGTGAGTGGGAGTGAGTGAGATTAAGTTTGGGGGCATGAGTAGGAGGAAAGGTTAGAAAAGTCTTCTTATAGGAAGTGGCATTTGAGATGAGTCTCAAAAGTCAAATTGGCATGGTAGAAAATGTCTATATATGTGCACATGAAGAGGATTGTGAGGAATATATCAAAATGCAAACAATTTTATCTTTGGTATCATGAAAATGTGTACTTCTACTTTTCTTGTTTCTGTTTGATGTGCTGTATTTTCTGTGTACTTCTTTTGCAATAAAAAATTACTTTAAAAAGTAACCATAAAAGAAAAGAGAGATAAATTGGTGTTTTTCAAACAAGAAACGATGGGGTCAGGAACGGGGTGTATGTGTATCTGTGGGAGACATAGTATTTCCAGGCAAAGTAAATGGTTTTGGCAACAGCTTGAGCATTTAAATAACTACTAGTTACTAATAGCATCTCACAACTACAGCATGGCAGTGGAGACAGGGGAGAGAGGTGAAACAGGAAAGTGGTCCAGAGGTCAATTAAGGCCCTTGTGTCATCAGGAAGGACCTCAGGTTCATCCTGTGGTCAGTGGGGGTAAGGTGATTGGATTTGTATTTTAGAGGCATCCCCCGGTGCCAGTGCAGTCTATGGGACAACTGCAGTCATTTAAGAGAGGCCGGGCGCAGTGGCTCACGCCTGTAATCCCAGCACTTTGGGAGGCTGAGGCAGGCAGATCACTCGAGGTCAGGAGATCTAGAACAGCCTGGCTAACATGGCGAAACCCCGTCTCCACTAAAAATACAAAAATTAGCTAGGTGTGGTGGCACATGCCTGTAACCCAGCTACTTGGGAGGCTGAGGCAGGAGAATCGCTTGAACCTGGGGGAGCCAGAGGTTGCAGTAAGCCCAGATTGTGCCACTGCGCTCCAGCCTGGGTGACAGAGTGAGACTCTGTCTCAAAGAAAAAGAAAAAATAAAATAAAATAAACAGAGCATGTTGTTAACAGCAGGGAAATATTTCTTCTTTAAAACTGTAAGTATCTTCAAGTGAGCGACCCAAGACTTTTTCTTATTTGGTCGCCGTGGCTCAATTTGGGACAATGGCAACTTGGCCAGTTCTTATCTGTGTAGACCACTTTGGCTGACTTGATCGATTTAATTATTAAATTCAAATGATTAATTTGACCAGTCTGATGCCAAACAACTGAGTGGGTGAAATTCTTTTGTTTCAGCCATGTGTTTCAGTGTGCTGCAGCCCCAGTCTCCCCTTTACCTGGTCGTCACCATGAGTCCTTTATGGATCTTAAGAGGAAGGCAGCACTATCCTTTTTCCACCTGAGAGATCAGAATGAGGTCATGTCTGCAGAATGATTGATTTCCTCAGACAAAAATACCACTGAAATATAAACTGTCAATATTGTTTGCTCTGATACCAACTTTTTGTGCAGGTTTTAATTTTGTCTGTTTATTTCAACCAAATCTGAGGTCTCCATGACTACAATAGAAGAACAGAAGGAATAGAAGACTTCTGTGTTAGAACATCCTAAATGATATTGTTTATAATAAAACGTGGGTATTTTGAAGGATGCCCATATTTTTAAAAGGTGTAAATACTGTTCATATGGTGTTCCAAGCCAGAGACATTTTTATGTTCTGGCCGTGGGTGACATGTGAGCACATTGGAAGGATATATCAATAAGGACTCTAGAAACAGACTAAAAAGATATCTGGATTTTATGGTCAAATTCAGATGGAACGAGATGTGTTTATTAGCCTCTAGGGCAGGGTCTGGGCTCCGTATGACCTGAGTCATCAGGTCAAATGTGGCCATGGATGACATCCAAGTAGTTGTATGAGTTTACATTCTGAATGCCTGAGAAGCTTTACTTCAGGAAAAACTCACATTTTCATGGGTTCTTCATGGATGTGTGGCTAACCTGTTTGGCAGGATTGACACATGATGGTAAGTCCAGCATCCTTTCCCAAGAGGAAGTGAGTGTGTTTGAGGCTTTAGAGTTAGAGCTGAAGTCCAGCTCTTCTCCCTACCATCTGTGTGACTTAGAGTTCTTCATTTGTTAAATGGGGGTAACAAAGTTCACTTTGCAGGGTTATTGTAGGGGAATAAATAAGATATTTATAAGGTTCCTGGCATTTAATAAGCTCTGAAAAATTGTTGCCCCTACTGTTGTTATCATTCATACTCTGAAACACGACAGAGCTATGCAAGCAACTGCTCAAGAATTTTGATTTCTAAATTCTGCAAATTAGAAGCTCTAGGATGGTGGAAATCAAAGGAGGAAAACAGAGATTAAAACGGTGGGAAGATCAGGTTAGGGTTTCCTGGTGTTCAAAGTGGTGACATCTCAGGCCCTGTGTAGCATCTGGAGATTTTTTGAACTTAGCCTGTATGTAAGGCCAACATATTCCTGGCTGTCAATGCAGATGCCAAGGCCTTGAGTTCCCGGTAGAAAAAGGTTAGGGTGATGCCAGGGTGCAGCCATATCACTTAGCTGAATGGTTCCACGGTTCAAATCAGGGGTAATGCTGGCTGACCCCAGCCCGCTGAGTATCTGTCTCAATATTTGTTGCTGGTATGTGTTCCCAGCCACTTATCAGTCCTCCTTTCCTTCCTCCTGGGTCTTGTCCTAGTCAGGTGCTCTGCTTCCAGTCAGGTACCCAGCTTGTGTCCTATTTTGCTTCCCAGCTTAAGGAGAGCAAATGTTGCAGGTAAAGTATTTGCTGACAAGGTGGAACCTGTGTCAATTTGAAAAGGACTCTTGGAAATCATAAGAATGACATTTTCATGGCAGAATGATAGACAATGGATCAGTATTTGGAGTCAGGAGGCTCTGTCTGGCACTTGTGATTGGGATACATCATGGTGCAGTGGCCACACTGTCTACTCTGAAGGCCACCCTTGCAAGAAATAGTGTTTTCAAGTGTTCCCTGAAAAAGGCAAATGATTAGGGGGGTGGTTCAATACAGAGTTACTGGCTCATCACCTGTTCACTTCCGGCCTGATGCATTTTTGGCTGACAGTGACTTCATTTGCAAAGCAAGGTCCTTGTGTGATCCACTCCTTGGGCCTCATTCACCTGCCCATCTCAGGAATCCCATGCAAAGGGGTGTCCTCTGCCGGCATCTTTGTGCTTCTTGCATTGGGACTTACACCTGTGGTTGCCTTAAAAATGCCTTGGGTTTCTTAATGCTTGTTGCCCTGCACTGTTGTGTAGGTGCTGAGGAAAGGTTGCAGGGGGCAGGGACAAAAAGTACTCCATGAACATGAAAAATGCTGCAGTGACAGGTTTCTTTTTGGAGAGTCTTTTGAATTCCATAATAATATGAAACTAATATGACTACTACCTACATTTTCAGGTCCTTTTCTGTTTCTCAGGTACTGTGTTAAGCACTTTTCATGGTGTTTGAATGCCTGTTGTTTTGCTTGTCCTGCATCCCTCCTCCTCTTGTGGTAACAGCAGATTTAAACCAGAAAATCAACTCTTGATTTTCCTTTTGGAGCCCACCTATTCCCCATTACATGTAATCTTTGGGGGCCTCTTGTTTTGTTTGCCTTCTTTTCTCCCCATTTGTTAGGGAGGGATCTTTGCTGTAGGTTTATGCGGATGGCTGAATACACAGGACACCTGACCCTGGACAGATGAGGTTGCCAGCATTTTATTAGTTGCTTATACTCACAGTCTTGGGGAGGAGGACACCACAGGCCACACAGAGCCACAGGGGGTTGTGCTCAGTAATAGAGTGAACAAGCAGAGGCTGTGGGAGACAGACTTTGTAGTATCAAGAGGGTAGGGGTGTCCCCTGCTACCTTATAAAGATGTGATTGGGTCATTTAAATAATTCCACAGGCCAACAGGGAACTGAAACCCACTACTCAGGGATAGGCAGGAATTGCACTTTGTTCATTTGATAAGGAGAGATGTTTGGCTAGGGGACCTTATTTGTAGGAGCAGAAGAAGAGGGAAGTTGGCAGTTAGGTCATTTGAGGCCTCCCTCATTTTCCCCAGATGTCAAGGCCCACATAGTATTGGGCCATAACTTTAGGTCTCATACCATACCTGTGAGTCAAAGTCCTGTGTCCTTCACTGATAAAGAGGATGGGCATGTGGCCTGTGCTAGACCAATCAGGCTCTGTCTCTTGGAAATATGAAACCTTAGTGAAACAAGGATGGAAAAATGATTGGAGTTGACTAATTCTGACAGGGCTGTCCCAAATAAATTATTCACTCCTATAACCCAGAATCTAGAGTTGAATTCTGTTGCTTGCAGCCAAGAACAATAACTGTTTCACATTTATTTGATATAATGACCCTAAGGGATAGGTAATTTTTATTATCCCCATTTTACAGATGAAGAAACTGATGCAAAGAGATGCTAAGATTGTTCACATTCATAAAACAAGTAAGTGACAGCAGGGGGGGTTGAAAAAAGAAGATTAGATTGGCAGTAGTTTGCAACTCTGCACCTTTTCCTTAAAGACAGGGAATAGAAATAGTGTGTCAGAACATCAAATGCCACCCAGGCAAGGGAGTGCTGATGAGATATGGTATCACCCAGTGGCAATACCTGGTACACTCCTTGGTATGTGCAGTCTTTGGCCTTATGGGGTCACTTACATTTCACAAGAGCTAAGTAAACTCAGTCCCTGAGTTCTAAAGATGGTTGGATATGAGGTGTCACATTGATGTGCAGACCATAACCAGAGAAAGATCATTATCTTCAACTGGCTCTGATGAGGTTGAGCCAAGAGTATTCTGGTTTGAGTGGGTATGGAAAGGATGTGTGTGTGTGTGTTAGAGAGAGAGAGAGAATACGTGTGTGCATGCACTTCATAGTTCAGATTCTTGAATCTTTTCTGTCAGTAAGCACGTATGCCTGGACTTTGGTGAGCAAAGACAGGAGGGCTGAAAAGTGTAAAACTTTTCACTAAGAGTAGAAACTATGAGACCCAGTGTTTTCCCACTAAGAACCCACAACATTGGGAAAGTGAGAAAAAGGTGGACAATGCTCTAATGGGGATAAAACAAAAACAAAAACCCACACTTACTTAAAAGTACATCTACAGAAGTAGAAAGAAAGTCAGGAAAAGGAAGGAAGAACCACTAAAACCAAAGAGAGAAACGGAGAGAAGAAGGTGTGCAGGAAATGGGAAAAGGCGCTTTGGTAAGGCTGCTGTTCCTAGATGGAAGGACGTTCACCATCTCTGCAGGCCGCACAGGCCATCCTCTCCCTGCCCCTAGCTTCTGCCTGTCCAGAGCTGCTCGGGGAGCCATGCATCAGCGACCAGATGTTAGGAGCACCAGTGCCTCCTTGGACGTTCAGAGGTCTCGCCACCTCACAGCCATATTCAAAGAGAAAGTGGCTTCCTGCTGACACAACATTTCCCGAGCATGGGGGCATGAGCCTTGAGCTCTGATCCCCCCATGAGGCCCAAACTTACTCCACAAACTTTGAAGTCTGTGGTTCTTGGCTGGGTCTGAGGGCCTCAGTGCAGAAAGACACAAGTGGTCTCTGTCTGGGAGCCAGCCTGGTGGCAGGAGAGATGGAGCCGTGCTAAGGTACACAGAGCTAAAATTATCCTGCCCTTATTTTTTCTGCTTAAAGACACATTCTGTGAAAGTGATGGGTATTATGCTGTCAGTCCATTGATGGCTTCAAACCCCTCATCTGAGCCATGATATCATCTCCGGGGTGTGGGCTGCCCAGGTGCGCCTCTGTAGAGACGCTGCTTCCCAGCGCAGGGACCTGCAGCGGCTGTGAGCCAGGTCTGCCTCACCTTCATCCATCTCCTTCAAGGACACTGCAGGCGCCAGGCCAGGGCTTCCTTTCCACCGCTTCCTGGGAGGCAGTGTGGGGGGATATTCTTTCCAGGTCACACTGTGAAGGAATGAGGCTTGAGTGGAAGACACACAGAGGGAAGCAGACCTTTTCTGGTGGACTCCTTGAGTGACTAGTACTTCTTCCCAAGGGGTGCTGCTGCTTAGCCTATTGATTAAGAGTTTGGGGTCAGACTGCCTTGGCTGAATTCCATCTGCACTACTGACAAGCCCTGTGACTGTGGCCTATTACTTAACCTTTCTAAGCTTTAGTTATATCATCTATACAATGACAGACTTATCTCATGGAGTTTTGTGATGATTGAAAGAAATAATCCCCATAAAAAGCTTAGCACCTCACGCCTGTAATCCCAGCACTTTGGGAGGCTGAGGCGGGCAGATCACAGGGTCAGGAGATTGAGACCATCCTGGCTAACATGGTGAAACCCCGTCTCTACTAAAAGTACAAAAAATTAGCCAGGCGTGGTGGTGGGCGCCTGTAGTCCCAGCTACTCGGGAGGCTGAGGCAGAAGAATGGTGTGAACCTGGGAGGCTGAGCTTCCCGTGAGCCGAGATCGCGCCACTACACTCCAGACTGGGCGACAGAGTGAGACTCTGTCTCAAAACAAACAAACACTTAGCACCTTGCTGGCATGCAGAAAATACCTAATGTTATTTATTGGTTATGATGATGACTACATAGTTGTCTTAGGTGCCTCTGCCCTTGGACTTTTCTTGGCCAAACCGTAGAGATCATCTGGCCCCAAGTTAGGGGGTTGTTGGAATGATTCTTCTAGTGGTGGTCATAGTAGAGGTGGGGGCAGGAAAAGGAGCAGAACGGTTTGACAAATATTAAAATAAAATCTTGATACCTTTGCCACACCTTCCCCTGCATCACACTTGAATTTGGACTTCTAGGTTCAAAGTCAAACTCAAATGGCCGATGTTCTTAGAAAGCTGGCTCAAACCACTGTTGGCTGCAGTGTTCTCAGTGGGCAGAAGGCCATGTTCCTCAGCTGGACCAGCTCTGAGCACAGCAACATACAAAAGGTTGTCTTTGCCTCTCCAGCCTCCTTCCTTCAGGCTACTATTACAGTAGTAGTGTCTTCTCAGGCACAATCTTGTTTTTGTTCCTGTTGATACCTAGTTTTTTGTTGTTGGTTTTTTTGTTGTTGTTGTTGTGAGATGGAATCCCACTCTTGTTGCCCGGGCTGGAGTGCAGTGGTGGTGATCTCGGCTCACTGCAACCTCCACCTCCCAGTTCAAGTTATTCTCCTGCCTCAGCCTCCCGAGTAGCTGGGATTATAGGGACCTGCCACCACGCCCAGCTAATTTTTTGTATTTTTAGTAGAGACAGGATTTCACCATGTTGGGCAGGCTGGTCTTGAACTCCTGACTTCAGGTGATCTGCCTGCCTCGGCCTCCCGAGATACTTAGTTTTAGAAAAAATCTGAAATGAATTCATGCTGAGATATAAATGACTGACAGCCTGAAGTGTTACCACGCCAGGGGAATTTAGAGTTTGATATGAAATAATGTGCTCCCACGTTGATTTTAAGAGTCAGCCCATGGATGGCTGGACACAGTGGCTCACACCTGTAATCTCAGCACCTTGAGGGGCTGAGGCGGGTGGATATCTGAGGTCAGGAGTTTGAGACCAGCCTTGCCAAAATGGTGAAACCCTGTCTCTAATAAAAATACAAAAATTAGCCAGGCGTGGGGGCACGTGCCTGTAGTTCCAGCTACTTGGGAGGCTAAGGCACGAGAATCACTTGAACCCAGGAGGTGGAGGTTGCAGTGAGCCGAGACTGCACCACTGCACTCCAGCCTGGACAGCAAGAGTGAGACTCTGTCTCAAAAAAGAAAAAAACAAAACGAGTTAGCCCATGGATGCGGAAGGCATTCTGGGAGCATCAGGTCTTCCTACTTAGGTGGTTAATTACCTGCTCTATCCTGGTATTCAAATCTCTTTTTAGCTCAGTTCTAGCAGGCGGCATGATCAGCAGCACCAGTTGAACAGGGGAGCCAAATTGTTGTCCTGACATATAAGACGTATCTCCAGGCCAGGTGTGGTGGTGCACAAGCACTGTGGGAGGCTGAAGTGAGCAGACAGATCACTTGAGCCCAGGAGTTTGAGACCAGCCTGGACAACATGGTAAAAACCCATCTCTACAAAAAATTACAAAAGTTAGCTGGGTGCAGTAGTGCATACCTGTAGTCCCAGCCACTTGGGAGGCTGAGGTGGGAGGATTACTTGAGCCCAGGAGGCAGAGGTTGCAGGGTGCCGAGATGGTGACAGTGCACTTCAGCCTGAGTGACAGAGTGAGACCCTGTCTCAAAAAAAAAAAAAAAAAACAGTTGCATCTCCAAAACATTTCTCAGGGATACTGGGGGACAGAATCTGGCACTGAGGAGAGGCCCTGTTGCTCCAATGTCCTCCGCCCCACACCCACTTGCTCCTAAAATTCTTCATTTATAGAAGACTCTGTTGAACAGAGCTGCTGCTGATTCCCTTGCTGAGTCTGGGGCATGAATGCCATTTCTGGAAATATAAAATCCATGATAAGAATTGGAAGGAACTGGCAACTCTCTATACACAGTCTTGTTTAAAATGGAACTTCACCCTACACATTCCTTGTCTTTTTATTTATGTTGTCACTTGCTTGTAGATGATGCAGATATTTACTATTATCTTAGTGAGTATTACTTAGTAATACTTAGTGAGTATTATTACTATTATTTTAGTGAGTATTATTCAGTAAGTATTATGGAATCATTCCTAAGGCCTTCTTCATGCTCACCCACATCAATGCTGCATGTTCTAGATAAAGTAGCTATAAAAAAAATCTTGGAATTATTTTTATGCTTCAACTTGACTGGACTAAGGGATGCCCAGATAGCTGGTAAAGCATTACTTCTAGGTGTGACTGTGAGGGGTGTTCTGGACGAGATTAGCATGAATCTGTAGATGGAATAAAGAGTTCTCTCACCCATGTTGGTGGACAGCATCCGCTGCATTGAGGGCCTGAAGAGAGTAAAAAGGCAGAGGAAGGGTAAATTTGCTTTCTCTGCTTGAGCTGAGGCGTCTGTCTTCTCCTGCTGTCCGGCATGGATGCTCTTGGTTCTCAGGCCTTCATACTTGAACTGGGGTTTATACCACTGGTCGTGGGCCTGTTCCCACCTCCTGCTTCCAGACAGCAGACTGTGGGACATCTCAGCCTTCATAATCACATGAGCCAATCTCTCATAATACATTTATTTGTATGTATCTGTATGTATGGTGTTGCTTCGGTTTCTCTGGAGAATCCTAATAAAACTGTGATGCAGAGTAAGAATATACATAATGATATGCTGTTTTGCATAACAATACTTACTCTTACTATATATCAAATACATTGTTTGACCTCTGAAAATGATTTCATAGGTCACAACCTGCAGTAGGAGGCCAGGACCCATGTTCACACCTGACTTGCCTGTGCATAGATGGGCATGTGCAGTGTGAGTGCCTCTGATGATGGTGCTGATAGTGACAATGTTGGCCCTGAGTAACCCTGGCTGGAGGTGTCTTGTGTGAATTCTTCACTCATCCCTAGCATAAGGCCACCTCCCTGCAATATATCAAGGACAACTTGGGTCCAACGTGGTCTTGCCAGGAGTGCGGGCAGTGAGGGTGAGTCTGCGGTTCACACCCAGCAAGTGACACACACATAATCTGCATCACCGATTCCTCTTTCCACAGTGGAAATGGCCTCAGGGGAGTGGAAAGGAACCAGTTTTAGAGGGAGAGGCTGGGGGGAGGGTTAGTACTGTGGAGTCACACCTTTGTCCCATTCTGCATATGGGTCCAAGATGGCCCCACTTACCTGCTTTTTTCCAACCTGGCACACTTTTCTTCTGTGGAGGACTGAATTTGGGAGGGCTCCTGGCCTGTTGGGGGTAGCATAATGCAGATTCCAGGAATAGAGATAAACCAAAAGAAGGGCTCATGACAGGGCTTGCCAGAGAATGGTTTAACTGAGGACAGTGAGAGACACTGAGTATTTGCTTCTTCAGTGATGAACTCCTCAACACCTGCAGATGTGCAGTTTCAAGGAGAAACCTCTCCAACCCATTGTCCTGAGAGCTCTAGTACCCAGGGAGGTGATTCTGTGGCTATTTCATGCAACCTGAGAGACTTGTATTTTGTACAAGTGGAGAAACACAGAAAATTACAGTTGTGGTTATTGGAGGAATCACTATTTGTCTGAATTCCATTCAATCAAAAGCCACCTGGGCCCTGCAGATATCTGGAGTAAAAACAGTCCTATTTAGGCTTATAGTTAGAGCTATAGTGAAATCTCTATTGCATAAATGTAAAGTCTTTATATATTGCCTCTCTAAGAAGTCAGATTTCTTCAGGTCAGAAACTATTTCATTTCAACTTTATATTTCCTGCAAAACCAAGTGCTGTGCCATACCATTTGTTAATGTTCAATAAATATTTGTTAAATGAATAATAAAATGTGTGGTTTAACTCCTACAAATTTTTATCTTTAATCAGTTTTTCTCAACACTCAGCCTACTCTGCATCACCCCTCCCTGACTTCCCAGTCAATGTGTGCTGAGGAAATGCAAACAAATTGTAATTAGGAAGGCGAATCTACTTTGAAATGCACTTGTGTAAACAAATGTAGGCCAAAGGCAAATTTAAATGATTTTCAAAATTGTCTGTGGTTATTATCCATGACCCTGTGCTGGCCCAATTTTTACAGATAATCAGGTTATAGCTGATATTGGTTCTATATTTTCACTTTAGAATAGAGGTAGAAGGTGGAAGGATGCTGTGAGCACGGATTAGGACAAAATAAAGTCACAAAACCCCTGAAGTTGTGGTGAATTGAAGACACAAAAACAAAAGGATTTTTCTTAGCCGAGGTCTATGAAAATATACCTTTCGGCCACCCCTCCACAAGCTCCAATTCTATTTGCTATCTCATCAGGTTAGTTCAGGGTTTGGGGTTGGTAGGTAGGATTTGTGAGTCAGAGCAGTTTGTTATTCAGATTAGTGTAATCTCCTCTTGAGATAACACAATTTTCCCAGCCTCCAGGGAAGGCTCTGGTTTGCAGCTTTTGCTGCCACATAATCATCTCTCTGAGAAATTTGGGTTGCAGGAGAAAATGCCCCTTTCCATTCAGAAGGCAGGGAATTTGTAGAGGGTAAGGAATCTTTGCAAAACTTAGGTCGAAGCACTGGTTTGGGATTATTTACTCAGATAGGACTGTCTAGGCCTCTATCTTGTCCAGCATTGCAAAGTGCATGGTACATAATAGGTACTCAAAAAGGATAACTTCCTGGGTAAATAAATGAGAGGGCGAATGTTCGAATGAACTTACTGGAAACAATCCAAGTGTTCCTTTTCTGCCGCTTTATCATTGCTTATACATTGTAATGACCCACTGCACTCTCCTTTAGAGAGGTGACTTACTGTCCATATATTTGCAGTTAGATGGGCTGTGAATGTACATATGGTAGGTGAACACCTATTTGGTCTAAATAAAGAATAAAACTTTTTATCTCTTTCAAAATATTGAGTCATCTCTCAGTGATCTGTGCATGTGACCTGGCCTGAAATTCCCATTATTATTATCACTTAGGGCTTAGATAATAATATTGAAGAATTGAATTTCTTTAGGAAGTCATGGATACATGTAATATCTAATTAGGAAATCACTGATGATATAAATATTTTATTTAGGATTGGATCTTTAGCCTTATTAGTTTATTGTTTAACCAACTGATCCCTTTGTCAACAAGTGTACGACACAACAAGTTTTTTTTTTAAAGTTATAATTTCAAGTTTTATTTTAGATTCAGGGGTACATGTGCAGATTTGTTACCTGGGTATATTGCATGATGCTGGGTTTTGGGGTATGACTGATCCCATCACCCAGGTACTGAGCATAGTATCAAATAGTTTTTCAACCGTTGCCCCCCGTACTTCCTCCCTACTCTTTCAGAATCTTTCTGATTCTTGCCATCTTTATTTCCGTGAGTACCCAATGTTTATGTGATATTTGGTTTCCTGTTCCTGGGTTAATTCGCTTAGGATTATGGCCTCCAGCTGCATCCATGTTGCTGCAAAGGACATGATTTTGTTCTTTTTATGGCTATGTAGTATTCCACGGTGTATATGTACCACATTTTCTTTATCCAACCCAACATTGATGGGCACCTGGGTTGATTCCATGTCTTTGCTACTGTGAATAGCACAACGTCTTTTTAGTAGAATGATTTATTTTCCTTTAGGTATATACCCAGTAATGGGATTGCTGGGTCAGATAGCAGCTCTGTTTTAAGTTCTTTGAGAAATCTCCAAACTACTTTCCACAGTGGCTGAACTAATTTACATTCCCACTAATAGTGTGTAAGTGTTACTTTTTCCTCTGCAGCCTCACCAGCATCTGTTGTTTTTTAACTTTTTAATAGTAGCCATTCTGACTGGTGTGAGCTGATATTTCATTTGGTTTTTATTTACATTTATCTGACGGTTAGTGATAAGGAGCATTTTTTTCATATAAAACGAATAGTTTAAAAGTAGAGAACCCCAGCAGTGAAGAAGGGAAGATCCGAGGGTAGATGGCAGCTCAATAATTTCAGCTCTCCCTGTGCTGTGGCTCCCCAAAGCCTGCTTCATTGCTGCAGGGACCTTAAGAATCCGAGGGGATTCACAGAGCTCTGGGGATTGCAACGGGATTACCGGGGAGGGATGCAGGGAAAATCCCCGGAGAGGCCTGCAATGTGCTGCAGGCCTGGGGCCTTCCTGGCAGGACGGATATCTCTATTCCTGGAGCCAAAAGTTCTGGGATCTGCAGAAAGGGATCCCTCGGGGACTATAATGAATGCGGTGCTCCAGCAGTGCCAGCTCGGTTCAGCTGCTTGATTAACTGGGCCACTAAGGAGGATTCCTTTGCCTCTGCCTACTTAGCTGGGGGTCCTGCTTCCTGAATAGCATTCAGTTTTCCAGGCTGCTAGATACAGAGCTGCATCTAAAGAGTAACGTGGAGACCAATCCTATAATCTTAACTTCTCCCAGTAGTGCCTACCTCTGATGTAAGTGCTGTAAGAACCTCCTCTATGGTACTCCTTAAGAGACAAAAAGTTGCATTTAAGGGACAAAAAGTTACATTTGTCTCAAAGGAAAGCTAGACATGGATATGATTCAAGGGACCTGATAACTCTGCCCTGCCTTTTCCTCGGAGTCATCTCTCAGTGACCTGTGCCTTTGACCTGGCCTGAAATTCCTATTGTTATTATCACTTAGGGATCAGATAACAATATGGAAGAATAGAATTTCTTTAGGAAGTCATGGATAAATGTAATATCTACTTAGGAAGTCACAGAAGTAATCTGACACTTGCTGCTCAATGAGGTTTCCTAAAATGCTGATTTATGATGTCACAATTCTGCTCAAAGAAATGCAATGGTTGCCTATTGTCCATCAACTCAAAACCCCACTATTCCGCCCCATGCCATTAATTTCACTTATTTGCCTCATTTGGGATGGAGCTACAAGTAGGTGAAGAAGAAGGCCTAAATGTCACATTTGACACATTTAACACCTTCTCAAGAAACCATGACAACATGTTGGGTAAATTTATATGATGAATTTGTTACAATGATTCATAATATATGTATTCATTACAATGGGGAAGCTTAGAATATTGGACTGGGATTTGGAAAACTTGCCCTTGATTCCCAGTTCTGCTATGTTACACATGATAAATCCTTAAATAACTATGTTTTTTGCTGGTGTCTCAATTTCCTCCAATGTAAGTAATCCACTGGACTATCATGATGATCAAATTAGATGATTGTGAGAGTCCTTTTGAATACAAAGCTTCCAATTCAAAGCACTTTGAAATATAAAATTTCATCATTTAACAAAAATTAGACATTACATTAATTTTTAAATGCTGTTCGGTTTTGTGTACTTAGTAGAATGAGAACTCTAACAAAAAGCATTTGGTCTTTCTAAGACCCACATGACTTCCAGCAATTCTGCTATCTCCTGAAAGCTATGGGAATTTGAAGACGGAAGATGCACCCTGTGTCTTCTGCCGCCAGAGGCAGCCCGAGGCTGAACCTGGGGTGTCTCTTGGAATACCACCCTGGATTGGCATCTCCTTTCTCTTGAAAGAGAAACCAGGCAGAATAATCCTCATGGTTACATTTTCGGGGAGGAATGCTGAGGTGTCAGATTGGTGCGCTTATTGAAATATACAGGGACAAAGTAACACACTGTAGACTAGCGTGTGTGTCGGGGGGAATGTTTGGGGGTCATGTTGGGGTGAATAGTTACACCTGCTTCCTTCCATTTTCTAGGGCAAATGGCTTTAGCTGCTGCCCGGCAACAGCATTTTCATAAAAGCCTTTGAGAGTAGCTTTGAAAATGTGTCAGCCAATAACCGAGCAGGACCCGGCCTAACCGCTGAGGGATCCCCCTCCCCCTCCCCGCAGCCGAGAATTGGGAAGGAGCAGATGGAGCCAGTCCTCCCCTCGGCGGGCTGTGGGGCGCATTGTTATGCACTCCGGACTCAGAACCTGAGACGCAGGCGGGCTCTTCACGGGCTTCGCTCTGGATGCAGAGCTGGGGAAGGAGTCATGTGAGCCCCTCTGCAGTCTCCTGTAGGGTGTGAGGTGCCGGATCTTATCCAGGGCAGGCACTGTGTGAGGGTGCGCCCTCCTGTTAAATTTGCCGTGAGCCCTCATATGTCATTAATCAAGCAGCTGAACCGAGCTGGCACTGCTGGAGCACCGCATTCATTATAGTCCCCGAGGGATCCCTTTCTGCAGATCCCAGAACTTTTGGCTCCAGGAATAGAGATATCCGTCCTGCCAGGAAGGCCCCAGGCCTGCAGCACATTGCAGGCCTCTCCGGGGATTTTCCCTGCATCCCTCCCCGGTAATCCCGTTGCAATCCCCAGAGCTCTGTGAATCCCCTCGGATTCTTAAGGTCCCTGCAGCAATGAAGCAGGCTTTGGGGAGCCACAGCACAGGGAGAAGAGCCTCCAAAAGGGATCTGTGTGGAAGTTTCTAAGGACACAGTCATGTGGCACGTGTCTAGTCTGTTTTGTAAAATGTTTTTCACTTTCCCTGTGGCATGTGCCCATCCCTGGGGGCTAAGAGTTAGGAAAGGCCTTGGGCCTGCTTTCCTTGACCCCCTGCCACTGAGACCTGGGCCCTGGGAACTAATCTTTGCTCCTGGGAAGATGGGAAGACCTGCCTGTCTGCTGAAACCACCTCCTCCTCTCTACACTCCATCCCCTTCCACATACACCATGAAGCTACTTCTCTGATTTCTAAATACCGAGCAAGCCAGGCGACAAACACCCATTCAGCCATGGCCCCCTTTCAATGTATTTAATCCCAAATGGAATAAATCAAATGAAGGAAGGCCTGCCTCTGTGGTGATGTGAAAACCCCTCTGGCCGGGGGATGGAGGCATGCAGGGTGATGAAAGTGCAGCAGCCGGAGAGGCGGCTTTTAATAAGAAAAGATGAATCAAAATGCGCAAGTCATAACTCCCTCTACGCAGTCACCTATCTTCTGCCTTAACCTTTTCAGAATCATAAAAACAGTCTAATTTCTTCCAAATAAATAGCTTTGTGCTTCTCTGGGCTCTATTTTTCAGACATACAATAAGTCTCTGGGCGCTTACACAGACGTGCTGAATATATGTAACTCCACATTCATTACAGAGACATGTGTGCACAGGGTCACACACACATTGTTCTAATTCCCCTTGGTCTAATTTATGCAGTGAATTCTGTGCTTACGAAGTAAGAATTATTTCAAGGTTAAACAAAATGATGATAAGCACCTGACTCTAGCTGAGGCGACTCTGCCCTTTTCTTAGCACTGGTGGAGTTTTGAACACCAAAAAGGGAATATGTTCAATAGCAAATTCACTCTCATCATAATAATATTGCTGATTTTTTTCACCCACAAAAAAGCAAGCATCTTGGGGAAAGGACTATGTGGCTTTAATCTTAGGGGGAAAATAAGCATCAGGGAGGGACTAAAGGTTGCTTCTAGGACTTTAAGGAATTATATTTGGCTTTCCAGAGAAAGGAGATTCTTCTTCTCCAAGGGAATTTCAAGTAGAAGGCAATAATAACAAATTATTTCATGTTTCTATGTGGCAGATATTATTGTAAGTGTACAAATATCAAGTAATTTTTGACCCCTGTTTTATAGATGCAGAAACTGAGGCATAGCAGGGTTATTAGTTGCCTAAAGTCACACCACTTTAAAATAGCTGGGATTTAAACCAATGCAGTCTGACTCTAGAGCCTGCCTGCTTAACTGCTATGAGGGACACAATAAAAGAAACCAACCCAATGAAACAAATCAAGCAATGACCAGATTATACCAGCTCCTTACAGAAAGACCACCAACCGGTTTGTGAATTTTACGTGGCTTTGGCTTCTTTCTTCTCCTTGATTTTACCTTTCTCTCCATTCTAGTGGCCAGCAGCCACTGTGCCAGAGGGTAGCAGGGGAAGAGAGAAACAGGGGAACTCACATCTGTTCCCTTTCAATAATCATCATTCTAGAAAAAGTCAAGGGAGGACGACAATCACCTGTTTGTGTTGTCCTGCCTGGTATTGCTAGTATTCCCTCTAAGTCCCTGAATTGGAGACATTAACACACAGAAGCTTTTGGAAGCCCTACCAGTTCTCATGGCCTTACTTTTCTCCTGCTTTCGTTTAAATCATTCTAGTAAGCACTCAATTGGCATTTGCAATGAAGAGTGCTGGCCCACCACAGTTACAAGATTCTATCAATTGAAAGATGAATTATGTTTTTAATTCAGCTGTGTATTTTTTCAGGAGGATTGGTTGGGGTGAGGGATACTCACCAACTTTATCACATTATAGATACACACTGATTATAAGACATCTCAGCTTTAGAAATGTGAAAATGTGAAAAAAAAAGTGTTTTAGAATTGAGAAAATACAGTATTTTATTTCTGTCTTTCAATAAGGATTCAGCCTTGTTAAGGTAGCATCTTGTAAGGGTTCTTCTTCTGTGGTCTGCCCTCTCTGGGTATCAGAATTTTGATTACAGTTGTCAGCCGGAGTTCAGCCTGGTTCAGATATCTATTTTTAACAATAGCTGAAGGGGTTCTTTTTTTCAAGACAAGCTTACTTAAGAATAACGGAACTGATTCATGGATGGGGTCTGAGTTTCCTTCTTGTTAGCAGGGGGCTGGCTTCAGAGGGTGCCCCCTAAGGGGTGAAAAGTGAGTGGAAATTCTTACCTGAGGTAGCAGGGTTGGAAAAGTCAGAGACACGAGCCAGGTCTGATATCAACAGGAAGAGTCAAGAGTTTAAACTCCAGAAATAAATTCAACTACCAAGATTGTGTTAGATTCGGCATTGAAATGGCCCCAATTCTCTACCTCTCCCCATATCCATGCCTTTATAACATGACCGCAGCTTTTCTCATCAAGATGTGGAGTTTCTTTGCCTCTTGAGTCTGCGCTGGCTTTATGGCTTGGGTTGGCCAGTAAAATGTGGCAGAATGAGGTTGCAGTAGATCCAAACCTGGGCTTGAAAATGTCTTTGCACTTTTGCTGTTTCTCTTGGGACTCCTACTTCTGCCATACAAATGGAAAAGCTTGCTTAGCCAGACAGATGATGAGAAACATGTGGCCCAGCCACCCCTAGCACCCTAGCCAGGAGACAGCCAAATGTCAGGCATATGAGCGAGAGCATTCTAGGCCAACCAGTCTCAGCTGATCCACCAGCTCCCTTCAGGTTCATAAACCAGCCCAGCGAAGATCAACCAAGCCTGCCCCAGATAAGCTGAATCAGCGAAATGACTCAGAGATTCATGATCAATAACAAATGGTGATTATTTGAAGCCAAACAGCTTTTGAGTAGTTACACAGCAATAGCTACAAGGCACAAAGACAGAATTGAAATCAGGGCACCAGATCCAAGTTTTAAAGTTAGACAGAGGCTGGACATGGTGGCTCATGCCTGTAATCTCAGCACTTTGAGAGGCTAGGGCAGGATAGGTCACTTGAGGTCAGGAGTTCGAGACCAGCCTGGCCAACATGGTGAAATCCCATCTCTACTAAAAATACGAAAATTAGCCAGGTGTGGTGGTGCACGTCTGTAATTCCAGCTACTCAGGAGGCTGGGACATGAGAATCACTTGAACCCAGGAGGCAGAGGTTGCAGTGAGCCAAGATCACGACACTACATTCCAGCCTGAGTGACAGAGTCAGACATACAATAAGTCTCCCAGCACTTATTGAGCCAGACTCCATCTCAAAAATAAAATAAAATAAAATAAAATAAAAAATAAAAAATAAAGCTAGACACAGACTAGGTTTGGAGCAATAGCAGTTCAGAAACAAAAGACAGGCTTGGAGGGCTATTGTTGAGAATGGCTTTGGGATGTCTAAAAGTTGAGTAGTTGGTGAATTCCCAAATTGGATAGGTTCTTACGGAGGAACAGAGGCAGGGTAGGGAGAATGAGAACTAGAGAAGAAACCAAGATTGTTTCTTTTATGGGAGTAGCCCTAGTAAATGTATCCTTAGCACAATGTCTGGCCTATAAAAGGTACAAAATAAATACGTTAATTAAATTAATAAATCCTCTTCCCAGCAGAAGATTTAGTTATTCATTCATCCTTTAAACAAAATTTATATTGAGCACTATATATGGGTGCAGGAGCTTGTAAATGGGCAGGTGTAGGTGCACGATTCTGTGGAAGTTTTGAAATTCCACATCTACCAGATACAGAATGTATATAACCCAATATTTATCTTAAGTGTATGCACATGTACATTAAGCTGTAGTGTATTGACCTCCAATCTCTCCTCTCTAAAGACTGAGTAAATGATGCAGTTGGTATGCCCTAGGAAATGGCTGTTCTGTTTTATCTTGCTTCTGCATTGTCTATCGACCACTTCTGTATCCCTTGCTGTTCATATCGGGTATTAGCCTGGGTTAGAGAAAATGCTTTCTTAAATGGCTAAGAGCAATTGTAGAGCCGGGTGCATCAGCATGTGCCTGCAGTCCCAGCTAGTCAGAAGGCTCAGGTGAGAGATTTGCTTGAGCCTGGGGATTTGAATCCAGCCTAGGCAACATAGTAAGGCCCTATCTCTTAATTTTTTTTTAAGTGATTGCGGTAGTTTTACAGTGGCTCAAAATTCAGATTTGGCCTGCAGAGTCCCCTTCAATAGGATTCCTGAGCTCCAGTAGCTCTGAGTGTGCTAAAATGGAGGAAGGTTTGTTTTTCTTCAAAGTGTTCTGGAAAATGTTAGTTGTGGCTATTTATTACATGTCCATTTCTTGTGGTGCTGAAAACTTGTCTTACTCGGATCTGCTACAGTGGTAGGAGGGGCCAAAGCCTGTTCCAGTGTAGGTTTCCAGAGTCAATATGAAAAAAGACTAACCGCTTTAGCAGCAGTTATGAATGCTAAGATATTTCTTAGCTGTTCCTGCCAAATGCCTTTTCTGATTGTGGTGTTTTGGTATTCTCAGTTATTGTTTCATGTATGCAATGAGGTAGGCCAGTGATTCCCAAATACAGTCTATCTATAGGTAGTAGTCAAAGAAAAAGTCATCACTGAACACAGAAAAATGAGACAAAAACAAAAACCCAATGTAGTGTAGTGTGTATGTTTCTTCATATCAATTTCTGTGTACCTATATGTGGGTGCAAGTTCACCAGTTGTGCTTTTGTGGGAAGTCTTATCCATCATTCTGCAATTATGTGTTTCATACTTTTCTGACATTAAGATTTTCTTGATTTTATAAAGTGATGGCAATAGTAGATAACTTTTTTTTTTTTTTTTTTTTTTTGAGTAGGAGTCTTTCTCCAAAACCCAGGCTGGAGTGCAGTGGCTTAATCTTGGTTCAGTGCAACCTCTGTCTCATAGGTTCAAGTGATTCTGATGCCTCCTCCCAAGTAGATGGGATAACAAGTGTGTGCCACCACACTCGGCTAATTTTTTGCATTTTTAGTAGAGATGGGGTTTCACCTGTTGGCCAGGCTGGTCCCGAACTCCTGACCTCAAGTGATCCGCCCACCTTGGCCTCCCAAAGTGCTGGGATTACAGACGTGAGCCACCATGCCCAGCCGCAGATAACCACTTTTTAATGTTCTTACTTTGAAAAATAAACAGTTGATGATCCTGTGGATGCTGCATGGGAATTTTTAAAAAATTGACTAGGCTAAGCTTTACAAGTCTGGAAATCACAGAAAGGCCACAGTGGGCACCGTGAAGGACAAAGAGCACAGCTCCTTCTCTCCAAGACTACTGTCTTCCTTTGGGAAGATTAGACATTTGGGCAAAATAGCTGGCATAGAGTTAGCTCGCAAAGCTGTATTAGGTAAGTGGGAGATGTCATGATAGGTATAATTTAATAAACATATTCAAAAAAATTAACTATCCTGAGGTAAAGAAAGGTTGACCAAGATTTCAGAAGAAACAAATACAAGTAAACTTTCTTTTTTTTTTTTTGTTTCCACCTTTTATTTTAGGTTCAGAGGTACATGTGAAGGTTTATTATATAGGTAAACTGTGTGTCATGGGGGTTTGGTGTACAGATAATTTTGTCACCCATGTAATAAACACAGTACCCAGTAGGGTACTGGATACTATCCTCACTCTCCTCCTACCCTCCACTCTCAAATACGGCCCTGTGTCTTTGTTATTCTCTTTATGTCCATGTATACTCAATATTTAGCACCTACTTATAATTGAGAACATGTGGCACTTGCTTTTTTTGTTCCTGCATTAATAGGTCATTTGCTTAGGATGTTGCTGCACCCATGTTGCTGCAGAGGCCATGATCTCATTTTTTAATAGCTGTGTGATATTCCATGGTGTATATGTACCACATTTTCTTTATCCAGTCCACCAATTGATGGATGCCTAGGTTAATTCCATGTCTTTGCTATTGTGAATAGTGCTGCAATAAACACACATGTGCATGTATCTTTATGGTAGAATGATTTATATTCATTTGAGTATATACCAAACAATGAAAATGCCGGGTCAAATGGTAATTCTGTCTTAAGTTCTTTGAGAAATCTCCAGATGGCTTTCCACAGTGGCTGAACTAATTTACATTCCCACCAATTGTGTGTAAGTGTTCCCTTTTCTCCACAATGTTGCTAACATCTATTTTTTTTTTTTTTTGATTTCTTAGTAATAGCCGACTGGAGATGGTATCTCATTGTGGTTTTGGCTTGTATTTCTCTAATGATTAGTGATGTTGAGCATTTTCTCGTATGCTTGTCAGCCATGTATATGTCTTCTTTTGAAAAGTGTCTGTTTATGTCCTTTGCCCATTTTTTAATAGGATTGTTTTTTCTTGTAAATTTGTTTATGTTCCTTATAGGTTCTGGATATTAAACCTTTGTTGGATGCATAGTTTGCAAATATTTTCTCCCCTTCTTTAGGTTGTCTGTTTATCCTGTTGATAGTTGCTTTTGCTGTGTAGAAGCTCTTTAATTAGGCCCCACTTATCTATTTTTGTTTTTGTTGTAATTGCTTTTGGAGTCTTCCCCATAAAGTATTTGCCTTGGCCAATGCCAAGAATGATATTTCCTAGATTTTCTTCAAGGGTGTTTATAGTTTTAGGTTTTATATGTAAGTCTTTAATCCATGTTGGTTGATTTGTGTATACGGTGTAAGGAAGGGGTCTGGTTTCAATCTTCTGTATATAGCTAGTCAATTATTCCAGCAGAATTTACTGAATAGGGAATCCTTTTCCCATTGCTTGTTTTTGTGGGCTTTGTCAAAGATCAGAAGGTTGTGGGTGTGCAGCTTTATTTCTGGGTTCTCTAATCTGTTCTGTTGGTCTATGTGCCTATTTTTGTACCAGGACCATGCTGTTTTATTTACTGTGGCCTTGTATAGTTTGAAGTTGGGTAGTGTGATACCTCCAGCTTTTTTTTTTTTTTCCAGTCAAATTGCTTTGACTATTTGGTTTTCTTTTGGTTCCAAATAAATTTTAGAATGTTTTTAGTTCTGTGAAAAATATAATTGGTAGTTTGACAGGTATAGCGCTGAATCTGTAAATAGCTTTCAGCAGTATGGCTATTTGAACAATATTGATTCTTCCTATCCGTGAGCATGGAATGTTTTTCCATTTGTTTGTGTCATCTATGATTTCTTTCAGCAGTGTTTTGTAATTCCTATTGTAGAAATCTTTCACCTCCCTGGTTAGTTATATTCCTAGATATTTTATTCTTTTTGGGGCTATTGTAAATGGGATTGCATTGTTGATTTGGTTCTCAGCTTGGACATTATTGGTGTATGGAAATGCTACTAATTGCTGGGTGTGATGACTCATGCCTGTAATCCCAGCACTTTGGGAGGCTGAGGTGGGCATGAGGTCAGGGATTCTAGACCAGCCTGACCAACATGATGAAAGCCCATCTCTTCTAAAAATACAAAAATTAGCTGGCATGGTGGCATGTGCCTGTAATCCCAGCTACTCAGGAGGCTGAGGCAGGAGAATCGCTTGAACCCAGGAGACGGAGGTTGCAGTGAGTTGAGATTGTGCCACTGCACTCCAGCCTGGGTGACAGAGTAAGATTCCATCTCAAAAAAAAAAACCAACAAACAAACAAAAAAGTAAAAGAAAAAAAAAGAAATGCTAACTACTAATTTTCATATATTGGTTTTGTATCCTGAAACTTTGCTGAAGTTGTTTATTGATTTAGGAGCCTTTGGGCAGAGACTGGAATTTTCTAGCTATAGTATTCTATTGTCTGTGAAGAGAGATATCCTCTATTCCTATTTGGATGCCTTTTATTTCTTTCTCTTGCCCTGATTGCTCTGGCTAGGACTTCCAGTACTATGTTGGATAGAAGTGGTGAGAGTGGGCATCATTGTCTTGTTCCAGCTTTCAAGGGGAATGCTTCCAACTTTTGCCCATCCAGTATGATGTTGGCTGTGGGTTTGATATAGATAGCTCTTATTATTTTGAGGTATGTGCTTATGATGCCTGGTTTGTTGAGGTTTTTTTTTTTTTTTTTTTTTTTAATATGAAGGGATGTTGAATTTTATTGAAAGCCTTTTCTGCATCTGTTGAGATGATCATGTGGTTTTTGTTTTTAGTCCTCGTTATGTGATGGATCATATTTATTGACTCGCATATGTTACACCAAACTTGCATCCCAAGAATAAAGCCTATTTAATCATGGTGGATTAGCTTTTTTGACATGCTGGATTCAGATTCTCAGAAGTAAACTTTCTAATAGAGTCCAGATTTCATTTAGTTGCCTTTGCCGGTTTTGCTTTTTGATGCTAGAAATGAAGTTGGGAGGGGTAAATTAAAAATAGTTGGTGTTCAAGGAAGAGAGCTAAAATTTGGGCTACTCCATGATGTATCAGTGAGCTTTTGCAGTGTAACAAAACATCCTAAAACTTAGTGGTTTAAAACAACAACCATTTATTAGGTCATAATTCTGTGAGTCAGTTGGGCAATTCTTCTAGTTTGGAGCTGGTTTAGCTAATCTTGGCTGGGCTCACTCTTATATCAACAGTCAGCTGGTGGATTGACTGGTGGCTAGATTAATCTAATATGACCTCATTCATATGTCTGGCAGCAGACTGGCTGTGGGTTGGTACAAAAGAGGGGACTGGATCAAATGTTTTCATTCATGCAGTAAGTTAGTGCAGGGTTCCTCATGAAGAAACTATAGTATTCCGCGAGTGGCAAGAGAAAGCAAGTCCCCATTCGTAAGTGCTTTTCAAGTCTACTTGCATCCTGTTTGCTATTGTCCTGTAGGCCAAAGCAAGTTACGTAGATAAACCTAGAATCAGGGTGGGAGAGAGTACCATGGAATGGATAGAGAGGTCATGGATAGAGAGAGCTGTGAACAAATGAAGGGCCATCACTTCAACAATCTGCCACAGCTGTTGATAATACCCTAGTAATGGTTTTATCAAATCATGAGGTGTTTTTTTGTTCAAACTGCTTAACAATTTATTTCAGATGAGACAAGAAGTATAAATGAAGTACAGAATTACAGAATTGTAGAGTTGGAAATTAATTTACAGATGACCTAGTGTAGCCCTGTCATTTAAAAGAAAAGAAAATGGGGACCTAAAGAATTTAAATGACTCGCCCAAAGGGACAGAGCTGAGTACTGATAAATATTTTAAACATCCATGTCTATGTGCTAATAATTTAATAACCTAGGGTGAGAGGTACAACTCCATCATTGATATTTGAGTACCTGGGATAAGGTGAGTATAGCAGAGTGAAACAAGACAGATTCTGTCCCTGCCTTCATAGAGCTTATGGTTTAGCCAGGTGACACAGACAAGAAAACGAGTAATTAAAAAGTAGTGTGCTATTGTTGTACCAGAGAAGTACAGGATATTATGAGATGTCAGGGGGGCATGAATTATGAAGGAGCAGAGGGGCTATCCATTAGTTGTTAAGGCTTTTCACACATAAACTTACTAATTCTCTTTACAACCCTATGAGACAGGTACGATGAGTATCCCTCTTTTCTAGGAAAAGACCCTGTGGCATAGAGAGGTTAAGTGACTTACTCAAGGTCACAGAACTGGTAAGTGGCTGAGCTGGGATTTGTCCTCAGAGTACCTCTCTGACCCTAGAGCCCACTTTCTGCCTATGGAAATGGAATAAGAAAAATGAACGGAGTTCAAGGATTATTCAGACAGGATGATCAGGCCAAGCACAGGATCTCCAGATAGATATTTTAAATTCTATTCCCTAGAAGTGACCTTGAGATATCACAAGGTTTAAACTCTGTGAGTGATGAGTGTCAGTGTGTATGTGCATGTGCTCACAGGCTGGCCTGTGCCCATCTGCGCCCAAGTCTAGGGAGAGTTGAACTTTCATGGCTCTCTATATAAATTGTTCCATATGGTGGAGTCCAGCAGCTTTCTTTGTTCCTTTGACTATTAACTGTATCTATATCCATATCCATATCCATCCATCCATCCATCCATCCATCCATCCATCCATCCATCCATCCTATTTTCTGTCTACCTGGAATCTTCTGACTCCTTCTTATCCAAGGACTGGGTGATTTTGATTGTATTTCTGCTGTCTGTTTACTTTCTTTCCTTCTGTTAGTGGGCTCTGCATTCTCATCTCCAGAGGCTCTCTTCTCTTGCCAGGGGAGGTGGCCCGTCTCTACTTTTCTCCTCCTATACCTTAGGCATTTGTTGTGTTCCCTGTGACAGATCATACTGTATGGAAGAGCAAAGAAAGACTTCCTCAACAGTAGCTAATCAATCAGAGGGATAAAGCTATTTTTGCTGGAAGTAAGATATGCCAGGGAAGGAAAGGGATCCTGATGAATTATTTAAGATTGAGCTCAGATATTCACTTGTAGGGGGGGTGTGTGTGTGTGTGTGTGTCTGTGTGTGTGTGTGTGTGTGTGTGCATGCTCGCGCACGCACGCACAGGAGAGAGAGTGACGGATGGGGAGAGAGAGAGAGAGAGATGCTGTTAGGGAGAGATTTAGATCTCACATTTCACTAAAAGGCAAAGGCCATCTAATTTCTGATTTTGGTTTTTCAACAGTCTTCTATATCTCTATATTGTTTTTTGCTTTTGGCTTCTGTTGAAATGCAAGACATGTCTTTACTACAACCAAGAACAGCCCCTCTGTGTTAATTTTCGGTTACTACACAACAAATTACCACGGACACAGTGACTTAAACAGCACAGATTTATTATCTTACAGTTCTGTAGGTTGAAATTCACATAGGGGGCTCATTGCGCTAAAATCAGTGTTACTGGGTCTGCATTCCCTTCTGGAGGCTAGAGGGGAGGTTCTGTTTCCCTGCATTCAATCCTTTGTGATTACAGAACTGATATCCTGTGTCCTTGATGAACTCCAGCTGGGGTGGTCTCTAGCTTCTAGTGGCAACTGTATTCCTGGGCTGCTGGCCTTCTTCCTCCATTTCAAAGCTAGCAAACATGGGTTGAATCCCTCTCCTACTTTGAATCTCTCCTTCTTTGGCTTTATCTCTGACTCAATCTTCTGTCTTCCTCTTCCATGTTTAAGGACTCATATGATTTGATTGAGTCTGCCTAGATAACCCAGGATAATATTTTCATCTCAAAGTCTTTAACCTTAACCATATCTGCAAAGTCCCTTTGCCAAGTAAGACAACATAGTCACAGGTTCCAAGGATTAGGGTGTGGACATTTTCTGGGACCATTACATGTAACACTTTGCCTCTTTTTCTTCTTTTCTCTCTCTTTCTTCCTCCTCATCTTTCTTCTCCCTTTCATTTGTTCCTTCTTTCTTAAAAACGAAGATGAGAGAGAGAAAGAGAGAAAGTGTGTGTGTGTACTATCTACTAAGTAATAGGTACTGCACAGGCACTGGCTAAAAAAGATGAATTAGTTATAGCCTCTGCTCTCAGAGAGCTTACAATTTATTGGGAGAATTCATTTCAATAAAAGATAAAAATCAAGACAAGGTGTTAGGTGGTATAAATTTCTTATACATTTAATCTCTTTAATCTCTTCCTCTGAATATTCAGATCTTCTTATCCTAAGAATAAACACTCTAACTAAATACTGGCAAGTGAATGAATAAAGAGATTTGCACAGTGGCAGAAGGTTTCTAAAGCCTTACCTCTACCAGACAATGGGACATATGCAGTTTAAAGGCTATGCAGTTTATCACAAGTCAGTGTAAATGTACCATAAATCCGTGTAGTCTGAGATGCCTTCCAATCCCTCTTCACTAAGGAAATGGTGGAGTTCCTTGGCCAGGGATGGGTAAAGAAATGTTTCTGCCTTCTTAAACCTGGGTTTCTTTCTTCTTTATTTCTGTATTTTCTGTATTGGTTCAGTTGGTTCTGTATTTTCTGCAGGCAACAACTTCTCCTTTTTTCCTTCTCAGCCAAACTTCTTAATTCAATTTATTCTAACAAATATAGAGTCCTCATATGTGCTCGATAGTTACTTGGTGCTGGAGGTACAAAGATGAAAGAGAGTCCCTGTTCTTGAAAGCAAAATCCATTTCTGTTGCTTTGACAGCCTAGTGATCCACTCATATTTTGGTATTTGACCTTTTCCCCTTTTATCCTTCTCAGCCAAACCTCCCCAACCTGTCTGCTTAGTGTACACTGCCATGTGCTGAGATATTTCTTCCCTCAGCCCTTGGGCAGTCTGGCAGAGCCCTGTGTTCCATTTACTCTGGTGTTCCGTACAAAAATTATTTTCTGTGTGTGCCATAATTTGAAAATCTGAGAAGCAATACTCTAAGCCAATAGTTGTCAAGTGTAGTACCCAGACCAGCAACATTAGCATCTTTGGAAAGTTGTTAGAAATCCAAATTCCTGGAGCCCTCATGCCTGTAGTCCCACCTTCTTCAGAGGTTGAGGCCCAAGGATCCCTTGAGGGGCTAGGAGTTTAAGTCCAGCCTGGGCAACATAGTGAGACCCCATCTTTTTGGGGAAAAAATAGGAAAAAAATAAATGCAAATTCCTAGACCCCACCCTAGACCTGTTGTACTGGAAACTCTGGGAGTGGGAGCTAGAAATCTGTATTTTAATAAGTGTGCTAGAGGATTCTCATGCTCCTTAAAGTCTGAGGCCCACTGCACTAAGACACATTCCCAGTGGTCACCTATGACTAAAATTCATTTTGCCATTTTCATCTCAGTTCTCACCCACATTAACTTCTCTGCAGTATTTGACTCTTCTCAAAAGCTCATCTTTCCCGGCTCCTGTGACACTTCATTCCTCTGGTCCTCCTACTCTCTTTCTCTCCGATGATTTTTCTCAGTATCTTTGGTCGGCTCCTCTTTCTCTGCTCCTCATGTAAATGTAGTCACTTCTCAAAGTCCTGCCCTCGGCCCCTCTTCTCTTGCTGTCCTTGGGTGATTCCATTTACTCCCCTCATCTGTTTTCTTCAGGTGGAGAGCTCCCAACTCCTACCTCTCTGCTAAGATCCGATGCTGTATTTCCATCTCCTCTTCATCTTCTGCCCTGGCCTATCTGCAGAGCTCAGCCAAACACACAGTAAGTTTTCATTTACAGGTCAAAGTCTGCTCTTCCTCTTAGGTCCCTCAGCCTTAAAAACTAGTTCTCAAATGGGATTGTAGAATCATTCTCAACTCCTTCCCATCCGCAAGCCCTCCATTCTGAGCTCACCCTATCCTTCACAGAGGATCACGTCATGCTAATTCAGTCTCCCCAAATCTCTGTATCTTGTCCTTTCCTCTCAAGCCCATTGTCTTATTTTTGGCTCTCATCTTCTTTCACCTAGGAATTTATAATAAGTTTTGATGGGCTTCACTTGCCTACAATCCTTCTCCACTTAGAATCTTCTCAAAACACAGATCTGATTATACAAAAAATACATTTGATCAACACTTCTTTGTTTAAAGTTTTTACCCTCTGGTCCCAATGGACCCTTTACATTGCATTCACCACTATGGCATCCTATCACACTCTACTTTTTTCTCCTGCCTCCCTAGAAAGAACACTCACTGTTTCCCAAACATACCAGGTACCTCTAGACTCCATGCCATTGCCCAGGCTGTTCCTTAGCCTTGCATTCTCTAGCTCAGTCAACCCTGCTTGTCGAAATCCACATGTAACTGTCAGGGTGCAGGTTGTGTCCAGAGGATGCCTCCTCTGAGGGGATTTCCCCGACTTCCCAGTTGGACTTAATCCCTCTTCCTCTGTGCTCCCCCAGCATTTCCGCAGAGCTCTGTGAGTACTTAACTCACTTCTCCATGCATTGGAGTCAGCTATTTAAATCTCTCTGTCCTCCACTAGGTCACCTAAGACATGACAAGGAGGTCTTAGTCGTCACGGCATCCCCCACAGCACATACTAGGTTCCCAAGAGTTGTCTGCTGAATCGGTCTGATTTTGTTGAAATGGTGCAACAGTGAAACGATGACCTGTCCCCTGAGGGGTCATCTCGTGGGTCAGCACTTGTTAGGACCTCTGGAGTTAGGCTTGACTGAGAACACCTAGAGTGCAGCAGGGAAGGATGGTTCCCTGGAGACCTGTGGCAGTCTTGTTCTGTGCTCCCTCTGCCTCCTGTTCCCTCCCTCCAGAGAAGACCCTTGCTTGAGATCACTCTTCCCCTCATTAGCTGTGCTTGTGGAGAGTTCCCCAGCTGCAGCTTCCTTTGGTCTTCTCTGTCTTCCATGGTTTGTTGATTTACTTCCCTGTCATCCTCTTTCTCTGGCTGTGGTTGTAAATAGAGCTGGTGACTGTAAGCCCCGGGCCTGTGCAGTGAACCTGTCTCATATGCATGGCAGGTCCAGGAGACCGTGGGATCCATGGGAAGGGTCACCTCTCCATTCCAAAGCTGCTCTGGGCTCTGGCCCAAGCTGTCCTGGAGGTTTTGTCCTGACTCTCCAAATGGACCTTTATGGATAGAAGCATCACATTCTCTCCATTTCTCCACGATGCTCCCTCTTGCTCCTGTTCTTGACACCATGACCCCCTGGCCACAGGATGGGCAGGTGGTCGAGGGGACAGTCAGGCTTGTTTGCAGCAAAAGGTGACAAATGACACAGAACATTTCATGCATTACACTTTCTCATGTCTCTTTTTTTTTTTTTTTTTTTTTTTTTGCCTCTTTGAGAAAGTTGGAGCTGTGCGTGATATAAATTGCCTTAGCCATTGATGAAATCCTAATCAAAAGTGGCCTTGTTGGTTATGAAAGGAGAGCAACAACCTTGAAGCCAGACCAGGAATATGGGGCTTTATCTTTCCCCCTTCACCATCTCTCATAAAGCAACCACTTTCACCCTGGAATGTTTTTGAGCAAAAGCAGGTTATCTTTTCTCCCACAAGCCAGTTACCCTGCTTCACTTCCTTGTGTCCCAGGTGATCTTCTCCCTCCTTCACCTCCCCCTCTGCCATCCCCTCTGAGCTCTGCCTCTCCCTGAATTCTGGAGAGCCACCAGCCCCTCGGAGGCAGCTGCCCGTGAGTGAGCTGGGAGCGGGAGAGCCACACAGGCAGTGCCATCCTGCTGGAGTCTGTGGTCCTCCCCCGACTCTGCGTGGCAGTGCGCATCATCTGTCAGAGTGCCCCTCTCCCCTCCCTCTACTTCCCCACCCCCTCCCCTGCCGCTCACTCGCTCTTTCCCTTTTCATGAGATGCAGAGCCTGGAGAGGAGCGGAGCCGGCGGGAGCAGCATGTTGCAGCCGCTATTCTAGGGGTGCTGGGTGAAGTGGGCCGCCCTCTGCCACCCTCTCCCAGGTGCCAGGAGGAGGTGGCTGACTGTCACTCAGGGCCTCACCGAACCATGCCCAGCTGGGGACCGCACCAGCCACACCTTCCCAGCTGCGCTGCCCACCGCCAGGCAGGTAAGAGAGAGCAGCTGCTTCCAGCAGGGCCTGAGTGGGTCCCTGGGCAGGTCAGCCCGGGCTATAAGTCTTGCTGAGAGGTGCAGGACATTGCAGGGCAGAAAAGGTTCTGGCCTCCTGTCGTTGTCCCCATTTACTCTCTGACTCCTCAGAGCTATTAAGCCCGCCACCCCTGCCAGGAGCAAGGGTGTAGAAATATGTGTTCTTCCCAGTTAGCAGGTGCTAAGCCTCAAATGTCCTTTTTGTTCTCCATCCTCCTTCCTCAACCCCAACTCCTCAGGTCCCCTAAAACCTACTTTCTGTTCAAAGGTGATCCTGTTTCTTCTCTCAGCTCCCTTAGGGGGCTCTGAAAATATTGTAGGTTGATATCTGGACGATAACACTGTCTCTTTATTTTTAGTTTCATTCATGTCTTTTTCTGCTGTTGTCTTAAATGGGTTGCTTGCACAGCAGTCTGGCTGCACGCAGAATCTGTTTTGTTTCCAGTACATGTGCAGGTCTTTCGTGTTGCTGGTGACTAGTGTTGGTGACACATTCCGATGCAGAAGAACTCACAATCACAATGAGTTGGAGGGAGATTAAAGTTGGAGGTCACCAATTTCTAAGCAGTGAGTTGAGGGCACAGTTACCTGCTACAGGGACTGAAGAGTCCATGGCATCAGATAAATGGGTCCTTCTCAGCACTGTCTAGTTAGTGACTTTTTTTTTTTTTTTGATCACTGGGAGGAGGGTTCCTCTTCTCTTTCTGTGATAGAGTGGTGACTCAATATCAACCTATTGTTGAACTACATACTGAGAACCTGGCTTGCAAGTGTTTGTAGGTCCTGACCTTGGGGTGCTTACAATCTAATGAAATAATGAAGGCAAGCTTACCCCATCCTGAAGTCTGGGTTAATTCTTTAGAAAAAACTTTAGAGTTTTCCTGGAAAATGGAGGAGGTGCTGGCAAGTGGGAGTGAGATAACTGTATTCATGAGATCATAGTAGTGCTTGTTTACAGTTAAAAGCTCTGAACATGCAACATGGTATTACGCTGATGATGGCTATTATTATTTTGAGAATGAGAGTCCGGTGAGCGTTCACTCCTGTAAACTAGTCTTTATTAACTGTTTGCTCTCCCCCCATTCTTAGAGCAGGTTTCCTGAAAGAAGTGTGTGTTAGATTGGAAAGTTGATGAGTGAGTGGGGAGTAGAGCATGTAGTGTGGCTCACATCTCACCATGGCCAGGCTAAGGTAAGCCTCCCTTGGGTATCACCTCCTTTTAGCTTCTTCTTTGTTTAAAAATTTTTTCCACATAGTTTCTAACACACAAGGGGATCTGAAAACTTGCTTTTATTCTTTGTCCAGGTGAATGAAACATGCCAGTTAGGTGAAGGTCTTTCTCCCATGGGTCAGTGAACTCTGACCTGGAGAACACGGTTCCTTAGTCACAACAGCCATGCCACTACTGCTAGGGGCTCTTAGAGGACAGGGCAAGAGTGTGGATAGACAGCTGAGCCAAATCCTCATCTTTCTGTTAAGAAAACCCCTCCAAGTGTGGATCTCAGCCATGGGTCAGCAGCAGCATGAGCTGAATAGGCAGAGTTGGGGTGGAAAAAATACTGGAGGTCCTGGGTTTAAGTCTTCCTAGGACCATTAAGTGAATTACCCTAGGCCCTCCACTTAGGGCCACTGAGCAGCTTCATCTGTAAAATGAGAGCGATAACAAGTGCCTGGCTCACTTTCAAAGGAGCTTGTGAGGATCAGCTGAAAGGAATGATAGCTCGCAGTGGTCAAGATGTGCTGAACAACTTTACTAGGTGCTTGCCCTACATGATGCTGTTTAATTCTCCCAACTTCCTAGAACAAATTGAGGCTCAAGGGGGGTAAAAAAAAAACTCGATGAAGTTTAGCCAAAGAAGTGAAAGCACCTGTCCTTGTATCATCATCCCCATTTACTCTCTAACAGATTCTTCAGAACCTTTAAACCCGCCACTCTTGCCAGGAGCAAGGGTGCAGAAATTTGCCTGTTCTTCCTAGTTAGCAGGTGCTAAGCCTCAAATGTCCTTTTTGTTCTCCATCTTCCTTTCTCAATCCCAACTCCAACTTGTGACTTGTGATTATAAGTAACAAAACTCACATTTGTATAGCACAACACCAACTTGTGACTGTGCTATACAAATGTAAGTTTTGTTACATATAATGACTTTATGGCTTAGAAAAATTTTCCTGTCCATTCTATTCCAGGCTGTCTGTGCTTTCTGGTTTCTTCTTTGTCCAAACACTACATTTCTAGAGATGTCAGAAATGCTTCCTTGCTTCCCCTCTGTGCCTGGAGGTATTTTTTACTGTCCAAGAAACATCAGCATCATCATCAGAACCTTTGCCAGTGTTCTCTGCATGGAATTTGTCAATGTTCCCTGTATGGAATTTCCCAAAGGCTTTTGAATTCATCTGTAAAAGGTTCTAGAAGGAAGAGGGTCTTGGAAAAGCTAAGTGACTTAAGGTAGATTCCTCCCAGGGCCTTGTCTCTCAAGGAAAAGTGTCAGGGGGAATTTGCTCAGCATCTCTGTGCATCACAGTGCACCCACCCACACAGCCCTCGTCCCTCCTCCCGCCCCCAGCACAGACATTAACGTGCACCAGCACATGCCCGCAAGCAAGGCATCTCACTGAGTGCTCTCAGTTCTCAGTTCTCTGAATTTCGGAGCAGATACCAGTGGGAGAACTGTTCCCAGAGTCCCAGGCTCCACTCCACTATTCCCTGCTGCTGTTGCTGTGGCTGAACCCCACTCCTGGGTCTGATGGCTGTGGATTTTCCTTGCTGTGTGATTCTAGGTGTCTGGCTAGAATGGAGCTGGGAGGGAGGACATGAAAGCCATTGCCTGAAGTCATTAAAAATGGAGGATTAGAAAGAGCTTATTTTATATTCAGAGGAGGGGGAGAGTGCTGAAGCTGCTCTCTGCCCACAGCTGTAGACTCTGATGGCAAACGGTAAAGCTTTTGTTACTATCTGAGAAGGGGAAGAGATTGATAACCAGCACCCTGGCACTGAGAGATAGGAGGGAAAGCCACATTTCAGCTGTGGCAGGGCTTCATGCTTGCCTCTCAGCTCCATGGCTTTGAAAACTACATCCCTCTGCTTCTCCACCTTTGGCCCTGCTGTCCCGTCCATGCAGCTTCCACACCTCTCCCCACTGGGTGTGGGGCTTCTGCCTTCTCTAACTCTGATGTTCTCCCTGTGACTTAATGTTTTTGTAAGCCTAAGTGATTTACATCCAATGTTTACTTATATATTTCACTGAATTCTTGCAGTAACACAGGAAGTGGGCATTGCCTTAGTAATTCTGATTTCAGAGATGAGAAGGCAAGGTCCTAAGCCAAAGAGAACCTGCCATACAGGGCAGAGTTGGAGCTTGAACCCTTGTTGCTGACCCTGGAGCCTGTGCCACACTGTGACTCCACACTGTCTCTGTTGGCCAGCATCCTACACCAAACATAGTTTCCTCACCTACCTGCTGGGGGGCTTATGTCAGCTCAACATACATTAACTGAGCCTTTTCCTGTTGCCAGGGACTGTGCTACATTTTGGAGGTGTAGAGATGAAAAATACATTTTTTACCTAGGCAATGTACATAGGGAATATAATGTACCCATGCCTGGGACCTTGCTTGGCACATAGGAGACACTTAAATGTTAGTCAGATGACTAAATGAGTGAATGAATGAATGAACCCATGCTCCCTGCCCTTGATGAACTTAGGGTCTGGTTAGGGGAAGACAGTTGCAGGTACCTAGCTATGCCAGGTGCTGACATAGAGAAGTGTGCCTGGAAGCCATAGGAGCACAGAGGGCACTTCCTGAACTTAGGTGTTCAGGTGAGGCTTTTGGAGGAGTCATCCTGAAGTGCAGCTTAAGGATGAGCAGGACTCACTCAGATCAAGGACATTCTGGGCAGAGGAAATGAAACAAAGGAGGACCAAAGCCATGGAACCCTGTGATGTGTGCTCATGATTGCGGAAAGTGTAGAGTTGTTGGGGCCTGAAGGACAAGCCAGGCGAGTGGTAGGTGACTCTCAAGGTAGCCAGACCTTGGGGAGTTTGTGTGTCAGGATCCTTCTTAAGCTGGAACTTTACCCCTAGAGTAGAAGGGCTTAAAGATTTTGAGGAGAAGGAAATGCAGTCATGTTTGTGACTAACCAGGTGATTATGGCTGCAGATTGGAGCTGAATTTAAGAAAATAGGCTGTCTCATGGAGACCAGAGACTGTGAGGACACGAACCAGGACCATGAGGACATGAGCCAGAGCAGTGGTAGCGGGGATGGAGGGAAGGAGACAGATTTGAAAACTATGAAAGATTTAATCAGTATGATTTGGTAATTGGTTGTCGACAGGAGATGAGAGAAAGGGAGTTGCCTGTAATTACTTTCCTATTTCTGGCTTGAGTTACTCAGTAGATGGTGGTGCCAGAAACTGAGATCAGCAATTCCAGAGGAAGCCAAGGTTTGTATGTGTGTGTAGGGGGTGCGGGTGGGGTGGGAGGTGGGCGTGGTGAGGGTGGCAGATAAAATGGGCCAAGAAAAGATGGAAATATGATGTGTCCATTATTTAGATATACTTGCAGTTGTTGGGCCTGTAGGATATCTGAGGGGTACGTTCAGCAACCCAAGGGCTATCTGAGTCTACATGACTGGGAGCTATTGGTGTCTACATGTTGGGAGAGGGGCTAGAGTTGGAGAAAAATATTTAGAAATGGTCAATATACCCAATGTAGTTAGGACTATGGGCAAGGATGAGATTGCCCAAGTAGCAGGCAAAGTGAGAGGAGCAGGAAGCTAAGATTAGAGAGGAAGGAAAATAACGGTGTTTATGGAGTGGACAGAGGAGGAGTAGGAGAAGCCAGCAAAGGAGACCAAGGGGACGGGCAGCCAGGGGAGTGTAATGTTGGGAAGTCAAAGGAGAGGGTACAAAAAATGAATGGCCACCATGGCAAAGGCAGCAAAGAGGTTCATAAAGACAAGTACTGGAACATTTCCACTGGACCTCACAGTATGGAAGCTGTGTTTTAGGGCAATGGTGGGAATGGAAGCCAAATGGCAAAAGGAGCTAGGAGGGATAGGAAGTGAGGAAGCAGAGGAGACTCTTTCAAGCAGTTTTGCTGATAAAAGGAGAAACATCCAACGTGTTTCCCAAAGGGAATTTTTTTTTAATAGAAGAGATGAACATTGTTATTGTTAAGTGCAGAATAACATGTGAGAAAGAGAAAATAAAGATAGAGAGTTCATAAAGCAGGGTCCATGGGAAAGGATAAGCAGAAGGCCACAGGAGGAAGGATTCTCCTTAAATAGACATATTTGAGAGCAGCTGGAAGTGGGTCAGAGTGTGTGTAACATGGATAGATTAGTAAGGGTTAGGAAGCAAAACGAGGTCCAGGTATTTCATACCCGAGGCCTTGATTATCTTGATGGGACAAGGAGATCAGGTCGTGAGGGTGTGAAAAGTTGTGTGTGTTGCATGAGCTCTCTCTCTCCACTCTACCTTCTTGCCCTTCAGCTGCCCTCACAGAAACTAGTTGTTCACTATAAAGGTCATTTGTAAAACCTGAGTTCAGTGTTTAAGGTTGCTATCATAGTAGGAACAGAGAAAGGCTGGGGAGGTGAGCAAACAGGCCATCATTTGTCTCCTTGTCCAGTGTTAACATATGGCCCTGGATTCTGCATGTGTAGATAGGCAGCTCAGCAGTGGGAATAAAGGATGTGGCTGGATTCCACCCAGGAACTCTGAGTCGGAGTCCTGGCCATGCCTCTAAGAAATGCGACATTGGACAAAGTCTTCAAAGTTTAGTTTCTGTAGGTGATGTCTAGGAGCTATACCCACTCTAAACCTCTGTGAATTTTAGCGCCTGCTCCTTAGGCATAAAATAATAGATTTTTCTTAAAATGGATTTATTCAAGGTGAGAAAAACTTACAGTGGAAAATGTACAGAAAATCAAGTTCCATTCAAATAGTCTCCTCCTTCTGTATTTCAGTATTGTTGCACTTTACTGGCTTATTTTACCGAAGCTACACATTCTAGGCACAATTTCAAATATACACAAGTCAGGAGAACAGAACAGTGAGTCCCTGGGTTGGGTAGCCTCCCACCCAAGATGATGTTGAAGTAGTTCACTGATAGCATATCATTTCAACTATAATATTTCAGAGTATACCTCTAAAAGATAAGGTCTCTTAAAAAAACCTCAATATCAAAATTGCACTAAAAATTAACAATAATATCTTAATACCATTAAATATCCAATCAGTGTTTAGATTTTCTCAACTGCACTGAATTATTTTTAAAATTTTACATTTGAATCAGGGTTCAACACAAAGTGCATGTATTATATTTGGCTCAGGTGTTTCTTAAGCTTTATTTTTAACCCCGATGGCCATTGTCTGCGAGGGAGCACTGTGTAATCCTCTAACGTCTCCTGATTTTGTGTCATTTTCCTTGCTGTTGCTATACCATTTCATTTTAGGAGATATAAGGAAGAATTGCAGGGTTAAATACCAAAGCCTCCAAAATTTAACTTTGAAATTTCTTTCTAGACACACTTAGAAGGGGGAGTATAAAGATAGTGAATAAAGAAAAGAGGCTGGCAAGAGGAAAACCCTGCAGTGAGCAGTGAGGAGACAATGAATGCTCAAGAGGAACAAAAGGAAATGAGAAAGGTAACAGAGACTTACGTAACCCCCAGCCACTGAGCAGCTCGAGAACCATTACAGATGTGCTATCTTATACATTTTTGTCTCACCTTGGTGAGCAGGTGGCAAAAAATGAATCTTTAAATAATGACATTCTATTTATATAGCACCTTTCCCCAAACAGCTTATTAAATAGCTGAACAGACATCTAAGTAATCCTCTACGTAAAATGAAGAAGTACCAGGAAATTTAATTCCCATTTTACAGATGATAAAATATAGTTGAAAAGACTACGAATAATGATAAAAGTGGCTCACACACAACAGCTATTTGACATTTGTCAAGAACTGTGGTGAAGACTCCATTACATTATTTAATTCAATCCTTATAACAAGACTATGACATTGCTATTGTTGTTATCTTCATTTTACCCACGATAAAAATGATACTCAGAGAGGGCGAGTAGTTTGCCCACAATTCTGGATCTGCCCCTAATCTGGAAAATTATGGAGTTGAGGTTGAAGCTCAGGGCTGTCAAATCCACCACACTTTCTTTTCCAGTCAGTCTACTCTGCAGTAAATCAGGAATCTTTTTTTTTTTTTTTTTTTTTTTCATCTCCTTGCTCACTGGCAAAATCCCATTTAAAGGGAAACCAAAATCATCTTCAAATATAATAATAGGGTGTGATGTACTGGAATTTACGGAGCATTTCCCCCACACACTTTCTCATTTCTTTGCATATAATCACCCTGAAAAATAGACTGGGCAGGTGTGTTAATTTGTGTTTTACAGATGAGGAAATTGAAGTTGAAATGTCTTGGTGATGTTAGTTGGTGATCACAGAGCTAGTAGAAGTAGTTAGTGTCATGGAGCTAGTTAATAGCAGAGTTAGTACCAAAGGCCCTTTCTTCTGATTCCAAATCCTGTACTTCTTGGTTTTCTTTGCAAACCTCATGGGCACACAGCTTTAACTGCTGACTTTTCTCCATGTCCCCTCTGATGTTCCTTATGAGGAGCTGAGCAGCATTATTACAAATTAAATATGTGGATGCTTGAACTGATGAACAGGCAATGAGGCTGCTAATGCTCAGAGGAATGAGATCGAGATGCATTTTTTAAAGTAGAATTTTGGGCCAAGTGGCCTCCTTCTGTCCTGCCCTTCCCTGTGTCCTTCCGGTATCCATGGAAACCCTAAATCAATGCAGCATATGTTGATTCATGTTTCTACTGTTACTAGGAAGCTACGAGGTGGAAATTGCTTTTAAAAGATTTACGGAAGAGCTTTAGCATGCTGACCAGAATTCAAATCTAATATCCAAATGACTGTTTTATTAAAAGCTTTAAATGTGGTATTATCCTAGGTGGTATGTTGGTTAGATAAACACACAGGGGCATTTGGCAATAAACCTCCTCTTCCACTCTCGTGGCTTTTTAAAATATTATATTGCAGATTTAAGCTCCCTTTATCTTCAATTTAATTACATTCTCATGGCCTGTGTGACAATGCCAGGTGCTCCTTCTGCTCTTGATGAATTCCACCCTGCTCTGACCCGGCTATTGTGTTAGTTTGCAAATGCCTTACGTACCTGTGCAGCTGACCCTGAGTGTTATTAGCATTCTGTTGACTTCAGTCTTGACCAGAAGGCTGCAGAAGTCTAACGTGTTTCTGCCATAAAGAATCCTTGTGATTTTTCAGATTTTTTTTCATGAACTCGAAATCAAATTTAGCCGACATTTACTCAACACCTGCTCTCTGCAAGGCAATGAGAATTAATAGTAAGGGCAGTAAGTAAAAGAGTCTTTTTGGAGCACACAGTCAATTGAGAAGATCATAAAACATAAATCTCAAGAATAAACTATGCCTGTGATGTGGGCTGTCAGAGAGCCTTACAGCAAGGTGGTGCTATTGGGATGGAGGGAGTTCCTTCTGATTGGGAGAATTCTGAAAAAGGTTTGGAAAGGAGAATTTTTGCTTGAGGTAATAGGTTTAGGGAAGAAGCTGAGAGTTAACAGGCAGATCAAGGGTGGGGACATTCTGGGCAGAAGGGACAGCAGAGGAATCATGCGTATGTGTGGGATAGAAAACTGGGATAGGCAAACGGGACAAACTCATTGTCAGGCAGGACAAGGAGTCATTTGGATATTAGATTTGGGGCCCATCAAAGATGATTGCACAGATGATCCACTTTATGGTATCTGTTCAGTGGTACTCCAGCAATAGTGTAGTGGGCAAGGTTTGTGGGCAGACAGAGAAAGAAACAACAGCAGGGAGATCAGTTATTTAAGAGAGGGCAGGGGTTGTGCAGGTGCTGGGGGTTGAATAACCTCTCATATGTCAACATCAATGGATGGGAGGGAATGAAGTTGAGAAATATTTCAAAAATATGACAAGATTTAAAAACCAATTTAGGAAGGGGAATGGAGAAAAAGAAGCCAGAAATGTCTGTACTTGTTGGGGTTAGGGTTACGGTTAGGGTCCCTTGTGGGACTTGGGCAGAGTAATGCCACAAGCAAACACAGGGAGCCCAGCAGGAAAGGAGGATGTGGGAAGGTAGTTGTTTAGAGACAGTACGGCATGCAGGGTCTATTTAGAGCCAGTATAGCGTGCAGGGTCTGAGATGTGAGGAGCTGTCCAGCAAACCTCTGGAAAAGCAGCCTAGAGCTGAAGAGGCAAGATTGAAGCACTGATTCTGGAGAGGAGTGGTGGGTGCCTGGAGAGGGCAGGGCTTCCCAAGGCAAGTGAGTATAGACTGGGAAGTGCAGAGGGGGGCAGGACAGCCCAGAGGCAGGAGCGGGGCTTGCAATCACTGTGTTCCTGTAAGAGACGTGAGTTGTGGCCAGTTGAGATGTCCTGTGCCAACTCCACCTAGCAAGTCAGGAGCAGTAGCCGGAAAAGAACCCAGAGCTCTACATTCCTGGGGCAGAGCTCTAAGCCTGGGGACTACAGAGTCCAAGGTGATGAATTCCTTTCTCACGAGCACTTAACCCTGCTTGCCTTTTCTGTTTATTTATTTCAGGAAAGAAGACAATGCTAGAATGCTTAACTTTAGGTTCAGCTTAATTCTCCTTGAAATTATGCACTGGCCTCTTTGGAAGATTATGCTGGTGTCCTCTTGGGAGAGGGGCCTGCGCTAGGTCTGTGCTTCTCAAACTGTGGTCCTCTGTGATTACTCCTTGGCATTTAGGAGTGTTTTGGTTAGAAAAAAAAAGAAAGTTTGGACTAGTTTTAATGTTCTGTTTCCTTGTATTATTCATGTCCACACACTTTTTTTCCTTCTGCTCTTTATATTCCTGTTACTTCTTTTACATTTTTCTTGTTTACTATAGCTCTTTTTAAACATTGGACTTATTGACTTCCTATGACTATATTATTTCTCCAAAGGCTAATTGAAGATTCTGATGCCTGGTTAATATTGATTAGTTTCCACTTGTGACTCAGGCCCATTTGCAGCCCTGCTCTCTTTCCTCGGGGCCTTTACCCCCTGGATAGTGGCCTGGGCAGTAAGAGATTTGGAGGAGACCTTTGTTCTACTGTTTTAGTGCTGGTAGGAAGTGTCCTATGATGGCACTACGTTTGTGTTAAAGTGAGGAGCAGAGCAGAGGCTGGAAGCATCAGGTTTGGTGCTAGATACTAGCTCTGCCACTTTTAAATGACATGTCTCTGTTTCTCCATCTGTAAAAGAGGGGTGATAAAGGTGTTGGCTTTGTAAATTTGTTCTGAAAATTAAATCGATAACTCAAAGCAATGTTTGGCATAGTGTCTGGCACATACTAACTGCTCATTAAACATTAGCTATGTGGATTCACCTTATTCTAGAAACATATCTTGAATTAGGGGAGTGCTTATCAATGGGCTTTTATTCATCAGTTTATCTGTGTACCAGTTTCTTATGGTGCAGTGTACCAAGAAAATGTCCAGAAATGAAGGGTTCTCTTTCTGCTGAAGTTCTAAACCCCAATTAGCAACAGGGTTCAAGAAAGGGGTAATAAGAAATGAGAAACTTTTCTTTTGCCTCTCATTTTATAACACAAAGTTCCCTTTCTTTAATAGAGGGGCACTGTGGACGATATCAGAAAGAGACAATGAGTCACTGTGGAGGCAGCATCAGAATGTTTATTTCATCTTATCATCAGGCAGTGAGTAGTTGCGGCAGAATCATTTCACTGAGAGAATTCAGGTTATGCACCAATAGATCTGCCCAGAAAGACTGGGTCCTGGTATGATATAGTAGAAAGAGCTCTGCTGTTAGAGTCATAAAGCTTAATTTCTGGTTCTTGTGCCTCCTCTGGCACGTTGCGTCACTTTGATAAAGGTACATCACCTTTTCTGGCCTCGGTTTTTTCATCTGTAACATGGGAATAATAATACTACCCTCTGTGACGATGGCATAGGATTGTTGAGTGACAATACATGAAAATGCTTTATACATTTAAAAAGGATGAAAAAATGGAATTCATTTCCATTATTATAAAGCCATCACTTTCTGTTGAGATTTCTGCTGCCTTCTGGGTTTCAGAAATGGTTTGCAGCTAAGGCTATGTGTCTTTAGAGCTAGTTCCTGAAAGGGAGTATAGACTCAGCCTTAGGGACCTAGAGCATAATGAGAAGACAAGCTTTCTCCCAGGGCAGCGGTTTGCAAACTTTAGCATGCATCAGAGTCACCTGGAAGGCTGATTACTGTCCCCAGAGTTTCTGATTCTGTAGGTCTAGGGGTGGGGCCTGAACATTTGCATTTCTGATACTTCTCAGGTGATGCTGACGCTGCTGGTCCAGGGACCATGCTTGGAGACCCACTACACTAGGGCAAGCAGGAAGAGAGTCCTCCTTCTGGAACTGAAGAAGGCAGTGTGAAGACCCATGTGGGTAAGGAGGTTTGGAAGAAAAAAAAAATGGAAAAGACAGAAAAATAGGGATCATGTGCAGATCGGGCAGAACAAAGGAAAAAGTCTCACTCCATAACAAATGCAAGTAGGGGGAAGTTGCTAGGTGATGGATGAGGGAGAGAGGTGAGTTTCTACTGTAGGAAAAACCAGGTGAGAGGCAGGAGCATAGAGTTGGAAATATGCATGTTTGGGAAGGCAGAGGAGGTGGAAATTTCTCATTAAGAAGTGGGGAGTGGTGTGGTTGGTGCTGGTTAGGGTGGGAGTGGAGATGAGCTGGGGGAGAAATGCCTCTGTAGAGTAAGGGGCACAGCTGAGATGTGGCAGAGAGGGCGATTTCAGGGCTGTGTGGTTTGGCTTGGTAGTGCAGCACAATAGAAATTTGGAGAAAGGGGGTGGAATTTAGATGTGTGACCTGCCCTGTAGCTTTCTTGCTCTCTGCATTTATCACATCACATCACACCCAGCAAGACAGCCCCCCTCCTCCTGACTCATTAGGAGATTTGATTTGGAGTGGCTCCTGCTGTCAGCAGCTGTCTGGGGCAAGATCTTTACGCTCTCCACTGCCAGTGCAGCAGCCAACCTTCAGCCAGCAGCAGGGCTCATTAGAAGAGGGCCCCCTGGACACTTGATTTTCAGCTCACTGGTGACTGGAAAGAGTTAATACCTATTCTTTGCTGCCCCCCGCACAGCCTCTGGGTGCAGAGGGAGGCAGCTGTGGGCTGTGGGGACTTCTCCCTGAGCTGCAACCAGAGGAGCTTCAGGTTAGTGAGGCTGAGCTCGGCTCAGGGGCACCTTCTGCATCCTGCCAATGAGGATGGGCGTGCAGACCGTGCCCGGGAGCTGAGCCACCGCCCGCTGGGTGTAGGCTGCTTCAGTATTTACTGGATGTGACAAGCAGAGAGAAGAGCTTTCAGCGGGGCCGCTTGCTGCCTGGCTCAAGTGGTGGGAGGTGTGTTGTGCATGCCTGTGTGTGTATATGTGTGTGTGCGCGCCTATGTGTTCATGCACACATGCCCTTCACTCGCCGAGGATTTGACTGCTAAAAGAAAGATCTACTTTTTCCCCAGAGCGCCTTAACCCGCAGCCTCTCTGACCACCCAGTTGGCAAAGACCCTCAGGCCATGAGGACTGGCCAAAGACAGTGAGTATTGCCTTTGCTTTTCTCTTTCTTCTCCGGGATGTCTGTGTGCACCGATTGCATTATCCATATTTAATTAACTTGCCTCTTCATGCATATTGATTGCTTTCTTCCCGCAGAGGCTCTAGTTTCTCTCCCCCTCTTTATAAATCTTTGCTCTTTGCTTTTAACCTTTGTTTTTTCTTGAGTATCCCCTCTTCCCATTATGTCTCGTCCTGTCTGCCCCAGACGCACCTGTGACTTGATGCCCATCTATGAGGGCACATGCACTGTGCGGGCAATCACACCATTGAACTTCCTGGGCTTTGGGTAACTTCTAACTCTCAGAAGTCCAGGGCCAAATGGGATAAAAGCCCTGAGGTGCTGGGATGGGCAAGGCAGCTGGGTCAGAGTGTCCTGCTGATTCTTATTTACTGGCATCTGTGGCTGAGCGCATCAAATGGGTAGTGGAGGGTCTGAGCAGCAATTCGGGCTGTGCTGGATTTGAAGGATTTGAAGGAGAGAGACAGGCATCTGAACAGCATGGGCAAGCTAGTGTGGGCTGGCAGTGGGATGGGAAGAGAGACAAGGTGGGGACAGAAGGCTGGGTGAACCCCTGCCCCAAATGACCTTGCCTGCAATGTAGGTGGGTAGTCGTCTCTGGTTCCACTTGGCTCTAGGATAATAAAGGTCCCTGCATGGATTTCCCCTTCCCCTGAGGCCATATCCCACAGCAAGAGGCCTAGGTGCCCCAAACATGACTTCTAGGGACCGTCACAGCTGCAAAAGCTTTGACTTCATGACTCCTGGGGTCTAGGTGTAAGCCTGGTTAGGAGAAAGATTAAGGAAATGTCCCTGCAGCCGGGGAACACAGTCCATGACGATGGGCCCTCATACACAGTCTAACTAATTATTTTTTCTAGTTTTCAAAAAGCAATCTTTTAATTTTATTAATTGTAGTATTATTAAAGAAGCTATTTTTAAAAAGTGCTTGTGAAATAGTCACGGTAATATAAAAATAATTTAAATGGTGTAGCTGACATAGGAGTCTTATCTATCTAAATTAGGTTTCTTTTAAAATGGGTTCTATGTTTGGTGTCAGAGTTCCCCAGGGGAGCCCTTTATGGATAGGCTGCTCTCCTCACGTGTTTCTTCCTATCAGAGGTCTTCTGCAGGAACAAAGGGTTTGAAGCACTGAGAATGGGACCCTCAGGAGAGGAAGACTGTGAGTCAATCAGCTTTCAACGTCAATGACCCCTGTCTCCCCACACTCATGTCCTTCCTACTTTGTGTCAAGAATAGGCCAGTCCCCAGACTGAGGAAGGTCATGTAGGCTCCATATGGGCGAGAAAGGGTGACTTGCATATTCATTTCTTCAGCCTGCACCTGTGATCCCTGCAGAGGAGCAAGCCTGTGTGGCGACGGTGCCTGACAAGCCTCTTTTGGAGTTCCTCCAACCTCCCTCCCACTCCCACTTTCCCGAGTCTCCACGCACTCCCACCTGGGACAGGTGCCCTTGGAGGGAGGCGAGAATCAGAGCAGCATCCAATCAGATTATTTTGGAGCAAGTACTGACCCCCTCCTCCAACCCCGCTGGCTGGTCACTTGGGCCCCACTTTAGTAAGAGAAAGAGAACAGTAATTTTTGGTTTGCGAGGCCCACGCCTCCCCTGAGGCACACGTCCCACTTTATTTTTGATGGCCAGTGGTTGGGGAATCAGGAACTCCTAACCAATAATCAACAACATGAAGCCACCAACAATTTGTTCTTGTCCATCCTTGGTTTGTCGCCCCCACTAAGGACAAGTGGACATTTGTGGGGCCTGGGGGGATGTGTGTGGGGAGGTGTTCTGCTGGCGGAAACCTGTCTGAGAGGAAATGTAGCGCAGTCAGATGAGAGAGGGTGGCCCCTCTTACAGCAGATTCTTTGATTTTAGGTGAGAGGACGTGCAAGGGTAAATTCCTGAGCCCCGCAGTCTTATTTGCTGCCCTGACGTCCCTGCAAACCAGCCCAAGGGTTAACCGTAAGCGGATGCCTGTATGGCGGCCTTACTGATGCCACGCAGGTAATGAATCAATGGCCTGTTTTCTTGCCCCTGACCCTTTCCTCTTTTCTCCACCTTGTCACCCCCTCTGCTATTTGAGCCTGGCCCAAGCCTCCTTAGCCCATGCGTGGTCTAATTGCATCTGTCCCCATAGGCCTCCTGTGTGAACTGCACGGTTCTTGTCTATATGCCTCTTGCAATGTTGTGGCCTTGCAAGCAGGAACTGCCTTAGCTGAAGCCCTCCCATTGACTGGTGAGACAGCTTGGCAGTGACTTATGGGGTGGGATGAGGGACTGTGCATGAGCTTGTATGGAACCATTTAGGGATCTCTGTGAGTTCCTTGGATAGGGGCTGTAGAAAAGAGACAGACAAGGGAAAGCCTCGTTATTTTTTAAAAAGTATCCTTAACCTTTGACTTCTACTTCTCACCTTATTATTTCAGACCTAGCTAAGAAGATTATAATTGAGGTCTGAGCTGGAAAGATGAAAAATAAAACCATTTTGTCCCAAAGAATATTTTGTTGAAGATTTTTGCAAACTATTTGGGAGAATCACAGTTGTCTTGGTAACAAGTAGCATCCTTTACACTGGCCCCTGCTAAACCTTGTTAAATGGCTTGCGTGGATTTGCCATTTTTCAAAAGTCCTCTTGATTGCTCTTTGAGGGCAGTGACCTGAGTGTTTTATGATTGATGATCCTGAGGCACGAGGAATGAACCAACTCACTGAAAGTTGGGCTTTGGCCTATGGGGCAGCCTGAGCAGGACCTTTACTTGAATTCATGGAATGTGATGACTCGAGGGCCCTTCATCAGCTGCTCGCATGGCGTGCTGTCAGACACCCTGCAATTTGCAAGCACGAGCGGACACATAAGATGCCCGCTGTTGCAGGAGAGAGAATAGCAGTAGCCAATGTTTGGAAATGCCATGAAATGGATGGCTTTACAACGCAGCCTGGCTGAGATTCAAGGTGGGAGCAGGGGACGTGCAGGCCCAATTTTTTGCAGGAGAGAGGATATTTCTGGGAACTTGGATGTTCCAGCCCTAGGAGGCTCTTCAGAGACGTGCTGTGGAATACAAATGCTGTCCATCCCTGCCAAATATAATACCATCCCAGCAGACATTTCTTGGATAAAATTTCTGTGAACGAAGACAATTACCAGGGATGAAAATCCATTTGAAGTACAAGAGATTGAATTGGATGACCTCTAAGGTCTCTTCCCACCCCTAGGAAAAAGAGGAAAGAAAGCTAGGCCAGAATGACTCCTTTTCAACATGCAGAATGGCATCTTCTAGGACTATTTCTGTGGCAAATTGTTGCGAACGTGCAAGCGGCAGTTCCTTTTTCTAAGTCACTCTTAAGTCCTGATTTGATTATACTAAACCCATCCCACTTACCTTTGCCCTCAACACAAGGAGTTGTCATAGTTAAAGGTCAGGGGTCAGCAAACTTATTCTGTCAAGGGCTAGAGAGTAAATATTTTCGGGTTTGTGGGCCGTATGGTCTGTGTTGCAATAACTCAGCTCTGCCCTTGTAGTTGAAAGCAGCTTTAGACAATTTGTAAACAAATGGTGTTGTCATGTTCCAATAAAGTTTTATTTACATAGACAGGCATCTTTTCAGGGCTACAGTTTGTCAACCTCTGATTAAAGGTTAACAGAGGCTAGTTGGGCATGGTGGCTTGGGCTACTCAGGAGGCTGAGGCAGGAAGATCACTTGACGTCAGGAGCTTGAGACCAGCCTGGGTAATATAGCACCACCTTGTCTCTAAAAAAAAAATTAAACATATAAAAAAAGTAAACTGGTAAACGGAGGCTAATGTTGGGAGTCAGAAAGAGACATTAGAGTAACTTCTCACTGGATCTGTTATAAGAGATAACTATTTGAGTGCCCGATGTCATTATATGGGTCCTTTGGGAAATAAAACATATGAGAAATGTAAACATACATGTTAAAAATTTAATTATGCTTATTGAGATAAGCCTAAATGTAAATAGGAATGCATGAGCTTAGTTAGGCAAGCATAAGAACTGACAAAGGGGACATTGGTTCTTAATTGCTGATTGTACCAATTACTCTTCTCCCCCTGCAAGCATCAATCCTATGGGTTGACTATAGCTAGATTTGTGGGATGAGTGGGGAGAACTTGAGTTGGAACTGACCTGCCTTGAGGCCCCCTACTTTGTGCTTAAGACTCTGATATGCACCCTGCACCTTGCAAACATTCCTCTGCTCCCGGTGTGGGTACTCCTTCTGGGTCTTTGCAATCAGGAGCTGCTGCTGCTGCTGCTGTTACTTTGCCCTCCTTGTGGAAAAGCAAAATGTGGATTGTTATTTTGTTATCACTGTATTTTCTTTCCCTACAGAGAATCCTAATTTAGAAATTCTTCCAAGCTAATGACCTTCATTGACTTACCATCAACTTGCCGTGTCAGCTTTAAAAAGCATTAAGCCTCTAGGGGGCCACGTAGGGTACCTATGACTGTTCAGGTAGTTATTGATTCTCTAGGTGTTCTCTTCCTGTTCATGAAGTCTTCAGAGACCACCTGGGGAAGGGTGGGGGCAGTGCTAGCTCCCGTAGCAGCAGCTCCAGGGGCCCTGTATAGAGCTGACAGCTGTGATCATGAGAGTTTCCCCGTCCTTCTGCCCCTGTGCTTGTTGCAGGAACAAAGGGATGAGGACTCGACTGGGATGCCTGTCTCACAAGTCAGACTCGTGTAGTGATTTCACAGCTATTCTTCCAGACAAACCCAACCGCGCTCTCAAGTGAGTAGTACGGCCACGTGCCATTCCCTGGGTAATACAGCGAGTAATATAGCTCACTTCTTTAGTGAGTTGCTGACCAGAGGAGCCACAGGAAAAATCCTGTCTCTTGGCAGCTCCTTTTATATCACTGGATATGAGTGAAAGGATTGTTTATTTTCCTTTTCAAAATGTATAGCTTAGTGATCTCAGAATGGGAATCCTCTTTTTTTTTCCTAAGAAAGCCGTATCATCCATCACTCTTAAAATTGTGGGTGGCAAAGGATACTTCTGGGTTCTACTTAGTTGTCAATCTGAGCTCTCAATTTGGAAATAAATGTTCAAACTTACTCTAAAAATATGCTTAGATTCAAGTAACCTGAATTCAGCACCTCTTCTGTGCTGGTGCTGTATTAAATGTCATGGATGTTACCTTGTGTAACCCTCACACAACTAGGTAATGGGCATCATTATCCCCATTTCAGGAATGCAGACATTTAGGTGACAGTAAGAATGGAGTCGGGAGCTGAGTCTAACTTTTCTGACTCTAAGACCAGTTTCTTTCCATTGTTACCTCGACACCTTTAAATCATGGACTTACTTAGCTTTGTTCTTTAGACTAAAAGTCAACAGGCAAAATTCACTGGATTCCAGTCTTGAGGTTTTTTTTTTTCATCAGTTACTTAAGAATGTACAAATTTACAGCGACAGAATTGCAGGAATCCAGGTATAGTCTTCATTTCATTTGCTACCCGCCACCCCCCATCCACTCCCCACATTTTTCCAATTTGTTTTTTTGAGAAAATCTTAGTGGTTGTTGAGGGCAAGGAGGTTATTTCAGAAACATTCAAGACAGATGTTTCTTTTTTTCTAGGAGATTATCCACAGAAGAAGCTACGAGGTGGGCAGATTCCTTTGATGTGCTTCTTTCTCATAAGTGTAAGTAGAATTCAGGTCATATCATGACATGGCAAATAATCCATTTAGTGAGAGATGTACCAAAGGCCTGTGATGATCCAGGTATGTGCTAGGTGTTCCAGACCTCTGTGGGCCATGCTGTCACAGAGCCTCCTGCCTAGAGGAGCATATAGAAAAGAAAATGAATGATGTAAATGCAGTGAGATGAGGGCCTTCTTTTCTGTTTTCTGGGTTCAAAGTATGATCCCAAGAAGCCTTTGTATTCTCAGCAGTTTTAGCAAGAGAGAGTTTAGCTTAGAGGTTTGGAATGATGGGCTCATTTGGGAATGAGAGAAGCTAGGTTCCAGCCAGATCTCATTTGTAGAATTGAATGGCCTCCCCCCAAATTATGGGAGAGTCTTGGGCTATGCATCAGTCAAATGAATATTTTGTGCATTTTATTATTCACTTGAGTTGACAGTTTTTGAGTTTTATTGCTGCTTTTTGTTTTGAGGGTTTGCTATCCCAGCTGCATTTTACCCCTCAATTTCTTACTGAGTATACATTTTACTGGAATACAATTTCTGCTATACTTCCTCCTCCATTTTTCCCTTCCTCGTCTGTAATGCCTTTTGTTTCCCATGAAGGCAGAAATAGTTGTTCATATTGTAGTGTGGAGAGGGCAATTTGATGTCAGCCAAACTTTTCATCTCTTGCTTTTTCTCATTATGTGCAAGTTCACATTCAATGGCCTTTGAAACTAGTGGCATTTAATACCTGGAGATGGCAGAGGAGGGGTGAGGAAGAGGGAGGGGTTTTGTGAAGAGAAAGAAGGCTTCAAACAGACATTTCCTGTTCCTCTTAAATATGTCGCAGTGACACTAGAAGCCCTAAGTGATCTGGGAACAGAGGGCTGCTTTTAGTTTGGAGTAGTGTTTCCACTTACTTGGAGAAAATGGTTTGGTACAATTAAGTGAAAGGCACTGGGTGGGGGTCAGACCTGCATTCTTGATTTTGACTCAGCGTTGTTACTAAGTAGTTGGGTGGTCTTGACAGAAACTCTCAGTCTTCAGATGTCTTTAGAAGTGATTTTGCTTTCAATTTGATGAGCAGTTCCCTCCAACCATGCTGCTGATCTGGATACACTGATTAATAAATACGTTTGAATAGATTTTAAAATGAAATGCAAAATCTAAGAATAAGTACATATTGTAGCAAGCAGTTTTGTGAGACAAATAGTCACTTTAGTATTCTGTGGATTGCACTTAGGAAGGAAAATAAGACAGCATAGATATAGCATATGTAACATATGGCTACACCCCAAACAGCAAGCTTATGTGATGAATTTGCCAAGGTAATGGCAAATGTATAATAATATTTAGGATTTGCAGTAATGCTATTTTTTTTATGAGGCTATTCTGACTTTTTTTCTGGAGTCACATTAGGCTAAACAAGTGTCACTACCAATTTTCGCCTTCTTTTCTGGCTGGATTTCATTCAAGGTCATTCTGAAGTTTGGTTTCTATTTTAGCCTCACAACTGACTCACTTAGTTCAAGTCCCTGAGGCTGTTTCCTCATTCTAAAATGGGGATGGAGATGCTTGCTACCTGTCACTGAATATGAGAAATTTAATAAGAGGACACCTTTAGTTGATTTTGGGTTCTCTACTTAAAGATTCTCTACTTAAGAATCTTTTGTAAGGATATGGTGGGGTTTTTTTAAATGATACTTTTATTTATCAAATGCAAAATAAATGTGCCTTGAGAATAAGATTACAAATTTTGCTGCCAGTTATTAATATTAAGCCATTATGGTCAGAGTTTATGGTGTTGAAATTAGTGATAGGAGGCTTAGGGTATATTTAGATTGCTGCAGTAGCAAGACCTAGAAATGTAAGAAGTTTAATTTTATTTGTCTGATTTGATGACTTTTAAATCTGAAGACACTTGGTTCTGCTTCTGTCAGGGATGCTTTTGGTTTTCAGGAATGCAATGACACTTTTCTGAGATGGGGACTCTGATAAGGAGTTACAAGCTGACAGGTACAGTTGCTCAGACCTACAATTCCAGCATTTTAGAGGCTGAAGTAGGAGGATCACTTGAAGCCAAGGGTTCAAGGCCAGCCTGGGCAACATGGCAACACCCCATCTCTAAAAAAGTAATAATCATAACAAATGATCTGGAGGTGGTGGCAGGTGCCTATAGTCCCAGCTACCTAGGAGGCTGAGGTGGCAGGATCACTTGAGCTTAGGAGTTCAGGGCCAGCTTGGGAAACATAGTGACCCTATCTCTACTAAAATAAAAAATTAGTGGAGTGTGATGGTGAATGCCTGCAGTCCTAGCTACTCGGGAGGCTGAGGCAGGAGGATTGCTAAAGCCCAGGAGGTCGAGGCTGCAGTGATCTATGATCACACCACTGTACTCCAGCCTGGGTGACAGAGTGAGACCCTGTTTCTTAAAAAACAAAGCAACAAGCTGACACCAGATTGCTTCTTTGTAAAACTACTGCAGAAATATGCTTTTTGAGCTTTGAAGTTTTGTGATCCTTCTCGGAGTCTGATGTTCTGTTTATATTTCTGTTTAGTATAGAAGTAAAAAGCCAGGGGAGTGAATGTCTTTGAAAAGAAAGGGGTCTTTATTCAGGAGTCACTGGTAGAATTTCAAGCTTTTAGAATTTGAGCATGTACTCCCCTGTGAAGGCTATGGAGTAGTCAGCCCAGGTTATCTTGAAGGATGTTGACAACTTTCTGAAAGTCTAATTAATTTGGGTTGGTATTGTGACTCAATTAGGGCTGATTGAGCTTTTCCAAAGGGATTGCACGTGTGCAGGTCTCTTAGGAGAGACTGTTGATCAGAGGTTTGTGGAGCTTGCAATTAAGACAGTAACATGTCCTAAGAAGTGAAGAGTGAAGAATCCCTGAATGACTGGGCTCCAAAAAAAAAGTACATGAGTCTAGAACCCACTCCCTGGCAATTCTATACTTGTAGGCAGCTGTCCCCTTTAAGGTTTCTATTTCAGAAAATACAGATGATTATTTTACCCCCTCATTCTCAATCTATAGGACATCTTTGCCATCTCTGTTCTGTTGGGTGTTTTAGGCACTCATTTATGTTTAAAAAGATGTACTGAGTGCTCATTATGTGCAAAATCTATGGTAAGCAGCTGGAGGAGGGGAAGCACAATAATGAACAAGGCACGGTCCATCTCTGGTGAAGAACACAGCCTCTGAGCGAACAGGCGTGCATACCAATAACATAGGAAACAATGCAGTGTGCTGACTGCACGCTGGGTGGCCTCAAGATGCCAAATAGAATCCTGACATCAGTGCTCCTCTTCAATTCCGTCTTGTCAATATTAGAAGACCTAACTGATCTCGGGGTAGAGGCTGCTTTTGGTTTACAGCATGGTTTCCGCTTAATTGGGGAACATGCTTTTGGACAATTAAGTGAAGAGCATTGTCTGGTAGTCAGATCTGTGTTCTCGATTTTGACCCAGCTGTTACTGGATATCTGGATGATCGGGATGGAGTCTCTCAGTCTCTTAGAAATTCTGTTTCCTCATCTACATAATGAAGGATCTGGAGTAGGAGGAGGTGTCAGAAGCTGGATCCAGGATGCTCTCTGTAGCAAACAGAGAGGCTGGGCAATAACCAATCACCTTTGGCAGGTAGTTTGACTCAGCGCTGCCTGCAGGGTTATGTAAAATACTGCTTCAGAGCTGAAATGGCTCCAGCACCAGAAGAGGGGCTATGGTGCCTGTGTTAAAATGCTGCTCCTCTCCTTGACTGAGCACCTCATAGGCTGAAATCTCAAGCAAAAGAAAGCAACTTTGCTATTTTTTAAACCTTAGAATTTAAAAAAATCTGGAGGGCAAATGTTTGGAGCCATTTTATTTCCAATTATATTTGCTTACAAACACCATACAAAGTGGAAGAAGTACCCATGGAGGTCCGGGAAGTAACCACTAGCTAAGTGCTCTTAAAAACAGACAAACACTAACAAACGAACAATGAAATTGAAATTGCTGATGGCTTCATTAAGTAGGGAAGGATTTCTAATGTGCATTAATTTGGCATCTTTTTCCTGTCCACCAGTAACAATTAGTCTCCATGTCTATGAGTTGTGCATGTAGTCTGGCCCCAAGAGTGTGTGTGTGTGTGTGTGTGTGTGTGTGAGGGAGAGAGAGAGAGAGAGAGAGAGAGACAGAGAGAGAGAGAGAATGTGTATACACTCAGGAGACTTTCTGCTCTGCAGCTCATACCCAAGAGAGAAAAGATGCCTCGTTTGTGGAAGATCTTTTCTGACAGATCGCTGGGAAACAGGCACAAAATGCTGTGTATTCTTCTTTATTCCTCATGAGGTTCATGCAAATGTTTTTTATTTGTTTAGCTTTTAGTGGGACATTAAGTCCTGAACTCTGAGTTGGTGCTCCCTTCCTTGCCTTCACTCTCTCTCTTTCTTTCCTTCCTCCCTTCCTCCCTGCCTTCCTTCCCTTCTTTCTCCCTTCCTTCTTGCATCTCTCTGTCCTTTGATACTTTTTGGACATAAAAAGTTAGGCTTATTCCAGTTTTAAGGTGAAGGTGAAGGCAGGGTTCCCTCCCCTTCCCTCTCACTTCTTATGTGTGACCACACACCTGAGTGAATGAGCACCTCACCCCAGTCATTTACTTGGTATTTAGCCTTTTTTCACTGTTTCAACAGAGCATAGAGGCTCTCCCTGACCCATCCCACCAGGCTCAGCGAATGCTGGGTTAATGGATAGTACAGTTAAAAGCTCTTCTGCATTTGCAGAGCTGTTATCCACCTCTGAGAACAGGAGACCCACAGAGAAAGTTTTAGTTTTTAAAAACTAGCCCCTTTTGAGATAATGGTTGAGTTGTAAAAATATAATGACTGGAGCTGGTCACACAGCAACCAAGCAGAAGACCCCAAACAATCAAATAAACAAACATTAAAATGATCAATTCATGAAATTTCTTAAATTATTCGTCTAAATGGCCTGTAGCTCTAGAATGTACAGTTGAACAGTCAGGCTTCCGTTCACTGCACAGCCCTCCCCACATCCCTCTCCAAGCCAAAACGTTCTAGAACAGTGTTACTCCAAGTGGTATCCAAGGGAGGCGGCACCAACATCTGCTGGGAGCTTGTGAGAAATAAAAATTTGGGGATCCTCTCAGACCTACTGAATCGGGATCCCTGGGGCTGGGGCCTGGGGATCTTTTTCCCCTAAGCCCTCCAGGAAGGTTTATGCACATCTCAGCTTGAGAAGCCCTGTTCTCAAAGGCACATAAGTAAAACCAGGAATCTGGAGCATCCTGGCAGGGCAGGTGGCCTGTGCTTTCCAAGAAACACACTAAAGACTGTATCTCGTATGGAAGCTTTCCAAAGTGCTCAGGCAGCGCATCCCTAGCGGTGCATTGTGTATCCCAGTTTCCACATATGTAGGGAGGAGGGTTCCACAGTAAACAAACAAATATGGCAGGTGTGCTTTCTGGATAGATTGAGGATAAGAGCTAGAAAAAGATGTGCGAAGTAGAGATGGGTGGAAAATAAACGTCTTTGCTTCCTTGCCATCATCTTCACATTGTTGTAGTTAGCACTTGGACCCAGAAATGTGGGTGCATTTGGTCTTTATTGAAGGAATGCCTGGAATATATTAGGCGACTATTAAAAGTCTGTTGAGAAAAGTCTGAATGAAAGCAACTGGACAGGCTTCTAACCCATTCTGTCACTTACCAGCGATGTGACCATATTCAGATTACTTAACCTCTGTGAACCTCACTTACCTCATCTGTAGAAGGGGAATGATGAGACTTTCCTTGTACAGTTGTGAGAGTTCAGTGTGATCATGGTTCTGAAATGTTAAGCATGATGACTTCTCCATAGAGGCAGTCAATAAAAAATAGCTATTCTAATTATTATTATTTTTATTTTTTTTTTTGAGACGGAGTCTCACTCAGTCGCCGAGGCTGGAGTGCAGTGGCCGGATCTCAGCTCACTGCAAGCTCCGCCTCCCGGGTTTACGCCATTCTCCTGCCTCAGCCTCCCAAGTAGCTGGGACTACAGGCGCCGCCACCTCGCCCGGCTAGTTTTTTGTATTTTTTTTTTTTAGTAGAGACGGGGTTTCACCGTGTTAGCCAGGATGGTCTCGATCTCCTGACCTCGTGATCCGCCCGTCTCAGCCTCCCAAAGTGCTGGGATTACAGGCTTGAGCCACCGCGCCCGGCCTATTCTAATTATTTTTGCTCTAACATAATATTAAATTCATTGAGAAAACATGCATTTCATGCCTCTTATGTGCCAGAGATGGTGTCAGCTTCTTGATCCCACGGGCAGCTTGAGTTTGTGGATTGGAGGTAGAATTAGAATTGCCAGTAGGGCTTCTTTGAATCCCATAATACTCGTCCCCTTTGCCTCATGAGCTTTTGGCAGCCCCTCTTCAAACCTCCCCATGCATGTGCGGGAATTCCATTGAGGATGTAGTTTTTAAAAGCCCAGAAGGTAAATTTGATATATTCCCTTTTGTGTGTGTGTAAGTCCCTGCAATATTTCTATACCAAACTAACTAGACCAATATTTCTGGATACTTGATTTTCAAAATCTTTTAGACTGTGGACTGGTGTTCATGGGGGTTTTTTGGGGGATGGGATACGGAGTCTCACTCTGTCGCCCAAGCTGGAGTGCAGTGGCATGATCTTGGCTCACTGTAACCTCCACCTCACAGGTTCAAGCGATTCTCCGGCTTCAGCCTCCTGAGTAGCTGGGATTACAGGCGCCCACCACCACACCTGGCTAATTTTTGCATTTTTAGTAGAGACGGGGTTTCACCATGTTGGTCAGGCTCAACTCCTGACCTCGCGATTTGCCCGCCTCTGCCTCCCAAAGTGCCGAGATTATAAGCATGAGCCACTGTGCCCGGCTACATGAGGTTTTATAATACTTCTCCTGTATTAAAGGATTCCTTTGTGAATGCTAAACCTTCATCCTGTCAGGGGCACACTTCTTTTGTCTACCCCTTAATGGAAATTTCTTGCTGATTTCTTATAATAGTTGCAGATACAGGCTCCACCTTGATTTTCTGTTTACTTAATTCAGCTTCTCCTTGATAAAATAGGAAAGAACGTTGGAATAGGAGTTGTAAACCCAGGCTCTCCTTACTCTTCTGCTATCACATCCTAGGAATAAGAAGTCATGCAATCTCAGAGCTCACCATTTTTATGTCTGGTGTAGGGTTTGATCATAGGCTCTCTCATGTCCTTTCTGGTGCAAAGACTTTAAGAATCTTCAAGTCCTAATACAACTATAATATATCACCTTGCTATGTATATACTAATGAAGTAGAGATCATTGAAGAATATTACGTTAATCACACTACTGAAGTATAATTAGCATATCAAATGGTTGCCAATAAAATGTCACAACTGGAAATAGTTTGTTCTCTACGTAATTTCTCTACATAAATCTTACTTAGCCCCAGTTATTTTTAGAATTTTTTAGAGACAGGGTCTTGCTCTGTTGCCCAGGTTAGAGTGCAGTGCAGTAGCATGATCATAGCTCACTGCAGCCCTGAACTCCTGGGCTCAAGAGATCCTCCTGCCTTGGCCTCCTGAATATTTGGAATTACAGGTACAAACCACTGTGGCCACCTCCAGTTATTTGTTTAAAAGCATTTATTTCACAGATTTTGCAAAAGAAAAGCTCTGATCCTGATGCTATTCTCATCACGAATTTCAAAGCAGTGATTTGTTTCTGGATCAAAGAAGTTTTGGCATCACTATTAGTATATGTATCCTGGAGTTTAGGAATGTAATTTCCATTCTTCTCCTCTATCTGGTCTTGGAACACATTCACCAGCTTATTTTCTCCAGTTGTTCGGGGATACAAGAGGACTCTGGTTTTTGGGACAGCATTTTTCATAAATAGAGAACTTAAAATAAATTGTTGTTGTGCTCTTGTATTTTTCCAAGCCTGGGAACTGAGCTAGGTTCAAGCCCACCCTGATGCCAGCTACATCAGGGCTCCTGGGCCTTGAACTGTCACCTACGCTCCACTCCCTGCTGTACCAGCTGCACTGCTCATTCATAGTGACCCAGATTCCTTTCTTATGTAAGCATCCTCCATCAAATAACTAGAGGGAGAAAGTCAGCCGCAGGCAGCATGTACAGCTGCGGCGTGTTCTTGGAGGTTCTGTGGATGCTCAGGTGGATGCCAATATTCTGCTCACTGTTCCAAGAATTCTAGACACAGGTCTTTCCCTTTCTGTCATTAGATGTGTATCAATCTCAAAAAATTACAATTTTCTTAGCACCCTTGACTTCTTGAAGGGTCATACAAAGAAAACCAAAGTGAAATAAAAATGAAATGACAAAACAGCAGGTCCTTCTGTCATTTCTCTTCCCATTTTCCCAAACTGTTCGCCACCTCCTTGCCTTTCAGTTACTCAGGATTGTTTTGTATTGGATATATTATGTTCTGTATGATGACTCCTTAAGCCACTGAAGTACAGGAATAATAGTCACTAACCTGGATTGAGCAATCACTGTCTATGTGTCAGGCCTGCATGTTGTTTACACGTATGAACTTACCGCATCCCATAACCCTATGGAGCAGATGCTGTTAGGACCTGCATCTTACAAGTGAGAGAACTGAGGCACAGAGAGGTTAAGTCTCTTGCCCAAGCTCACACTTAGCTGGTATGGATTAGAGCCAGGACAGAATCCCAGAATTCAGGGGTCAAAGAGTAGTCACTCTTTCCAACTACCTGAGGTCTGTTGGGGGAAACTGGGGGGGCACTCCAGTTGCCTGGGCTTGGGGAGGGAGCAGGGTCTGGGGTACATGGGGCCCTGGCAGAGGAAACACAGCTAATGCAAAGCATGTCACCCTGAGAGATGCTGGGAGACACAAATGAGCCTTTCAGAAATAAACCAGCATCCTGTGTTTGGAACCAACTGCAGTTCATGGACAAGTAGGAGGGTCCTGGTGGAGGGAAAGGGGAAAGATGGAGGAAGAGGACAAAAAGGAAAGAGAACAGGAGAACAGGGAGAGGGGGCAGGGAAAGATGCTGAGGAGTCAGGGAAAGGAGCAGATGAAAAGCTTGCTGGGAGGAGGTGGGAGGTAGATGGAAGGGGAGAAACAGTGTGGAGCTGGCTCTATTCTATGCAATAGGCTAGGATTTTACAGTTGTGCTTGGATTTGTTTGCTTGGTCACATAAGCAGGAAAGGTGGGCCAGGTGGGTGGGTGGGGAAACAAGTGGTCTGTCTACAGAAGCCCGCTGCTACCATCTGCTCCAGGCAAGAGGAGGGGCTCCTGCAGCAGTGCCCTCTACCACCTTCTCCCTTCCATTGTTCAGACTAAAGTATCTCTTTGTTCAGTGCAGGCTCTGGGAATATAAAAAGGGTTGGGGGAGATTGGGGCCGAGAGGGGTGGGCATACAAAGTGGGTGAGCAGAGGAGGAGGGGTGAGGGCAGGTGCAGTCTGCACAAGCCTTTGTGATCTGTGTCTATTGGGGCGTCTTTCCACAATCTGTTCTCTGTTGCATCTCAGGTCCAGACCCTCCCAGGAAGGGCCCATGAGGGCAGGGCCATTCTCCCTTCCTTTCCCATCTCTCAAGCACTTCCCTTGAAATTCCAGGCAACTTTCAAGTTTCTTTCGGTTTTCCTCTCACTTTTTCTGAGCCTGCCCTGAAAATGCAGGCCACCACATTTTGGGCTGAGGCTGCCTGAGAGAACATAGCATCTTTGCAAGGCCACTCAGCTGTTCTTCATTACAGCATCCCCTGGACATGGTTGGAAAGGATGCCTTTCTGCTCACACTTCAGCTCTTTTTACATGAAAAAGCTACTCCACTGGGCCATCAGTGCTGTGGGAGAGAAGAGACTTTAGGCAGGTTCCAAGTTATTGGTGGCACATAATGGCCTCAGTTCTCGCCACAGAAAACGTGACAGCAGGTGTCCTTTTGCTGGAGAATCTCTAGGTCTGTGAGCCAAATGGTACACTTGCTGGGCCATGGTATGTGTGTGATGTGTTTGCCTGATTTGGGCTTACTGTCTATCTCTCCTTTGGAGGCCTGCCAGCCATCACCAGAGGAGAGAGGAGGGTGGCTATGAAGTCACGCACATGTGTGTGCAAATCCACTTCTCACCTTTTACTGGTCAAGTGACTACAGACTAACTCTCCATGTCTCACTTTCCTTATTTATAAAACACACTTTGCTAAGAGCTAACACTTATTGACTGCTTATAATGAACTACTAGGCACTTTTACATGGCTTGCCTCATTTAATCCTTATAACAGCCCAATTCAGTAGATTCTGACATTGTTCATTATTCCCAGTTTAGAGATGAGAACACAAGGGCTTGGAGATGTTAAGGCACTTTTCCAAGGTCATGCAGAATTCAAACCCAGGCTGTATGACTCCAGAGCCTCTGTCTGCTTAGGAGCCATGATGTAAGGATTGAGTTAATGTATATAAACTGGGCAGCACAGAACTCAGTGATGACATTGACATTGGCATTGACGAGGAGAAGGATGGAATCGTGGAACTGTGAAAATCAATCCGCTAAGAGCTATGTCTGATACAGGCTAATCTAAGTTGCCATGAGGACATGGAACGGAGTGCTAACTCTACCTGGGAAAGCTCATCATATTCAACCCCTTCAGTTTACAGATGAGGATACTGGGGCCTAGTGAAGTTGAGTGTGTTGTCCAAAGTCACACAGTTAATGATGGGGTTGATTTTGGTCAGAACTGGTGCTGCCAGCTGAGACCCGTGGTGCTTCTGCCTCAGCAGGCTGCCAGGTAATGAGAGCTGGCTATGAGTTCACCACACATCTCCAACTCCAAATCTCCATCCCCCGCTGAGTCAGCCTTAACTGCTTACGGTGTAACTTGGTTGAACTCTCCTGCCCATGTACACCCTGTTTCTAATGTTGACATATGCTCAGATACCCCTCCGCCTTCCACCGTGACTTTCCTCAGTTTCTCTCCACCCCACCTGGAAATGTCACCATCTATGGTGTCACTTGTGACCTCTTTGTCTTGCCCTACAGTGGGGATCCTCTCCCTCCACTTCAGTGGTCACTGGCACAGGCATCCCTCAGGCTACTGTCACACAGAGCTAGAGGCTAGACCTTCTACATGCATGAGAATGCTGGCTTTGCAGTTTAGCATCCTTGCCACTTACTGACTGTGTGACCTTGGGGAAGTTATTTAGCTTCTCTAAGCTTTGTTCTTTTCTCCTAAAAAGTGGTGAAAATATCAGGACCTAAGCTATAGATGTGCTATGAGAAGCCAGTACTGTAAGATTCATAAACCACTAGGTGTGGTGCCGGGCCCAAAGTAAGTGTGCTATCAATGCTTGCTGATGTTACTTTAAAATTCTTTCTCTGGGTTCAACTTTTTTTTTTTAACTTTCTTCTTATCATTCTCCCCTTCCTCTATGTCCCAATTGCCACTTGCTAAATCCTTGCTATTCTCCAGCTTCAAGGACCATCTGCCGGCCTGGAACTGATGGGTCCTCTCTTTGAATGATTGATGCACCATCAAATTAAAAGTTCTTGCTCCCTTTTTGATGCACTGTAACTCCTCCAGGAATCTAAGTCTAAGCCTTTACAATTGTTTGACTTTTTTTTTTTTTTTTTTTTTGAGACGGAGTCTTGCTCTGTCACCCAAGCTGGAGTGCAGTGGCGCGATCCTGGCTCACTGCAAGCTCCGCCTCCTGGGTTCACGCCATTCTCCTGCCCCAGCCTCCCGAGTAGCTGGGACTACAGGCGCCCGCCACTGCGCCCGGCTCATTTTTTGTATTTTTAGTAGAGACGGGGTTTCACCGTGGTCTCGATCTCCTGACCTTGTGATCCGCCCGCCTCGGCCTCCCAAAGTGCTGGGATTACAGGCGTGAGCCACCGCGCCCGGCTTGTTTTTTTTTTTTTAAATCACATTCTTATTTACTTTTCCAAGGTCGCTGTTCCAAACCCTTCCCACTCTCTTAGACTTCCCCACTATAGTCCACTCTGCATTTATAATTACTCAATTGATTATTTTAAATTATCACTTAATGTTGGTTACACTAGACTCGCCTCTAAATTCAATGAGGTGGTGACTTTATCTCATTTGTTTGTGCCATAGCCCCAAAACCTAGCACATGGGTGCAGCCCACATTCACAGTGACCTTATCCCAAATTAATAACAAAGATTAAGGCTATCCCACTTGACATATCTCAAATATGTCCCTTTTCTGGCTGTTTTTCTCTATCTTCCTCTACCTCTCTCTTTTTTTCTTTGCCTTTGTCCTTAAGGAAAAGAAGTTCTTTCACTTTTTCTTGGTCCCTCTCCTCTAAAATTTCTCTTCAGCAAATACTATTCTTTTGCTTCTTTTAATCTCCCATTTTCAATGCCCTTTCCTTTCTGTCTGCACACACATCAGGAGAGCTCTTGCTTTGGAGTCACACGGACCTGGCTGGGAATCTTGGCCTTGCTCTTGCTGGTTGTGTAATTGGGCCATGTATTCCACTTCTCTAAGCTTCAATTTCTTCCTGCGGAAAGTGGAGTGATATTATCTGTGGATCAGCGTTGTGAAAATAAATTGGGCTAATGTTTTGTAAAGTCCTGAGCAAAGAGCATGGTGTATAGTAAATAAGTAAAATTCCTTGCCCCAAATCCTAACTAAATAAGTAAAAACAACACCTACCTCTCCTAGGCCCTACCATCTTCTCCAGCTAACGTCAGACAGACTTTCAGGTTCCTGCCTGAAATGAGAAACTTCCCTGCTTTCACACATAGTCCTTCTTTTTGCTCCTCATCATATTTCTTCTACCTTCCTGGGTGCAACATTTTGTCAATTAGATTCTTTTCTCGAACTTCAATTCCTGCTGCTCAACTGGTCTTTTCTGATCAGATCAACATTTACACATACCCAAGTCTATCTTTTTTGTTTGTTTGCTTGAGACAGATTCTCACTCTGTTGCCCAGGCTGGAGTGCAGTGGTGCGATCTTGGCTCACTGCGACCCCCACCTCCCAGGTTCAAGTGGTTTTCCTGTCTCAGCCTCCTGAGTAGCTGGGATTATAGGCACATGCCACTGCACCCAGCTAATTTTTGTATTTTTAGTAGAGATGGGGTTTCACCATGTTGGTCAGGCTGGTCTCAAACTCCTGACCTCGTGATCCACTCTCCTCAGCCTCCCAAAGTGCTGGGATTACAGGTGTGAGCCACTGCGCCCGGTCCTACCCAAGTCTATCTTAAAAAAAAACAAAAATCTCTTTCCTGACCTCATGTTTCCTTCCAGCTATGCTGTCTTATTTCTCTACCTTTTTATCTACGAAATTTGTTGCAAGCGTCATCTGAATGACTGTTTCCACTTCCTTCAGTCTCATTCACCACCGTACATACCATGGGACAGCTAGTGCCCCATTACACCATGAAAACTCTTCCTGCCAACGCTTGCTGAATCTAGTGACTGTTTCTCAGACTGTATCTAGCTTGACCTCTGGACAGCACTAGACACAGTGACCACTTCCTTCTTGAAATGTTCTCTTCCTGGCCTTTTGTAGTCCTGCAAAATTCTTCTGTTTCTCTGGCTCTTTCACAGGCCTCTTGGTGTATGCTATCCTATAAGCAGGCCTGGTCATTTTCAGCTGTATTATTATTAAATGCTAGTCTTAGTGAACTACTTCCAGTTACCCAAGTAAACTTTCTTAATTCTAGGCCTTCATTCCTGTGGTTCCCTCTCGCTGAAATTCTCTTCTCCTTCCTCTCCTTCCTTCCCTTGCTTAGCTTCCCTCTCCTCTACTTCCCATGTCAGCTTAGAAGCCTCTTCCTCCCACAGGTCTTCCCTTCGCTCCTCAGGGCTGGCAAAGGCACCCCTTCTGGGTCCTTCGTGACCCCTCTGCTTTCTCTATCCTGTAACTTATCACACTACAGCATAATCATCATAATTATGTTTTCTTGGCTCAAGCTTGCCCTTGATGGCAAATTCTGTGAAGCCACGATTATATCTGCTTTTAGCGCATAGCGTAGCCTGAGTCACATAACAAGTGAATGAATGAATGAAGATTCATTCATTATTGCTATGTTGGATTGAAAGTGAGTGTACCTTATATGAAGTTTTCAATGCTACATATTGTTGTTACCTGTTAAAACTGGGCAAGTCCCTTTTCTTAGCATCGGTTTCCTCATCTGTAAGATGAGATGTAAAGCAAGCCTCCTGAGAGCACTTCGCAGAAGTTATCTCTACTCATCCACACAAAGACCCAACAGAGTTGAAACCTGGATTTAAGGAGGTGATGCCTGTACCTCATCTAGCACAGGGCCAGACAGTTTCCTTAGCAAGGCTATCTTTACCAGTACCATGAAAGAAGGCAGAAAGGTAATATTCTTTCCTTGTCTATAACTACATTCACCTTGCTCATAAGCACCTGTTTCTGTTCGGTTAGAAATTAAAATCTGACACAAACAACCTTAAACTCTCCCATTCGAAGAATGTAGTCTCTTCTGGTTTAAAACCAACCACAGGCTCTTCTGAGTTGCTTTTCCAAGTCACTTTCCAGTTACTCTTTTAGATAAACACACAGTCTTTTAGGGCTCCCTCATTCCCCTCCTCATTCACTGAATACAGTGGAAAGTGTGTTAAGATGGAGGCGGAGAGGGAACCTCTGGCCTACGGTCCCTCGGGTCCTCACTGTGTCCATTGATAGTGAAATCGTGGACTGGTCACTGCTCAGAGTCCCCTCTTGTTAAACCAGCCCTTCACTGAGTTCTCAAGGGCACTGGGTCTTCTGCAAGGAGAAAACCTCCTCCAAGAGCACTGAGGCTTCTACAGCTCCAGCTATTTTTCCCTTCGACCTCTGCCAATAGCCTCTGCCTCAGGGGCCCCTCCTGCAAGCAGTGGGGATCTCCTGGCAGGGAGGCTGGTTCTCTAATCCAAGTTCCCTCTAGAGCCAGTGGAGACTTCTGGATCTTCTCCATGGAGGGGACAGAGTGAGGGAGGGGTGACAAAGAGAGTTTCCTTGAGAGATTTCATGGGCAAGGGTTTTAAGATTTTGTTCTCTTACAGTACCAATGGTCCCCGACTTACTATGGTTCGACTTACGATTTTTCAGCTTTATGATGGTGTGAAAGTGATACATATTCAGTGGAAACCATACTTCAAATTTTGCATTTGGATCTTTTCCCAGGCTAGCAATATGTGATGTGATACTCTCTTGCAATGCTGGGCCAAATAATCTAACACAATGTCTGTTTTATAATAAAGTGCTGAATAGCTCATGTAATTTACTAAATACTGTACCAAAAGTGTTCTGAGCACATTTAGGGTAGGCTCAGCTGAGCTGTGATGTTCAGTAGGTTAGGTTTATTAAGTGCATTTTTGACTCTTGGTATTTTCAATCTGTGATGGATTTTTCAGGACATACCCCCATCATAAGTTGAGAAGCATCTGTGCTTTGTTACATTAGTAGATGCTTTAAAAGACATTACTGAATTGAATGAATGATTCTCAGTCCATCTCTGCCTAACCATTGCTGTGTCATTGTTTCATTTTGATTTTCAGTTTATCTCAGGTTTCTAATCCCTTTTTCCAGAGTTTTGAATCCAGTGTAGTAATGGGAGCAGGAGGTGCCCTGAGCAGACCTCTCATATGAGTCTAAACTATGTTACTCTCCTCTTCTCTTTCAGTACGGAACAATTTTATTTTCCACCTGCCTGACAGGAAGTAACTTTACATTATATTCTACTTTCTCTATACTTTATGGTTTAGAGTTAAGGTGATCATGTGTTCGGGTTTTGCCTGTGGTGGTCATGGTTTATAACTATTGTCTGCATGTAATTAACAGTAATGCAGGCTTCACTCTCAAAATGACCTGGTTTGGATAGTAAATTACATGGTCATCTTTCTTTTCTTTTTCTTTTTTTAAAGATAGGGTATCACTCTGTCACCTGGGCTGGAGTGCAGTGGTGTGATCACAGCTCGCTAAAATCTCAATCTCTGGGGTTCAGGTGATCCTCCCACCTCAACTTCCCGAATAGCTGGGCACATGCCACCACACCTGGCTAATTTTTGTATTTTTGGAGAGATAGGGTTTTGCCATGTTGCCCAGGCTGGTCTCAAACTCCTGGGCTCAAGCAGGCTGTTCACCTCAGCCTCCCAAATGTTGAGACTACAGGTGTGAGCAACTGTGCCCGACCATTCCTACTTTTCAAAATGAGTTTAAGCTCAGGCTTCCAAACTTAAATCTCCTTGTGACTTAAAGCTCAGTGTTGGGAGCCACCCAAAAACCTTTCTCTTAAGTTCCTGGCTCTTGCAAGTAAAGGTCTTGGCTTTTATGATACTGTTCTAGTATAGACATTAAAATATCTATTTTGAAAGACAAAGATATACAATGACTTTTTTATTCAGAGAAATGAAAACATTTCAAGAAAGTAAAAGTAAGCATTTGAATGTATCAACAGCCTAGCACCAGCAATCCATCGAATGACCCTGGCCAGTGCACAGTCCTGGTGGATAGTGGTGGACGTCAGAGGCCCAGGTCATCCTGTCATCTAGGATTAAGAGTTGTTAACATTTTGTTCTTCTAGGAAATTTTAGAAAAGAAATAAAAGATTATTGCCAGCATCTTTTATAACCAGCAGAACACTTCTTTATTCTAGGTTGTATGTGCCCTTCGCCTGAGGACAGTTTATAGAAAACTATAGCTGTTATTTGATTAGAGGGGAGTGTGTTGAGGTTGAAATAACTTATAAAAAATATTTTTAAATAAAAACATTAACTGGATGCATAAGCTATCAATAAATGTGATTTCCCTTTCTAACTCGACATGGTAACCCTGCTCATCTTGTGTTGGTTGGAAGCACTGCTTGACAATATGTATGATATTGATTAACAAAAATGAAAAGGCATATTAATTTGTTAAATCACTTGGCAGAAAAATTATGATCAATCTTAACTAAAACATAATTTGATAGGCAATGTCTTTTAAAATAAAGTATATATGGAAGAAAAACGTCAAAATACAGCACCTCAAATGTTTTTTTAAAAAGAGGCTTGCAACCCCATCCAGGTAACAGAATGACACTGCTGACTACATTTCAGTAGGTAGTTTACTTTCAGATTTTTTTGGTAGTAGCAAAGAATGAGACATTCACATTCCCTCTAGCTCATCTTGTAACAAGTTTTGTGTTTCCTCAGGATGGTTGACTTGGATTAGGTTAGAGAACAAATAATTTGACCTAATTATTAAATAGCAACATAGCTCACCAATAGACCTAGGGAACAGACACCTGTGCCCCAAACATATTACTACACCTTCCTAAATGTGGCTTTGTAATATCATTATGACTCTTTATTTTATTTTTATTATTATTATTTTTAATGAGACATATTTTTGCTCTTGTCGCCCAGGCTGGAGTGTAATAGTGTGATCTCGGCTCACTGCAACCTCTGACTCCTGGGTTCAAGCGATTCTCCCACCTCAGCCTCCCAAGTAGCTGGAATTATAAGCATGCACCACCACACCCAACTAATATTTTGTATTTAGTAGAGATGAGGTTGTATCATGTTGGCCAGGCTGGTCTCGAACTCCTGACCTCAGATGGTCCACCTGCTTTTGGCTTCCCAGGTGCTGGGATTACAGGTGTGAGGCACCGTGCCTGGCCCCATGACTTGAATAAGAAGCATGACTTGCCTCTGAGGACACTTGTGTGTCTAGGATAATGAAGTCTTTTTTTTTTTTTTTGAGATGGAGTCTCACTCTGTCGCCCAGGCTGGAGTGCAGTGGCATGATCTCAGCTCACTGCAACCTCTGCCTCCCAAGTTTAAGTGATTCTCCTGCCTCTCTGCCAAGTAGCTGGAATTACAGAAATGTGCCACCATGCCCAGCTAATTTTTTTTGTATTTTTAGTAGAGATGGGGTTTCGCCATGTTGGCCAGGCTGGTCTCGAACTCCTGACCTCAGGTGATCCACCTGCCTCGGCCTCCCAAAGCGCTGGGATTACAGACGTGAACCACTGCACCCAGATGAGAATGGGGTCTTCAAGAGGGTGTGGAGGAGCAGTGAGCTTGGACAATTAGGGGAACCTTCACACTATTACTTCCTTTCTTTCTTCTACAGTTCTTAAACTTAAGCTGCTTCCTATCTCTCTTCTTTTCTTCCTCCCACATCCACAGATGGGGTGGCTGCATTCCGTGCCTTCTTGAAGACGGAGTTCAGTGAGGAGAACCTGGAGTTCTGGTTGGCCTGTGAGGAGTTCAAGAAGACCAGGTCAACAGCAAAACTGGTCTCTAAGGCCCATAGGATCTTTGAGGAGTTTGTGGATGTGCAGGCTCCACGGGAGGTGTGTTGGCAGCAGCGACCATCCTGTCTGTCCATGGCTTCTGGCCTGCATTTCTCTCTCAGAGAGGATCTGAGCCAGGCTTGATGAGGACTTTCTTATACAAAACTGAACCTCATCGCTCTGGTGGCCCTTGATGGAAAAAAAAAAAAAAAAAAAAAAGGATCATTTTTAAGAAACAGAAACCCAGGGATTCCATCAGAGGAGCTCCATTAGGAGTGTTTTAGTTGTCTGTCAGTTAAGCATGCGCTAGCAGGAACTGTGCTGCTACAGAGATTTTGCAAGAATAAATGCTACCGAGTCTATGTTCGTTTTCCTGGTGGAAGGCAGCATAGCTTAATGAAATGTGGATCTGCTTTGAAATCTTGTGTCAATTTTAACTCCACCACTTACTAGCTAGGAGCTCTTGGTCAAGTTACTAAACCTCTCTGGGTCTCAATTTCCCCAATGTAAAAGGGTACCTACCTTTCAGAGGATGAGAGATGAAGCACCTGTTCAGTATTTGCCACTGCTCATTAATGAGTAATTATAATTATTTATATTATTTAATTATAATGATTTATAGTAATAGGATGAATTTCTATTTTATTGCTGTTCTGAGTTATAATACAGAATTTTACTTGGGAGGGGAGGGTTTACATGAAGAAAAATGTTTGCTACCAGTTTAGGTGCAGTGCATTTTTAGATTCCTTCAACTATGCTTTGACTTGGGATACAAGAAGTCTTTACCAGTTGTCTAGGATGCTACAGGCCCTTTATAATGCTGGTTGGAACAGAGATGTACATTCTAACCAGGGCCTCCCTCCACAAGGCATTTGTTTCCTTAGTAGACAAGAAAAGACAGGAGAAAAAGCTTACTTCAGGGGACTTGCATTAACAACTGGCTTGGATCTATCCCTTTGCCTGCCAGGGTGAAGGTCCCTGGATTAGGGATTCAAGTAATTTGGGATTTTGCCTTGGCTCTGTTGCTAACTTTCCATACTACTTTAAACAAGCTTTGTAGTCTCTTATTTTCAGTACTGTTGTCTATAAATTGGGACTGAGAATATCTGGTTTGCAGACCCCACAGGATTCTTGCTGTGATCAAAAGGGATGACCTCCATGGAAGCAATTTGAAAAGCCAAAATCGCCTTAAACATGTAGATGCTGTCATTAATAATTATTGCATAGTTAGGGCCAGCTGCCAGAAACCTTGGCCGTTGAGGGCCTGTGACCTTGCTCTCTGTTTGTATCTCTAGGTAAACATTGACTTCCAGACCCGAGAAGCCACGAGGAAGAACATGCAGGAGCCGTCCCTGACTTGCTTTGACCAAGCCCAAGGAAAAGTACACAGCCTCATGGAGAAAGACTCTTACCCCAGGTTCCTGAGGTCCAAAATGTACTTAGATCTGCTGTCCCAAAGCCAGAGGAGGCTCAGTTAGACCTCAGAAGTGGACTCCCGGAAATCACCGGCTTTCCCCTCCTCTTGCTGCCAAGATCATATTCTAATGTGAAATGTCATAGGTGTTCAAAAGTGGTGGCATTGGGGGTGAGAGGCTGGGGGTGAGGAGGGAATGAAGGGCCATTCCAAAGTATGACCCAGCTGCTGGAGCTTGGACTCTATTCCATTTACCCATGTTTGTGTTTTGGTTAGTGGTAGCGCCTTGCCGCTGTCACCCTTTTCTGGGTCAGCAACTTGCCCTTCATAATGCCTTGGGTCACCTCTGCTGAGAGGGCAGATTTGCTGTGCTAGGCTAATCTGTAAATAATGCAAATGCAATTCCCACCACCTCCACACCCTCCTCAGTTAGGATTCCTGACTCCACTTGTTGTAAATCCCTGGGAGGAGTAGCTGAAAGACTTGGGCTCCACTCTGTGATTTGTAGTGGCCAGCTCTGCTCACTGGGACCTCACAGCTTAGGAGAGAGGTTTCTGTGGAATTCCAAGTTTCTAGTGCTGTCATTGACAGGTGACCTCTTGGAGAAGGAGTGAAATCCATGGAGTTGTTTGTTTCTTCCATTTCCATTGGACCAGTGTGAAAAACTGTGATTACTTTCCATCTTGGCCTAGGAAATTCACAAGACTACCCTACCCTTACATTTCCAGAAAGAGTCTTGGGACATGTCCTTCATGACTTCTGAAGTGGAATTGCCATGAAGAAAGATACAGCTTACAAATCTTCCTCAATTCTACGAAGAACTTTTCCAGAAGTCAGGAGACGAGGGAATGTAGCACCAGTAGACTTCTATTCAAAGGGGTACCATATAACCTGTCTGTTGCTCTGTGTCTTCTCTGCCCTCACCTCTCTGCAGCATCATACATCACTGATCTCTTAGGATGACAACTTGGCAAAGGGAGGTGAATTCCTGTAGCATGGAGTGCTCCCACGGTGCCTAGTACTTTCCCTGTATCTCCACCTCCCCCCTTCCATGCCGGTCATGTAATTATGATGGGGGAGAACGGGAATTTAGGCTGAAACTCTTTCCAGCATACTTCCTGGGAACATGCTTACTTAGAAAGATCTCTCTCTTGGATACCATGAAGCAGCTTCTTTCTTGATCTTTGATCTTTTGGAATTGAGCATGAAATAGGAGGTGTGGCTAAGAAGATCACTGTGAGCATCTGGATGTGGAGAACCTTCTTAAAATGCTTTCATGGTATCCTACAGCTGCTCTTGGAAGTGTGTCAGGCAACTCTTCCTTGGAGGATGAGTGAGCAGCCTGGAACCTACTCTAGCTACCCAGGAAAAAGCTGACTTTGGCACAAGAGTAGTGCCAAGGAGATGAACCTTTAGCAGAGAGACCAGAAAGTGAAAGTGGGGCATGCAAGAGGCTGGTTTCCAGGTGGAGAGGCTAACAGAGTGGAGTTACTGTTGGAATAATTCACGACCAATGGATTTGGATTCACTGCAGATCTACAAAACTTTCAGCTTGACTAAGTGGAACAGCACATGATTAAGCATAAGCTCTGTGCAGGCGATTGCAAACTGAGCTGAACCATTCTCGTTTTAAGGGGTGAGGGGCCTTTTAAGGTTATGCTGGTGGTGTTCCAGTGCTTGTGTTCCTCTCCGTTAACTTTGAGAATCTCTTCCTTTTTTAGCTATAGCTAGACCAGGCCAAGAAGGCCCTTGAGTCCCACTAGTGCTAGGGCCCACTGCACTGCCACGGCACATTGTTATCTGTGAGTGAGGGTGGGTGTGACTGTGTGAACCTCAGGGGGAGAGAAGAACACACGTCTCCTAGCCCTCTTCGGTCTCACACCGAAGAGACCTGTGGAATTTCGTGTTCGAGAACTCCAAAGCCTCAAATGGGTGATCCTAGTTAGATCAGGTAGTATCCTCCCAACCGTGGTTAAAAAAACAAATCATTCTTTTTTAGATAAAGCTGCCAGAATTAATTTAATGATTAAATTCTCTAACAGGGTATTTTAAACATTGTTTACATATGAAATGTGCATCTGCTGCCAACTCTACTGTCGAATATGAGGTGCATATAAATTGGAATTGCACAGAGTTATAGAAATGTGAAACATTCTAAAAGGGGCCTTTTTCACCACTTCCACTATCCCAAGGAGAAAAGCCTGAACGAGAGTGTCGTGCTATGGCCTCATAGAGGGACCTAGAGTTCTTGCCAACTATTGAGGAAACAAAGGCTGCAGGTGATGGTATCACGGCGCCCTGGTGACTTCCTCCCACAATGGGGAGGTGTGAAAGACCCCAGCTTGGGGATCCTGAATTTTGCAGCTAAGCAAGGGTATGTGGGTGTGTGTCCGTGTATAGAGGAACGTGATAGCTAAATTTATGGTACTCCTGTGGAGCGTCTCTGTGTGTTTGTGTGTGTGTGACAATTGTGAGCATTAGACTAGTACATGGCAGACATGATCTTCCCATGGGGTGGAGCTTTCCTCATACCCTGTATGCCCTGCTTCCCACAAGAGGCGCAGAGCTCTTGACTCTGATGCCTAGTTTTAGGCACTCTGGTTGTGCCAACCCAGATTTTGGTCTGTGATAAAACAAAGAGAAATGTTTACAACATCTAGAGCAATATCCAAGCATACCTCATCCCTGAGCTTCCATGTTTCCCAGTCCTGCCCTCCCTCCCATTGCCTCTTCCACAAGCTCATGTCCTTGGGTATCACTTCCATTTATTTCCTGTCTTCCTTTGCTCCTCAAGCCGGGCCTGTGCTGTGGACTTGCTCTCTGGACTCAAGGCTTGCTGGGTCCTGGGCCTGTGCAGGCTCCAGGCAAGCCAGGGCAGGAGTCCAGGCAGAGCTGTGACTTCCAGAATTGCTCTCCATCCCTGAGTGACCTTGCCCCACTGGAGGGCTAACTTGTTTGGGGGCTGGTGTGAGATTCATCATTGCCCTTGGCAAACTAAATAGAATACTGTCAGTATCAACCATTCATGGCCTTGGGCACCTCTGGGGTGAGGAAGAATCCTCTGAGGCAGTCCTTCTCATTAAACTTGAGCACGCACAGGAATCACCTGGAAAGCCTGTGACAAGTGCTAATTCCCAGGTGCACACCCAGAGATGCTGATCTGATAGACCTGAGATGGGGCCCAGAAATCAATATATTTAATAAGTTCCTAGGTGGCTAGTGGCCTGTGGATTTGGAAAAAGGATGGTCTTAGACAGTGGCTCATGACCTTGGCTGCTCCTTAGAATCACCTAGGGAGTTTTTAAAACCCAGATGTCCAGGTCCCACCCCAGAACAGCCAAATCAGAAGCTTTTGGTAGAGACCTAGGCATCAGTCACTTTAAAGCTCCACAGGTGACTCCAATGTGCAGCTGAACTTAGGAAGCATTGGTCTAAGGAGTGAGGAGGAACGCGGTGTGGGGGAGGGGAAAGGGGGGAACACAGCTGTGTGGACCAAGGGGGCTGGCGCATTTCCAGATGCAAGCACGTAGATACTGAGGAACCTGGCCGGTCCTGGAACCTGACTCGGGATGCTGCCTTGATGCCCTCAGGGTCTGACTTGCTCTTTTGAGATAAAGGTGATTTGGCCCAAGCTGTGTGCATTGCTGGGCAGCGGCCATGCCGAAGGTGGTAGCTGAAGGGATCCTTGATTGAAAGACGCTCTGCCGTGCTTTCCGAGTCCTGTCTCCTCCAAGCTTGTCTCCTAGGCTGTTTCCCCTGTCTGTTTTCCTGCGCCCTTGTGTTTGGCCATTTTTGCATTAGGGTGTGTCTCTGTACCCAAGGCCACACGACAAGGTAGTTGGAACCCCCACTCACGTGGTGAGTGAAGAGCGTCGTGGTAATAATAATAGTAGTAACACAACTTCCAAATTTATCAATGGAGAGTGTCACATCCTGAGGATATCAAGATCTGTGAGGCCTTTTCAAGCCCTCACCATTCCCTCTTTGGTCCCAGGTTGGGTGGGCAGCTGGGAAGGTCCTAGTTGATTTTAATCTCCGGTGCTCTCCCCAGAACTGCTGCTCTGAATAAACCAAAGCTGTGAAAGAGCGTTCTGCGCAGGCTGTGGGCCCAGCCTCTGGGTGCAGGCCCTGGGCGCTTGAGCTGGGCAGCTCAGCTGGCTCTGCTGTGAGGACAAGCTGTGAACTTAACTGTGCTGAAAGCTGGGGAGGGTAGAATGGGGAAGACTGAAGAGGAAGGAGCGGGTGGGAGAGACCAGCCGCTAACATGGTGTCTGCTTCTCCATGGACCAGAGGAGAAGGGATGAGTAGAAAATGCAGAGGCAGGATGGTCTCCCAGCAACAAGAGTGTCCAGAGTTCTCCTGACCCTGTCTGTGCCCAGTTCCACGGAAGGCAGAGGCATCACGGTTTTCCACCCCAGGCCACCCTGCCAAGTGTCAGGCCTCTTTAAATCTGCATCCCTCTGGGTTAGAAGCAAGAGAGGTGGCAAAGCCTCCCTGGCACTGAGAGCCTGTTCCAACGTGCCACTCGGCATGAGATGGTGGAGGAAGAAGCCAAGAGCAGAGATGCCTTCCTGTTCCCGCGGCCTCTCAGGACTCCACAAGATGCTGTGGACCAAGACGGGAGATCTCAGGATGGGGCCACTGGCCTTCCTAGGTTGGGCTCTGGGTCCTTTTAATAAACTGTTCCTTTCCTGGTTCTTACTCCCTTTTGGTCCTTCCGCTCCCTTCCCTCTGCCAGGTATGGAAAAGGTGGCTGGGCTGGGTGTGCGCTCCAACCCCGGTAGCATTAGCTGAGTCACGCGGCGAGCACACAACAGATTTGTAGCAGCTCATCTGCCATATAAACCGCTTGGCTGATGGTGTCCTCATTGAGTTGTTTCATTACCATGTAAAGTGGAATCATGTCTTTCACCTTTACTATAAACAAGGCTGTGAGAACATAATAAACAGAACCTGAACAAGCTGCCCTCTGGTCTCTGCCCACATTTCTGCCCAGCTGACTCTTTATGAGGAAACTCTCCACATCACACATGGACTTGCTGGAGGGAGGGCACGTGGCCCCATCTGGCAGCAGCTGGCACGGGGCTGGCCATCAGGAGAAGCAGGGGTGTGGGTGGAAATGGATGGGCCTGGCTTGGGGATGAGCGTGGGGTGGAGAGTGACTTTGGGTTATGAAAGTTGCTTTGAAACTGTAAAGTGCTGTCCCAATTCAAGGTGGTGTTTTTATTACTACCACCTACTGCTTGAAAATGCAGAGAGCAAAAAAAGGGTGAGGATGGTTTGTGTATTTGTTCAGCTGGAGCAATCTGGAAATGCAGTGGGTTGATCTTGCTTAGGGCTGTACCTCACTTTATACAATCAACGTGTCCCCGAAAAGTGTGTATTAGTCATCAGATCTTTAAGTGCCTCTGGTGATCAGGTCCTGTGGAGGGGAGGAAGGAGAATAAGGCACTGTATCTGCTCACAAAAGCTCATTCTTCAAGTGGGGTGATAAGACAGAGATATGCAAAACCTTAACCATCCAAATAATTGAAAATGTTCTGGAAAAGGTCTGTCTTTAAAGGAAAGCTGATGCTTCTTCAAAGGTGAATCCTTTGGGTTAAAAGAAAAGTCCTTTTGTAAAGCAAATGATCACCCTCAATTCCAATTGGGCAAGGAGTAGTGGCAGGTTGGGCTGCTGCAGACAGGAGTCCACCACTGGGGACGGGGTGTGGCTGGTTTCTGTCTTTCTGGCTTTGCTCTTCTACTCCTTCTACCCCTCTTCCCACCTGGGGCTCCTGACCCCTGCAGGAGAGAGTGGAAGGGGAAAGATAAGAGGCCAGGGATGAGGGGTGTGGGCGGGGGGTCAGGCCTGATGTAGATGCCATCTGAGATAGGCTGTGGGCTCTCCAGCCTTGGAGGACTCTATGGAGGGGAAAGGGGAGTCCTTTCTGGTTCATTGGAGACCCTGTGTCTTGGGAATCTTTTCCTCTGCAAGTCTCCTGGTGAGGGTGAATGATTTCCTCTGGCGGGTGGACTGGTCCTTCCTGACAGTGCCCCAGCTTCTCTCTGCTGCTGTCCACTTGCCCACTTGGACAGGTCCTAGGTTGAACTCATGGTAGTCTCCTCTCCAGAGGCCCATAGCGGGCCCATTGGCACCACTTGGATCTTATTTTTCCCTAGAATTAGAAGAAAGCAGCTGCTCTTCTTGCTCTGCAGCCTGAGCCACCAGCCAGCCCACTGCTCACATTTTTTATTTTCCAGGCTGGAATAGACACCAGTCTCCTGGGTCCTCAAGCATCAGGGGGGCACATGTCAGGCTCCAAGGACCCACAGAGCCCACACTCCCTTGGAATGAGGTGAGAAGTAGGCACCCTGCCCGTCCTTCCAGGGGGCTGGGACTCACAGCACACAAACAGCTTTCTCCGAAAACCTTCACAAGTTCTCTCCAGCCCCTGATCTTTTGCTGAGGGACAGGTTCTCAGTGCCACTCACTGGCTCTCCACTCCCTCCCTGCAGTGTAGGCTTGGTCTGGAACCTACTTTGGTATCTGAGATCACTCTCCTAGACCTTGACAGAGGGTCTTACACATGTAAAACACTTAGCACTATGCCTGGCATCTCGCTAACATGCAGCACATGTAGAGAAACACAAGCCAAGTCCCTTCTGATCCTAGGATCTACAAACAAAGCCATGGAGAGAGAGAGACAGAAGAGGTCACTGAGATAACTCCCTCTGGAGGATGTGCTTCTTAGTCTGGGCCTGTCTTAGTCTGTTTGGACTGCTATAACAAAGTGCCATAGACTGGTGGTTTATAAACAGCAGACATTGTTCCTCACAGTTCTGGAGCCCAGAAGTCTGAGATCAGAGTGCCAGCATGGTTGTGCTCTGGGGAGGGCTCTCTTCCGGGTTGTGGACTGTCGATTTCTTGTTGTATCCCCACATGGTGGAAAGAATGCTACCTAGCTCTCTGGTTTCTTATAAAAGTCACTAATCCCATTCACAAGGGTTCCACCCTCATGGCCTAATCACCTCCCAGAGGCTCCACTTTTAAATACCATCCCATTGGGTTCATGGTTTCAGTATATAAGTTTTGGGGTCTGGGCACAAATATTCAGTCCATTTTAGAGTCTATCCTGGTCCCCTATCCAGAAAGGAGAATAAAGCTGGAGGGAAAGGGTGGGGACATGCCTCCCCTGTTCTTGCCTCATTCCACAGAACAGAGGGACATCCCAGTCCACACCCCAGGTCACTGGCTGGATGCCCAGCCATGGAAACAGAAAAACCATAAGCCTGAGAGCCTTTGACTAGGGTTATGTGAGCACACTGTTCCTGATAATTTGGGCTGTGATGCCAAATTGGGTTGAATCTCAGCTTTAACTCTTACACATTGTGTGATCCGAGGGAATTTACTTCCCTGTGCCTCAGTTTTCCTATCTGTAAAACTAAAATAATAACAGAGTCAACTGGTTGGGGTCATTATGAACATTAAGCAAGGAAGAACAAGGCACCTAGTAGGCACACAGTGTGTGCTAAGTGGCATCGTTCTCTCATATTGGAATCACTAGGGAGTCAAGCCAGCACCTCATTCATAGCTCATTTGCTTCTCAGATAAACGCAAAAGAAAAACACTCAAAGCAAATGATATTACAGAATCAACATCACATCCCTTCCCTACTAAATTCTAAAATCCCTGAAGGTAGAGAGACTGTAATTCCAGACCCAGACTCCCTGGGTCTCTTTTGTTTACTGCCTTAGTTCCTAAATATTTATTGGAAGAACATTACATCTACAAATATTTTTTGAGCACCTTTTTTTTTTTTTTGAGATGGAGTCTCGCTCTGTCCCCCAGACTGGAGTGCAGTGGCGCCATCTCAGCTCACTGCAAGCTCTGCCTTCCAGGTTCACGCCATTCTCCTGCCTCAGCCTCTCGAGTGGCTGGGACTACAGGTGCCCACCACCACGCCTGGCTAATTTTTTGTATTTTTAGTAGAGATGGGGTTTCACCGTGTTAGCCAGAATAGTCTCAATCTCCTGACCTTGTGATCCGCCCACCTCGGCCTCCCAAAGAGCTGGGATTGCAGTCGTGAACCACCGCGCCCAGCCCCACCTCTTATAGTCACTTGGGTAGATTGGGGGTGGAGGCAAGAAATCTAAAACCTGGACCCTCATAGAAGTTACTTGATTCTTTTTTTTTTTTTTTTTTTTTTTTTGAGACAGGGTCTCGCTCTGTCACCCAGGCTGGAGTGCAGTGGCCGGATCTCAGCTCACTGCAAGCTCTGCCTCCCGGGTTTACGCCATTCTCCTGCCTCAGCCTCCCGAGTAGCTGGGACTACAGGCGCCCGCCACCTCGCCCGGCTAGTTTTTTGTATTTTTTAGTAGAGACGGGGTTTCACCGTGTTAGCCAGGATGGTCTCGATCTCCTGACCTCGTGATCCACCCGTCTCGGCCTCCCAAAGTGCTGGGATTACAGGCTTGAGCCACCGCGCCCGGCCAGAAGTTACTTGATTCTTAGAAAGACTTAATGCTTTATAAGCTTTGGCACTTACCAAATGAGTGGTATAGAAAGTAAATGGCTGTGTAATGAGAAACTGCTATACTAATAGGAGACACTTAGGGGCCAGGTACTTTACCAGCAATTTAGATGGTTCATCTAGTTGGATCCCTGCAACAGTTTATTATTACTATTATTATTATTTCAGAGACGGGTCTCATCTATCACCTAGGCTGGAGTACAGTGGTGCTATCATAGCTCACTGCAGCCTCAAACCCCTGAGCTCAACAATCCTTCCACCTCTGCCTCCTAAGTAGCTGGGATTGCAGGTGTGCATCACTACACCCAGCTAATTTAAAAAATTGTTTTGTAGAGACAGTTTCTCCCTATGTTGCCCAGGCTGGTCTTGAACTGGGCTCAAGCACTCCTTCCACCTCAGCCACCTGAGTAGCTGGAATTACAGGGATGAGCCACCAACCCCAGCTCCTGCAACAATTATATGAGGCAATGTAAGGGTTTGCTCGGGCTACCAAAACAAAGTATCACACACAGAGTGGCTTAAACAAGAGTTTTATTGTCTCACAGTTCTGGAAGCCAGAAGTGCAAGATTAAGGTGCTGACAGGGTTGGTTTCTTCCAAGGTCTCTCCTTTTGGCTTGTAGATGGCTGCCTTCTTGCTGTGTCCTCGCAGTCTTTCCTCTGTACCCTAACCCTTGGTGTCCCTTCCGCTTCTTGTAAGAACACCAGTCATATTAAAGTCCCATCCTAATGGCCTCATTTAACTTAATCACCTTGTACAAGCCCTCTCCCCAAATAGAGTCATATTTTGAGGTGCTAGGGTTAGGCTTCATCATAGGAATTTGGGGGACTCAGTTAAGCCCATCACAGATAGACACTATTATTAATCCCCACATACAGGTGAGGAAACCGAAGCACAGAGAAGTACTTCAGTGATCTACCCAAGTCTGTACAGTGTGTACGTGGCAGAATTGGGATTTAAAACCCTCGATATAGAAGTCCAGAGCTGGTGCTCTGAACCTCTACTGTGCTGCAGACTAGATATAAATATGGGGAAGGGGTGGGAGTGGGGCAGGTGCCTAGGTGCCAGGGGGCAAGGAAATGGGGGTGGCAGGGTGTTGTCAGGGATGCTGGAGATAAACTGCTCATAGGATGTCATGGATGAGTCCACACCAATGCTGGTCGGCTAGAGATGAAGGTAGAAGGAGAAATGGGAGGGTCAGTTCTCTCTGTCTTTTGCTCGCTCAGAAATGTGAGCTCCCAGAGAAGCTGGAGGCCTGGTGGGAAATGCTGGTGGCTAACTTCCTTCCATTTCTTCCAAACATGCTGCAAAGCCCGCTGGAAATTGGACTAGCCAATTATCCGCCCAAGATGCCCGTTTCCAGGCAGCGGGTACAGGCGCAGCCATGCGAGTTTGTCCCACATCCTCGGAGCATGTCATTCTTCCTGGGGAGGCAGAGTCCTGGCCATGCCCACAACTCCGAAGACAAGTGTTGCTCCATCCCCTGAATCTGCAAAAAGGAGAGCACACCAGTGGGGTGCAGGCTGCAGGCATGCCCTTCTCAAGGAGAGAGAAGTAGCCCCCATCTCCTCTCACACTAATACCAGCTCACAGGCACCATGAGTGGCAGGGGGCTCTCCCCAGATTCATGTGATGTAGGAATAGAGGTGAGATTTGGATGCAGACAGGCCTGAGTTCGAATCCTGATGCTGTTGCTTACTCGGTGTGTGTGAGATGCTGGGGTGGTACTTGGCCGCTCATCGTCTCTGTTTTCTTACTAGAAAAAGGGGGATCACAAAACCCACATTTCCAGGCAGGTTGCTGCAAGGATAAGAGATGATGTGCAAAGCATCTGGAGCAGGACCTGGTATTGAGTAGGTGCTCAAAAATTAGAAGCTGTGAGTATTGGAGATATCCTGGCTTGTAGACATCTTGGCACTGGGTCTGTAAATCTTTATTTTATTTATTTATTTTTTAGGAGACGGAGTCTTGCTCTGTCGCCAGGCTGGAGTACAGCAGCACGATCTCGGCTCACTGCAACCTCTGCCTCCCAGGTTCAAGCTATTCTCCTGCCTCTGCCCCCCTGAGGAGCTGGGACTACAGATTCGCACCACCACGCCCAGCTAATTTTTGTATTTTTAGTAGAGACAGGGTTTCACCATGTTGGCCAGGATGGTCTCAATCTCTTGACCTCGTGATCCGCCTGCCTCTCCCTTCCAAAGTGCTGGGATTACAGGTGTGAGCCACCACACCCAGCTGGTCTCTAAATCTTGTCTAGGGGACAGAGCATGTTGTAGAGCAGTTAGCAGCAGACAGTCAATGGAGTTGGGTTGAATGTAAGTGTACTTGCAGAAAAGGAGGCCCTCTGTCAGATAGAAACAAAACAAAATGCCTTTCATTCAGAATTGTGCTCTGCCCCAACTAGGGTATTAGCAGCCCTCCTTAGGTGCCCTATGAGCTAAATATAACAGGGATGATGGACTGCTCACACAGGCTTTTCCCTGCAACCCCCAAAATGCAAGCAGATTAACTGGATATTTGAGTTGGCAGAATTAAAAAAAAAAAAACCATAAAATCCCTGAGCCAAATCAACTGATCACGTACTTTCGACATGCTGTTATGTCTCATTTATCCTGGGAGGACCGGAATTGTACTTTTGCCTTGACTTTTGGGAAACACGGGAAACATAACTGATGTGGATGTTCTCATTCAAGGTGCAGAGTTTGTAAGCGGCTCTGGAATAGGTTAAAATGGAACCCACCTTGATAACAGAATAGCTGTGTGTAGGTTTGTTGGGGGGGTTTTGTATTTATTTATTTATTTATTTATTTATTTTTTTGAGACAAAGTCTTGCTTTGTCACCCAGGCTAGAGTGCAGTGGCACGATCTCGGCTCACTGCAACCTCCGCCTCTTGGGTTCAAGCAATTCTCCTGCCTCAGCCTCCTGAGTAGCTGGGATTACAGGCATGCGCCACCACATCTCAAACTCCTGACCTTGTGATCCACCTGCCTTGGCCTTCCAAAGTGCTGGGATTACAGGAGTGAGCCAACGTGCCCAGCCGATTTGCTGGATATTAAGGGAAATGGTTTTAATCATATGTTCTAAAAATGAAATGGTCAGGATTTTCCAGTAGGTGCTTTATTAGGTCAGTTTTTACCAATAAACAAGGTTGATTGAAACGTGCAACTCCTCAGAGCCTAGATCGGCAGCATCTCCCAGGAAATGGTGAGGAGAGGGTGAGGAGCTGGGAAGGGGTTGTGGGACCATGTGTATCATAATCACATCCAAATCACAGCAGCCTAGGAGACAGTGGCATGCTGGGTCAGGGCAAGCTTCCTCTCCCGTCTCCCTGCAACATGGGATGAATATAGAGCAAGTGCTCATAAGTAGTCTTGGCCCTCATTTTGGCCATGGCCTGGTTGAAATGAGTCAGGCCCAGTGAGGATTGATCCAAGACCAGAGGGAAAATAGGCTTGCATTCTGGACTCCGGGGCTGCAGCTGCTGTGATAAAGTGACTTGCAGAAGAGGAGGGGAGCTATGGCACCCTCGCTCATCCTGCTGGCCAATGACCCTTTGCAGGTGACTCTGTGGAGAGACTTGTTTCAGCCTGGAGGACACATCCTCATGCAGAGGGGCAGCCTCTGGGCCTGCTCTGCAGTCATGGAGACAAAGTTGCTCTGTCGAGGGAGCAGCTGCTGGCCACCTGCTCACCAGCCCAGGCTAAGCCCTTTTCTGAGCAGGAGTATAGGAGCCTGATCCCTAGAATACAGGGCTGGAGGTACAGTGTTGAGAGAGCATGGTGTGTTTTTGCTAGCCTGGGCCATTAGTTTCCCAAGGTGGCCCGGGTGCCCGCCCCACCTAAGGTCCCATACACAGGGAACCCTCAGCATGCTGAGGTTCCATGCATAGGGACCCCTTAGCTGTCCTTGCTTGTTGACCTTTTTGTCTCAGTAACACCTAGACCTGCTCCCACTTCCTTGCACCAGAGGCAGCAACTGTTGCAGAGCTAGGCCAGCTAGCGGGAGGCTGGGCAGAGGTTAGTGAGGCCAGGCCACTTTGGAGGAATTCCGGGGTTTCAACCTACTCTTCTTTCTCCTCCACAAGGACACATGTAGCCTACCCTGCAGGCCCGATCAGAGCCAACAGTTGCCACACTGCCTCTCTAATGTTTATTCTCTCCCTTTTTACCCAGACTATAAACTCTCAGAGGACAAGACTCAAATCTGATACCTCCTGGCCAGGACACTTACAGGATGCATGATTAACACCTACATGCTCTGCGATGCATCAAGGTAACACGGGGCTGTCCTTCTGTGCGAAGATGATATCCTGACCCTCTACATGTAGGGCTTCAATATTAGGTCATTTTTCCAGCTATGATCCACACTCTCTCCTTATCTCCCTTAAAATCTTCAGTAAATTCCACCAGAAGAAGAAGGCCAGGCTGAGGGAAGATCTGTGGCCTTGGGAAAGAGTGATACTCCTGTCCCTGAGCCTGAAGGGACTCCAAAGAGGGGTTTTATAGGCCCTGCCATGACGTAAATAGACACAGATCGGTGAACCCTGTAAGCCTGAGGGCAGCGGACAGCTGGTGAGCCAAGGGCATATTTGCCTGGTAATTTTAATTTTTATTTGAATGCCCATCTGCCCCATCAGCCCCATCACTGACATCATAGTGCAGCTGCAGGTCTTGTTTTTCCTTCCTGTTTCATGCGCCTGCGGCATGGCCTTGCACTCAGGGATAATTAAATGGCTCTGTGGGTGGCCTCACCCTGGTTAGTGGATGTATGGGTTGGGGTTGGGGACAGCCCAGGCTAGAGGGCCAGAGGTCTCCAACAAGGGAGCCTCAGGCTTTGTGTTAGTGTACTGTGGGGGAGGGTGGGCCCGGCTGGGGCAGAGCCTGGGAATACCTTATTTGATGAGAGGGAGTAAGTGTCTTGGGAACAGGCTCATCCTGAAGCCCGGAAAGATTTGCCACTTCTGTAACAAAGCCCTCAGTCCTGGAGATTAAAGGGTTCTTGTTCAGAACCAAGGCCAGAGGTTTCCTAACCTCTGGGGCTTCCCAGCATAGGCAGAGGCACATGAAAACAGGTATACAAGTGCCCAGAACCTTCAGTAAATAGAAAATCTTGTCTCAAGCTTGTATAGTTTGTAAATCATCACTCTGATTTCCCCCTATATCCCCCATCTCCAATGTTTTCCTCAACTTCTGTTCTTCAGAGCAACCCTGGATTCAAATCCTGATTCTGGTTATTTACTAGCCGTATTATTTTGAACAGTCTCATTAACTTCTCTTAGCCTCAGTTTCCTCATCTGTAAAATGGACCCAGCAACTCCACTCCTAAATACTCAGAAACCTTTTTTATGTGAACACTAGAAAACATGTACAAGAATGCTCTTAGCAGCACTGTTAGCAATAGCAAAAGACTGGAGACCACACAAAGAGCTCTCATGAGAAGAATGAGAAGGATACAGTGTGGTACATGTGCACAGTGGAATATCATTAAGCTGTGAAAATGAATGCACTCTAGGGACACTATAGTAACCATATAGATGAACCTTAGCAAAATAATATTGGAAAAAGGCAAGTTATTTTATTACAATTTAAATATAATCAAAATAAGCAATATATTTTAAGGTTTCCATATACATGGAATAAATCTAAAAGAGAGCAAGGAAGTGATTGGGGATGGGGTTGGCTTGGGTAAGGGAAGGGAGGGAAAGAAGCAGATGAATACATGTAAGTTACCATCAGTGTAATTCCTGGGTTGGGTATAGGTTCAAGGCTATTCACCAAATCACTAAAATAAATTATTGAAAGAGAGAACAAATAAATATTTAAGACCCAAGCATGCACCAATAAGTATAGCATGAAATGAACCAAGGATTATAAAGATTAATTCAATTTTGTGCACTAAAGTCTATTAACAAATATGATTGCAGGGATTGTGAGATCGCATTAAATGAGATAATGTACATCATGACCTACTAATGCACTGGCTGTCATCCAGTAGGTGTTCAAAAATAAAGTTAATCTCTCTACTCTTCTAGCCAAGCAGGGACCTTATCATGCTTCTTATAACTCAGGATTCTTAGTGCTTTGATCCTTTAGGGCTGAATCCTAAATCGCCCACTAATTTCCTTCCATTTCTTCCCTCCCTTCCTCTACCCTCCTGCTCCACCCCAGAGCAAATAAATCTTCTCTGTCCTATGTTAAGAGTTGTGGGAACAGGATATATGAGAAGGCTTTGAGACTATTCAGTGCCCCCAATACACTCTTGTTTTCCTGTGTGCCCTGTATTCCATCAGTGGATGAAAGAAGAAGATACAACTCTTGAGCCTAGGTGGCTCCAGTCCTTTGTGAGGCTCACTCACAGATGGAAAGGACACATGGCCATGCTCTTGGTGTTCAGAGGGGAGAGAGACTCTGTGATCTGTAATATTCTAGGAGGATACTGGAAAAGGTGGCCTGAGGTGGCACCTGAAATGACATCTGTGGGCTTAATGGAAAGTACCTTGGACTTGAACTTGGAGCTGCAAAATCTTGTAAAATCTTGAGATTCTCATTCACTGGCTGTATGTAAGTGGGCAAGTTGATTAGCCTCACTGAGCCCTGCTTTTCTCATCTGTGTAATGCAACTTGGAATGCTTGGAATGTAAACTAAGCCCACACACTCACAACCAACACAATGCTGGGCACAGAGTGGACATTCCAAAAACATTTGCTGAATCTGAACCCCATATCCTCCCCAGAGCCCTAGTTTCCCTCTGGGAGATTGGCTGGTACACTCACTCCAACTGGAATGGAAATGGCTTTATCTAGATTTGGCAGGAAAGTGTTGCTTTGAGTTTCAATGCTGACAAGTTGGTAGGACAGATAGGTGACATTTTTCATGGGGTTGGAAGCAGTTTTCTGATTCCCATCCATGCCTCCTGAGCCCCATAGCTATTGGAGCAGAATGCCGGGAAAAGATGTGACAAGTCACACACACAGGTGCCTCTTTTCTCAACTGTGTGCCACATGGAACCAAGGGAATGGGACAATCAGAGAAGTCCCAGGAGGGAAAAGAGATCACTGAACAGCAATTCTGGAGAGCCCTGATGGTGAGAGAAGCTGGGAGAGAGGACTGATTAGGGGCACTGGTGATTTTATAAACCATAGGCCTTTTAAAGATTGTTAGGCTTGGCTGGAGAAAGTTACCTCTTTTTACCAAAAATGTGACTTAGCCCAGCCCAGTAGCATGATTCGGTCTGTGATACAGACAGAAAGCCTGGAGTGAACGCTGCCATTTATTTTCAAAACAGAGATATACTGAACACCCACTATGTGCTGGCCATGGTGCTAAGCTTTTTATACACATAAAAAAAAAAATCTTCACAATATCTAACCATTGAATGTCTCCAAATATTCATTTTTCTAGGTAAGAAACAGACTTGCCACAGTTTCTTAGGTCAGATGGGGTTACCCAGAGATAAACAGTGAAAATGTGGGTGCAGAAACCAGGAGTGGGGGTGGAGGTGACTGATGGCGGTGGGCGTTGCCCGCTGCCACAGACAGGAAGTGAGGGCATCCTGTATCTTAGGTCACCCCTGCCTGTCTAACTCAGAGGCGGGGGTGGTGTCTGCGGATTTTGACCAGGGCACAGCTATGAGACTTCGGAGGGGAAGGTGGCTCTGGAGGTCCCCAGCTCAGTTAGAAATAGCCCTGCCATTCATTACTGACCTTTCCACAGAGCCAATCCTGCCACACTACATGGTAAATGGAGGATGACTAACATGTGCCCATCACAACAGCCACATTTGCATTTAGCTGAGACAAAAACCTCAGTTACAGCAAGCTGGGAAGAATACTTGGCGAGATTTTGAGCATCAGTCAGAATTTGGGAGAGAAGGGAGAGTTTAATCAAAAGGCCCTTTGGGTGCCCTGCTCACCATGCAAGAGGAGCTGAATTTTGTCCTAGTTGAAAATGTGGCCTGCCTTCTCCTCTCCCCTACCCTCCCATATATTTGAAACTCTGGGATGTTTGCTTGTCTTTGTGTCTTTGTGAGTAGGGATGATATTTGGGAGCTCTTTTTTGAGATAAGGTATATGAAAGTGTTTTATAAATAGTAAAAGGTTACGTAAGAGCAAGGCGATGCTTTCATTACTGCTTCCTATGGAGCCGGCTGCAGGAGAAGGCCTCTGATCTCACTCCCAATAGGAGCCTTTCTCCATTCACTGGAGCCCGACCCAGATTGGACACTCAGGAATATATCTTATGTAAGGTTTGGCTAAACTGAACAGAGCCCGTCTTTCCAGTCCACATTTGGGTTGATTTATTTCAATTAAAAGCTTCTATTAAGTGTTCACAATGTGCTCAGGCACTGTATATAGCTAAAGATACAAAGGAGAATAATATATGCATGATTCCTACCTTCAAGGAATTTACAGTTCAGTGGAGAGACTTTTAAAAAGGTGGAAATCTTTTTGTTAAAGAAAACTTTAGTTAAAACTCCAATACCTAAAATGAAAAGGGAGCTGCTTTGATTAAAGTGGAGGTAGAAGAAGGGAGAGGCAGAGAAGGTAGGGGAGGAGGAGGGAGGCCAGAGTGCTGTTGGCTGGACCTCACCATTGCCCCCATAGGCCCTTCATGGGTTTCTCAGAGGCCATGCCAGTTCAAGCAGCAACAATGTCCATAAGGCTTCTAGAGGAAAACAGGAGAATATTGTAATGGCTGGAGGAGAGGCAAAAATTTCTTGGGATGTAAAGAGCTCTAAGCATAAAAGGAAAAAAAAAAAACTGATAAATTGGCCGGGTGCAGTGGCTTACGCCTGTAATCACAGCACTTTGGGAGGCTGAGGCAGGTGGATCACCTGAGGTCAGGAGTTCAAGACTAGCCTGGCCAACATGGTGAAACCCCATCTCTACTAAAAATACAAAAATTAGCCAGGTGTGGTGGTGGGCTCCTGTAATCCCAGCTACTTGGGAAGCTGAGGCAGGAGAATTGCTTGAACCCGGGAGGTGGAGGTTGCAGTGAGCCAAGATCGTGCCACTGCACTCCAGCCTGGGTGACAGAGTGAGACTCCATCAAAAACAAAAACAAACAAACAAAAACTGATAAATTATACTAAATCAAAAATGCAAATTTCCACTTATCATGTAATACTGTTGAAATAAATAGGGAAGCCAGACTGGGAGAAGATATTTGTAATACATATATCTGACAATAGACCTGTGTCAAGAATATGTAAAGAATTCCTACAACTCAATATAAAACAAACAAAATATAATTTTCAAATTAATCAAAAGACTTGAACAGACACTTTATAAAATAGTATACATGGATGCCAATAAACCAAATCAAAACCTGGTGAACACCATCACTTGTTAGAAGAATGCAAATCAGATAATTTGCCAACAGTTTGCTTTGTAAACAGTGGTGCCAGAATTGGAAACAGCCTGTGCCCTTCTCTGTTCCATGGATCTCCAAGTACATTTTCCTATTTTAGTTATACAATGTTTTTCATATCCCTTCTCTGCCTCCAAATTATTTTTATCTACAGCACTAAAGCCATGAGGAGACAGCTAGATTTCCATAGATGTCAATGGTTATGTAATTCTTCACTTGCGGCCCTGGAGGCCTCTTTTCTAAGTTCACAAATGACATATTAATATTTCTCTTTGCTAGGGAGCAATCTCCCAGTGAGCTGCAGTTACTGCCCTCTGTAAACATGAAACGCACATTACTATTAGTGTATTACCATAATGGTTTTCTCCTGCCCATAAACAGATGCACATGTGAAATATAAATGACAACCAAAAAGAGTGCTAAAAGCCCCTGCTCAGAGCTGTAAGAGGGTCTTCCAGGGACGAGGGACCATTAGGAAAAATAATGCCAAAACCCACAGTGAAGTTCCACTATGTATCCACTACAATGTGTAAAATGAAAATCCAGATAACAGAAAGGGATTGGTAAGGCTGTAGCATGACTGCCATTCTTATACAGTGCTGGTATAAATGTAAAATAGTACAAAGCACTTTAGAAGGCAGCTTGATAGTTTCTTATAAAGCTAAATATATGCCTTCCGTATGGCCCAGCTACTCCACTCACAGGTCTAAAAACGTATGTCCACAATAAGACATATCTGCAAATGTTCATCACAGCTTTATTCACAATAGGCAAAAACTTGAAACAACCCAAACAAGCAAGACAATGAATAAGAAATTTTGGTGTAGTCATACTGTGGAATTCTACTCAGCAATGGAAAAAGACGCACTACTGATAAATGCACCAACTCAGGTGAATCTCAAAAACATGTAGTGTGCAAGAAGCCAGATGCAGAAAGGTTCACAGCAAAATTGAGCAGAAGGGACAGAGATTCCCATGGATTTCTGGCCCCTATACATGCATAGCCTTCCTCATTATCAGTATCTGTATCAAATTTGATACATTCTGTACAAAGTCTAGAGCAGGCAAACTAATCTATGTTTTAAAAAAATCAGGAAAGTAGATGCCTGGTTGGGGACAGGGTGGCAGTGGGAAATTGGAAGAGGGTACAAGGGAACTATCTGGGGTGATGGGAACATTCTATGTATCAATATTGAGGTGGGTTATATGAATGAATGCATTTGTCAGAACTTCTTGAACTAAAACTGCTAAGATCCCAGCATTTTGCTTTCTGTAAATTATATATCATATGAAAGTTAGGCAATGACATTCTGCAAAATAAAACTATAGATAGTAAAAAGATCAGTGATTGCCAGAGGCTTTGGAGGGCGGAATAGGCAGAGTACAGAGGATTTTTAGGGCAGAGAGATTACTCTGTGTGATACTGTGATGTAGATGCATGTCATTATACATTGTCCAAACTTGTAGAACGCAGGGCACCAAGAGTGAACTCCAACATAAACTATGGACTCTAGGTGATAGGGATGTGCCAATGCAGCTTCCTCCGTTAAAACAAATGTACCCCTCTGGTGGGGGATACTGATAATGAGGAAGGCTGTGCATGTTTAGGGGCCAGAAATCTATGGGAATCTCTGTCCCTTCTGCTCAATTTTGCTGTGAACCTAAAACTGCTCTAAAAATAAAGTTAAATTTTAAAACATATTAGGCAAATAAATCACTAGTTTCTTATGGAAAGAAGGCAGAGTTGAGTCCTTTCTGTACCCTTCTTTCTTAAAAACAACAGGCAAACAATTAGAATAAGAAACGGCAAAATCAACTTTAGCTCAGAGAAACTAGATAACATCTGTAACCCACATGAAGACAGACAGCAGAGGGAGGAATGACAAATGACTCACCAGAGAGGATGGAAGCCAAACCTGAGCCCAAAGGGTGAGCAGGGAAGGGAGGGGTGGGGGTTAACTGAAAAGGGGCAAGTTCTTTGCCTCAAGAGTCCCTGAAAGGCTCAGGTACTGGAGGAATCAGCAGGAAGGTGGGCAAGAGGGATGCTGATGGAAGCAGGACTGTTTCAGAGCCTACTGAGAAGTGTTCACTTTACCCTTCCCTCCACTTCCCTAAGATACCATCTCTATGAACCCGCAGATTCCTTCTCCTTTTCCTTTTCTGTAAACCTGAAACCTTCTAAATGCTTTAGGTGTGGGAAAGCCAAAGCCAGGAAAATTTGCAGGCTACTTTTGTTTTTCTACTGTGTACAATCCTCGCCTGACAAAATAAGGTGCAGAATCAGCTATTTGCTTGAAGGAAAGGAAATAGGAAATTTTAGGTAGAAAACACACACACACACACACATTAATATTGCCAAATATCATCCAGCTACTTACACATAAATATTTTATGGCTTGTGCGTTATCCATTTTTTAGTATTATACCTTATGCAGTATTTCCACCTTAAATAAATCTGGGGGGTAGAGCAGACACAATTATTCCCTACCATAGTGCAGATAAACAACATGTTGCTGTCTAACCAGAACAACAGTCCTGGACTCTGGGCTCCAAGATCAGTATTTCAGCATTCAATGGTGAGTGCTTATTGCTCTTCAAAAATATGAGCAGACAGACAGAAAAAAAGAGAGAATATACTGTATGATGTCATTTATATACAACTCTAAAAAATGCAAACTAATCCATAGTGACAGAAAGCAGATCAGTTGTTGCCTGGGGCTAGGAGGGTGAGGAGGAGGGGAGCAGGGATTACCCAGAGGCATGAGAGACTTTCGGGGTAGTGGATGTGCCCACTCTTTTGATTGTGATGATTTCACTAGGTGTTTGCCTATGTCAAAACTTGTCAAGTTGTCCATTTCAACCATGTTTACTGTATGTTGATTATCCCTCACTAAAGCTATTTTTAAAAATATGGTCATAAATGACTCACTTGCTGGGCCTTCCTGCCATAATCATTTCCACCTTTTTAACACTTACAGAACATCCAAATACATGCTAGACGTATAGAGGGAATATATGCAGAGGGGTACAATATCCCCCTGCCTTCATGGGGAAATGCTTAAAAGAGAGGGTTTCAAAGGGAAGTAAAGAGAACAGACATTTACCGAACATCAAACATATTATCTTTTTCGATCTTCACTAAGCTCCACATGACGGATATTATCATCATATCCATTTTCCTGGTAAGGACATTCTCAAGCCAGTAATAGCTGGGGTTTGAGGGAGCCAATAACTAACACCTCTGCTTTTCACTCACTTCCTGAGTTCAGAACCCTTTGACACAGGAGTCAGACATCTGATGATGAAAACATCAGCTTTATTACAGAAAAAGCTGGTTTTGAGGGCTTGGTTAAGAGCCACATGCTGCCAAATGGGTCTGCTAATAGATTCTCCTGATTGAACTTAATTCTCAAATTGCAGACTTCCTCACAGGCTCCACTAAACTTACCGTAGAGTAGGAACTTGCGTCTCCTGGGGACAGGCCACTCCTGAAGAGAAGTGGGTATGTCTGGTTCCTCTTTCTCAACTCACCAAGCAATGAGTTGCTACTTGTATGGGTAGGGCTTACTAAATTTAGGGGGAAAGTTGGAGAGAGAGGCCACAATTATAACTTTAGGGCAACCCCTTCTCATGAAAACACAGGAATCAAAAAGAAGTGTTCCCTTGAATGGTTAAGTGAGATTCAGACCCAGATTCATGTGCCAAAGCATTTATTACATCCATGGTTTTCATTCTAAAAATTTTGTGCAAACTAATTCATGTGCACTGAGTCCTAAATTAAATGGACTAAGGGATATTGGATTTGAAGGAACACAGTGGTGAACTTTTTGCTAATGGGTAACTTTTTATATTCTTTCATTCATTTAAATGGTTTTTGTGCACCTACCCTGCAATAGCCCTGAGCCCATCACTAGGCAGGCCAGGATAAATGTTCTGGCCTCTCCCTGTCCTCCGGGAGTTGGAGGACTCATCAGCCATCTCCAGGTTTCAGCTCTGGCCTCAGCTTTCTTTTTCAGCACATATTCCGTTGACTGATTCCTTTTGTGCCTGCTGTAATCAACAAATAGGATTTCTCCTTGAGGCCTCGATACATGCACCCCACTCCCTTTCTCATCCCTTGACTTTACTTATACTGTTTCCTATACCTGGAATCCAATTCAATTAAGCAAACATTTTTGAGCATCTTCTGTGTTAGAACTGTGAGAGGTAGAGCTACAAACAGGAATAATATCTAGCTACAGGATTCTGTAAAGTTTGGCCTTTAAATGTCTAAATCCTATCCATCCTTCAAGGTCCATTTCCTCCATGAAGTCTTCTTAGGTTTCTCAATCAGCTGTAATCACTGGTATTTGCCTCAATTGTAGCTTTGAATGATGCTTTCACCTGCTGACCAAGGACTCCTCAGCCACATGTGCCCAAGGGAGCACAATGGGAACATCCCATAATTCCATGACTCACCTCTATAGCCAGGTCCCTGAAAATAAAGTATTTCATTCCCTTCCCTAAAATGTTGCTGCCTAGCATACAATGTGCAGGAAAGGACACAATCCATGGATGACAAAGACCGTCACTTACTTGGCCTCTCCCTATACCTTGCTTGGCTACCTCCCCCCGAGTTCACCTTTGCCTCAGTGGCAAAGGAAGACCCTCCTCTTGCTATGGCTATTGGTCCTCTCTCTGTACCACTCTCCTGCCCTCCCACCACAGCCTCTGCACTTCAAGCTTGAATGAGCCTCAGCTGTAAATGCTCTCACCTCCCACTCCAACCCAGGACCTCAACCTTTCCAGTCCTTCCTTTCATCCCTTCCCATAGTCCTAACCCTTCCCTAGGAAGCCAGAGCTGCTCTGTCCTGGGCCCAGAGCCAGGTTATATTTTGATGCAACCCTAGGGACTCTTTGGGGTTTTTTCCAGGCTTAGACTTATCAAATGTCTTGCCAGACCAGGGAATATAGTCAGATCTATTTTTCTGCTGCCTATACAGGAGGGAGAAGTAGGGGAGGCCCCTTCTATTATTAGAGAAATTTTGGTTTGCAACAGAAATTCAACTCAAACCAGCATGAATAAAAGGGAGTTTTGGTGAGAATATTGGAACACCCCATGGAATCTATGAGCAGAAACAGTGAGCAGAACCCTAAGGAACACAGAAGCCCTGTCTTTCCTCCTCTTTTCAGTTTCTCTCCGTGCGCTACCTTTCTCTTTTCTTGCGGCCAGTTCTCTGTTTACCAGTTCACATGCCAAAAAATGGTCAGTAGTTCCCACATTTATATCATCAGTCTTAACACAAAGACACCGAGAGGGAAACGAATCTGTCCCTCAGCCTGGGGTCCAAAATTCCCAGGTAAGAGACGGATTGGCCCAGGTTAATCTGAACGTGCTCACTCTGGTCAAGGAGGCAAGATCGCATTATCAGAGCACAGCATTTCTGCTGCAACCATGTGGATGCAAGAGGGGAAGAGAAATTTTCTAGAGAGGGGTACTGGGGCCAAAATCCAAAAGGTGTCTCCCAGACCCTCTCATGGAGCAAATTTTAACAGCCACTTCTCTAGGAAACTGGCCCCCCTCATTCTACATCTAGCCACCTAGATGATATTGCTGATAATATGCTATTTACAGTTGTATCTTCTGCACCACTCCCCACCCCTCCTTAATCTCCTGGAGGACAGGGCCATGCTTAAGGTTGTTTGTGCCCTCCAGTGCTTATCCAGTGCCTGCACTCAGCAGGTTCATCTCATGTCTGCTGAGAGAACATGATGCTTACATGTACCAAGAAATGCTCCGGGCCCTTGACACATTAACTCATCTAATCCTTGAAATAACCCTATGAGGTAGGGACATGTGAGGAGGGCAAGGAGGGTATGTAACTTGTCCAAAATCACACTGCTAGTCGGTGGCAGAGCCAGGATTCAAACCCAGGTGGTCTGGCACTCTGCTCTTGGCTCCTGGCCAGTAGACTTCGCTGCCCCTCCATCAGCTGTTTGGTGAATTTCTACCTTGATCCTCAGGTTTTCTCAAGAGAGCCAAATCTGTAGATGCACATAGGCAGTGGTGTTTTTGAATAAGAAGGGAAAATAGGAATCAGGAAGTACTTGGCCCTTCCAAGATGGAATTGGCTACTCTCTCTTTCATACCCATACCTTACCTGTGCACAGGTAGCACCTGGAACTTTTTCCTTCACTGATTTGTTTATGTGTCTGTTTTACATACATAACCAGTAGTGTTTGTTTTTAAACTTTATTTAATATAGTTTTATTTTAAATAAAAGTATTGCTGGGCAAGTGGTTTTAAGTTGTATATGTAGAAAAAAATAGTAAAATTATCTCTTATTCACCTCCCCTCTGCCCCACCTCCCTTTCCCCAGTGAAAACCACTTTCAACGGTAAGGTATTCAACTGGTACTTCCCCTATATTTCTAACTCACAAAGTATGTGTCTGTCTCTTGAGTCATTAATTTCAGACATTAGTTATAGACTTCCTATTATGGTAATGAAGATATTAAAATCATGTACATTTTCCTCTTTTCTGTTAGCTCCCTAGTCCCCCAATTTCTGGTTAACAAAGCTTTTGTAATTGTGATTATATAAATATTGTTTACTATTAAGCCGAGTAATATATCATAATTATCTGTACATTCTTGCATATTTTTTCTTTTTTCCTGGAGTTAGTAATTGCCTCTAATTTTTATTTGTTTAGTTTTCTATCAGCACCTGACTAAGCCCTCCCATGTGCTCCCACAGCTCTGTGAAACATGGCTCAATAACATTTCCACATTGTCAAGTCTATCAGATTTTTTTTTGCCTCTGAGACATCTTTCCTGGAGCTCTTTGATGTCTTATTCAAGGTTGGCTGCTCTCTAGACCCGTTGTTGTCCTACCCTTCCTTTGTCTACTTCCTGAGAACTCCTTCCACCTTCCTCTTATCTCTCAAGTTCTGTCTTTCACTCCATCCTCTTTCTTGTTTTATGGACTTACATATTTTATAGTGTAGCTTTCTAAGGATACATGGGAGATAATTTTTTTGAGACTTTTCTGACTAAAAATCTTCATTCTCTGCTCACTCTTGAGTTGGGTGACATAGAATTCCAGGTTGAAAATAATTTTCACCGGGTGTGGTGGCATTCACCTGTGATCCCAGCTACTCAGGAGGCTGAGGCAGGAGAATCACTTGAACATGAGAGGCATGGGTTGAAGTGAGCTGAGATCACGCCACTGCACTCCAGCCTGGGTGACAGAGTGAGACTCTGTCTCAAAAAAAATTATTATTATTAAAAATATATTTTTATTTATATATATAATATATAATTTAATATATTAAATTATATTTTTAATAATAATAATAATTATTTTTTCACTTAGAACCTTGTAAGTGTTCAATGTTACCATTGAGAAGACTGTTGTCATTTCAATTCCTGTATATTGTTTGTGGTCTGTTCCCCAATCCCCCTTGATCCCCCGGTCTCTAAGTTCTTAGGACCTCCTTTGTATCCTAGGGTTCTGAATTTATAATGATGTCTGTTTTTATATTCAATATAAGCTGAGTGCTTGGTAGCCTGGTCAGTGTGGAGACTGACACTTTGGGTATGGCTTGCTTAGAGCATTTCTTTGATTATTTCCTCCCCACTGTTTTTTTCTGGCATTCCTCTTAGTTAGAAATGAAATGTCTTGGCTTTATCCTTTAATTTTCTAATTTATTATTTCCTAATGTCCCTTTTTTCTGACTTTCTGAAAGATTTCCTCAACATCGTTTTTGAACATTTCTGTTGATTTTTTTGGTATCATATTTTTAATTTCCAAGAGGTTATAATTTTTCTCTGTTTCTTAGAAAACAAAATTATGTTCTTGTTTTATAGATGCAATATTTTCTCTTATTTCCCTGAAGATATGAATGATGAGTTTTGTTTTGTTTTAATTTGTTTCCCTTCTATTCTGTTTCCTGAATTGTTTCTGTTTCTCTTGGGTTCCTTTTTATTGTTTATTTTAGTCTCTTTCTTTGAAGTTCAGGGCTTTGCTCTAAGGTCTGGTGATCCTTGATTGTTCACTCATATTTAAAACCAAGGCAATAAGAGTGTGACCTCTGCGTGTGTAAGCAGGACTTTTACAGCAACTCACTGTTGTTTTCCATGGGGAAGACCAAATGTCAGCATCTGGTCTCTTCCCTGGAGTGGTTTGATCTCTCCATTGGAAAGAGATTCCGTCGGGGCTGGGACATGAAAGAATAAATAGCTTCTGGATTATTAAAGCAGAAGCAACCTGGGTCTGTTTTCCAGGGCATCCCTGGGGACTCAGCGAGAAGCTGGAGAGGAGTGGCTGAGAGGGCAAGGGGTCCATAGACAGCACTGCAAGAGGTTCATACAGACCAAGAGAAATAACGGAGTAGCAGAGAGCCATCAGACCCGAGCAACATGTAGAGAGGGATTGGCTATCTCAGCAGAAACCTGAGTGGACAGAAGACCAAACACCAGAGGATCACTCACACCCACTATTTGGTGCCTTGGCGTTGTATAAAGCCTCATAATCTTGGTACCACTCATGGAGAGGTACCTTGGGAAGGTCTGATTTCTTGTTTGTTTGTTTTATTGCCTAACAGTCTGCACAAGGAAAACTCTGAAAAATCAAGTTAAGCTATAGGAAATAGAAAAAACAGTTTGTGGACTGAGATTCATAACTGGTATGCACCATTTGCATTTAAACAAATGCCAAGTGTATTAAGTAATAGTGACATTAAATAAATTCCTAGGCTCCAAATGCAGGAGTTCCGAATAGGCTTCTTAGGCCCCTGACTGGCCTCAGCCTCTACATTCTGGGTCTAGGTTGTATCTCTCATTGGAGGAGGCTGAAGAATGCTTCTCCCTGCATCACTGTAGCCATATATCATCTGGGAATCACCAACTCTACAATGGGAAAGCTAAATAAATGCAGCTGAAGCTGTTGACATTTCTGGAGAGAATTTCAATCTTTTCATTTAGGAATCACACATGTGATATACATAGGCATGCACACATGAACTGGGTTCTTAATTCTAGCAATCACGGGAAAGATGGGGGAATCAAGCTCACTTTCTTCCCAAACCCTGCCCAGGGGTCTCTAGGCAGGGCCCCACTGCCTCTGGAGATGTAATCACAGTCCCAAACAGGAATCCAGGGCAGGAGTCTGACAGTTCCAGAAAGGCGGGGTGGAAAAGAGAGATGAATTCAGAGCAGTGAGGCACACAGGAAGATGCTGAAAGGGACTGGACTCTCTCCTGAGCGCTGGTGAGCAGCAGCCCTCACTCCCCTCCTCCATCTCCCTGAAAGCCCCAGCGCTGAGACAGTGTGTCACCATATTTTCAGCAATTCTGCTAAGCTGTGTCTCAGAGAAGGGAAAGAAAAATCTCCAGAGGTTTGCATGTTTGATTCACACCTAACACAGCAGCTGTCTGCTGCCAGGGGAAACACTTCTGTGTAGGTTTCCAGCAGCAGCCAGAGACAATTCTCAACCTTATTGTCAGTTTGCCTGTCGTGTTTTCTCAGGTCTTGGGGAAAAGTGTGAATGATGTAATGCCACCCCCCACCACTTGTTAGAAATGACTCAGGCACTGGCACTTTGGGAAAAAAATAGAAACCTGACCCAGGGGAGGGCACATAGCAAGAGGGGGCAGTAGCCTCTCCACCACACCCAGAGGTGATATGTTTCTCTCTTCATAGGTGCACACATATTGCAGTTCAATAATAGTTTGTGCTTATCTCACAGGGGCTTAAACAGTGCCTCATTAAAATCTCATGGCAGCCTCATGATGTATACTAAAGACTCTGCTCTATATTGCAATGACAAAAACCTAGTCCTGAAAGGTTGGCTGGGGTAGCCCACATTTAACCAGTAATAGAAAGGCCCAGAAATCCGTATTTGTTTTTTACTGCCTCTGTCTGTCCTCTTTTTCCTCATTCTTTTTGACCAGATTACCCATTTTAAAGGACTGATATATTACTACACCACTAAGTATATGCATGCAACCTGATTAGTAAAAGCCAAGAAAAAAAATCAAATTCACAATACAAATGTCTTAGGGGATGATCTTTTTTATCAAGCAGTAATTTTTTCACTTTATAAGATGATTCCCCTGGGAATCCATTAATGATGAGCTTCCTTGGTATATTTAAATATTGATTTATATATTGCTGCTTGCCAAGAAAAGTAAGGAAGTGGGGGCAATAAAACTTTAAGCTAAAGTGCCTGGTTGTCAATGAGAGCTGAAGAGCAGGTGGAGATTAACAATGGTTTTTGAAATGATGATGTAATCCTATCAGTATAGAATCAGTTCACAAACATTCAACTCACATATGCGTTTGCGTAAAGTGAGCCCTACCTGTAGCAGTGTAAACCCATAGAACCTCAGAGGACCTTTATGGAAGCTATGAGGGCTACAGGTCAGCGGGGTGGAGGAGTCTACCTTGACACAGGAGAAAGCAAGTTGCCTCACAGAGCTCATCTACCTGGGAGGCTGGGAGGGCTGCAGTGGTCAGGGTGTCAGGAAGGTTTGTAGGTGGTGGGCAGGGTTAGGGGCTGTAGAGTCTGTGGTCATGAATTCAGATGGAGTGTCCCCTCTCCCCACGTGTCATAACTGGGATTTTGGAGCAGGGATTCCTTCTATGCTGATAATTTTTTTTTGCCTTTCTCCTTAGGAGGGAGTGTGTGGTCCCCAGAGCATTACAAACCTGAGTTCAAATTTGGGCTCCACCTCTTCTTACTCCAGAGAACCTGAACAAGATTCCTAACCTCTCCAAGCCTTTAGATTCTGCATTTGAAAATGGGGAGGGTAATTAACTACCTTGCAAGGGGTAGCCTCAGAAATGAAGGCTTACTTCTGTGGTACATTTGCATATAAACAGGCACTCAAAATTAGTAGCTACTATTTTTTATTGGAAGAGAGGCTGAAATGCTATCGGGAGGGGAGAGAAAAGGCTGCACCGGCCAAACTGGGTCGTGTGTGTTTGAGGGGACTTCAACAGAGTGGATGAATTGTAAGACCCCCTCCCACCAAGCCCTCCCCCTCCACTGTGCTCAGGTCTGCATGCTCAGCAGCACTGGGAATGGTGCCAGAGGCTGCGCGTTTGCCCAGTACAGCTTGGAATTTTGCATCAGAAGCAGCGGGGTGCCGGTTAGGCACACTCAGGAGGTGGTGATGCAATGCAAAGAAATGGGGTGGTGGAGAATACGCTGTAGGGTCAGCGGTGGCTGCCGCATCCGGCTTAGGGGCGGCAGAGCCAGCGGGGTGTCTGGGGAGTTCCAGCGTTGGTTGTGGAGTAGGATGTGGTGTCTAGCTTTCAGCAGTAGCACCTGTTTTGTCCTCATCAAAGTGGTTTAGCGGAGGGACTTTTGGCTGCCGAACCTCCCTTTGTTCTTGTCTGTATTCTGAGACATCCTGATAATTCCGTGGGTTACCCCAAACTCTTAACATAGTTTTTTTCTCTTTAAGTCAGAGAGTCCATTTCTGCCCTTATGAACAGAAACTTCATCCCAAACCATCTTACTGAAAGTAGTTCTTTCTTTTACTCACTTCCTTTATAGCATGAATCTCCACTGACAATTATTTTATCAATTTGAAACTTGTTCACGATCTTTCTTCACTTCCAGAATGCAAGCTACTTGAGGGACCTCGTCTGCTGTTCTCACCATGCCTTTCCCTGCCAGGCTCCTAGGAGCTGCTTGGCGGCGGGTAGGGGTTAAGCCCACAGAGGCTGGAGCCAGACTGCCTGGCTTTGAATGGTGGTTCTGCCTTTGTGAGATTAACAGCCCCTACTTAGAGTTGTGGGAATTAAACCAGTTAATACACGTGAAGAGCGCCAGGCACGTAGCGTTTATGAATGAATGCACTTAGCAGAAATTCAGTTGACAATAACGGTTGTTTTTCAGGATTTTAAGATCTTTGTCCCATCACCTCCACCCCCACAGTCCGGGAGCGATCCTTTCCCTAGGGTCAGGCTGAAAGTTTGCCAGATTGGAATTTCGGGTCTGCTGGGTCACAAAGCCAAGGGCCCAGTCTTCAAGGTGATGCTTCACTTCGGAGCACTTTATGCAGCCCACGTTTTGTTCTGTAACAATCCCAAACTGGCCCTCCGAGCCTGGGAAGTCGAGCTTCTCCGAAACCACTGAGTCCTGGAGAGCCCCGCGGCCTCCTGCCCTTTCTCTGCAGCCTGAGAGGGCCCGTGGGGCCGCCGCTGCTTCCTGGAAGAGCTGCGCTTTCCGGAGTCGCAGGCCGCGGAGCTCACGGGAGCTTCGGAGCAGAGCATCTCGCGCGGACAGGGCTGGCGATGGGCAGCCGACCAAAACGCCGCATTCCCGGTGACTGCTTTTCCCTGGTAGGCAGGCGTTCACTGCTCCGCGGCCGCAGCTCTTCCGGGGCCGAGGGCTGCGGCGCGTAAACCGACTTGTGTGTCCTACGCAAGCTGCTGATGGCGCCACCCAGCCTGGGGCGGCGAGCCGCGAATATTTGCTGCTCTATTTTAAGATTCCCTGTCCTGTCTGTTTCCGAGCAGTTGTCACTTGGTCAGAGGAAAGGGAAAGCGGGGGTGGAGACAGTGAGGCCCAAGCTTCGGGCGCTTATTACTTCCAGCTGGGTGGAAATTCCCATCCCTCGGAGAAAACAAGCGTGGCCCCTCTCCTCCCACTCCTCCGCCCCCTCCCCCAAAACTGAGTGAGTCATTCTTCGCCGGTCAGGGCAAAGTCTCGCTCATTTTAATAATAAAAATAAGGATAATGCCGCACTATTTGCATAACATCTCAGACTTTTCAGAGCACTTAAGCACTTTTTAAATACTTTCCTTTTTTTTTTTTTTTCTTTTTTTTTGGAGACGGAGTCTCGCTCCGGAGGTAGTGGCGCGAGGCTGGAGTGCAGTGGCGCGATCTCGACTCACTGCGACCTCCGCCTCCCTGGTTCAAGCGATTCTCCTGCCTCAGCCTCCAGAGTAGCTGGGATTACAGGCGCACGCCACCACGCCCAGCCATTTTTTTTGGATTTTAGTAGAGACGGGGTTTCACCATGTTGCCCAGGCTGGTCTTGAACTCCGGAACTCAGGCAGTCCGCCCACTTCGTCTTCCCAAAGTGCTAGGGTTACAGGCGTGAGCCACCGCGCCAGGCCTCAAAACACTTTTCTCCACTTATTGGTCAAGAGACATTATTACTCCCTGTTTGCAAATGAGAAAACAGGGGCACAGAGAGGTTAGTGATTGGACATGGTCACACAGCCAGTTAATCAGATGACCAGTCACAGAGGCTGGATCTCCTGGGTTTTAAACTGAGCTGTCATTCAGTCCATAGCCATTTATTGTCTTTCCTCCCAGCCACGGCGCCTTTCCTGTTCTCACAAGCTTCTGTGTTATGGAGAATGAAGCATCAAAGGGGTAGTGTATGGTAACTCTGGTGTCTTCCCACTCCGGTGGCTTATTAATTCTCAAGTACAGCCTCATAAGAGAGGACATTCAGGCATGCAAACAGTTATTGAGTGCCTACTGTGTGCAGCTACTGGCAGCTACTGTACTTTTTTTACACAGTTTATGGGAGAAAGTTTCTTAGCACATAATTACAATGAAATGTGATAAAGTTGTTGATAAATGCACAGTATTAGGGAAACAGAGAAAGAGGTAATCCACATTGTCACGGGGCAGCCTTTAAAGCTTTTCCCCCAACTTTTTGTTGTACAGATTTTCAGGCATGAAAGATTGTTACAGTGACTACCACTTCGATTCAACCAGTATAGATAGGTAGATAGATGGATAGATATAGATACTGCTTCAGAAGCAAAAGTTTTTCTCTGATCTTTTCTTGCCCTCCTGTCTCAGTCTCATTTTCCCACAAGGCAAGCCATAGGAACTAGGAACTAGAATCCCCCTTCTCCAAGGCAGCCATAGAAACCAGAACCCCTTTTCCCAAAGTCAGCCATGAAACCTAAAATTATGACTCTAATTTTCTCTTCATCTTTCTGTGTAAAAACTGACCATAAAGAAAAGATCTGATCTACGTTGTTCTAGAGAGGGTCCTGCCCCAAACCCAGACGGAAAGTGTGAAAGGAAGATATCTTGGGCCCCTTCAAGCTGGGAACCACTCAGGGCCTCCCATTCTATTCGGTCATCCCTCTGCTCACAGAGATAACAAAGATAGATGCATATTCTGATTGTCTCCTTTGGAAAGACTTATCAGAAACTCAAACGGGAGAAATGAGAGAAGACAGACAGACCCTCTCGTATTGTTTTATACTCAAAAAAGGAAAGGAAAGCAAAACAAAGGCAGGTAGCCCGGCGCCTAGGAACCAGACCCGAAACCAAGGAACCAGATCCGAAACCAGGCCTGGGCCTGCCTGATCTAAGCCTGGTAGTTAAAGATCCACCCCTGACCTAACTGGTTATGTTATCTATAGATTCCAGACATTGTATGGAAGGACATTGTGAAACCTCCCATTCTGTTCTGTTTCACCTCTGACCACTGGTGCTCGCAGCCCCTGTCACGTACCCCCTGCAGTAAACACAATGACAGTCACTAACAATCGGTGTGCACACTTCCTCTGTGCTCTACATTTATGGCTCTTATAGTTCTCATCTCATTTCATCCTCACAGTAACCTCTGAAGAAGGTCCTCTGACCATTGTTTTACAGATGGGGAAACTGAACATAGGTTAATGAGGAAGGGACAGAAGGATGGCGCCATGATTTGGTACCGGGTCATCTGACTGCAGTGTCCATGCAGTTAGCTATGCATTCTGCAGACTTCCTCCATCCCCAGCTCCCATGTAGCAGGAGGAGCCGCTACATGATATTCCAGAGCAGCATGTACTAGGGAGAACCCAGCAGTGTCAGATAGTAGGACGATTTCAGCCAGCTTGGGAGGTTGATGTCTGGTCTTCCTCTAGGCCCTGTCTTAGAAAAAAGGAAACTACCATTTTAGGGCCCTCCATAATCCAACACTGGGCTCCGGGCCTTACAGACACCACCTGTACAGATGGGGAAACAGACATTGGTGGGTAAGTAATCTCCCCACATTGACACACCTAGTAAATGGGAGTGCCAGGCTGGAAACCCAGTTCTATTCACAAGGTCCATCCCCCTGGCTTGCTTAATCGATCACGACCCTCTCACGTGGACCCCCTTAGAGTTGTGAGCCCTTAAAAGGGACAGAAGTTAAGCACCTGACGAGCTCGGATTTTAAGACGCTAGCCTGCCAATGCTCCCAGCTGATTAAAGCCACTCCCTTCACTATCTCGGTGTCTGAGGGGTTTTGTCTGCGGCTTGTCCTGCTACATGGGAGCTGGGGATGGAGGAAGTCTGCAGAATGCGTAGCTAACTGCATGGACACTGCAGTCAGATGACCCAGTACCAAATCATGGCGCCATCCTTCTGTCCCTTCCTCATTAACCTATGTTCAGTTTCCCCATCTGTAAAACAATGGTCAGAGGACCTTCTTCAGAGGTTACTGTGAGGATGAAATGAGATGAGGACTATAAGAGCCGTAAATGTAGAGCACAGAGAAGTGTGCACACCGATTGTTAGTGACTGTCATTGTGTTTACTGCAGCCAGGGTGTTTGGGACGCCTGGGGACTTGGATCCAGAAAGTTCCCTTGTGGTCACACTTGGAGCAGCACTACAGCTAGATGGCTGGCAGAGGAGGCGTGGCTCACCCAGTCTCAGTCACACAGCTCACCGCGTGTGCCGCCCTGCTCAAATGTGTGGGGCCTATTAGGGAGAGCTCATTTCTTTCTCTGCAAAAACATCATGCACCCCCTGCTGTGTTTTTTGCTCTGTCCACCTGGGCCTGTTTCTAGGACAGCTGCTGTGTCAGGGGCTGAGGGCCTGGGAGCTTGTGAAAGGACCACCTGTTCCCATGGCTTTCTCCGACCCTCCTCCCCCGCCCCCACTCTGCCAGCCCAGCCTCCCAGCTGCTCACACATCACACCACGTTTCTCCCTCTGCTCAGGTGTTGTGAGCACATTGTGAGAGGCACGATCCCTTCCAACTTGTTGCCGCATTACAGCGAGTGTTGGTGCTTTTGTGGAGCCTCCCCTGCTTTCCTGTAAGATGGCTTTTCTTCTGTGCCCCTGCACCAGACTGCCCCACCCCACCCCCTACTCTCCCTGTTGACGTGGGGACTCGTGGAAGGTGACTTAAAGGAGGAGGAGGGACCCCACAGAAAGTAGGTCCTTAACTCCCAGGAGATGACAAAGCCCCTCCCATGCCTCTGACCTGACACCTCTGCACGTGTGTGTGGTATTCACATGTTGGGGCTTGCTGTTCCTGGGGTCCTTATGTCTCATCTGTGGCCTGGCTAAGCACTTAGAAATCTCTGACTAGAACAAGGAGGAGAAAAGGCCTGAAGTAGCAGCCAAGGTCCAGAGGGAGAAATGCTCAGAGGCTAGGGAACATGGGGACGAGGCATTGAATAGCCCTGGGGATGGACCTTGTGAATAGAACTGGGTTGCCAGCCTGGCACTCCCATGGGGAGATTCCTTACCCACCAGTGTGGGGAGATTCCTTACCCACCAATGTCTGTTTCCCCATCTGTACAGGTGGCGTCTGTAAGGCCCGGAGCCCAGTGTTGGATCATGGAGGGCCCTAAAATGGTAGTTTCCTTTTTTCTAAGACAGGGCCTAGAGGAAGACCAGACATCAACCTCCCAAGCTGGCTGAAATCGTCCTACTGTCTGATACAGCTGGGTTCTCCCTAGTACATGCTGCCCTGGAATACCTAGGAGAGGAAGAGGAAGGAGGCAAGGTAAGCTGGGGGCTTTTCACACTAAAGGCCGCCAGAGGGGTAGGAAGAGTCAGCACAGGTGCCATGTGTGTTTGGTGTCTTGCTTCCAACTCACGCTGGGCTCTGGAGCCACTGATGTCTGCTTGACCCTTCCCTGATTTTGCTCCAGTTTGCTCTGCACTGGAAGACTGCAAGCCACAGGGGGAGGGAAGCATAAGAGGGCTGCAGAGTAGTAAGTTTCACTGCATAATTCAGCCCTCCTGGGACCCATTTCCAGAAAGTTGACTGGCTGAAGTTTAGCTGAGAAAGCCTGCAATCTGGAGGATCTGGGGGAGGCAGAGTTGATAGTTAATCTCCGAGGATATTCACCATGTTTGGAGTGGGATTCATTCACTCTTTATTTAATGAGTTCCTCTATTGTGTCAGACACTGCACTAGGCACCAAGATTTGGGGCTCCAGACCTCCCTGAGGCCATTTTAGACCTGTCCAAGTAAGGACCCACATCTCAAAGGCGGCTTTGGAATGGAGGAGAGAACACTGAATGCCTTTGGAAACAGAGGTAGTCTGATTGTTGAGTTTTCCAAGAAATGAGGGTGGGTGGTCACTCATAGAGGTTCTCCTCTGTGAAGGTCTTTCAGTTCCCTGCCCCTAAACACACACACGCACACACACACACGCACACACACACAATATTTGAGAGTAAAACAATGTTCCCTCCCTACCTATTCTATATCCCTGTTCTTCCCTTGACACAACAGTTAGGCCAAAGAGCAGAATGCTTTCCTCTTGCCCATGATGTTACACATCAGCACTGGCTGTTGCCTTGGTTAGAGAATATGGTGTGGGAAGTGATGGTCAGAATCCCTCCTCTACTCCCAGATTAGGGGTGGCACCTGTTAGATTTCTTCTGGTGCTTATTTCCCTCTAGAGATAGAGGCACCATCTGGGGTATAGTACCTGTCTGACTTTCCAGTTCTAAAATAAAAAAGTGCTCCATCCTCAGTTTGCAAAGGACTAGGGGACAGGAAATATAGACATTGCCTTTCAGTCATTTGCAAATCCCAGGCCTCACATTTCCACCTCCCCCGCCAATCTTTCATTTTGACTGGCTTCTCAGGGCCTTGGAAAATTATTGAATGAGTGAAATGCAGATTCTAATAAGCCTTGTTTCTAAGTCTTAGTGAATGGAAATGAGATGCTCTCAGAAAAATGACTTTTGTGACAAAGGTGAAGAAGGCTAGGAGGAGGTATGGTGGGAAAGAGAAAGACATTTAGAAACTCAGGCTTCTGAGGTATCTCTCTTACTTCGGAAATGGAAGTGTTAAGGTGAGATGGGCCCATTTATTACTGCCGACTTATTTGGTACTTTAGGGAATGCAGCAAGGTAATGGCAGGGATGGGCAGGGGTTTGCAGGGGAGACTGGAGACAGCATGGGCTGGCGAGCACAGGGAGAGGTGGAGGAAGCTTGGTGCTGGCAGGCAGGGAGAGGTCAGGAGCCTGGAGGGAGGTAGACTGTCGGGTTATGGGGTGGGGTGAAGTGGATCTTACAGTCAGGCAGATAAGCTCACGGGTGTCAGACCACAAAACACTAAGATATGGGCCTGGAAAGGGCCAAGCTAGCATGTGAGAACCAAGAAAGCATAAACCTCAGAGGGCCAGGCACCATCCCCCAACTCTCAGGTTCCCAGGAGGATGGGGAGGAACAAAGGTCTTGGGTTCTGACACATCCCAAAGACTTTGGGAGCTGCCCCTGGGCTCCCGCCCAGGTGGGAACCAGGCTTTTCCATGAGCAAAGGAAGATGGGACAGCATGGGCTGGAAAGTGTGGCAGGGGAACACAGAGCTGAATTCTGAGTTTTCTTGAAAAAGAGATATAAAAACCCACATGCTAACTGAGGGACTTGAGCAGAGAAAGGGACTCTCCGCAGCCATACTCGGGAACTGCATACACAAGGGACTGGGAAATGAAGCAGCAGAAAAATCCAGAGCCTGTGATGACATCACAGCTACGGGCAAAGACAGGAAGTGGAAAAATGTGAATGGGGAGAGAGGAATGGAGTGAGCAAGAAAGAGGATACAAGGAAACAAAACTGCAGAAGACAGAAGGATGACCTGGAACATTGTGCCATGATTCCCCAAGGATGTGCTTCATTCTTCTCATAGCAAGCCAATTCTGAGTTCTAGAAAACACCACATGGCATGCCGATGTAGTGTTTGCTTAGGAACCCAGGTCCTGGAGTTGGACTATCTGAAATCAAAACCCAGCTCGACCACTTACTAGCTTTGTGGCCATAGGCAAGTTATTTAACCAATCTCTGTTTACTCAATGTAAACAGAGTTTACTCAAATGTAAAATGGGGAAAATATATTACTCATCTTATGAGTGTAATTGTGAGCATTGAAAGAGATACTTCAAGTCAAAGCACACAGAACAGAGCCTGGCACATAGTAAGTGTTGGATAAATGTTAGCTTTTATTATTTGTGTTGAAACAGAAGCCATCTACCCAGCCAACATTTATGGAACATATGCAGAACTGAGCATGGTGATAGGGGCTGAAGATAAAAAAAGATGACCAAGGCAATAATCCCTGCCCTCCTGGAGCACACAGAGGAAACAGACAGCCCTGTGTCCATCGATTCTATGAGCACAGGGCAACAGGGTTGGCTCAAAGGAGGCCTGGTCAACTCTGCTTGCAGATGGGGGGATGCAGGGGGAATTAGGGATGGTATGAGAGAATAGAAGGCAGTTGAGCTAGGTCTCAAAAATAGGTAGAAAAGTCAAGAAGAGTCAACACCAATGTATGGTTCTGGGACTTAGACTAGTGGTCACCTCTGTTTGGGGGAGAAATTTGCTGGAGCAGGCATGAGGAGTGGTGGAAGCCATAGCTTGATTACATATTGGTTACATGGGTGTATACATTTGTCAAAACTCATTCAATTGTACTCTTAAGATTTGTGCATTTTATTATGTGTAAATTATATCTCAATATATAAGTAAAATCAGTTTATTGAAAAAATATTTTTTTAAAATGAGTAGTACAGGAAGGGGAAGGACCTTCAGGCCAAGAGAATTTTATGCTCAAGGGTTTGTGGGTATAAGGCAGCATGGTGCCCAGGGTAACGTGCCAATTGCTGAGTTTGGCTGGAATTCAGGGTGTATAAAGGATGTGAGACCAAGTGGTTAGAGCCTTAGATGCTTTACAGAGGAGTCTAGACATCATCCTCCAAGTCTAGGTTTGGGGGAAGTGGGAAGGGAGGGAAAAGAAGAAACCAGAGAGGACTAATATAGCAGCAAAGCAAGCTGCACCCAATACCCTAAACAGTAATCATTAATCATAGTAAAAGTCATTTCCTACAACCAGGCTGAACTTGGTCAACTTCTCCTATCAAGAAGGAAAGGGTGCCCAAAGTTTTTGTTATGAACCAGCAGGGAAATGTCCCCAGTGATTGCCTATTTCACTTCTGCTGGAGGTGATCACTGCCTCCTCATTCAGCTGCCTCAGGATATGCTCTTAAATCTAAAAGTGGCATCCAATTGTGTCCCACAACCCTAAGTGCTTCTGCAGCATTTAATAAATTCCTGTCTTTCTGCACCTTTGCTGTACCTGCAAATGATAGTAGCTTTTCCTGTTTCTTTCACTTTGATGCCTCCTTCTACCTCTCCTGCTTCTCACTGGCTACCATGGCTCCATCACTTCTTTTTCAATGCTGTCAATCCTCTCTGATCAGCCTCTTCCCTTGACATCTGTTTCTGTGACAAACAATAATTTCCTTTCATTTTCCCTGCTCCGCACCATGCAGTTCTGTTTCCTTAGCTAGATCATAAGGTCCTTGAATTCAGGGAAGAGTCTTAAAAGCTATTGTTTTCCCACCAACTTGGGAATATAGTAAATTCATAAGAAATATGTATGTGATTGCTTTCTACACAAGAAATATGTAGATTGGTGATGGAATTTGGAGGACCTAGACCACTGTGGGGATCATCTGAGCTGGATCAGAAAAATGGAGGAAGTGTTCTCATTTTCCCTTACCATTTTCAGTAGACAAAGATCCCCACCTAGACTTCTGCCTCCATGGAAAGGGTAGTGCTGGGGGCTGGGAGCTGAAGGAGATGAAAGGCAATATGGCTGGGATGCTGTGGGACATTTAATCTTGACCACAGCTTTGCCCAGACTGCTGACCCCGGATGACCCAGGGTGCAGAGCCATGCCCCCATGCTGCCATCCATTAAAGAGATCACAGCTGCTCTGGGAGTGCTGGGCAAAAATGAGGTCAGGTTTTGTCAAAGCCAGTGCAATTCATAAGCGAGCTCAACTTGCTGGATTTACAGCAACTGTCGAGTCATCCTGCATTACCGAAACTGCAGATATGAACCGACCTGCTGGGAAGAGAATTTGGGATAAATTGTGAACTTCAAAAAGTTTCTGCCTGGAAACTGAAGAGGTAACCATGGCAACAAAGAGGCAGGTTGAACTTGGAGAGGGTCGTTCCTCTAGAGTAGGGAGCTCTGTGCTCTCAGATTTGCTGGTCTGTGCACTGTGCATCAATTCTTTTGTTTCTTTTGCAATGGAGCAATCTCGGCTCACTGCAACCTCTACCTCCCGGGTTCAAGTGATTCTTTTGCCTCAGCCTCCCAAGTAGCTGGGATTACAGGCACCCGCACCATGCCTCGGTATGTTTTTGTATTTTTAATAGAGACTGGGTTTCGCCATGTTGGCCAGGCTGGTCTCGAACTCCTGAACTCAGGTGATTTGCCTGCCTCAGCCTCCCAGAGTGCTGGGATTACAGGCATGAGCCACCGCTCCTGGCACCATTTATTTTGCTTTCTTTATCAGAGCAGGAGAAAGTACTAGCTCAGGAATTGGGAGACGGTCCAATTTCCAGCTATTTCCAGTTCCAGTACACTTAACTAAGAGTGCCTCAGGTATTCTTAGTTTTGTTGTGTATAGGCAAAATGGAAATTAAAACTTCTGGCTACTTGCAGGGATGCAGAAAGGATGGAAAGGTTTGAGATTTCCAAGTAATTATTTTATTGTTGTCACATGACCATGTACAGGCTGATTCAAATACAGCGCTACTGAGGGTGAACCTGGGTTTGATCCACCCATCAATTCGTATTTGTCAAATGGAGAAAAGATGTCTCACAGACAACACCCACATCCCAGCTGTGTGGTAAAAGCATGCCTTGGGGCCTCAGCTGCACCAGGTCAAACAACCTTCACCTGGCTGACCAACTCCTCCAGCAGAATGCCCTGCTGATGGGGCTGGGATGGATGAAGGCACCAGAGAAACACAGATGTTCAAAAAGTCATCCTTCCATTGTCTGTACCCCGTAGCTCTGCTCCCAATCCTTGCTCATTACCAATTCCTGCCCCAAACCATTCCAGCCCTGCACATGTGAGATAGGAAGAACGAGAGCCTAGGTTGGCAAGATGGGGTGAAGGTGGGATGTTGGCATCTGAGATAGTGCTGCAACAGGAGTGTTGTGCCAAACCTCTATTGACTCTCGTGGGGATGGCACCAGGTTCAAGAGGCCAAAGAAGAGACCCAGAGCCAGCAAACAAGACATTAGGTTTTACTGGGGGCTGACATGCAGAGGAGAGAGTCCAGTATCAGCAGATTGGACAGGAGAACTTCATAGCCCAGAAGCAGCAGGCTGAGCAGGAGAACCGCAACTGTTTGCAAAAGGCATGCAGTTTGTATAGCATTTCCATTTAGCACCCTTCCTTAACAGCTTCCACCTGGCAAGCTTCATTCAACCCAAACTCAGGACTTCCATTCCCTGTATGGCTTGTGTTCCATGGGCCAGGTTGGGGGCTCAGGTGTTCCTTGTAGACAAGGAATGAATCTCCAGGTTGGCTACTCTGGATTCCCGAGCTTGGAGCACACATTCATATATGTTGCCATACAGTGCCATTCTCAGGGTATGCTTCAGTTATTGCTACCAGGTGTGTTTGCCACACAGGAAGGAGCTGCTGCTGTGCCTGCCTCTGTTCTCCACCAATCAACCAAGAGGTTTGGGAAGGGTAACAACTCTGTTAGGTGGTATGTACCTGTAGTCCCAGCTATTTGGGAGGCTGAGGCAGGAGGATCCCTTGAGCCCAGGAACCAGGGGTTCAAGACCAGCCTGAACAACATAGCAAGATCACCTCTCTGAAAAAAACAGAAACAAAAAACCTCTGCAGAGTGCTTATGTTTTGACTAACTGGGTCAGCTTCTACAGGCCCTGGTTCAGCAGCAACTCTGCATTGACAAATGACCCTGCAGTGTGTTCTGATTTTGGCCTCTGTTACTCCAGAGAGCTCAACCACGACCTCACAGTCTCCCCTTCCCTCTTTGTGTTTTTTTCCCTTTCCTTCCCTTACTGCCTTTTCTCAACCTTCTCACCAAGCCCTCTTAGGTGGGGAACCTCTTCTTCCCTTGTTTCTCTTTTCTGACCATTGACTTCCAGGAACATAGAGCAGGCCTTGCTGGGGAATAGCAACTCTTAGATGCTTCTTATGAAATAAAAACCTATACTGTATTCCAAGAGGCACCAAAAACTCACTATTTTTCCTTATTGCTAGCAATCCCAGTATCCCTATTAAGTAAAACTGAAAGCTATTATAACATTTTATTGAGTGCTGACTACATGTTGAGCACTGTCATATAAGCACCTTATTTGCGGATGCTGTGCTGTGCCACCCAGATCACGTCTTGGGGACTGTGGCCATCATTTCCCAGGGTGTTAGTCTCTCTCCAGGAATAGATCGACAAAGGGCACTGCCTTAAGATTAGGCGGTCTTCTTGGGCAGCTGTATGCAATGAATGGTCTTTATGGGGTTACCAGGGCCTTGTCCTCTTGCTTCAGTGGACAGTTCCAAAGGGCCAGCTGAGCTTCAGGGCATTCCCTGGAACCAGCTGGGGTCTCTGTTGAAATGGCATGGCCTTCAACTCCTCCCTCTGCCCAGACCTGCTTCCTTTACTCCCTCTTAATTCTGATAACTCTCCCCAGTAAACCTCCTGCATGCAAGTGTCGACCTGAGTCTGGTTCCTAGGAACTCAAACTAAGAATTAATTTCTTTAGTTCTCACAACCACCTTATGAAATAAGTTGTTCTCTTCGTAGAGACAAGGAAATGGGGGCATAGAAAGGTTAAGCAGTTTGCCTAGTCTCCCATCAGTAACTGGCAGAGCCAGTTAACAGTTAACGGGGCCTTCCTGCAGCTGGGTCTTCAGCAGGTCACCTGGCAGAGCCATGACTTGAAACCTGAAAATCTAACTCTAGACCCTGTACTCTTAACCTCACATGCAGCCTCTTAATAGCACTCCCAATACCTTTGTGGGAAGGTGAGGAGAGAGGCAGGGTATTTATTACCTTTATCTCAGAGATAGACACTAAGGTAGCAACTACCTAAACCCAGGATCGTCCACAGGTATAGCTGTGACTGGATTACTAACCTTTGCGGGTGTGTGTGGGGCAGGGGAGAGGGGGGAGCGGGGGAGAGGGGGGAGCGGGGGAGAGGGGGGAGCGGGGAGGGTGCAATGGAAAAAGAATGGTAAATTCACATTTGAATTTTGGAGCCAACACCTACTAGCTGCACATCTTTGAGCAAGTTATTTAATATGAGTCTTAGTTATGTGACTGGCACATAGTAGGTGTTCAATAAAATACTCATCCCTATCCCATTTGTCTGTCATCTCCAACTGTGATCTTGAGCAAGTTTATTTAGCTTTCTGATTCTCGGTTTCTTCAACTATAAAATGGAGATGATGATGAAGAAGAAGATCTTACTTAGCCCCATGTCCATCGGGGTAGGAGCCTCGTAAAGGGTACTTATCAGTATAATTAGAAACTGTTGGCCGGGCGCGGTGGCTCAAGCCTGTAATCCCAGCACTTTGGGAGGCCGAGACGGGCGGATCACGAGGTCAGGAGATCGAGACCATCCTGGCTAACACGGTGAAACCCCATCTCTACTAAAAAATATAAAAAACTAGCCGGGCGAGGTGGCGGGCGCCTGTAGTCCCAGCTACTCGGGAGACTGAGGCAGGAGAATGGCGTGAACCCGGGAGGCGGAGCTTACAGTGAGCTGAGATCCGGCCACTGCACTCCAGCCTGGGCGACAGAGCGAGACTCCGTCTCAAAAAAAAAAAAAAAAAAAAAAAAAAGAAACTGTTTTGCCAGGTTTGCACCCTGTGCGCCTGTCCTTCAGGACCCAGCAGGCTCAGACTTACCTGCGATCAAAGCCCTGTGTGCCTCTCAGACCCACCAGCCCCGTGGAATCTCTTGCAACACGACACCGCTGCGTGAGTTTTCTGTTGTTACTAGAGGTCAGCAGGTATTTTTCCCTAGGAAACTGGGTGTGCACGTCTCATCCCCGTGCCAATTCTCTTGCCGCTTCTCCTTCCACACGCGGCGTCCTCCGGAGGGAGGGTGCAGCTCCGCGTGCTCCAGCTGCGGCGAAAGTTGCGCCCGGCCCAGTCTGGCTGTGGGCCCCGCCTCCGCCTTCTCAGTGTCCAGCCCCGCCCTCCGATTGGTCAGCAGTGCCCAGCCCCGTTCCTCCGAGGGGATTAAAGCAGCGGCCGCGAAGTCTGGGTGCTTGCAGGCTGCTAAAGCCAACCCCAGTTGATTAGCACCTGCTACCGCGCTTTGCTTCCTAGCGCTCGCGGAGCCTCCTGGAGCCTGCCACCATCCTGCCGGCTACGTGCTGCCCCGCGCCCGCAGCCATGTGCCGTACCCTGGCCGCCTTCCCCACCACCTGCCTGGAGAGGTAAGGGGAGCTTGTCCAACTGCTTGCGGGAAGTCCCACCAACTCTTAGGGAGTGGAGCGGCAGGCCTGGGGACCTGGGTGGGCGCGGGGATGGGGCGCTGGAGGCTTAAGTAGAGAGGTAGAGGCGAACCTGATGCCACGTGCTTAGATTCCAGGAGCAGGGAGAAAGCAAGGGGAAGGGAAGCAAGGGCCCGCTGCTTGCTGCCATCCCCATCCTCTGACAAACTGCAGTCGTGCTCAGGTGACCTGCTGAAGACCTGGCTGCAGGAAGGCCACGTTGACATTTCCAGGCAGAACTGAGCCTGCCTATTGCTTAAGCACTTGTTTTTCATTCCTCAGACCAGAGCTAGGGGCATTGCCTCCTCTGCCCCTGGAAGGCAGGGAGATTTTTTTTTTTTTTTTTTTTTTTTTGTGGGGTGTGGTGGGGCAGGGGGATCCCACTGTTGAGGGTGTGTCCATATTCCAGAGAGCAACTCAACAGCTTCCAGTCGTTACTGGCTGGGAAGGAAAACGTAAAGATGAAGGCAGGAATCAGTTTCCCACAGTTCAGAAATACTCCTGAAAAGAATGCTGAGTTCTTTTCTGAATCAACAGGCACGAAGAGAGATCAGTGTGACTTTAGGGAAAAGCCCATATATGAGCGTGTGTATTACCCAGAAAGTGTAAGGTCTACCACGGCATAGCTCAAACATTGCTTTTGTTGCTTTGGGGTTGATGATACTGATAAGCACAATTTGGGTCCTGGGAACAGCCAAGAGTTTCCAGGAACTCTTGAGGCTAAACTTTGGGTGGCACCACCCAGAGCTCTTCTGGGACACATAAACCTCTCCACACTGGCTGAGCAAATGAGAATCCTTTCATGTTCCTGATTTGTTTTTCAGAGCCAAAGAGTTCAAGACACGTCTGGGGATCTTTCTTCACAAATCAGAGCTGGGCTGTGATACTGGGAGTAGTGGCAAGTTCGAGTGGGGCAGTAAACACGGCAAAGAGAAGTAAGTGTTGCTGACCAGCTCAGGGCTCCGAGAGGGAAGGGAGCGGGAAGGAGGGAAATATAAGGAGAAGCCAGGACACACTAAGTGGATCTTGGCAACGCCTCCCTAGAGATTTTAGTGAGACTTGTTGCTGGTCTGTTATGACTACTTGGCTCATGGGTGAGTGGGTAGGTGGCTCCAGGGCTCCAAGTCTATCCACGGATGAGGGCACACAGGGCATGAATGCCTAGTTAACCAGACTCTCCCACCTGGGGTTTCATTGCACATGCATCCAGGGCTAGGACAGAGTCCAAGGCCACTTGAGGTTTTTATTAATGACTCTAGCATGCACCTTGCCTAGAAACCCTTTCATATTGGCTATCAACTGTACCAAACTCTGGAGTTATGTGTAGATGTAATCTCTATTTATGAGGCCCTTATGTCCTTGGGAAGGTGTACAAAACAAATCTTTGAGAGTCAGGGGAATTGAAATAATTTTTGGACAGAGAAGAGACAGGCTTAGAGATATTAACTGAAGACTAAAGGAGTCCCTGGCTTTGATTTCTGGTTGCCGAATTGTCCTCTAGAAAACATTACTGCTTACCCTAAGTCCAACTAGGAGTTTGAGGTGTCAGCTTCAACAATCACCAAGGCAAGCCTTTCTGTGAATTTTACGCAATTTTCCATCAGAGTTCTGGCTAGAATTTGTACTATGCTTTGGTTTGTTGATTTTTTTTTCTTACTCTTTTTTTTTCTTTTTGTCTTTTAGTAGAAACTTCTCAGAAGATGTGCTGGGGTGGAGAGAGTCGTTCGACCTGCTGCTGAGCAGTAAAAGTGAGTAGGAGCCTTTTGTGTCTGTCTCTGGGTGGCACGTGTATACTCATGTGCTTTGGAACCAGCTCCAGGACTGCTGAGAGCCTGGGCAGAATAATAGTAGTAGTAATAATAATAATAATGATCCCCTAGTGTGCCAGCCTCTATTCAACACACAAAGGCAGGTCCTTGTTCAAGAAAATTATGTTCTAAAAATAGAGCCATTACGTGCAATTGCTTTCCTTTCTTCTTGTATTCCCTGCTGTCCCTCTGGCTGACCTGTTTCCGCCTCTTTCCTGTAACCCCAGATGGAGTGGCTGCTTTCCACGCTTTCCTCAAGACGGAGTTCAGTGAGGAGAACCTGGAGTTCTGGCTGGCCTGTGAGGAGTTCAAGAAGATCCAATCAGCTACCAAGCGGGCCTCCAGGGCACACCGGATCTTTGAGGAGTTCATCTGCAGCGAGGCCCCTAAAGAGGTTAGAGCCCCCATATGCCCAGTGAATCCTCACGACCCTGCCTGCTCCTTCCCCTCTGAGAGTGAGGGCTAGTGGGGAGGAAAGGCTAGGTGTAGAAGTAGAAGGGCCTTACTTGGCACAGGGGTGAATGGGCTTCTGTGACCAGACACTAGAAAAGCCGGGCTCAGTGCCACTCCTGGGTGCTTAACCCTATGACTCATGATGGGGCAGGATGGATTGGCAGGTTTTTCGGCTTCTATCCATACCCATCTTTATAAATCCATCCCTTTTTAGAGGCTCAAAACACTTACCAACTGGGGAGACAAGGTCAGCACAGGGACCTTATATAACCTGGCTCAGTCCCCAGGCTGACCTGCCTGAGGCCTGCAGGTCTGTAGTCTGTGATTTTTTTGTCTACCTTCCCTCCCGGCCACTATGCATGGCAGCTGCAGTTGCTAAAGAATACAGCGCCACCTGGTGGAGAGATAAGAGTAATGCCTTACTTTTGTACCTTATTTTTGTTTTCTGACCGCTGATTGATTCCCCATAATTCTGTAAAGGTGTATTGAGCCCCAATTATATTCAAGACACTGTTACAGTCACTGTGTATGTCACAGTGAACCAAACAAAGTCCCTTCCCTAATGAAACTTATAATTTGAATGGGGAAAGATGCCAATAACCAACTAGACAAATATATGCCAGGTGATGAGCTATGCACTCATAAAACTACAGCAGGAAATGAGAGAGAGGGAGTACCAGAGGTAGGGCCTGGCAGGAGGTAAGGTTTTCCATTCTGTAAAGGGAAGTGAGGAGCGGCTCTTTGATATGGTGACATGTGAACAGAGATATGAAAGAATTCAGGGAGGGAAGAACATTCCAACACAGGAAGCAGCAAATGCCATGGCCAGAGCCTGCCTGTCACAGTCACAGACGAGCAAGTGGACGTGCTTAGAGCAGGGCAAGAGCAGGAGATGAGGTCAGACACGAGGCGGATGGCCAGGTGTGGGCTCGGGGGCCCAGCAACCCCTTTGGCTCTTCCTCTGAAAGACATGAGGAGACAACAGAGGTGCTACCAAACTGAGTTGGGCTTTTAAAGGCTCACTGTAGCTGCCGGGTAGAGAACAGACCATGGTGGTGGGGGGTAAGGTAGCAGAGAGACCAGGTAGGAGGCCTTGGTGCAAATCCCAGGAGAGCCGACAGTAACTGGAAGCAGGGTTGCTGTAGAAGAAAGGGTGAAAGCGGATTGCGTTTGTATAAATTATTGATCGATCCTCATGTTAATTCTGAGAGATTGGAGGACAGACAGTGGATCAGATGTGGGTACAAGGCCAGAGCTGAAAAGCTAGTTAGTGATCAATTCAGGAGCCCCCACTTCCTGATGCAGCATCTGGTGCTCTTTCCAATGCCCAGCCTGCCGTTGGCCCTCCCTCAGCCATGCCCACCCTTTTCTCCAACTCACCCTGTGCGTGTCCTCCTTCCCGCAGGTCAACATTGACCATGAGACCCGCGAGCTGACTAGGATGAACCTGCAAACTGTCACAGCCACATGCTTTGACACAGCTCAAGGGAAGACACGTACCCTGATGGAGAAGGACTCCTACCCACGCTTCCTGAAGTCACCCGCTTACCGGGACCTGGCTGCCCAAGCCTCAGCCGCCTCTGCCACTCCGTCCAGCTGCAGCCTGGCCGAGCCCTCACACACCTGAGTCTCCACGGCAGTGAGGAAGCCAGCTGGGAAGAGAGGTTGAGTCACCCATCCCCAAGGTGGCTGCCCCTGTGTGGGAGGCAGGTTCTGCAAAGCAAGTGCAAGAGGACAAAAAAAAAAAAAAAAAAAAAAAAAAAAAAAAGCGCTCCAGCAGCCTGTTTGGGAAGCAGCAATCTCTCCTTCAGATACTGTGGGACTCATGCTGGAGAGGGGCCACCCACTTCCAGGACCTGTGAATAAGGGCTAATGATAAGGGTTGGTGGGGCTCTCTGTGGGGGAAAAAAGGTGGCACGGGGTTAGCACTGGCTCTCGTTCTCACCGGAGAAGGAAGTGTTCTAGCGTGGTTTAGGAAACGTGGATAAAGGGAACTGTGAAAATGAGAGGAGGAAAGACACCCAGATCAGCTGTTTTGCCTGTTGCTCAGTTGACTCTGGTCGCATCCTGTTTTCCTAATTCCCAGACGTTCTGGGCACAGAAAGGACCCTGCGTGTGGAGTCTTCCCCTTTGGCCCTCCTCACTGGCCTCTGGGCTGGCCCGGAGTCCCTTAGCTTGTACCTTGTAACACTCCTGTGTGTCTGTCCAGCCTTGCAGTCATGTCAAGGCCAGCAAGCTGATGTGACTCTTGCCCCATGCGAGCTATTTATACCTCAAACACTGGCCTGTGAGCCCTTTCCAAGTCAGTGGAGAGCCCTGAAAGGAGGCTCACTTGAACCACCCTCAGTGTTCTGGGTGACCCCCTGCAGGTGGCCCCTGACCCTGTGTTGCAACAGGGTCCACCTGTGAGCAGGCCCCCCCAGGGGCCTTTTCCTGGATGTGCACTCTCTGAGTTCTGTGCTGTCTCTTGGAGGCAGGGCCCAGGAGAAGAAAGTGTGGAGGCCTCGGGGAGTGGCTTTTCCAGCTCTCATGTCCCGCAGTGTGGAACAAGGCAGAAAAGGATCCTAGGAAACAAATCTCTTGGCAGTCCCTGAGAGTCCTGCTGAAATCCAGCCAGTGTTTTTTTGTGGTATGAGAACAGGCAGAAAGAGATGCCCCGAGATAGAAGGGGAGCCTCGTGTTTCTTTCCTGCGGACATGAGATGAACCACTGGAGTGGGCAGAGGTGGCCCAGGACCATGGCGCCCTTAGAGTGCAGAAGCTGGGGGGAGAGGCTGCTTGGAAGGGCAGGACTGGGGATAATCAGAACCTGCTTGTCACCTCAGGGCGTCACCGAACAAACATTTCCTAATGGGAACTCCTGCAGCAGAGCCCGGGCTGGAGGCAGCCCCCTTGTGGCCCAGGATCATCAACATTGTTCTCTGTGCACCATGAGCGCCTCTGGGAGATTATTTAAGTGTATTGTATCATTGGTTTTGTGTGATTGTCATAACATTGTTTTTGTTATTGTTGGTGCTCTTGTTATTTATTATTGTAATCTCAGTTTGCCTCTACTGGAGAATCTCAGCAGGGGTTTCAGCCTGACTGTCTCCCTCTCTCCACCAGACTCTACCTCTGAATGTGCTGGGAACCTCTTGGAGCCTGTCAGGAACTCCTCACTGTTTAAATATTTATTTATTGTGGCAAATGGAGCTGGTTTCCTAGATACGAATGATGTTTGCAATCCCCATTTTCCTGTTTCAGCATGTTACATTCTTATAAAATAAAAACAAAAGTCAAATATGACATCCTGTCTCCAAATGCTGTGCGGGTCAGGGGAAAAGGGGAAGTGTTGTGGAGAGCTCTGGGGAGGAGCTGGCTTTTGGGAATTCCACAGGACAGGCGAGTGAGCTTCCGCGACACAGGCAGAAGTACAGGGAGAGCTCGATGTTCACCTGGTACCTAATAGAGTCAAGAGAAGGGGATGGGCTCTAGCGAGGGCCACTGTGGTCAGTGACTTTTGAAGCTCATGGCGGCCCCACTTGTGCTGGGCTGTTGTGTGGATTGGACTGGGCTCAACCCACTGTCATTTCAGAGCTCATGTCTTTTGCCCACCTGGCTGGGACTCAGCATGAGCCATTCCCAGTTCTACCTGTAACAGTGCAGGGGTCAGTGCCGCTTGGTCAAGTAGCAGGACATCATCAGTTAGGTGGTGACTTTTGTAGGATTTTTACTTTTAAAAGTAATTTGTAATTACATTCAATTACAAATCTTTTGTAATTTATATTCAAGAAATTATTATTCCTTTTATAATTTCATAGAAGTATCTGAGATGAGGTATATGAAGCCACTCTGTACATGAGGCTGCTCCATTCCGTGGGCCGAGGGAATAAGGGTTGAGCTGTGCTTGAAAGAATTTGGGGATAGGGAGACAGGCGCGGTGGCTCATGCCTGAGAGCACTGAGAGAGGGAGGCTGAGGAGGGTGGCTCACTTAAGCCCAGGAGCTCAACACCAGCCTGGGCAACATGGCAAAACCCAGTCTCTACAAAAAGTCAAACATTAGCAGGGTGTGGTGGCACATGCCTGTAGTCCCAGCTACTTGGTAGACTGAGGTGGGAGGATGGCTTGTGTGGGGAAGGTCAAAGCTGCCATGAACTGAGACCACTCTACTGCATTCCAGCCTGGGGGACACAGTGAGACCCTGGGGGTAGGTGGGCAAGGATCAAAGTCTGTTCTTTCTCTGCCAATTGTCTGCCTGTTCTCCTTTTTCATCCTACTGAATCCCTCTCCTTTTTTTCTGATTACCACTACTTAAAAAAATGGTTTCTCCTCTGTTGAATGATCTGTTTATACACAGATCTGGACCTTACATGGACCTTTATTTCTTCCCTACTGATAGTCTGAGTAAAGTGATCAGACTTCAGGAACATGGGGTAGAAAGCCCTATAGAATCACGTCTTAAGCACAGATCTATGGAGTCATTCTGTGGGTGACACCAGGGAGGATCCTGAAATTAAGGGCCTGGGAAGGAAGAAGGGGACCAACACTGTGGCAGGCCCTGACCTCCATTAGTTCTTACAATAGCTCTGTGGAGTGGGTCTGAACACTTTATCATCCAGAGAAGGAAACAAGCTCTGAGAGGGAGGGACATGCTTGGGGCAGCTGGCCAGTGAGTGGCAGAGTGGGGATCTGAACTCAGTTATGCCATGGGGGAGTCTAGTCTGTGAAAGATGGGTGGAGGAATATGACAGACAAGGGAAGAAAGAGCAGAGGACCTAGGAAGACAGGGAGGTACTAACACTCACCCTTTCTTACTACTTTCCTTCCATCTTTATGCCTTTAACATGCATGTATTGAGTACATCGAAATCCCTCAGACCCAATGGGTCCAGCTTCTCCACAGGCTCACCGAGGCTTCCTTAGAGGACTCTCTCATCCTCTCCAATCTGGGATACCGCAATTTCCCACCGCGTCTCCTTACCCCAGCCTCTCCCTGCGCTGGTTCATTTTCCACACTGTGCCAGTCTTCAGCTGTAAAGCACAGATCTGAGCACTTTGTGGCTACGTTAAAACCCTTCAGTGGTTCACTTTTGACTCTAAGATAAAGTCCAGCTTTAATCCTGACACACAAGGGGGTCTCTGACCTGACCCAAGTCCCTCTCCAGACGTATCTTCTGCCTGGACGGCCTTCATGCTCAGGCTTTTTCCTTCTCTCTTTTTTTTTTTCTTTGTGTGTGTGTGGCTACACATGCTGTTCTGTCTGCTTAGAACACCTCTTTCTCCTCTTTTTTAGAAAAAATTGGGGGTTGAGGCATGAGGAGGAGAATGCCAACTTTCAAAATCCAGCAAAAACATCACCTCCTCAGTGAAGCCTTCCCAGATGTCCAGAGACGTACAGAATTAATTGCTCCCAACTTGCATGATACTAAGACACACTGTTCTTACTTTGATTGTAGCACGTATGGCATTCCTCCATAACTTCCTTCTTCATGGCCCTTGCTCTCCTATTAAACTGAGCTCTTCAAGGTCAGGGTCATATTATTCACCTTGGTGAGATGGGGCAGAAGAGAGTACAGCAAAGCGGTTCTTCAGTCCCAGCTGTGGAGTCGGAATGTTGGGTTGGAATCCCGGACATTCACCTTGGAAAGTTGCTTAAGCCTCAGCTTCAGTCCCCTCAGCTGTAAAATGAGGATAATAAGAGTAAGCTTCACTGGGAACACTGAATGAAATAAAAGTGTGCGGCACAATGTTGATGCCTCATGACTACTGGCTATTATTATTATCTGATTCCCAGTACTTAGTACAGTAATTTGTATACAGTAGGCATTAGTCAAGTCAAAAAGTCTTTTGACTTTTTGAATAAAATGGCAGGATCAGAATTTGAACTCAGGATTCTAAATCTACTTTTTTTTTTTAGCTGCTTCAATACCATATTTCATCTGACGTTTACAGGATTCCAGAATTTCAGATAAAGAAATGGAAGGCTGGAGGCATTAAGCAAGCCAGGGTATTACAGGGACCATGGGATTCCTGCAAACCAGGTCAGCCAACGCTGTTTTCAAATATGTGCCCTCTGACTGTGCAAGGCCGCTTGTCTCTCACCTTCTACTGCCTCACTGTGGCCATTCCAGGCAATGCAAGCTTTTAAAGTTCGGCTTCTTCCTTTGGAATTATACATCCAATGGCTTTAAGTTGTTTTACTGTAGTTTTATTTATTAATGCATTTTAATAAACATGTGAAATTTTAATAGAAATGAGAATTATTAATATCACTACTAAGACAGCCCAGCAGGTATAGGAATTAAACCGAGATTCTTTAGTTTATAGGGATGAAATTACTTTTAAAAATGGAAGCTGTAGAGAAGAGAGAAAAAAGGTGTCCGGGGCTGGGCGTGGAGGCTCAGGCCTGTAATCCCAGCACTTTGGGAGTCTGAGGCGGGCAGATCACCTGAGGTCAGGAGTTCGAGACCAGCCTGGCTAACATGGTGAAACCCCGTTTCTACTAAAAATACAAAAAATTAGCTGGGCATGGTGGCACGCACCTGTAATCCCAGCTACTTGGTAGGCTGAGGCAGGAGAGTTGCTTGAACCCAGGAGGCAGAGGTTGCAGTGAGCCAAGATCACGCCATTGCGCCTGGCACAACAAGAGCAAAACTCCAATTAAAAAAAAAAAAAGTGTCAGGGCCTATTGCCTTGCTGACTGCAAAATAATTTGCTGTCATGAATCCTTTAAATTGGTCCAGTTATATTCAAATTGCTTTAAGGAAGAAAAGAAAGATTTGAAATTTACGTAACAGAGGTGTGTTCCTAAGGGTAAGAGATATACAGCGGTTAGGTGCTGGATAATGGAGTTGGAGTCCCCATCATTTAGAAAAGATGTTTCTTGATTTACAATGTTGGTGGTTTTCAAGTTTTGATCTGTAACCTGGAGAATGATTTAATTTAATATTTGAGAAAAGCAACAACGTGTGGATTAATCTTATATTTGTAATGGAATGCCACTTAAGGGACCGTTCCGTGCTGGGGAGGAGAATTGCCTTAGCTCAGTTAATCTCACAGTTCCAAGGGGCAGCCTCACAGGCAGCGTGGGATAACCTAATCATGGAGTCAGCAGGCTTGGAAGTTAGGCAATTGAATTAAGTTCCACATCCGCTATTATCAGCTGAGTAAACTGCAGCACATTACTCAATTTCTCAGAGCCTCACTTTTTCCCGTAAAATGTGAATAACAATAATATTGTCTTCATAGGACTTTTGTGATGACAATGAGAACATTTAGGAAAAATATTTATCATAGCACTTAGAAGTAAGTGTTCAAAAAATGGTAGCTGCTTGTATGTGGCAGGCACTGTTCTAAGACCTTCACATATGTTAATTTCTGTAATCCTCATGATACTCCTATAAGTTAGCTACTATTATTATCATCCTTATTTTATAGACACAGAAATCAAAGCCTAGAAAGTTTAAGTAAATTGCCCAAATTCAAAGAGCTAAAAAGTAGCTGTATCAGTTAGCCATTGCTACATAACATCAAACGATTCCAAACCATTCTCATATTACTGATGTCAGAACATCAGTGTAATCTTTCTTTCTTTCTTTCTCTCTTTCTTTCTTTCTCTCTTTCTTTCTTTCTTTCTTTCTTTCTTTCTTTCTTTCTTTCTTTCTTTCTTTCTCTTTCTTTCTTCTCTCTCTCTCTCTTCCTTCCTTCTTTCTTTTCTTTTCTTTTTTTCTTTCTTTTCTTTTCTCTCTTTCTTTCTTCTTTTCGAGACAGGATCTCATTCTGTCACCCAGGTTGGAGCGCAGTGATCAATTCGACCCTATTGTCTTCTCACTAAGATCCAAGAAGGGCTTTTGGTAAGTAAAATGCAATTTTTTCCTAAGCTTAGAGAAAATCTCTGCAGTCTCAGGGATCTTTCTTGTTAAAGGAAGAAAAGGTTAAGAACATTGCTTAATTCTAACATCTTGAGTGTGGGAAGAAGGGAGCTGGAAGGAAGGGGGAAGCTATCCTTACATTTCACCTTGGCCTTGGTTTCTCTCTGCAGGTTCCCAGACTGGAATTCACATCCGCTGCTGGGAGGAGTCTCTTTGTTCTTGGTGATTCTGTCTTCAGAGTCTGGGCCTCTGAACCCAGCAGCGACTGGGGTCTCCTTGTGGACAGACTGATCTCTCCTTCTGCCAGGACAGTTGTCAGACTCCATCTGTCTCTTGGGGCACCCCCCTCCTCGATACTCCTGGCTCCCATGGAACAAAACAATTTTGCAGAATGCCAACAATAAGAAGATGATGTTGTCCCATGACTACAGCAGAACAAGACAAAAATAAGGCCACTTCTTGATGAGGACTGAACACTAAGCGAAGAAAAGATGCCATACCACCATAAAAGTAACCAACACCCCCTCTCCTGGGTAACATGAGCCACTGTTGTTTCTTCAGCAGTGACAGTGCTAGCTACACTTTGTTCCTTCTGATTCCTAGATGATCATAATGAAGGCACCGAAGTGTTTCTGCTTCCTGACACCACCCAGTTGAGAACAAATCTCTATTTCCTTAAACCCTTCCCCAAATCACCTGACCAAAAGCTCAAACCCTATAATAAGTATCCTAATTCCCTTTTAGAAGATATCCTGGAGCTGGGTGCAATGGCTCACATCTATAATCTCAGTGCTTTGGGAGCACAAAGCTGGAGGATTGCTTGAAGCCAGGAGTTCAAAATCAGCCTGGGCAACACAGTGAGAGCCCATCTCTAGAAAAAAATTAAAAAATTAGCCGGGCGTGGTGGTGCATGCCTTACTCGGGAGGCTGAGGCAGGAGGTTCACTTGAGCCCAGGAAGTTGAGGTTGCAGTGAGCTATATGAATGTACCAGCTATATGAATGATCTGCACAGCAAGATCATGTCACTTTAAAAAAAAAAAAAAAAGTAGAAGAAGCTGGGCGCAGTGGTTCACGCCTGTAATCCCAGCACTTTGGGAGGCTGAAGTGGGCAAATCACGAGGTCAGGAGTTTGAGACCAGCCTGGCCAACATGATGAAACCCTGTCTCTACTAAAAATACAAAAAAATTATCTGGGCGTGGTGGCAGACACCTGTAATCCCAGCTACTCGGGAGGCTGAGGCAGGAGAATCACTTGAACCCAGGAGGTGGCAGCTGCAGTGAGCCAAGATTATGCCACTGCACTCCAGCCTGGGTGACAGTGCAAGACTCCATCTCAAAAAAAAAAAAAAAAAAAAAAAAGGTACTCTGCAGTTCCTGGGATGAGTTCTCCCTCACTGTAGTTGGTAATACATTTGCCTTGGTTTCACTGCAGGTATCGTTCTGCTCACTAGACTTTAACATATGTCATTATGACCAGAAGGGTCAGCATTCTCCAGGAGTTTTTACCAAATCATCTGTTCAGGACAAACTAACATCCACTGTTACCTCTATGCTACCACCCTGGTCTGGGCCATCATTGACTCTCAGTTGGATTACTGCAATTTCCTTCTAACGGATTTTCTGACTTCTCCCTTTGCTTTCAATCCCCAGGTTCTTCTCAGCACAGGACTGATAATGATCCTCTAAAAAAAAAAAAGCAATGGAGATCATGTTACTCTTCTACTCCAATACTCCAATGGCTTCCATGTTGTTTAGCGTAGAAGCCAAAAGCCTCACAATGGGCCCTAAGGTCGCGCATGACCTGAACCTCTGCTTGTCATCTCCCTTCCCTCACTCTGCTCCAGCCTCACTGGCCTCCTTGCTGCTGCTTGTTCCCACCAGGCATGCTCCCTCCTCAGGACCCGTGTGCTTACTGTTGCCTCTGACTGCTGTGTTCTTGATGCAGACATCTTCATAAGCTGTTGCTGCATTCTTCTCAAGTCTTTGCTCAAATGTTACCTTCTGAACAAGATCTTTCCCGACTGCTTTGTTTAAAATCACAATCCCCATCCTGGCACTTTTAATCCTCCTTATTCTACCTTGTTATTTTCTGTAGATTTGTTACCTACGATACGCTACATGATTTACTTATTTTGTTCATTATCTGGCTTCAGTAAGAATGGGGGCAGGGGCTGGGCACGGTGGGTCACACCTGTAATCCCAGAACCTTGGGAGGCCGAGGCGGGTGGATCACTTGAGGTCAGGAGTTCGAGACCAGCGTGGCCAATATGGTGAAACTCTGTTTCTACTAAAAATACAAAAATTAGCCAGGTATGGTTGCTCATGCCTATAATCCCAGCTACTTGGGAGGCTGGGGCACGAGAATCACTTGAACCTGGGAGGCAGAGGTTGTGGTGAGCCAAGATCACACCATTGCACTCCACCCTGGGTGACAGAGCAAAATTTCGTCTCAAAAAACTCACACCTGTAATCCTAGCACTTTGGGAGGCTGAGGCAGGCGGATCATGAGGTCGGGAGTTCGAGACCAGCCTGACCAACATGGTGAAACCCCATCTCTACTGAAAATACAAAAATTAGCTGGGCGTGGTGGTGGGTGCCCGTAATCCCAGCTACTCAGGAGGCTGAGGCAGGAGAATTGCTTGAACCCGGGAGGCAGAGCTTGCAGTGAGCCAAGATTGTGCCACTGCACTCCAGCCTGGGTGACAGAGTAAGACTCCGTCTCAAAAAAAAAAAAAAAAAAAAAAAAAAAAAAAAGAATGGGGACAAGCTGTTTCTCTGTGATGTTCAGTGATACAGATCAAATCCTTAGAGCAAGTTGCTTAACCACTTTATGCTTCAGTTTTCTCATCTGCAAAATGGGGACAAAAATAGTACCGACGTCATAAGGATAAGATTAAACAATTTAATACATATATGAAGTATTCAGAACAGTCCCTGGACCATATTAAAGAGCTATGTAAATGTTTGTCACTATTAACAGAACCATCCACATCTTCATCACTCTTACTACCATCATTAGCTCTGGTAGCAAAGCAGCGTAGGCCAAGATGTAGAGGTAGAAGCATGTGACATAATGTGATGGGGAACTGGAGGGTAGCACTGATGATACCCATGAGGAGTAGGGACAGGCAGGGACTGTATTACAACCTGAAATCATGTATGTTGGGTTTTTCAACTGTTTATTATCTATTTCTCCCTATTAAAATGCAAACTCCAAGAAGAACTCCATGAGGAACTGGTGCGGTAAATCACTCTATGCCAGACATACAGAATAGTCACTGATAACATAGTCAGTGCTCAGTAAGTTTCTTTTCTTTTTTTTGAGATGGAGTCTTGCTCTGTCGTCCAGGCTGGAGTGTAGTAGTGCTATCTTGGCTCACTTCAACTTCCACCTCCCGGGTTCAAGCAGTTCTCCTGCCTCAGTCTCCCCAGTAGCTGGGATTACAGGTGCCTGACACCACGCCTGGCTACTTTTTGTATTTTTAGTAGAGACGCAGTCTTGAACTCCCGAACTCAGGTGATCTGCCTGCCTCAGCCTCCCAAAGTGCTGGGATTACAGGCGTGAGCCACCGCACCTGTCCAAGAAGTATTAATTAAATGAATAATGGGTTAAGGATTTTGAACTTTGTCCTGAAAATGATGGTGAGTCAATGATGCAGGGTGGAATAATGGATGAGGAGCTAGGAAGCAAGTCATCAGTTTCTTGCTGTAAATGATGACAGGGACTCGACTGGTCATCCCTTTGCAGATGAAAGCAAGAGACTTGGTGTTGGGATGAGGATGAGGGATGGCCTCCAGGTGGGGGTGCCATTTGTAGAGATGGGATAAATGGGAGGAGGGGCAAATTTAGGAAAAGATGAGTGTTTCCATTTGACACATATTCGAGATTTGTAGGTCTAAAGCTCAGCAGAGAGGCTGGGGTTAGAGAGCGAGGCCTGGGAGTCCCTAGTGTATAAGGGTTGGTAGAGGCCCCAGGCCTGGATGGCGACCCAGCCGGTCGTCAAGTGACCACCCACTACTCGCTGTTTACAAGTCTCAGAGCTTTGTCTCCCCAGCAAGGCTGGGTATTCTTTGGGGATGGAAATACTTTCCACTGCAGCAGTAAGTACACAGTACACAGCTCAGTGCTAGGAAGATAGTCAAGAACAGAACTTGTAGAGCAGAAAGGAACCTTCAAAACCAAGTTACAGGAGAGAACTGAGGCCTGACATGGTTAAATCACATGCCTGAGGTCACTCAGCTAAGCAGCCACAGAGCTGGCTGTAGGATCGGGTCTCCAGACTGCCAGTCCAGTGCCCTTCTGAGGAGGCCGCACTACCTCAGAGTTGTGAATTGAGTGAGCTGAGGCAGGTGACAGGGCTCGGGCTTTCGGCTTACTTGGCTTCTGTGAGCCTGAGTTTCATAATCAACAAGATTGTCAGGGGTTAACTGGGATCATGCTGCAGGTAAAGCATTGTGTCTGGCACACAACAGGTGCTCAATATTGTTTACTTTCCATTCCTTTGTTCCAAGAAGGCCAGAATTTGCAATGACAAAGAAAGGATGAAAGAGTGATGGACGGAGTTGGCTGCTGCCACCTGAAAGACTGCAAGACTGAGAGGTGAGTGACATGACCCGGGGCATCACATCCCTCATCAGCAGACAGAAAGTGGCCATTGCTTTGCTCCAGAAGGTATACAAGCAGAAGCTTGGCTCCTGCTGCCAGAGTGAGCCTGTGCCTGCTTTCCCTCCACTATCACATTCCTCACTCCTTTCTTGGCTCCGCCCTGCTTGCTCAGTGACGCAGAAGGAGGAAACTGCTCCGGCTGCAAACAGTCTTCCAGGCTTAGTGGCTGCCAAAGGAATAACAGACGTCTGAGTTGAGCAGGTAAGGCGGGCAGAAGGAGGAAAGCTAGAAAAGCTCGAGAAGTCGATCTTGAAGAATTCTTGGGCTTCGGAGACTGGAGAGGCCAGGTGCTGGAGAACTTGGGAAGTGGGAGGGGAGGTCCCAGCCCTTGGCTGCCCGGAGGGATCTTCCTCCAGTGCCCTTCCAGGGTTCTGTCACAGTCCACACATCATTTATCCATGTCCTTAGTTTCTCAGGCATCTCTGGTCGCACAGAGAAAGTGAAACTGAAAGCAGGATTGTCTGTTGCAGTGCTTCCGCCGGGTGGTCTCTTCTCAACTCCGATGTGCCACTCAGGGCTTCCTGATATTTCCTCTCCTTCTCAGCTCCTTTGTTTATACCAGCCCACCTCACATCTGATTGTAATGGGGACTGTCTACACAAACACTTTGGTTCAAAGATTTCATTGCCTGGTGATTGTGTTTGTGTTGCAAAATTAATTAAACCTCTAAGAGACTAATCGATTAACCTTTGAGGCTTTGAAACCGTCAGAGTGGTGAGATTGCTGAAAAAGGGTTGCTTCCTGAAATCTATAGCAGATACAGTTATTTAAACATTCAGGTAACAGTTTCGGGCTGATGATTGAACTGGATCTGTAATTCTCAGATCTGGTTGACAGTTGGATGAAATTGATAGCTGCCAGTTGCCTATTCATGTAGTAGCTCTATGCACATGTGTAGGGAGAATAGAATTCATTAAGCAATTTTTTTTCTTCATAAAGAGATATAATTAGCTCTAACATTCATTGAGAGGCTAATATTTTATACATTACACACATGACTGTACTTTACACACATGACTATTTGTTTTTGTCTCCATTTCAGGAAGCAGAAAATTGAGATTCAACAATCCAAGGTTACAGGAAGTAATAGTAAAAAATTACACAGCCACAATCTCAAACTTACATCTCCCTAAGGTCAGAGTACAAACTCTTTTCACTGCTGCAGATACTCCTTGACTTATGATGGGGTTACATACAGATAAACCCATCCTAAATTGAGAATATTTTAAGTCAAAAGTGCATTTAATACACCTAATCTACTGAACGTCATAGCTTATCCTAGCTTACCTTAAATGTGCTCAGAACACTTACATTAGGCTACAGTTGGGCAAAATCATCTAGCTTAAAGCTTATTTTATAATAAAGTGTTAAATGTCTCATGTATTTATCGAATGCTATGCTGAAAGTAAAAAACAGAATGGTTGTATGTGTACTTGAAGTGTGGTTTCTATTGAATGTTTATGGTTTTTCCACCATTGCAAAGTCAAAAAAATCACAAGTTGAACTATCATAAGTCAGATATTGTCTGTACTTTAAATAGGGGCACACGGTTGTACAAAGAGGACATGCATAGGACATGCATAGGACAGCAAACACAGTGATCAACCTTCATGGTGACGTGAGAAATGCGAAGGGAAAAAAAGCCAAGAAATATATTTTTCCTATTGAATGAGGGTTCTTCTTTTTTTATTGATAAATGATTGATGTGCATATTTTCAGGGCCTTCTATTTTTTTGTTTAAGAAGCCACCCATCTCTGGTAAGAATATATTTATATGACATTGAAAGCAATTTGTTAATACAGGTTAAAAATCCTAAATGCAATCATATCTTTTGAATAGTCATTCAATTCTTTGAAGTCTATCATATGAAATCTATCATAAGATCTATCATAAGAAAATAAACTAAAATAAGCTGAATTTGCTGCAACATCATTTAGAATTTTTAAATTTAAAATTTTAAAAAACCCTTTAAAACTTATTTTTGAAAACCACTCAGTAACAGAGAAATGAAACAACTGTATGATTTCATATTACACAGCCATGAAAAATGTTTTACAAGACTTTGCAGTAACACAGGAAATGACTTATAATATGGCATCAAATGAAAGGAAGTAGGATACAAAGTTACTAACAGGGTATAATTCCAAATGTCTTAATAAATATATAGAAATATGCTAAAATATTATCATTGGCTGTTTCTGGGCATTGGGACTAGAGAAATAATTTTCTTATTTTGAATTTACATATATTTATAATATTCTGTAATTTAAAAGTTTTATAAGAAATAAATATATATATATTTAGAAAAATGCTAATATAATTAATTTCTCTAATCCAAGTGTTTTCTCCCTATTGTAAAATTACAAAGCACCTCTCTTTGTCACCAGGTGGAATGTCAGAAGACTGAGAACATTGTTCCTTCCTCACACTGCTGCTCTGTTGCCAGAGAATCCCAATTTACACTCAAAGCTTCTTTGATTAAGTGCTGGGAGGTAAGTTTGCATTTTCTCAAGGAAAAGGCAAAAGTGGTAGCAGGTGGCATTTACCGTCATGGAGACCAGGGATCATAATGACCCCCAGGAGGGACCCATGTCCTCCAGCGGTAGAAGGGCTACAGTGGAAGACAATCACCTGCTGATTAAAGCTGTTCAAACTGAAGATGTTGACCGGGTCCAGCAATTGCTGGAAGGTGGGGCCAACGTTAATTTTCAGGAAGAGGAAGGGGGTTGGACACCTCTGCATAACGCAGTACAAATGAGCAGGGAGGACATTGTGGAACTTCTGCTTCGTTATGATGCTGACCCTGTTCTGAGGAAGAAGAATGGGGCCACGCCTTTTATCGTCGCAGCGATTGCGGGGAACGTGAAGCTGCTGGAACTTTTCCTTTCTAAAGGAGCAGATGTCAATGAGTGTGATTTTTATGGCTTCACAGCCTTCATGGAAGCCGCTGTGTATGGTAATGTCGAAGCCCTAAAATTCCTTTATGAGAGAGGAGCAAATGTGAATTTGAGGCGAAAGACAAAGGAGGATCAAGAGCGGCTGAGGAAAGGAGGAGCCACAGCTCTCATGGACGCTGCCAAAGAAGGACACGTAGAGGTCTTGAAGATTCTCCTTGACGAGATGGGGGCAGATGTCAATGCCTGTGACAATATGGGCAGAAATGCCTTGATCCATGCTCTCCTGAGCTCTCACAATTGGGATGTGGAGGCTATTACGCATCTGCTGCTGGACCATGGGGCTGATGTCAATGTGAGGGGAGAAAGAGGGAAGACGCCCTTGATCCTGGCAGTGGAGAAGAAGCACTTTGGTTTGGTGAAGAGGCTTCTGGAGCAAGAGCACATAGAGATTAATGACACAGACAGTGACGGCAAAACAGCACTGCTGCTTGCTGTTGAACTCAAACTGAAGGACATCGCCGACTTGCTGTGCGAGCGTGGAGCCAGTACAGATTGTGGGGATCTTGTTATGATAGCCAGGCGGAATTATGACCGTTCCCTTGTGAAGCTTCTTCTCTCTTATGGAGCCAAAGAACATTTTCACCCTCCTGCCGAAGACTGGAAGCCTCAGAGCTCACACTGGGGGGCAGCCCTGAAGGATCTCCACAGAATGTACCGCCCTATGATTGGCAAACTCAAGTTCTTTATTGACGAAAAATACAAAATTGCTGATACTTCAGAAGGAGGCATCTACCTGGGGCTCTATGAGAAGCAAGAAGTAGCCGTGAAGACGTTCTGTGAGGGCAGCCCACGTGCACGGCAGGAAGTCTGTTGTCTGCAAAGCAGCCGAGAGAACAGTCACTTGGTGACATTCTATGGGAGTGAGAGCCACAGGGGCCATTTGTTTGTGTGTGTCACTCTCTGTGAGCAGACTCTGGAAGCGTATTTGGAGGTGCACAGAGGGGAAGATGTGGAAAATGCGGAAGATGAGTTTGCCCGAAATGTCCTGTCATCTCTATTTAAGGCTGTTCAAGAATTACACTTGTCCTGTGCATACACCCACCAGGATCTGCAACCACAAAACATCTTAATAGGTGAGTCCCCAGTTCCCAATTCTCTCTTAGAAATTGTGGGATCTTTGTTTACGAAAGGAAAAGTTTTTCATTGCAGGGAGGAAAGGCCTAGAGTAAATGTGGATGATTCAATTTGAGGATCATTACAATAAATTCATAATTACAGAATTACAGTGCAGTGTCTCCTGCTACCAGTTATAACTGGGTTCTGTTAGTCTACATGGAGGTTGTTTGATGCCAACAGAATACCAGGCTAGCCTTATATTGCCATTGGCAAAATAAACAGATGATGGCCTGTCATGGATCAAAGTAGCTCTAGAAATTTGAGAATCCTAGAGGTGAGTTCCTTCAGACAAGTTGGCAGTAACCATGAAATTTACTGGCAAAATTGAGGTCAAAGTTGAGGATGTCAGGACAAGATGTGATGTAGTGAAGACACAGACTCCAAGGCAGAACAAGTCAGAATCCACTGGTCCAAGCCAAACAAAGGAAAGAAAAATAGGATTTTCTTTTAAATGTTAAAAGAAAAGCAGAGCTGACCGGAAAGTCCCAGGAAGCAATATGGTACAGGGTAGCAAGCCAGGGCTTCAGCGATGATTAGGGTGACTTGAAGCCTCGTCTCACCAGTGTGTAGCTTTATAACCTCAGACAAGTCCCTTGATACTGTGAGCCTCAGTTTCTTCACTTGAGACTGATAATGCCTCCTTCATCAGTTTGTTATGAGGTCTAAGTGCGATGCTGAAGTAGTAAGTCATTTGGTACATCACAGGTGCTCAGGAAAGGCTGTTCTTGCCTAAAGGTCTAAGCAGAGTACATACCTTATCCATAGACATGCACTGAGATTTAAGCTCAGTGTAAAGGAACAGCTCCTTTACAGATCTGTGCTTTTGGCCCCTGGAACTGCATGAACGAGGAGCTGGTTAAATTTATCCTCATCCCATTCATGTCCTTTGTAGGGACGTGGATGCAGCTGGAAACCATCATTCTCAGCAAACTATCACAAGAACAGAAAACCAAATACTGCATGTTCTCATTCATAGGTGGGAATTGAACAATGAGAACACTTGGACACAGGAAGGGGAATATCACACACCGGGGCCTGTAGTGGGGTGGGGGAGGGGGGAGGGACAGCATTAGGAGATATACCTAATGTGAATGACGAGTTAATGGGTGCAGCACACCAACATGGCACATGTATACATATGTAACAAACCTGCATGTTGTGCACCTGTACCCTAGAACATAAAGTATAATTAAAAAAAAAAATTTTGTCCTCGTCCCTTCCTACCCCCTGGCCTGGAAAAAATAAAATGTAAGTGCTGCTCTTGGCAGGTACCTAATAGATCAAATGAAACAGTGCACATGGCAGTGTTTTGAGGGGTGAATGGCAATACAGATATAAGGTTTATTATTGCCTTCCACGGAGATGATGATTTTTACAGCATGTTACATATTTATGTAAATCAATTGACTCTCACTTTATGGAGAATGAGTATTTTCAATGTGCCTCTGCACACTTTTCCTTAGATTCTAAGAATGCTGTTCACCTGGCAGATTTTGATAAGAGCATCAAGTGGACTGGAGATCCACAGGAAGTCAAGAGAGATCTAGAGGTAAATTCTACAATCCAGTTTACCTTTCTTCTTTCTGTCTCCTTATTCTTTCATGTAGTAGTCAGGGTTCTCCAGAGGGACAGAACTAGTAGGACATGTGTATATATGAAAGGGAGTTTATTAAGGAGAATTGACTCACACGGTCACAACATAAAGTCCCACAATAGGCCATCTGCAAGTTGAGGAACAAGGAAGCCAGTGGTGGATCAGTCTGAGTACCAAAACCTCAAAAGTAGGGAAGCTGACAGTGCAGCCTTCAGTCTGTGGCCAAAGGCCTGAGAGCCCCTGGCAAACCACTGGTGTAAGTCCAAAAGTCCATAAGCTGAAGAACTTGGATACTGATGTTTGAGGGCAGGAAGCATCCAGCACAGGAGAAAGAGGAAGGCCAGAAGTCTTAGCAAGTCATCTGCTCTTTCATTTTCTGCCTGCTTTATTTTAGCCATGCTGGCAGCTGATTAGATGGTGCCCACCCAGACTGAAGGTGGGTCTGCCTCTCCCAGTCCACTGACTCAAATGTTACTCTCTTTTGGCAACACCCTCACAGACACACCCAGGGGATAATACTTTGCATCCTTCAACTCAATCAAGTTGACACTCAATATTAACCATCACCGTTCACTACCTTATTTCTTATGGGCAATTGGAGGGCTTTCTATTTTAACCAGGAAAAAAAGAATGTTCAAGGCTTTCCCCATCTTGCTCACTGTCCTGACTCCCCTGCAGGCCACGGCATTTCCTTGGGCTTCTCCTTCAGCAGAGCTTTCAGGATGACAAGGGGAACGTGCAACAGCTTGGGTCAGTGCAGAGTTGGCTGTCGCTGTGTCCCCTTACTGTATCTCTTTGAATCTCTCTTCCTCCATTAGCTTAATAAGTAAATAAACTGAGCATGCCACATCTTCTCTCCAGGAGAGAATTTCAAATATCTTCAATATTCATTGAGGAGTTATTTTTCTACCTAAGAACAAAGTAAGTGAGGTTTCTTTCACCACAAATTCAAACTCGTGGGCTACGCTCTGAAGAAGGCCGGATACTAAGGTTCTCTGAAAACTCCTGGGAGGAGTGAGGTCAATTCCCAGCTTGAAAGAACCTAAGCTTGGCCAAAAAGATGACGACTCTGAAATAGCTGTTGCTCCTGAGAGGGCATGGAGATTGGCCACTATAGGCCAAAGCCCCCAGGCTGATTCTGACCCTGTCAGGGTAGGTCTTTCCTGGAGAGTTTTGCAGCGTGCTGCACTTTCAACCCAATGGACAAGACTCTCCATCCATATGTCTGGCCTCCTGGTTTGGTGGCACCAGATTTCGGCTCCTTCCTTGACTGGTGGCTAGTGCAAAGAGTTCCTTCGGCGACCTTCTTCTTGGCCTTTCCTCCTGGCCATGGCCTAATGCCCAGAGTCATCACTGCACCTCTCCTGGCCTGGACTGACTTTTTTATTTGCTGCGTGATATAGCCTCAGACCCAAAGTCCCAGTTCCCAGCCAGGCTCCCAGTTCTCCCTTTGTTTAAAGCATTCTCCCTTTCCTTAATTTATCTATATTCTATCCATACATTTGAGGCCCAGCTCAAATCTCTCTTCCTCCAAGCAGTCTGCCCTAACAACTGTGACTCATATGTATCTTTTACTCTTCATAAAACTAAGTGGTGTGGGCCATATACTGCCTTGAAGAGGTCTCTATGCACAAATCTGTGTCTTCCCTCCCTAACAAGCCTACAAATTTCTTGAGATTCCTCCTATCATCTTGTTTGCTAATAGCCTGCACCACTCCTTCCAGGGTTACCCTAATAATTAGTAAGCACCTTTGGCTTGATTTACGGCTTTTGTGCAGGACCTTGGACGGCTGGTCCTCTATGTGGTAAAGAAGGGAAGCATCTCATTTGAGGAGCTGAAGGCTCAAAGTAATGAAGAGGTAGTTCGACTTTCTCCAGATGAGGAAACTAAGGACCTCATTCATCGTCTCTTCCACCCTGGGGAACATGTGAGGGACTGTCTGGGTGACTTGTTAGGTCATCCCTTCTTTTGGACTTGGGAGAGGTAAGTAAAACTTTGAGCAGATGCTACAGGCTTCCAGGATGGAGAGGGTGAGGTGGTGCAGACAGAAGTCTGGGCTGCACATCAGGAGACCCAGGCTTTTTTCTCAGCTTGGGATTTACTGGCTGTGTGTCCTTGGAGAGATGACTTAACCTCTCTGGAATCTGCTTTTCATTTCTGAAGAATAAGGAGGGAAAAAAAGAGATGCTTGCCTCTCCCATCATGCAGAATTTTTGAAGACATGGTTGTATTACTTTTATTAAAAATCAAAATGTGGCCAGGCGCGGTGGCTCATGCCTGTAATCCCAGCACTTTGGGAGGCCGAGGTGGGCAGATCACAAGGTCAGGAGTTCCAGACCAGCCTGGTCAGCATGGTGAAACCCCATCTCTACTAAAAATACAAAAATTAGCCGGGCGTGGTGGTGGGCGCCTGTAATGCCAGCTACTTGGGAGGCTGAGGCAGGAGAATCGCTTGAACCCGGGAGGTGGAGGTTGCTGTGAGCCAAGATTGTGCCACTACATTCCAGCCTGGGGGACAGAGCAAGACTCCATCTCAAAAAAAAAAAAAAAAAAAAAAAAAAGAAAACACAAAAACGCCAAAATCTAACAGTTTCCTTTTTCTAGAAAAGGAAAGGGAGGGATGGGGTGATCATGATCATTTAGATGATTTAGTCATCTTCAGCCGCTATAGGACGCTTCGGAATGTGGGAAATGAATCCGACATCAAAACACGAAAACATAAAAGTGAGATCCTCAAACTACTGCAACCTGGGCCTTCTGAACATTCTGTAAGTTTTGACAAGTGGACGACTAAGGTATGAATAATTCCTACAGTGCAGGGGTTATTCCAGCAATAAGAATTTGTGTAATGTTTTATGTTAGTTTTTCTATCTTATTTTATACCAGTGGCCGACCAGAGCCTGAAAGAGGTGATTTCCTCTCCTGTCCTCCCCATTCCTATTCCCTTAGGCTCCCCACTGGGGTGTCTACTTCCAGAGAGAGAAGCTGGCCCTCTCTCTCTCGCATTCAGACCCATGCCCCTCTGATAGACTGTTATTCAGGCTCCCCCTGGATAGCCTTATCCCAGCCCATGAGCCTTTCCCTCACACTTGGCTGATAATCCTATTACCATTATGGCAAGAGCAGCTGACTAAATAGAACTTAATCCAAGGGAAGTGCTTCACCATGAGGCGTTTCAGTCCGGGTACAGCCTGGTTGCCTCCACTGCCTGTGAACAGCCCAGCTCTCAGGATCCACACACAGACCTACGTTCTGCCTGAGGAAATAGACTATGAAGAAAAGATGATCTTTCAAATTGCTCTCTTTAAGAAAAGTTCCATGTAACTTGCATTAAGTATAGTGGAACTCTACAAAATTATTCACCATCTCAATCTAGTCAGTACTGTCAGAACTTTCATTATTAATTAACAAACATCTATACAATACCAATTATGTGCTAGACCCATGCAAGGCCCTGAGCATACAAAGCAGAATACAGTGTGTCCCTGTGGGGCTGAGAAGCCCGTGGAAATGATGCTGTGGGATGTGTGCTGGGCATCCCAGGGACATGTGCAAAGCACTATGGGAGAACCCATAATCTTCAGGTCTTGGAAACCAACAGCTTCCTATCCTAGGCCTGACCTGGGATACTGCTTCTCCTGATTCTTGTTTTGCTTTCCTTCGCTCACTGGTCTCTAGACTGCACATCACACTCATAATTACTGGCTTATGGTCCATTTTCCTTGCTAGCCTATAAGGTCCATGAAGGCAGAGACTACCCATTGTCTTGTGAGTTATTGTATCCCTGGCATGGAGTAGATGTGCCATAACTCTACTAAACGAATGTCTATCAAACTTTGGCTAAAACTTTAACTTGTAGAAACAAAGGAATTTGAAAGCAGCTGTAATAATGATAGCTAATGATTACACAGTGCTTGATTATGTAGCAGCCATAGTTCTTGGGACTTTACATGAGTTACCACATTTAATCCTTATCACAACTGCTGAGACAATCATCTATATTTTGCAGATGAGCAAGTTGAGGCACAGACAAATAATTTTTCCAACTACACAGAACCAGTAAGGGGTGCACCAGGATTTGAAGCTGGGAAGGATGGCTGCAGAGGCCATGTGCTTAAGCCACACTACTACACAAAGCTATGATGGTGTCAAGTCTACCAACTCATTTATTCACTGAGGAAACTGAGGCTCAGAGACCACACTCAAATTACTCATGCCTGGACAGTCAGAGATTGGCAGAGCTGGAAAGAGGAACTTGTTCTTTTATTCCCAATGTATTGGTTCTTTTCCCGAAATTCCATGAGCTTATATTGAATTTTGATAGACTTCAAGTTTTAACTTCAAGTTTGACCTTTTAATCCCCATTTTACACTTTGTTTTCCTGCTGACTTGCCCCTTTTCATGGTCACACAATTAATTTTGTTAGCATAGGTCTGGAGCCCAAGTTTTCCAGCTTGTATGACTGTATTGGTTCTTGACTTGCCCCATCCTGCCACACATACATGCTTGACATTTCTCATGGGTGTTCTGCACAGAGTGCACCTGGCCAGTCTCAGCAGCATCCTCACTAGCATTGCTCTTTCATCAGTTACTCTTCCTAAGTGACCCACTGGATTCTTGACTGTTGCATTTTGATCTTGTAGCCCAAACTCTTTCTAAATATGAGAGCCATCTATGGCTCTGTATCTATGAGGGTGACAAGCACAGAGAAAGAGGATGACATTACTATGATATGAAAGGAGTTGCCCTGGGATACCTGCAGGCAAGAAGAAACAAGTAACCTTGTTTAAAATATAAATTTTAGAGGGTACTAGTACAGTTTTGTTACATGGATATATTGTGTAGTGGTACAATTGGGCTTTTAGTTTAACCATTACCTGAATAATGTACATTGTACCCATTAAGTAATTTCTCATCCCTCTCCCTCCTCCAACCCTCCCACTTTTCCAAGTCTCCAATTCTATTATTCCACTCTGTACATCCATGTGTACACATTATTGAGCTCCCACTTATAAGTGAGAACATGTGATACTTGACTTTCTGTTTGTGAGTCATTTCACTTACGATAATGGCCTCTAGTTCCATCCATGTGGCTACGAAAGACATGATTTCATTCTTCTTTTTTATGACTGAAATATATATATGTATATATTTATATGTATGTAAACATTTTCTTTAATCATCTGTTATGGACACTGAGGTGGATTCCATATCTTTGCTATTATGAATAGTGCTGTAATAAACATATGAGTGCAGGTATCTTTTTGATACAAGGTTTCTTGGGCTGAGTACAATGGCTCACGCCTGTAATCCCAGCACTTTGGGAGGCCGAGGTGGGTGGATCACTTGAGGTCAGGAGTTTGAGACCAGCCTGGCCAAAATGCTGAAACCCTGTCTCTACTAAAAATGCAAAACTTAGCCAAGCATTGTGGCACACGTCTGTAATCCCAGCTACTTGGGAGGCTGAGGCATGAGAATTGCTTCAGCCTATGAAGCAGAGGTTGCAGTGAGCTGAGATGGTGCCACTGCACACCAGAGCATTTTTTCATATGCTTTTTGGCCATTTGTATGTCTTCTTTTGAGAAACGTCTATTCATGTCATTTGCCCACCTTTTAATGAGGTTATTATCTTTTATCGTTAAGTTGTTTGAATTCCTTGTAAATTCTGGATATCAGTCCTCTGTTGGATGCATAGTTTGCAAATTTTTTTTTTCCCATGCTGCAGGTTGTTTGTTTGCTGTTTATTTCTTTTGCTGTGCAGAAGTTTTTAGTTTAATTAAACCCCATCTCTCTTTATTTTCGTTGTTTGTGCTTTTGAGGTCTTAGTCATGAATTCTTTGCCTAGACCAATGTCCAGAAGAGTTTTTCCTAGGTTTTCGTTTAGTATTTTTATAGTTTCAGATCCTACATTTAAGTCTTTAATCCATCTTGAGTTGATTTTTGTATACAGTGTGAGAGAGAGGTCTAGTTTTAATCTTCTACATACGGCAATCTAATTGTCCCAGCACCACTTACTGAATAGTGTATCCTTTTCCCAGTGTGTGTTTTTGCTGACTTTGTCAAAGATCAGTTGGTTGTGGATACGTGGCTTTATTTGTGGGTTCTCTGTTCTGTTCCATTGATCTATGTGTCTATTTTTATACCAGTACTGTGCTGTTTTGGTTATCTTAGCCTTGCGGAATAATTGGAAGTGTATCATAATGTGATGCCTCCAACTTGGTTCTTTTTCCTTAAGATGCCTGTGGCTGTTGGGGCTCTTTTTTGGTTTCATGTGAATTTTAGGATTGTTTTTTCTAATTCTGTGAAAAATGATGTTGGTATTTTGATAGCGATTGCGTTGAATGTGTAGATTGCTTTGGGCAGGGTGATCACTTTAACAATATTAATTATTCCTTTTGGAAATATACCTAGAAAAACAAAAACAAACAAACAAAAAAAACCATTCACTTTGGCCATGGTTGCAGGCCTGGTTTCAGTCTGAACAGCCCTTTTAAAGAAAGAAATGTAATCAAGTACGAATTTGAAAGGGTGGCCACAGGATAAAAATATTGTATAGTATAATAGCAAATTTCCTAGTATAGTAGTCAAAGATTTTTAACCGTATTTTAATATATTTAATTTCTTATGAAAACAATTTACTTGGAAAATACAGACACACATTTGAACATACTTATAATCTCACGTGCAGACACAATTATATATATAGTTTTAATTTTTAAAAATTTTTAATTTTTTTGCTAAGCGCAGTGTCTCATGCCTGTAATGACCAGCATTTTGGGAGGCCAAGGTGGGCGAATCACGAGGTCAGGAGTTTGAGACCAGCCTGGCCAACATGGTGAAACCCTGTCTCTACTAAAAATACAAAAAAAAAAAAAATTAGCTGGGCATAGTGGCAGGTGCCTGTAATCCCAGCTACTCAGGAGGCTGAGGCAGGAGAATTGCTTGAACCTGAGAGGCGGAGGTTGCAGTGAGCTGAGATCGCGCCACTGCACTCCAGCCCTGGCGACAGAGTGAGACTCCATCTCCCAAAAAAAAAAAAAAAAAAAAGTATTATTTTGAGATGGAGTCTCGCTCTGTTGCCAAGGCTGGAGTGCAGTGGCGCGATCTCAGCTCACAGCAAACTCCACCTCCCAGGTTTAAGAGACTCTCCTACCTTCATCTCCCAAGTAGCTGGGATTACAGGCGGTGCCACCACGCCCGGCTAATTTTTGTGTTTTTAGTAGAAACAAGGTTTCACTATGTTGGCCAGGCTGGTCTCAAACTCCTGACCTCAGGTGATCTGCCCATTAAGACCTCTCAGAGTGCTGGGACTACAGATGTGAGCCACTGCGCCCGGCCCAGACACAATTATAGTTAGCATTTTGGTATACAGCATTTACTTCCCTTTTTAAATTATTTTGCTTTATTAATTAGTTGGTAATTATAGAATATATGAATATATTCAAATTTATATTTTGCCTTTTGGTATGAATATTCCATCATGATTTATTTTGTGTTGCTACCACATTTTTGTGTTATTTTTTGTTTTTTTTAGATTAATGCAGATGTTATGAAAAAAATGAATGAGTTTTATAAAAAAAGTGGCAATTTCTACCAGAACACTGTGGGTGATCTGCTAAAGTTCATCCGGAATTTGGGAGAACACATTGATGAAGAAAAGCATAAAAAGTAAGTATTGCTTTCATTCCTACAAATTATATGTGAAATGAGAACAATTTAAAAAATCCAATTCTAAGTTTATACCTATGATGAAAAAAAGAAAATTTATTTTGATGAAAGAAAAGTAATTCCTTCCCTCTGTGTGTAAAAGGGCTATCACTGTGGCCTTACAATTAATGAGGGACATGTCCAGCAGGCTTTCATCTTCTTTGTTATTTTTTTGTTGGATAAATGGTAAAACAAATTGAACAGGAGCTAGTGACTCCCTTCTGTGAAGTAACACAGGAGACTGGACGGCTAGATAAAGTGAATGTAGAGTTACATACGTCTAAAAATAGCCCACATTAGTTCGATCAACTTTTGCTGACAAAAATATTAGCTACAAACTCACAAAAAAGTCTTACAGTTCAGGGCTCTTCTAGAGTTTGGAATTATAGGTAGAGGATTGTGGCATTGCACTATTTCCATTTTATGAATGAACAATCTAAAGTGCAGAAAGATTGTGGCCAAAGGTTGCACAATTAGTTGAAGAGTCAGGGGAGGAGTCTTGCTCTGTCAGATTCCAAAGTCCTTATTCATTCTGCAATAGAAATCAAGCGAGCAAAGAGATCTTCAGGGCCATATGCTGTGAAGTGGGGAAGAATAATTTGGGGCAAGCATGCTGAACCATTTGTGTTTTATTTCAGGATGAAATTAAAAATTGGAGACCCTTCCCGGTATTTTCAGAAGACATTTCCAGATCTGGTGATCTATGTCTATACAAAACTACAGAACACAGAATATAGAAAGCATTTCCCCCAAACCCACAGTTCAAACAAGCCTCAGTGTGATGGAGCTGGTGGGACCAGTAGGTTGGCCAGCCCTGGGTGCTGATGGACTGATTTGTTGGAGTTCAGGGAACTACTTATTAGCTGTAGAGTCCTTGGCAAGTCACAACGTTCTGGGCCTTTTAACTCACCAGGTTGCTTATGAGGGATGAGTTGTATAGCTGATATGTCAGTTCCTGGCATTGTGTATTTCATATGTCTATAACAAAAGCAGTATATGCCCAGACTACACTAGTCCATAAGCCTTACCCACTAACTGGAACGACACTCTGCTAAGATTCCTTTTGTCAATTGCACCAAAAGAATGAGTGCCTTGACCCCTAATGCTGCATATGTTACAATTCTCTCATTTAATTTTCCCAATGATCTTGCAACACAGGGATTATCATCCATCCCCATTTAAGAACTGAGGAACCTGAGACTCAGAGAGTGTGAGCTACTGGCCCAAGCTTATTCAATTTATACCTAGCACTTTATAAATGGACGTGGTGTTATTGGTACCTCTCATTTGGGCACCTTAAAACTTAACTATCCTTCCAAGGCTCTTCCAGATGAGTCCCAAAACATATATAGGGGCTCCAGGAAGCTCATTCACTCATTCATTCATTCATTCAGTATTTATTGAGCATCTAGTATAAGTCTGGGCACTGGGTGCATGAATTCCACTCCTTCCAGAACCAACTGCATTGGTTTTCCATGACCTTAGGCAGTAGTTCTCAACTAGGGGGCAATTTTGCACTGCAGAGAGCATTTAGCAGTGTCTGAAGAAGTTTTTGGTGTCACAGCTTTGTGGGGCGCATGCTATGGCATTTAGTGAGTCAAGACCAGGGATGCTGCCAAACCTACCTTGCACAGGACAGCCCCTGCAACAAAGAATTATCCAGACCAAATATCAATGGTGCTGAGGTTGAGAAAGCCTGCCTTAAGGGGTTGGGATGCTTTTGAACTATCTTAGGGCCCAGGACTGTGGAGTGTGTGGACCACCCCGCAGAGGAGGGACTCAGATTTGTTTACTCTTGCTGAATGTGTAGCGATGGAGTTCCTTCTGGTGTCAACCCCTCAGGAGGCTCCCAGGCCTCCCTCACTTCCCATACCCAGTCTAGGAGCTCTTTCTGGCTCCCAAGCACCCAGAGCTTTCCTCCACCTTTTAGTTTTGGTTCCTCCACTGGAATGTAGGCTCCTTACGGGTGATGACTATCTTTTCTTGACTTTGTATCTTCATTGCCAAGCAAAAAGTCTGCCAAGTGGGAATGTTCAATAAATATGCATTGAATAATGAATGAACCATCTTCGTACGTGAATAATACTACTGCCTTACATTTTCTGGTGCTTTATAATGTATACATTATATCTGCATATTTTATTTTATTTAATTTTCAAAACAATCCTTTAAGGTCAACATTGTTATCCTTATTTTGCTAATGAGGAAACTAAGGTTAGAAACATTTTGATTTCCTCTAGGACATATAGCTAGGAAGTGTTACTGTCTTGATTTGAACAAATTTTCTGGTGCTAAGTCTGATGTTCTTTCCATGAATCACTGTGGTGGTTTAGATGGAGCTTTGTAATGGGAATAAAACAGTACCTTAGGTTCTTTCTGAAAAGGAGGTATCTAGCCATGGATAAATAGATATCACCAAATGAAATTAAATGTTGGTTAGGAACAGATTTAAGGCTTAAAAAATATTTTATGAGCAGCAAGATTGCTTTAACTTTTAAAATGAAGCTTTGGTTGTCTGATTTGTAATGAGCACCTGGATATGTCAATCAACATGCCCATTTGTGAAGCTTACTCAATAAAACTTTAAATCATCTTATTTAGTCTGATTTTCTTTAAGTGACATTTCCACTTTAGGGAGTGGGTGATATCTACAGTAGGAAGTATTCGCTAAGTAATTCCTGGGTAAGTTTTAAGAAAGGACATCCTGCTGTCTGAAAATGGAAAAAGGAGCTATTTTTGACTCTCTAGTAATTCTGGAACAATGTGGGCCTAGCACGTAGCGAGAGAAAGGAGGAAATGATCATTTTTCCCTCTGCTTGAGTTCTCTGAGAGTTTCTGTTGACACTCTGCAAAGAGTTCTCATTCAGTTGTCATCACCACAAACGTTTCATTGAGCATGTAGTTCATATCAGGTCCTGTGTTAGGCAGGCTGATTCTGCACTCTTGCTTGGGGGTAAAAGCTCTATCCCCATATGTTTTACTCAGCAGTTGGTGGCATTTACGTGTCTCTCCAATAGGCCTGAGAGGGCAGAGGTCATATCCCAGTTCCTCACATGGTGCCTGGTATAAGTATGTAGTGTGTTTAAGTTATAAGATACTCCTTGAATTCACAGGTTGAGAAGAACGTTTAACATTTGATTTTTGGTGGGTCTTTACTGGAGCTGCAGCCTGGGAGAGAGGTAAGTCTTGGAGCTGAGCCCTGGGTCAGCTCTTCCATTCTGTACTCCATCAGCTTTAGGACTCAGTGGGCTTTTAAGATGATTTGGGTAAAGAACAGCACAACCTTCCTCTGGAGGAGACCCTGGGAAATTCAGCTTTCCTTTTTCCTTTCTGTGGAGATTTTCTCTCAGGCTTGCCTAAGTGCCTAGTACAGTGCCTGGCATACACTACGCACCCAGTTTTACTTGTTGTTGTTCTTAATTACTGCTATAGACTGAATTGTGTCCCTCCCAAGTTCATACATTGAAGCCCTAACCCCCCCAGTGTGTTAGTATTTTAAGATGGGGTCTTTGGAAGGTAATTAGTGTTAGATGAGGTCATGAGGATAGGGCCCTCATGTTGGGATTAATGACCTCATAAGAAGAGAGAAAGAGCTCTCCTTTCTCACTGCCTTATGAGCACACACAGAGAAACTGTCCATCTGCAAGCCACAATGAGAGTCTTCACCAGGACCCCGATGGACAAAAGTGACTAAGACAATCACCTGGCACATAATAGGCTTGCAGCAAATGTTTATGCTCTGCCAGTCTCCTCCTATCACATGAACAGAAATATATATATATATATATAAAAGGTATGTTTTTTCATCACCTCCACGGTGTTTTTCATTGTGTAATATTTTCATTGCTTTATGGCCTATTTGCTTAGACTAAGACCAAAAGATGGGGCCAGGTGTGGTGGCTTACATCTGTAATCCCTGCATTTTGGAGGCTGAAGCAGGCAGGTTACTTGAGATCAGGAGTTCAAGACCAGCCTGGACAACAAGGTGAAACCCTGTCTCTACTAAAAATGCAGAAAAAAAAAATTAGCCAGATTTGGTGGCATGTGCCTGTGGTCCCAGCTACTCGGGAGGCTGAGATGGGAGGATAGCTTGAGCCTGGGAGGCAGAGGTTGCAGTGCACAGAGAACAGGCCACTACACTCCAGCCTGGGCAACAGAGCCAGACTCTGTCTCAAAAACAAACAAACAAAAGACGCTGCTGAGACCAGCTCGGTCAGGGAAACCCTAAACCAGCGTTGCTAGAGGAATTAAAGACACACACACAGAAATAAAGAGGTGTGGAGTGGGAAATCAGGGGTCTCACAGCCTGCAGAGCTGAGAGCCCCAGAGATTTACCCATGTATTTATTAACAGCAAGTCAGTGATAAGCATTGTTTCTATAGATTATAGATTAACTAAAAGTATTACTTATGGGAAATAAAGGGATGGGCCAAAATAAAGGGAAGGGTTGGGCTAGTTATCTGCAGCAGGAGCATGTCCTTAAGGCACAGATCACTCATGCTATTGTTTGTGATTTAAGAATGCCTTTAAGCGGTTTTCCACCCTGGGTGGGCCAGGTGTTCCTTGCCATCATTCCGGTAAACCCACAACCTTCCACCGTGTGTGTCATGGCCATCACAAACATGTCACAGTGCTGCAGAGATTTTGTTTATGGCCAGTTTTGGGGCCAGTTTATGGCCAGATTTTGGGGGGCCTGTTCCCAACAAGACCCAAAGATGGTACTAACAACAGGAGAGAAGTGGGTGGGGAAAAAGCAAAGGAATTGGATTTTTGGAGGCTCTAGAACACCATCAACAGGATTCTATGTTGATAATATTTATATTTAATATTATTTATTAATAATATTATTAAAAATAATAACATTACTATATTAGCCATTAATATTGGCCTATACAAATTTAACACAGGAATTGTCAGGCCTCTGAGCCCAAGCTAAGCCATCATATCTCCTGTGACCTGCACGTATACATCCAGATGGCCTGAAGCAACTGAAGATCCACAAAAGTGAAAATAGCCTTAGCTGATGACATTCCACCATTGTGATTTGTTTCTCCCCCACCCTTAAGAACGTTCTTTGTAATCTCCCCCACCCTTAAAAAGATTCTTTGTAATTCTCCCCACCCTTGAGAATGTACTTTGTGAGATCCACCCCCTGCCCGCAAAACATTGCTGCTAACTCCACCACCTATCCCCAAACCTATAAGAACTAATGATAATCCCACCACCCTTGTTGACTCTCTTTTCAGACTCAGCCTGCCTGCACCCAGGTGAAATAAACAGCCTTGCTGCTCACACAAAGCCTGTTTGGTGGTCTCTTCACATGGACGCGTGAGACAGGAATCTTGAAATGATTTGATGTCCACAGCAGAAGTGAACCCAAAGCAATGAGAAACATAAACACAGAGAATTTCATTCTTTCTGCTCACTGAAAATTCTCTCTTCTTGAGAATCAAGTCTTTTAAAAAGTACATTTTGTGAAACTGAAATAATCAGCGAGGATTTTGTTTAACTCTTTTAACAGGGACCAAATGACTGTGACTCAGATAAAGTAGAAGATCATGTGTTTTTCATGTTAAAGCCTCAGCTGTTCAGCAGACCAGGAAGTAGGAAGTTATGCTCCATTAGTCAGTGAACAAATAAGACCATAATCCCTGTCCTCATGAGGTGGGAGCAGGGTGGGGTGGGGAAGAAAACCAACATCCATAAAGACAGAGAATACTAGAGGGTAATAGTAAGCAGGAAGAAAGTTAAGCAAGGTAAGAGTTGGTAGTTAGGAAGACTAGACGAAATTTAAAGACGGGGGTCAGGTGGGCCGCATCAAGAGGGAGCCTACCAAGTGAAACTACGAGGAAGCAAAAGAGCAAGTGGTGGAGGTATTTGAGGGAAAGCAAACAGAGGGGATGGATAGTCAGTTCAGAGGCCCTGGGGCCTGTTCTTACCTGAGTTGTTTGAGGAGCACAAAAGCGTGGTTGCCATACAGAGTAGGCAAAGACCAGCAAGAAGGGAAGACAGAGGGGTCAGGGAACCAGAGAGGGAGGGCCCCAAAGCACATGGAAGGGTTTGGGTTTTTACTGAGAGGGGAAGCCCTTGGTGGACTGTGGGCAGAGGAGTGGCATGATGTAACTTAACACTTAATCACTCTGGGTCCTCTGTGAACAGAAAGCAGAGGGCAAGAGTAAAAACAGGGAGATCAGTTAGGAGATTATAAATAGTTCGTGCAAAGACTTTAGTAGCCAACACTGAGTGACGGTGGACTTCAAGTGGGCAGGCAGACTGGAGATGCATTTTGAAGGTAGAGCCAACAGGATTTGCTGACAGAGTGAGATATGGTGTGAGAGAGACGAGTCCAGGACAGTTGTTAGCCTTTTGGCCTGAGTGACTGGAAGAGTAGGGCTGCTATTAAAGGAGGTGGAAAGGCTTCCAGAGGAGCAGGATTAGAGGGAAGACCAAGAGTTTCATTTGGGACATGCCAAAAGTGATATTCCTAATAGACATTTAAGTGTCATACAGGGTTAGATGTGTGGATCAGGAGTTCAGGGAGATTGGCTGGGGAGAAATTTGTGAGTCATCTAATGATAGTATTAAAGGCCTTGCAATGAGAAATGATTATTGAGAGAATGAGTGTGGGAAGAAAATAGCAGGGAGAAAGAGGAAGAGAGGTCAAATAGTTACTTCCATCACTTCTGCCTACATTCCTTTGGGCGGCACTCAGCTACATGTCTTTACCCAGCTGCAAGGGAGGTTGGGGAATGAAGTTTCTACTTGGGTAACCAGGGGTGCAGCTAAAATGTAGCAGGTTCTATTACTAAAAATAAGAAGAGGAGAAGGGAAATAAGAAGAGGAGAAGGGAAATAAGAAGAGGAACAGTTAGCAATGGCTTCCAACTTGGTGTTTTTATGATGCATCCAATGAAAAAAGGGAACAGAAGGCAGAGACAAAAGTGACAAGAATAGGAAGAACAAGAAGATGGGACTGGGCAGAGAAAGTGGAGGAAAAGGAGGGAGGCGGGAAATATGAAGGCAGGAATGCAGAGGAGTCTGAGTATATGAGGAAAAGAGAAGAGGTGAAGTAGGATAGAAAGAGGAGAAAAAAGGTTAGGGAGAGGTAGAGGAGGGAGAAAAAGGGGATGGAGAAGTGTGACAAAAAAATAAGACAAGAGATTAAAGTGGAAGCAAAGACAAGGGGTAGCAAATACATCTAAAAAGGGGGCAACATAGTGAAACCCCACCTAAAAAAAATAGCTGTGGTGCTGCGAGCCTGAGGCTACAGTGAGCCATGATCATGCCACTGAACTCTGGCCTGGGCAGCAAAATGAGACCAGGTCTCAACAAACAAACAAACAAACAAACAAACAAACAAATAAAAATTGAAAGGAGAGATTTGCCTTACAGGTGTCTGCCAGTTACCCACATCTGAGTGGAAATTGAGGCTTATGTTTTACCAATTTTTTTTTTTTTCTTTTTTTGAGATGGAGTCTTGCTCTGTTGCTCAGGCTGGAGTGCAGTGGCGCAATCTTGGCTCACTGCAAGCTCCACCTCCCGGGTTCACACCATTCTGCTTCAGCCTCCCAAGTAGCTGGGACTACAGGCGCCGCCACCACAACCGGCTAATTTTTTGTAATTTTAGTAGAGACAGGCGTGTTAGCCAGGATGGTCTTGATCTCCTGACCTCGTGATCTGCCCGCCTCGGCCTCCCAAAGTCTTGGGATTTCAGGCGTGAGCCACCACGCTCAGCCATGTTTTACTAATTTTTATACTTGAATTAGTCTCACTGATATGCAGTAAGTACTACTGGCTGTGTGCTGGGCCCTGAATACATAGAGATGAGGGAGCTTTTTTTCACTTCCCATAAAGAACAGAACAGCAAAATAGCACTTGTAGGATGTCACTTTTAAAAAAATTTTTGGATAAATGATGTGGGTTGAAAAAGAACAGAAGCAAAATAGAATTGAACTTTAAGACATAAGCCAATTTAAAAATGAGTAATCAAATGTATTATAAGTTTAATAGTAGTGTCCTGTGAGAAACCCAATTATGTTATAATTCATATTATTGATAAATAATGCAATGAAAGCATCATAAATAAAAGGACTCACACTCTTTTTACTATAACAAGCTATTTTTTTGTATTTTATCTTGAACTCATTTACATGCATATGAGAGTTTTGCATAATTGACACCCTAGTGTATTAGTTCATTCTGATGCTGCATTTTTACTTAGATAAAATTACTTATTTTACAAATATAGCATCATATTGATTTATAGTAATTATTTAAACTAGTATCTAATACTCTATCCGGTTAAAGTATCCAAGATTGTTTCCACGTTTTCCTTTGGTTTATTTCTAGTTTGCTTCCACTTTTAATATGACTAATACTCCAAAGATCTATGTCACACATACAATTTCTTCCTTTATATATATAGAGAGTTATTTTCTTCCTTCTAAATATTACTGTAAAAATGTATACATAATTATTACTTGAAATATGTGAAATACCTGGGTGTGTATGTATGTGTATACTTAATTTTAGTTAATTGTGGGAAAATTAATTTTAGAAAAGAAGAAAGAATAAAATAAATAGCACTTTGTAATCTTGACACAGAGTAATCAATGTTAAACTTCTGGAATTTTTTTTTGGACGGAGTTTCGCTCTGTCGCCCAGGCTGGAGTGCAGTGGTGCAATCTCGGCTCACTGCAACTTCCATCTCCCAGGTTCAAGCAATTCTCCTTCCTCAGCCTCCCAACTTCTGGTATTTTTAATATGCATATACATTATATTATTATGTTCATAACAATATAGATTCATGTATATGCATACTATTAGTCATAACTTGAGTCATAGCATAATGAAGCTTTTGTATCTGTGTTGACTTCCATTCTGGATATTTTCTCATATTATTAAATATTTGTCTGCAACATGCACCATGATTTATCTAACTGCACCCCTCTTACTGGACAGTTAGCATTTTTATTCACTGCAATTAACAACAGTAAAATTAATTTGAGATCAGCCTTTGCACACATCTGTGATTAATTCCTTAAATATCTAGAACTTGAATAACTGGTTTAAAAGTCTTCATATTTTTAAGAGTTTGAAATATATTAGCATATTGTATTCTAGAAGGACTATATCAACTTACAATTTTCTTTTCTCTATATGAGAATGTCTGTTTTCCCTCACACTTAACACGAGGCAGTCTCTTTATTTAAAAAACAAACAAACAAAAAATAGCTCTATCAGTTTCATAGATAAGAAATTAACTCTCCTGCTTTATGTTGGATTTTTTTGACTACTTCTGAAGCCAAATATTTACACTTTCTATTGGTAGATAATGATTTGTGTGACTGCTCATGTTCTTTCTCCATTACAAAAACTTTGAAGTGTTCACATTTTGTCATTTTTAAGGAGCTCTTTATAGATTGAAATTATTCACTTTGTCAAGTATCTTCTATGTAGTCTTCTTTCTAAATTGTACTTTTAATTTTGTTTATGAGAAACTTTGAAGAATAGAAACTTTAGATCATTAAGTAGTATAATACATCATTATTTTTCTTTCAGTATTTTGCCTTTGTGTGATGCTTAGAAAGTCATTCCCCTTCCAAGATTATTTTCTTCACTTTGAATTTTTTAAATTGTTCTACCTTTTCAATTTAACTGAAATACTTTTGGCATGTGGCCTTGCATCATTTTAAATTGTACATATGGGTGGAGGGTGGCCAAGAATTTCTATGAATATTTATTAATATTAGCTATGAAAAAGTGATCTGATATAAAAATGGGTTAATTAAGCTGTTATCCAAAGCAAGACTTACCTGTAATGCCAATTTTAGTCTTAAGAATATATAAGTCTCAATTTTACTATGTTAAATGGAAAGACATCCTATGTTCATGGATTGAAAGACTTAGTACTGTTAAGATGACAATACACTCTAAGTTGAACTCCAGAGTCACTGTAATCTTTATCAAATCCAGTTGACATTTGTTTATTTACTTATTTATTTATTTAGCAGAAATTAAGCTGATCCTAAAATATGGAAATACAACAGCCCCAACTTAGCTAAAACAATCTGGAAAAAGAAAAAAACAGAACAAATTGGAGGACTCTCACTTCCTTATGTCAAAACTTATTACAAAGCTATGATAATTAAACCGTGTGGTACTGGCATAAGAACAGACAAGTAGATTAATGAAATAAAACTGAGAGTTCAGATATAAACCTTTATGTTGATCATAAGTTGATTCTTTGCCAGGAGTATGGAAGACAATTATATGGGGGAAAGAATAGTCTTTTCCACAAATGGAGATGGGATAACTGGATATACACATGCAAAAGAATGAAATCGATACTCCTCCTCACACCATACACAAAAATTAACTCGAAATGAATAATACACTTAAATGTAGGAGTTAAAACTATAAAACCTTCAGAAGAAAACATAGGAGTAAATTTTTGTGGCTTTTGTTTAAGCAATGGTTTTTCAGATATAAGACCAAATGTACAACTTACAAAAGAAAAAATAAGAAAATTGACTATATCAAGACTTAAAAGTTTATGCTGCAAATAATGCTAAGAAAGTATAAAAACAACCTACAGAATGGGAGAAAATATTTGCAAATCGCATATCTGATAAGAAACTTGTATCCAGAATATATAAAAAGCACAACTTAAAAATAAAAAACTAAAAATAATCCAACTTAGAAAAGGGCAAGGGATTTGAATAGACATTTGTCTAAAGAAGATGCACAAACAACCAGTATGCATACATAAAGATGTTCAACATCATTAGCCATTAAGGAAATGCAAATGAAAACCATAGTGAGGTTTCACATCGCACTCACTAGGATGGTTATAATAAAAAAGACAGACAATGACAAATTGTGCTGAGGTTGTGGAGAAATTGAAACACTTCTACATGCCTGGTGCAAATGTGAAACTGCTTTGGAAAACATTCTGGTAGTTTCTCAAAGTGTTAAACAGACTTACCATATAACTCATCAATTCTACCCCTAGATAGACACTAAAAGAAAATAAAAACATAAATCCACACGAAAACTTACACATGAATGTTTACAGCAGCACTATTTATAGTAGACAAAAAGTGAAAAACAACTCGAATGTTCATAAACTGATAAATGGATGAATAAAGTGTGGTGTATCCATATAATGGAATATTATTCAGTGATAAGAAAGAATGAGTATTTGTTATGACTTAGATTAATCTTGAAAACATTCTGTTAAGTGAAAGAAGTCATTTAACAAAAGACTAAATGTTGTATGATTCCATTTATGTGAAATGTCTAGAAAAGGCAAACCTATAGAGATGGAAAGTAGTTTAGTGGTAGCACAGAGCTGGGGAGCATAGTGAGGAGAAATGGGGAGTGATGGCCAGTGGGTATGGGGTTTCATTTGGGGGCAACAAAAACGTTTTAGGATTAGATTGTACTGACTGTGAAAACCTGTGAATACAGTTAAAAACTATAGCTTATACAACCTAAAGGAGTGAATTGTATGGTGAACTGTATTTCAATAAAGTTGTTAAATTTTTTAAAAATATATTTTTTAATTTTAGAGACAAGATCGCCCTCTGTTGCCCAGGCTGGAGTGCAGTGGTGGGATCAAAGCTCATTGGAGCCTCAGAGTCCTGGGCTGAAGTGATCCTCCCACCTCAGCCTCTTGAGTAGCTAGGACTACAGGTATGTGCCCTGACACCCAGCTAAAAAATTTTTTAAAACATACAAATAATGTGACATTGCTGACATATTTTAGTTCATGGAGTACCTACCTGCTACAACATTCTTCTTTTTCTTTTTTTAAATAAAGATTGGGGAAAGATGATGTCATAGAAAAACCTTTAAGTTTGACAGTGATGCTATAATAAACCAAGTAAAATGCCACAGAGATTGGGCTAAATTGAGAGTATGTAGGTGTGAGAAAAATTTACAAACATATTTCTTTGGGAGAAAGATATAACCCTGTTCATTTTTAAGAAGTTGGTAAAGTACATTTGCTGTCACGCTCCTGGAGAGAATCCCAGAGTCACTGCAGACTAAAGATATTGAGGCAAACTGGCACTGTTCTTGAAGCCACAGAAATGTTGAGTTATCATTAGTAAGACAACTAAAGAAAAGTCTAAAGCTGTCTATGTCACTAATTCCTAGCATAAATACACAGAGATCATTGAGAATGGCAGGGCCAGGAGCAGAACAACAAATGCCACATGGATAACACTTCTTTTAATAAGACCTACAGAACTGTAGCCAGTCCGGAGAAGGCTGACTGGACTGACCAAAGATAAAGTCCTCTGTGCCCATTCTGATTGCCTATCTCTCTCCTTTTTCACCAATAAAGTGCATGTGATACAAATCAATAGTTCTCAATTCTGGCTGCAAGTTAGAATCACTTGGGCTCGACCCTAGACCAATTAAATCAGAATGTTGGGTGGGGCTTAGGCTCCAGCATTAAAAAATCCCCCAGGAACTTCCAGTTTCTCATCTGGTCTGTTAGGAGCATAGAAGTCATCATTCCATCTTAACAACAAGTAAATAGCTGAAAAACGAAAATATCAACAACTCTTCTTAGATCCTTCAGAGAAGTGAGGTCACAGGGCAAACTGTTGCCCCCCAAACTGGGGGGACAGACAGGCAGAAACAGAGAATCAGAACTCACCAGAGCAGAAACCCACCTGAGTAGGAGCCAACATTGTGTAGGAAAGCCTGATCAGTGATGGCAGGTTTCTGGAGGCTCAGTGTGGACAGGTCTGAGAGACAAAAGCTTCAGAGAGACCCTGTCACAGGGGGGCCCCACACTTTGTGAGATTTGCCTTCAGGAACTCTATGGTTATCAGTGAAGATCAGATAAAAATTATTTCAGGCTCTGGGGAGGAAAAAAGTAACCATTTTGAAATATGCCAGAGCATTCTGTTCTCAAAAAGACTTGCCCCAAGAGAAGAACCTATGTTACCAGAACCTAACATACTGGAGTTTTATCGAAGTCTAATCAACCTGGGGGAAGGAAAACACTCAACTCCAGCCAGTCCAGCCTTTCACATGGGGAAAGGAAATACTCAACTATGGTCCCCCCCAGTCATTCTGTACCAAAGAGGGTAAAAAAGGAAAAACTGAGAAGCACTTGTAAAGTTCACAGCCCAGGGCACAGACTAAAAGATAAAAGCCTAGAGCCTGATAATAGGACCACAGAATACTTTCCTTCCTCTTCCATTTTATGGCTACACTACTAAAAGCCTATTTACCAAATTTTCTTTTACCCCAGTAGATCAGGTCCAACTTAAAAAAAAAAATTACTAAGCTTACTAAAAGACAGGAAACACAGTTTGGAAAGACAGAGCAAGCATCAGAACTAGGCCCAAATATGGCAGGAATGTTGAAATGATCAATGAATTAAAAACTATATATATATATACACACACACTTGGTTTATATATACACACAGATATATATGTATGTATGTATGTATAGATAGATAGATAGATAGATAGATAGATAGATAGATAGATAGATAGATAGATGAGAGGGGATTTATTAGGGAAATTGGCTCATGTAATTATGGAGACTGAGAAGTTCCACAACAGGCCATCTGCAAGCTGGAGACCCTGAGATGCTGATAGCATTGCTCAGTACAAGTTCAAAAGCCTTAGAACCAGGGAAGCCAATAGTGTAATTCTCAGTCTGAGTCTGAAAAGACTTGACAACCAGGGGTTTGCTGGTGTAAGTTCTGGAGTCCAAAGGCAAGAAAGCCTGGAGGTTTGATGTTAAGGGTAGGAAGATGGCGTCCCAGCTCTGAGATGGTGAGACAAAGAGAGAGAGAGAGAGAGAGAGAGAGAGAGAGAGAGAGAGAGAGAGAGAGAAGGAGAGAAAGAGAGAGAGAGAGAGTTTGCCTTTCCTCTGCCTTTTTGTTCTATCTGGCCCTCTAACTGATAGGATGGTGCCCACCCACTTTGAGAGCAGATCTTACCCACTCAGTCCACAGACTCACATGCCAGTCTCCTCCAGAAACACACTTACAGACACACCCAGAAATAATGCTTTATCAGCTATCAAAGTAGTTCTTAATCCAGCCAAGTTGGCACCTAAAGTTAACTATCACAGGGCTCTAATGGAAAAGGTAGACAACATACAAGAACAGATGAGTACTGTAAGCAGAGAAATGCCAGAGATCAAAAACACTGTAACAGAAATGAAGAATGCCTTTGATAGATTTATTAGTAGATTGGGCATGTCTGTGAAAAGAATCCCTGAACTTGAAGATTTGTCAAAAGAAACCTTCAAAACGGAAAAGCAAAGAGGAAAGAGATAGAAAAAAAAACCCAGTATATTCAAGAACTGTGGGACAATTACAAAAGGTTTTACATACATGTTAACATACACATAATTAGAAGAATGGAAAGAGAAGAGAGAAAAGAATAAAAGAAATATTTGAAGCCATAATGCCTAAGAATTTTCCCCCAAATTAATGTCAGACATGAAACCACAGATCTAGGAAGCTCTTAGAATATCAAACAGAAGAAACAAACAAAGTACAAAGTTTAAATTACAGATCACTTGGTATTGTACATTCTAGGGGTTTTGACAAATGTATCATTAAATATATCCACCATTAGAGTATCATATGGAATAATTACATTGTCCAAAAAAATCCTCAGTGCTCTGCCTATTCATTGGGCTCAAGAATCTTCCTAACCCCTTTGGATGATGATGTGTTAGAGTACCTTTATCTACTGTAACAAATGTACCAGTCTGGTGCAGGTTATTGATAGTAGGGAGGTTATGCATGTGGGAACAGAGTATATGGGGACTCCCTGTATTTTCTGCTCAATTTTCTGTGAACCTAAAACTGCTTAAAGAAATCTATCTATCTATCTATCTATCTATCTATCTATCTATCTATCTATCAATTATCTACCCATCTATCTATAAAACTCCCCCAGGAATTTCAATGTGCAGCAAGATTGGGGGGGAACCAAAGTTATTTTATGGCATACAAAAAGCAGAAAAGAGTCATAGTTAATAGTGGTAACAGGCATGGTTAACAGGCTTCCAGGGTTCAAATCTCAGATCTGCAATTACCAACTGTGGAACCTTGGATGTTTACTTAAACTTTGTAAGCTTTTGTCTTTTTACTCATTAAATATGAACGTATTTACTTCACAGGTTTATTGGGAAAATGAAATAACACATGTGTGCACTTGTCCTTCAAGTTTCTTGCTTGGGTCTCTTCCAAGTGTACTTTCTTTCCTGCTCTAAAGCTCTTAAATAAACTTCCACTCCTGCTCTGAAATAAATAAATACATGAATAAACAACACATGTGAAGTGTTAGGCACTTGTCTTGCACATAGTAAGTCCTTAATAAATGCTAATTATCACATTCTGGAATCCTGTAATTATCATCACTCTCTCCACTACCCTTCCTGTCTACATAGGTTTTACTAAACTTCTTGTGGTTCTGGGAACGTGCTGGCCTCCTGCTCATGTTCAGACGATGTGTGCTTCTTCTATAGTCTAAACCACCTCCCTTTCCTGATTGTGTGTGGGATTCCTGTTTCTCCTCCTGCCTTGGCTCAGGCATGTTCCCTGGAGGAAGTTTCCCTGACTCCAGTGTGGATTGTTTATATTTGCTGCTTATCTTCAATCTGATGCTCCACATTCAGTATCTACTCTTCTCTACCCTGAGGTTTATCCCCACAGCCAACCTCAATGGACTACATCAATGGGTTTCCTCACTCTGGCTGATGAATGAATTCAACCAATGGGAAGTCTTGGTAGGAAATCCGAGAAAAGGAGACGGACAAAGTCTGGGTACTTATTTTCCCCTTCCAGGGTTTCCTGGAGCTGTGAAGATTCAGTCACCTGAAAGTACTGCCCTTCATCACCCCCCAAAACACAATCTTGAATACCATAATCCCAAATATTGAAATCCTGAAAGACAAAAATTCCTAAAGATCAAAATCTCTAACATCTAAAAGCCAGAAAAATCACAGTTCCAAAAGAACAAAATCCTGAGTGTTGAAATCCTGAAAGCTGAGTTCTGGGGAAGGGGTTAGTGAATTTTCCATTAAACACAAGGTAGTTGCATCATTATTTGCATCAGGCTAGGCAAATCTATCACCTTACTATTGTCTTTATTTGAATTTGGCGGAAAATTCAGATAAGTTGGATTGACCACGCTACATAGCAACGACAAAAACCCCATTTAAAAATGCATCATTTTTCTGCATTGGCATTCCTTCCAACTGTTGAAGTTCCAGGAGCTTTTCATGAATTAAAGTTGCATTTGCCTGAAGAAACCAGCAAAGTTACTGACAGATTTGAAAACAGTTACACACACAGTAGAATAAGAAGACACACAAAGGTATTGCTGTTTGCACACTAGATTGTTTCTGCCAAATTTGTGGTCTTATATATGAATGCGTGCAGAAGGGATTTACGAATACCCAAAGCAACATAGAAGCATGGCATAGAAGATGAGAAAATTTAATAGGGAGTACTCATGTCCATTTATATCAAATCATAGAAGAATTAAAAAAAAAGTAGTGCCATATAGAAAATGAGTGTGAACAATTCTCCAAGGAGAGACACACCCTAAAAGATAAAAAGAAAACAGCTATTCAAGATGCAAGACTTCAAAATATCATGATCATAAAAGTCGGTCCACTCTTATGGACTACCTCCAAGCAATTGCCCATAATATGTAATATACCTTTACATACATTGAATTTTTAAAGTTTTTTTTTGTTTTGTTTTGTTCCCCTACTATTTTAAATTGTCACCATTTTTTTTGACAATTTGTTATGTTTTCCATCTTTGCATCATTTCCAATACTGGGGGTATAAATTGTGTAAAGACTTTTAGAGAATTCTAATTTGTTTTATGCATTTTTTGCAAATTTGACTCCTTCATTGACTTTGTCCATGTATGTAAAAACACTGAAACTTTCTCAGTAAATAAAGAGATGTCCTTTTTGTATATCTGCTTTTATGATAGATAACATTTCTCAAGATCTTAGCTCTTTGGGCAACTGCATATATGGTAGTAGTGGCCTAGTGTGGTTTTTTATTGATCTTGTCAAAATACTTAGATTGTGTGTCATAATATTTCAGATGACTGCAGTTATAAAGCTGGGTGCACACCATTACCAAGCATAGTGATATGCATTATATATTTTGCTTTTGCCTGACTTCCTTATGACTATGGTTCGTCTGCTCATACTGTTAATGTTTGTGTGACTGTCATTAGTATAGCTGAGTATTTACACTAACAAAAATGTTATTATTGTCTATTTTATCTTGTCAAGTGACCTATGAAGAGTTCTGTTGTGTTTTTATGTCTCCCAAATACATCCCCTTTTAAAATGTAAATAAATGTTTTTAAATAATTAAAAAAATTTTTTTTTTTTTGCAGAATTGTGTTTTCAGGATTTTGATCTTTCAGGCTTGTGATTTTTTGAATTTTAGACTTTAGGGATTGTGATCTTTCAGGATTTCAGCCTTCAAGATTATAGTGTTTGGGATTGTGTCTTTCATGATTATGGCCCAAACCCCTGGCAAAGAGGTCTGATTTCCCAATGCTGTCCTTGGATGCAGCTACTAGGCACCCTATCCTCAGAGCCCAGTGTTGGTCCTGGAGCCCCTGTGTAACTAGCTCTGGGTACTGTACTTTCCCTCACAACCTCCCTGCACTCTCCGCTGCCTTTGTAAATTGTCCCTTTATTAAACCACCTCAGATTACCCTAATCAGAGAGTGCCATCTCTCCTCTGCTGGGACCTTTCCTGTGTTCTTCTGGGGCCTCTATCCCTCCTCACTATCCATGGCGCCACACCAGTCCCTAGTTCGCAGCATATGAATGGGTTTAATTTCCAAATTTCTTTGACAGATGATAGCTGGAAGTAGAATCATCATGTCTCACAGAAACAATACCATCACTGGCACTGAATTTGTCAGATGAGGCCATCAGTGCCCATTTAGACCAAGTATAATTGAAATTTTACACCCAGCCATCCTCTCCCCTCCTGAAGGTGCCCAGAGGACTTGTGGTTCCCCTTCCCTCCCCACTTTCTGTAGCCCCCTGGACTCTTCTTGCTCCTCCCTTCACCTGCAGGGACTCAGCACTCACAGCTCACTTTCACCCTCAGAAAGTCCAGGATGGGGCCTCGGGAGGCAGGACTGGAGAAGAGTAATTCCCCCACCAAAGCAGATGCTCCTCTCATCTCTGCTGGGACCCTATCCCAACCCCAGTCCCAGCTCCAATGTTGAGTATTCAAATTCCCAGATCCATCCCATTTTGGTTGGAGGCGGGGAACAGGGGATGTTGCTAGATCAAACATAGGATGTTCAGTTAAATTTGAATTTTAAGTAAGCAACAGATAACTTTTTTAGTAACAGCTAAATATGTCCCATGCAATATTTGGGCATACTCAGGCTAAAAAAGTATTCATTGCTTATCTGAAATTCATATTCAACCCGGTGCCTGTATTTTTATTTGCTAAGTCTGGCAGTCCTACATCTCTTCAATCTTTTTTTTTTTTCCTACTGTTCCCATTTCCACCTACCCAAATCCATATTTTGACACAAATACAATTCTTGAAAAAATGACTCGTATAGACTCTCTGATTTTCCTCTGACATTTAAACAAATTGTTGAGTCTTTGTGTTCCGAATCTCCACGTGACACCAGTAAGCATCACATATTTTGAAGCCACTGACAAGATGTGTAGTGCTGGCATCTTCCTGCCTCCATTACTTTGCCTGTAGAATGAGGCTTGCAATTCCTAGCCCTGCTGTCACATAGTTAGTGTGCAATAAAGGCTCACTAATATTTTTAAAGCATGTATCTGTCAGTAACTCAGGGTGTGCGTGTAGAGGGTATGGAAAGAAGTCTTATTGCTCCCTATTAATAACAAACATATAACACACAGGTATCCTCCGAAGGACTACATCTGCGTTAGAATTAAACGGATCTTGTGGGGTTTTGTTGTTTTTTGTTTTGTTTTGTTTTGTTTTGTTTTGTTTTGAGACAGGATCTCACTCTGTTGCCCAGGCTAGAGTGCTGTGGTGCGATCTCGGTTCATGGCAGCTTCGACCTCCCAGGCTCAGGTGATCCTCCCACCTCAGCCTCCCATGTAGCTGGGACTTGTGATGCCCTTTTCATTCTGTCCCCAAGGACCATATAATTTGTTGGAGAAAACACATTCCGAATTTTCCCAGGAATAAATTATTCACTATACCACTCCTGATCAACCACTTCCTTCATGTCCTGGGAAATTTGGGGAAAAGATAGAAGGAGGGAAAGCAACTAAAGTCCCCCAGCCTCCATCTGTTCCTGGCCTTATGCTGTGCTCTTGGACTACATTATATGCAGTCAGTCCTCAAACAACCCTATGAGGTAGACATCATCAGCTCCATTTCACAATACAGTGTTGGGGGTCAGCGAGGGTAAGCAACTTGCTGATGATCACAAAGTTGCTAGGAGCAGAGATGGGATTTAAACAAGATTGCCTCATGGAAAACCATGAGCTCTGAAGGAGGGTGCAGGGCCTCCTGGTCTGTACTCTGTTGGTTGGCGGAGGGACCACTTGTCAAAGTCACTGGGTGGGACTAGCTGGCTTGTGATCTTCATCTGGGAAGAGAAGTATTGTATCCACGAATCATTTGGATTGGAAATGGCTTTGGGAGCCCTCTTGGGAGCAACTTATCATTTTCCCTGTGCTCTTTTACTTAAGAAGAGGATGGCAGGCCCACAGATTGTGAATGTGGACATCCTTTATTCTGGCTAATGACCTGCAGCCCTGGAGGTGTATGGGTGAGGGCTGGCACCCTGAGGTCCTGCACACATGGGCCACTTCCTCTTCTGGATGACACTTGGATCAGTTGGAAGCTCTCAAAATGAGGGATAGATGTCTTTTCATACTTCTGTATAAAGAGGGGAGACTTCATGTCACTCTCTGACATGTATCAGAAAAGGCTTCTATGAAGGTGAAGGCAGGTCTCAGTCACTCTTGCTCTTTCTGCTTTCCTCTGCCTCTTTCTGTCACCCTTTAGTCTGAATGCTCTGTATGAGATTCCTAAAAAACAAAGAGTTCTTAAAGCATCAAGATTTATTGGAATATAAAAAAATTCATGAAGACAATAGCATTTGCTATTTCTTCTTTATGGTGGTAGCCACAACTGTGATTGATAGTCGAATTGATTTTCTGTTAATAGCACAGTCTGACTATAAGGTCAGTGAAAGCATGAACTTCACATTCTGTTTTCTCCACTGCATTTCCAGCACCCAGCACAATTCATTTACTCATGCATTCAATATGTATTTATGAGGCAACTATTATCTGCATGTCACTGTGCTAGGTAAGGTGAAAAATAGTTCTTATTCTATTCTAGGTACAAATAAAAATAGGTGTTGGTCTCTGCACTGCAAAAGCATGTAGTCTAGTAGGTGAGACACATACATGAATAAGTATCTCAAGGAGAGGAAAAAATGTGTCTCCAAAACTAAGAGGAGAGAGTAAGAGGAGAAAGGAGAATCAGGAGGTATCACAGTGTGATGTCTGTGTGACAGAGAAGAAAGGGAAGGGCCCTTTAGATGATCACCAAGTTGCTGCAGAATGGGGTGTATGAGACAGAGAGAGGGAAAGATAAAGCTGGAAACCTGGACTGAGACCATATTAGCAATGGCCTTGTATGTCCCACAAAGGAGTTGAGACTTTTCCAACCAGGTGAAGGAGGGGAATAAAAGCTTTCACACTGAGGAAATGAGCAGGTCAGATTTGTTCTCAGTGTGTGGGATGAAGCAGAGTGTGTTGGGTGTGTGTGGAGAGGGGAGTGTGGTGACTTCACAGGGCCAGAGATGGCGACGAGGGCCTGACAGAAGCAGTGCCAGTGGGATAGAGAGGAAGGCCTGGATAGCAGTGACATGTCCACGGCAGAGTGGCAGAACTTCCCACTCCTGTAGGTAAAACATGGGAAGGGAGGCAGAGGAATGAGTTGAGGATAATTCTGAGTTTTCTAGCTTGGAAGATGGGGTTGATTGGAGAAAAGAAATAAAGGGGCCAAAATTGATTTGGCACACATTTAGTTTGTGTTGTGGACCCTGTTAGAATGGATTAAATTTGCAGTGGCTCCTATTAGAGGAGAAGCAAGGGGCTAGGGATCTCAAGCAAATGGGAGAGTGCATTGTAAGAAGGTAAGTTCAACAGGAGAGCCACAGGGGGCACTGACATTTAAGGAAGAAGCAGAAGAATGCGAAGAAGAATGGGAAAGAATAGTCAGAAGTATGACAAGAGAAAGAAAAAAATGGTGTTCCCAAGTCTCTAGGAGGCAGTAATCGCATCAGAGGCCCAGATTGTGAGTTCATACATTCTTTTCTAAGGAAGGTGGTCTAGAACTGTGGTAGGTAGAATTTCAGGTGACTGCCCTAGGATATCCATGTTCTAATCTCTAGAACCTGTGAATGTGTGACCTTACATAGCAAAAGGAATTTGGTGGGTGGAATTAAGGCTAAGGACCTTAAAACAGAGACATTATTCCGGATTGTCCAGGTGGGCCCTAAAAGGGAGTTGGGAGGCAGAAGAAGGAACCAGAGAGATGTGATGATAGAAGAAGAGGCAGGAGAAATTCAAAGAATGGGCAGGACTTGACCCACCATTGCTGGATTTAAAGACAGAGGAAGGAGGCCCTGAACCAAGGAATGCAGGTGGCTTCTCAGAAACTGAGAACAGCTCTCAGCTGACAGTCAGGAAGGAAGCAAGACCTCGGTCCTACACCTACAAAGACTGAATTCTGCCAACAACCTGAATGAAGCAAGAAACAGATCCTCCCAACAGCCTCCAGAGGGGAACACAGCCTTCCAGACACCTTGATGTTAGCTTGAGTCTCAGGTCAGACTTCTGACCTACAGACTTGTATGATAATAATTTGTGTTGTTTTAAGCCAGTAAGTTTCTGGTAACTTGTTATGGTAGCAAAAGGAAACTAACACAGAAACTGAAGTGGGCCAGGTTCCTTACCTGGTCCCTCTTTCTTGGCCTTTTCCTTAGATGGCAGTGGCCCCTGGATCTGTTATTGGGACTCCTTTTCCTCCCCTCTCATATTTTTTGTTCAAACTAGACCCAAGACCCAAATCTAATTTCAAGGGCAAAGAAAAAAATTAAAGCAAATATTGCAATTTGTTGGGCTGTGGGTCAGTCTTGTCCCTAGGTAAGTTTTGTTTTAACTGTAATGTTACAGACATTTTTAATTTCTCACTTTTTTCCTTCCTTCCTTCCTTCCTTCCTTCCTTCCTTCCTTCCTTCCTTCCTTCCTTCCTTCCTTCCTTCCTTCCTTCCTTCCTTCCTTTTTTTCCTAAGTAGAAGCTCTGGCAATACTAGGTTGGCTGACTTGAGCGGACTGTCTCTGACCCCTTTGGGACACGTTCTCCAGTTCACCGCAGTCTCTACCACTCCCTCCTATCTCTCATGGACTGCTTTATTCATTTATACACCCTGCCTGTATTCTACAGGTGACTGACTTAGTGACACTAGCCTAACTGGCATTAGAACATGTTAGATCTGGGATCTTTGAAGGGAGCATGTAAGAAACTGAAAGAAGCAATCACCAAGACTTAATGAAGGAGAAGATTTTTTTTTTTCCAACTCAGGGATGACCTATTAAGTACCGTGAATCCTTTTAAATAACATGTTTGTGTGTTTGTATACCTACACATGAGTATACCCATGGTGAATGTGGAGACAAAGATAATTAAGAAATAGGAAGATGGGGCAAAGATCTAAGTTCAAATGGATCAGGAAAAGTACCTTTCTTTTCCTTAAGTGGGGCCCATCTATTGCCAAGATGCAGGTTCAGCCATGTCCCACTCCAATGTGAGTGTATTTCAGTATGTGACCATGAGTTAGTATTTTGCTAGATCCTCGTCAGTCACCTTGTTGCTGGCCTCACATCCCCTCTAGTCTCATGCATGGGGCTTGTGACTTGCTCCTTTTTGATGAAGCGCTTCCCTGTTACCTCAATTTCACTAACTGAGCTCTTCTTTGTTCCTTACCTGGGTTCTTGCTTTAGTTTTTTGCCTGATTTTTAGGAAGTGGGATTCTGTTTCATGCCCACTCTTCCTTCTATTAATTGCAGTCCTGTTCTAAAGCTCTAGCCCTGATAGGGAAGGGAAGTCTCATATCCTTTTGTCCAGGCCTTCCTGTCTTGCTAGGCCTTCTCCCAGGGGCCCAGGGGGCTCTCCACACCTGACCTTTCTTCAGCCTCCTCTAGAGTCACGTCTGCCTACAGTCTGCCTGGATCTCCTGCAATCACAGCCCCACCAGGTGACCTCAGAGTCTCAGGCATTCACGAGCTCTGCTCCAACAGCGCCTTTTTCACCCTTGTGAAAAGTCTGGGAAATAAAAAACATCGGCACAGCAGGAAGTTTTGGCTGGAAATTTGAAAGGATTCTCCAAAAAGCTTTCCAGCCCTTTCCTGTTCTGTAACCCACAGAGATGACAAGCCAACCTCACCGCAGTGACCTCAGGTGGAGGGCTTGTTCAGGAAATTCTGACTCATTTTACTTCTGATTTTTTTTCTCAAAGGAGAGAAAATAGGCCTATTCATTTAAAATTATGACAACAGTTTAGGGATTTAGGTCAAAAACCTTAAAGGTTTTTAATCTACTAGTTGGCAAATGAACAGACCTCTCAGAAAGAACTATTCTTTTTGTGCATGAAAAGTTGCGTAAATGGGTTGGCACAGAACAAAAACAGGACAAAAAATCAGAAATGGTGTGTTCTAGTCCAGATGCTGCCATTTACTGCCCAGTAATCTTGGGAAAGTCACTTACCTTCTCTGTGAGTCAGATTCTTTAACTGTTTAAAAATAAATGATTTCTGACATGGTTGCCCACAGGGTTGTTGTGAGGACTTACTGAGACAATGGGTGTGAGTCACTGTCTAAATGAGAGATCCTACCATTAAAAGACACCATCTGTCCCTGCTGATAATTATAGCACCTTGCTCCTGATTGCCTTCAGTGATCTCTACATCCATTTCATGGGATTCTTTAACAACCTGAGCCAGGGTTTGCACACAGCCGCGAAGCTGTGGAGCAAGACCTAGAGCCCAGGTCTCCCGACCCAGCTCACTGTGGAAAGAAGCGCTTCCTCTCATGCTTTGCCCAAGTCTTACCCATTGCAGTCTGGTCCTGCCATATTTGGGCTGTCACCCCATTGCCCTTCTTGATCATTTCTGGGGAAGATGGCACCGGGGCCTTTCATTTTTGAGCAGAAAAGGTTCTGTCAGTGTTAGGAGGCCTCTGAGAGATGATTTGCCTCTGCTGGGGATCTGGTTTGATTACTTCTTCTCTTTTTTGGTGTAGGATAATTTTTGTCTGAAGGGAGAGAGAACAACCAGTTATCACAATTATGATGCAGTAATTGAAGTTGTGTTCTCTGTTGGTTTGTCGCTGTCATTTCCTTTAGGAATGGCAAGAGCCAAAACTGAAACCTTCAGGCTTCAGAATAGGGCTTCTCACATTCTTAATCTCACCTTCCCCAAGGTCTTATAAACTCTGAAGCCATGCATTGCTTTTCCAGTGTAAAGAGCTTCAAAGTATCTGGTTTGTCTTCTGGGCACTGGCACTGGCACTGGCAAATAATGCCTGGGCAGCTCCAAGTCCCTGTTGGAAGGGCAGGTCTGGAAACAGGCCTGATAAGTGACATGGCTGGCAAGGACACCAGGCCTGTCATTCAGAGGCTGCTGTCTACCACTTTGGCCCTCAAATAACTCTTTGGCACTCATCAGCTATGGTTTTCATGACCCCTGGGGATTCTCTCGGAGCCCTAATTTAGCATCAGTTTCACTTGGAAGCTTGTGCAGAAGTGAGTTAAGCTGAAGCAGATTTTAACAGACTCAAGTCCCTTCTGTTCTTATTGCCAATATCCTGCCAAGCAGAAGAACAGATCTTCTTTCTTTCCCACCTTATGCACCCTGCCCTGAGCAGCCTGGACTATTTGGAAAGCTGGCAATAAAAGATCATCTGAATAAAGAGAATGTAGGATACATATACACAATATAATACTAAACAGTTATAAAAAGATAAAATCATGTCTTTTGCAGCAACATAGATGGAACTGGAGACCATTATCTTAAGTGAAATAACTCAGAAAAGGAAAGTCAAATATTGCATGTTCTCAGTTATAAGTGAGAGCTAAATAATACGTACACCTGGACATAGACAGCAAAATAATAGACACTGGAGACTTGGAAGGGTGCAAGAGTGGGAGGTGGGTAAGGGATGAGAAATTACCTAATGGGTACAATGTATACTATTTGGATGCTGACTACACTAAAACCCCAGACTTCACTACTTCCCGATATATCCATGTAGCAAAACTGCACTTGTACTCCTTAAATCGACAAAAATTAAAAATACAAATCAAAGATCATCTGGGACACTTCCACAGCAGTAGTATTCTATTGAAAAGTGGGTCAGAGACTCCAACTTCTTAAAAGTGCTTGTCCTATTGGAGGTGAGAAAAGACCCCCACAGAGAAACACCTCCTTAACTTCCCGCCAGAGGCAGCAAGTTCAGTTTCTAGGTTCTGCATGCTGAGGAGAGGCAGGGTATGAGGCTAGTCTCTGGAAAGTTTATACCATCTCCCATTGCATGCTTGGACATAGCAGCTCTGAACTGAAGAAGAGGATTCCCAGCTCATGCCTACCCCTGGACAGGATGCAGCTGTATGGCAGATACCACGAGTCTTGGCTGAGTAAGGTTGCTTGATGAAGCTAAAGAGAAATACAGAGAAAAACTGCATCAGAACTCATGACACAGACCCAGTCACTGAAAGGTCTCCAGCCTGGAGGACCATGCCGGGAGGGCTTCCATGGACACCTCCAGGGCAGGGGTTGGAAAGTGAAGGTAAAGCAGGCCTGTTCCAGGGATATTCAGGAGACCTGGTTTCTACACTGCAATTTGTGTGTGTGTGTGTGTGTCCCAGGAGACCTTTCGGCTGGACACGAAGGCCATGATGTCAATCACATAGACCCAGGGAAGTAAAATAGGAGATTAGGGTGGATGAACACTAGAATCACAAGACTTTAGGACTGTTTGGAGCCTATGGATCACAGGCAGTGTTCCATAGTGGCCTCCCCCCTGAAGCAATGAGGAAACATGTACAAATGGGCAGGTCAGGTGCTCTCTGTGAGATGCAGAAAAGCAGTATTTCCAACTTCTTCCCCTAATAGAAGCTGGCAGTTGGGATAGAAAGGGAAGGTTTGTTAGGAGAGACCATGTGGAAACAAAGGCAGGGTTAGTGTGTGGGAGTGGGGTTGTCTCCTTAAGACTGAAGATGGGGAAGAAAAAGGATATAATATGGCCTCAGTATGTGAGATTAGAACTGAAGGGTTTGTGACAGGGAAGAGATGCATAGCAGGAGCCTCCAGGAAGCAGGAGGTATGAGATGGTGTGTTCAAACCAGCAGTTAGTCTCAGTGTGAGGGAGAAGTGACAACTAGGACATTGTGATAGTCTCTTAATAAAGATCATACACCATGCCTGGAAATGAGGAGTCAGCAGAGATACAGAGAAGCTTAAGGTACCTGCCTTCCTGGGGTTACGAAAACCAAGAAGATAGAATTATTTAGATGAGAGTTGCCCACAGAGCCATGGAAGGAGGTCAGGAGACACAATTTTCACCTCCTCTCTGACACTCACAAACTATGTGATCTTCAGCAAGTTACTTCACATTTTGGGGGTCTCAGTCTCTTTATGGTCAATGAGGGGATTGGTCAAGCTGGTTTTAAAGTCACCCTCTGATTGAGTAGCAAACTTTTGCTGCCAGTGGGGATCCAATTCCAACTCACAATTTTGAACTGAACTTATTGCTTCCCGTTGAGGCTGCAACCACTCAATACCTCTGAGCAAGGTGAACCTTAAGATGGCATTGTCTCCTGGGGAAGGACAAAAACAAGCATTAAAAACACTTGCAACAACTCTTACTGAAATAAATCTTTCTAAGTAAGTAATAAAGCTCTTGTTTAACACACCTTAGATTACAAAATGTTAATGATAAAACATTATCTAAATCTAAACCTTTGTATGTGAAATGCTATGGTTTGAATGTCACCTCCAAAACTCATGTTGAAGTTTAATTGCCACAGAGATGGTATTAAGAGACAAGACCTTCAAAAGGTGATGAGGCTGGCCGGGCACAGTGGCTCATGCCTGTAATCCCAGCACTTTGGGAGGACGAGGCGAGTGGATCACCTGAGGTCAGGAGTTTGAGACCAGCTTGACCAATGTGGCGAAACCCCATCTCTACTAAAAATACAAAATTAGCTAAGCATGGGGGTGTGTGCCTGCAGTTCCAGCTATGTGAGAGGCTGAGGCAGGAGAATCGCTTGAACCCAGGAGGTGGAGATTGTTGTGAGCCAAGATCACGCCATTGCACTCCATTTCCAGCCTGGGCAATAAGAGCGAAACTCTGTCTCAAAAAAAAAAAAAAAAAAAGATGATGAAGCCATGAGGGGTCTGCTGTCATGAATGGATTATTGCCATTATCATGGGAGTGGGTTTGTTATAAAGGTGAGTTCAGCCGTCTCTTGTTCTCTCTCATACTCTCTTGCCCTTCTGCCTTCCACCATGGGGTGATGTAGCATAAAGCCCTTTGCCAGATGTTAGTGTCATGCTCTTAGACTTCCCAGTCCCCTGAATCATGAACCAAATACATTTCTTTCTTTATAAATTACCCAATATGAGGTATTTTGTTTTAGTAACACAAAATGGACTGAGACATGAGATCAAGGATGTGAGGCTGAGAGAGGGGAGCACCATGCTCAAGGTCTCGCAACTTGTACATGATGACTCTCTGATGCTGTTCCCAGATTCACAGACCTGATTTCTTTGGTTTTCAGAACTTTCCCCTGAAAGACATTCAGCCTTGTCCTCACCAGCCACTGACCTGTTCACTATCCTCTTCCTTGTTAAAATTCCCTTGTGCTCAAGTACCAATCACAGCTGTATGACAGAGATACATTCTGAGAAATGTGTCATTAGGTGATTTTGTGGTTGTGTGAATATCATAGAATGTCCTTACACAAACCAAATGGCAGAGCCCACTACACACTCAGGCTTTATGGAATAGCCTATTGCTGCTAGGCTACAAACCTATAGAGCAAGCTACTGTACTGAATGCTGTTGCAATTGTGACCCCATGGTATTTGTGCATCTAAACATATCTAAACATAGCAAAAGTGCAGTAGAAGTACAGTGTTATAATTTTATGAGATTACCATTGTATATGTGGTTTATTATTGACTGAAACGTGTGGTGCATGGCTGTGTGTGCGTGTATATGTGTATATATATATATATGCATATTTATTTTTTGTGAATTCGTACATAAGTAAATATGTGTATGCTTTCATATATCTGCTTTTATATATATATGTCAGCTTTCATAAAAATTATATGTACATAAAAACATATTTATCACATTAAAACTATATATGCAGGTTTTAATGTTGTCGCTTAATGCTATAAAATAAATGCTTTCTAAATGGGAGGGTTTAATGGAGATAGAGCAGGGGGCTTCTTAAGCAGCAGAAAAGCAGATCATCCTCTCCATGTACCCTCAACATAGACTGTGACCGGCATGCACAGAGGTGTCCCGGAGTTATTGCTGGGGAGAGGTACCCTCTGCTAGCACTGCTAGTGACAGATAATTCGTGCTTTACCCTGAGTCCTCCGTCTCCCTGAGGGCCAAGTAAATGAGCTGTCCCGGCTCCAGCAAACACCCTGGAGGAAGCCTTGAATTTGGCCCCTTGGGTCCTTGCTTTCTCTTCGCAAGTCTTGGTTGCTAGAGAATGGGGCTGTGAGTCATGGTGGAGCTTACCTCCACTCGAGAAAGGATACTTCTCCGTAGATTTAGGAGGGCTTTTTCTGTCCTTGAACTTCTTCCCCCTGTACTGTAAGTAAGAGCGGGTCGCCTTCCAGAAACAAAACCTGTGGGAAGAAAGGCTTCTGGTCACAGGAGGGAACCCCCAGTGGAGGGGGCTGGAGCACCGAGCACAGGGGAAATGGGACCAGGCCAGTCCTCAGAGAATATGGGTGTCCAACAGAGAAGAGGAGAGCATCCTGGCCTTGGAGTACTACCTGCCAGTGGCCTTTGTTCTGAGGCCTCCTCTTTGTCCAGACCTGGCTCCAGTGGGGGCCTGGCATGGGCAGTTTGTTGGGACTTCTTTCTGGAGCCATCAGTGAATGGAGCCTGTAAAGGGCCTGCTATCCCGAGGCCTGGGGTGAGGTTCACCCTTGAGGTGCACCCCAGCATCAGACTCTGTCATCCCTATCTGACCCCACCTGGTATGGCCAGAGTGTCCGAAGGGCTTTTGCTCAGGTCCTAATCCTAGTTTCCACCCTGACCCTTACTGAGAGCCTTGACCACCTCACTCTATTCCCAGCAGGCCCTTCCCTAGAATAGACCTGGTTTCTCATGTGAACTCAGATTTATATACTCTTTATGACTTTTATGTTCTCCAGAAGCCTGTGCAATACTCACCACCATCTCTTCCTTCCTGGTTCCAAGCCCCTTGTTATCCCTACCTTCAGCCAGTCCTTGGACTGGACCCCTTGGAGGTCAATCTTGGCTAAGACTGAATTTATTTTCTCTGGCGCTTTGGCTCTGGTGGTTTTGCCTGCTGCCCTCCTCCCCTCTCTCTGAGGGACAGTCTGTTCTATCCCAGTAGACTTTTCCCATTTCACTTGCTGAACTGGGTCTCCTTCCCCTAATGGACTTTCCAATATGCCACACATGCATTACTTATGGTGATGAGAGACCAAGAGACCTGGTTTCTAATGCTGGTTTTACCACTTACCAAGTGATTCTAGGCAAGTCCCTCAACCACTCTGAACCTCAGTCTCATCTGTAAAGCAGGGATAGTAATACTCCTCCCCACCCACTGCATAGGGTTGTGGAGAGGTTCATTTAAGATAATATATGTAAACACAATTTGCATAATATAAATTTCTTTATAAGTATGTAGGAAAGTAAGTAAAGAAACTGCAGGAGGAACAGGAATCCAAAGCCTCCCTAAAGCATGTCTCATTTTTCTAAGCACATAGGAGACAGCTGAACACTGGCTCATTCAAGTGAAGCATGTATTTCTCAGTGGTTCCCAATCCCTCCAAAAGTCTCTGGGTGAATATCTATTTAGTCCTTGCTAGGAGAACTAGAATTAAGTTCTAGACAACATTTGATGATCAAAAGGTTAAATTGCTTGTCTTGAACTTAGATTTTTGTACTTCTCTCAGTTCTGTATTAAATAATTTATTATCTTAGGGATTTTAAAATAAAGGTTAGAGATTGGTAAGCAATTTCACACTTCTGTTTTAATAAAATAACTTTTTTTTTTGGTGGAAGATGGGAAATTCTAAGAGTCAAAGTCACTTTATAATCTAAGTGTCCTGATTATCTTTGTCTGGGAACATTTCAGTCAGGTGTCCTCTGGTCACTACCACCCAAGGCACTGCCATTCACCATGTGGAAGATATGAGCTGAAACTCTGGCAGACCACAGGAATAAATAACCAGCTGGGAGGGCTCAGGCTAAATCTCCACAGGACAGGTTAGAAACCAGTGCACCACAGATTGCATTTGGCCACAAAATATCTGCATATATTTTGCTTGCTTCATTTTTGATTTTTGGCCTTCACAGGTTCTTCACCATGTTTTAGTTTTGTTAGTTGCCATATTTGCCACTTTAACCTTGGAAGAGATGAAATACACATTTGAATGTCTAGCTCCTCTTGATAATTGGAGTATCTAGCAACTGTGTCCCCCTCAGTGGTAATTATGGGGATTTGAGCACAGCAGAACAAAACACTTCTGGCTTACTTTCTTCATGCAGCCCCTTAAGCACAAGCAGTTGTGTTAGCCTCAACAGAATTTCTCCCCAAGTGGCTGTGGTTCAGTCTTACCTTCTTGTGAGAAACCCAGGCCTATGAAAATCTCACATTCTTGCTCCAAGCAAGCATAGAAAGAGGAGGGATGGGAAACCAGGCATTTTGGTTCTCAGTCTTACTCTGCCTTCCATCTGTGGATTCAGTGATTGGTGTTCTGTGTGAGGGATGGAGTGAGGTGAATAGGATAAGAAAACACCATCTCAGTTCCCCCTAGATACTGGAAAAATGAAACAGAGTGCTAGAGGAAGACAGAAAACTCTCTCCAAACTAAGTGTGTTTTCCTGACCTGGCAGTCACTGAATAAGGAGAAATACTTACCTTTTCCAGAAGTACATAATGACGGGGAAGACAGACATGATAGCCCCATGGAAGACGCTCCGATCTAGGTAGCCCTCTGTGATGGCAACAAGGATGGCATCCTTCTGGGACTCAGAGACATTCACCTATCCGCAGAGTGGGAGCCTGTCACTGACGGAAGCTCCAAGGGAAGGCAGAAAACCTCTCCTGGCCCCCAGAACCCCATGACCACCCCCTCTCCAAAAGGCAGATGGTTTTCATGGAGTTGCTGGGTAAAGTATATTTAGTTGGCCAAGACTTACAAGGTGCCTGATAATTAGCTTTCTAATTGTCCTTGTGGGGGAAATGCTTCTTGGTGAAAGGCCAGAGTGGAGTGGGAGTCTTTCTTACCCTCAGCTTTGGAGGGATGTCAGAATTCAGGAAGAGTTTTTGGATAATGTTCATTTTGGACCGCATTAGGATCACATCATTCTCATTGTATGCCCGGTTGACCTGCAGCATGTGGGCTGAACTTACCAGATTATTAAATCTAAAAAAGAAATGTGAAGTAGGAAATGAGGAGGAGAAGATGAAAACAGTGACTAACAAGTCCCCCAGCCTAGACTCATTTCTGGCCCAAAAAAGGCAAGGCCAGCTCTAGGCCAGGTTGTGACTTTATTCATTCAGTCATAATTCATCCATTGGCAAATACTGAGCACTTACCACAGGTCAGATAACACGTCAAGTGCCCCTTCAAGTGCATTGAATTCCTTCACCACAAATCCCCTTGTTCATCCCACCTTCCCTTCTTCACCCATTCTGGCCCTGCAGCATTGGCACCTCTAATGACTTAAAGGCCTAAGGACTATCTTGCTCTTCCCTCTCCTGTGCTGGCCTGAGGCAAGCCCTGAGATGCAGGCAGGTCCCACTCCTGTAGAGCACTTAAAGGCAATGAAAGGAGGTTTGGACTTAATTCCAGTGGTAATGGAAAGCCAGTAGAAGATTTTCTTTTTTGTTGTTTTTTTGAGATAGAGTCTCACTCTGTCGTCCAGGCTGGAGTGCAGTGGCGCGATCTTGGCTCACTGCAAGCTCCGCCTCCCGGGTTCACGCCATTCTCCTGCCTCAGCCTTGCGAGTAGCTGGGACTACAGGCGCCCGCCACCACACCCGGCTAATTTTTTGTATTTTTTAGTAGAGACAGGGTTTCACCTTTTTACCCAGGATAGTCTCGATCTCCTGACCTCGTGATCTGCCCACCTCGGTCTCCCAAAGTGCTGGGATTACAGGCGTGAGCCACCGCACCCGGCCACCAGTAGAACATTTTAGGCAGGAGAATGATCTAGTCTGGTTTGTGTTTTTAATAGGCTACGCTGGTTGTTATACAGAGAATAGTTTGTAAAGGTCAAGCGAGGAAGAAGAGGCAATGTGGTGGGAATGGGAGCAGCAGCAGGTGAGGCTATGCACTCTGACTAGTATCTCCCTCTGCTCCTCCATTGCCTCCCCCTACATCCTTTATTATCTGACTAACCCCTAGTCTTCCTTAGCTTAGATTACCCAAGAATTTTGGGTCTCCCGAGAAACCATACCTGAGGACTCACAGTTGTCTAAATACTCTTCCTGCGCCTGATTCTCCCATAGCACCTATCATCCTGAGACACTTCCTAACTTTTGTTTGTGTCTTTTCTGCCATCCTCGTTAGTTTGTGGGATCTTAGAAGTAGAGAGCACGTCTTAGTTGTTTTTTGTATATCCGGTGTCAAACCCAGTGTTCAGTAAAGAGTGAGCAATCAACAAGCATTTGTGGAAATGAGCTAAATCCATCACTGGAGTGCAGTAGAAGATCTCTTAACCAAACTCTTCTAACTGATGCATGAGTTACCAGGTGTCTACATTTTTGAAAAACACACTGACTGATGCCCATGATATGCTGACTGCATAGATTAGAGGGACATCTTTAGTAAACTCTCACCTTTCTCAAACTAGTAGAAGTGAATGTGTACCAGGAGTTGTGTTTCCTCCCAAGTATCTTTCCCTATTGTAAAGATAATTAGTAACTATAATTTCTATAATTAGTAACTTGTGAAAACTGATAAAATATGAACATGAAAGAAAAGTTATTATTTCTATGAAAACAAATTAGAATGTTTTGGAAATTCTAATGAAGGCAAGTAGCTTTTTAAAAAAGTGCTGTTGGCTGGGTGCAGTGGCTCACACCTGTAATTTCAGGACTTTGAGAGGATGAGGTGGGCGATCAGACCCAGGAGATCGAGACCATCCTGGCCAACGTGGTGAAACCCCGTCTCTACTAAAAATACAAAAATTAGCTGGGCATGGTGGCATGCGCCTGTAGTCCCAACTACTTGGGAGGCTGAGGCAGGAGAATCGCTTGAACACGGGAGGCGGAGGTTGAAGTGAGCCAAGATGGTGCCACACTCCAGCCTGGTGACAGAGTGAGACTCCGTCTCATAAAAACAAAAACAAAAGACTGTTGAGTTAGGTGGGGCCAGGCAGTTTAAAACATAAGAAAAAGGTATAAAAATCCAGAAGGATTGAATTGCTTCACAGTAATCTTTAAATTCTCTTCCACTTTAAAGAAATAAAAATTCAAATCAGTAGACAGACACTCTAGGTTCCAAAATGTTAGCATGGAAGCAAGTTGGCTTCATTCTCCCATATGGAAACTCAAAACAAACAAATAGTACTGAGATTATTACCAGCAATATCTCAGAACTCAAATATAATGAGACAGAGGAGAAAAAAGTAAAAAGAATGAAAAGTAATGAAGACTCCTATAAGATATATAAAATTACTTCAAAAGAGCAAATCTAAAAATCATTGGTGTTCAAGAGGGAGTTGAGCAAGAGCAAGGAAAAGAAAACTTATTCAAAACAACAACAGAAAACATTCTGAAACTTGACATAGACATACATGTTCAGGTACAGGGAGGTCAGAGAACATTAAATAAATTTGACTCAAATAAGACTACCCCAAGTATTATAGTAATCAATTCTTAAAGGTCGAGGAAAAAGAGATAATCTTAAAAGCATAAAAAGAAGAAAATAACATACAAAGAAGCTCCAATTCATCAGGCAACAGACTTCTCAATGGAAACCATAAAGGCCAGGAGAAAATGAGAAAACATTTTCAAAGTGCTAAAAAAACAAAAAAAATAAAACAAAAACCACCATCCAAGAGTACTGTATCCAGTAAAGCTATCCTTCAACTATGAAGGAGAGATAGCCTTTCCTAGACAAACAAAAACTGAGAAAATTAATGACCAATAGACATATCTTATAAGAAATGCTAAAGAGAGTTCTTTATACTGAAAGAAAATGACACTAACATGCAAGAAGGAAGCATTTGAAGGTATAAAACTTATTGGTAGAAGTGAGTGCACAGACCAACCCAGAATATCCTAATATAGTAATTGTGGTGTGCAATTCACTCATAACTCTAGTATGAAGCCTAAAAGACAAATTTATCAGAAGGAACAATAGCTGAAGCAATCTGATAAGAGACAAGCAATAAAAAAATATGCAAATTGAGACAAAATGTCCAAATGTTGAGAGGATGGAGTTAAAGTGTAGAGGTTCATTTTAGTTTTTTGTTGTTGTTGTTTCTCTTCTTTTCTTTGTGATGTAAGATAAGCTGTCATCTTATTAAAATAATTTGTTATATCCACAAAATATTTTTGGTAATCGTCATAGTAACCACAATGCCGAAACCTATAATAGTTACACTAAAAATAAAAAACAATGAATTAAAATATAGTACCACAGAAAATTACTTAATCACAAAGGAAGACAGTAAGAAAGGAAGAGAGGAGTTCAAGAACAACTGGAAAACAAGCAACAAAATGGCAGTAGTAAGTTCTTACTTATTAACAAGAATGTTGACTATAAATAGACTCAATTCTCTAATTAAAAAACATACAGTGGCTGGATGGATAAAGAAACAAGACCCAACTACACACTACCTACAAGAAACTCACTTCACCTATAAAAACACACATAGACTAAAAGTGAAGGGATGAAAAAATATATTCTATGTGAATAGAAACCAAAAAAAGAGCTGGGATACCTTTAGCTACATCAGATAAAATAAGCTACAAGTTGAAGACTCTAAAAAGAGACATAGTTATTATATAATGATAAAGGGGTCAATTCAGTAAGAAGATATAACAATTATTAATATCGATGCATTCAAGATGAGAGCACCCAAGTATATAAAGCAAACATTAAAAGATCTAAAGGGAGAGAAAGCTTGCAATACAATAATAGTAGGAGATTTCGATACCCCACTCTTAGTAATGGACAGATTATCCAGACAGAAAAATCAACAACAAAAAATTGCAGTTAAACTACACACCACACCAAATAGGTCTAACTGACATTTACAGAACATTTCACCCAACTGCTACAGAATATACAATCTTTTCATCAGCACATGGAACATTCTTCAAAATATACCACAAAACAAGTCTCAACAAATTTCCAAAAGTAGAAATAAAATCAAGCATCCTGTCTGACCATGATGGAAAACAACTAGAAATCAATACCAAGCAGAACCTTGGAAACTGTTTCCTACAGTACATGGAAATTAAACAACATGCTCCTGAATGACCAATGGGTCAATGAAGAAATAAAGGAGAAAATTAAAAAATTCCTTGAAACAAATGAAGATGGAAATACAACATTCCAAAATCTATGGACACAACAAAAGCAGTACTAAGAGGAAAGTTTAGAAAATAAATACTTACATCAAAAAAGTAGAAAGACTTCAAATAAACAACCTAATGATGCCCTCAAGAAACTAAAAAACAAGAACAAACCAAACACAAATTAGTAGAAAGAATAAAATATTAATAATAAATATCAGAGCAGAAATAAATGAAATTAAGACTAAAAAATACAGAAGATTAATGAAACAAAAAGTTGGTTTTTTAAAAATATAAACAAAATCATTAAGCCTTTAGCTAGACTGATAAAGGCAAAGAGAAGACCCAAATAAATAAAATCAGAAACAAAAAAGAGACATAGTCATTAGAGATTATTATGTACAACTATACACCAACAAATTGGAAAGCCTAGAAGAAATGAATAAATAAATTCTTGGATACAGAAAAACTACCAGGTTGAATCACGAGGGCACAGAAAACTCAAATGAACAGATAATGAGTAATAAGACTGAAGCCATAATAAGTTTCCCATCAAAGAAGATGCCAGGACCTGATGGCATTAATTCTACCAAAAATTTAAATAAAAACTAATATTAATTCTACTCAAACTCTTAAAAAATGCAAAAGGGGAGAATATTAAAAACTCATTCTACAAAGCCAACATTGACCCGATACCAAAACCAGAGAAGGATGCAGCAGAGAAAAAGAAAACTATAGGCCAATATCACTGATGAACACAGATGCAAAAAGCCTCAACAAAATACTAGAAACCAGATTCAACAACACATTAAAAAGATCATTCACCATCATCTAATGGGATTAATCCCAGGGATACAAGGATGATTCAACATATGCAAATCAATAAACGTGATCTATCACATTAACAGAATCAAGAATAAGAGCCATATGATCATTCCAATAGATGATGAAGCATTCAATAAAATTCAACATCTCTTTATGATAAAAACCCTCAATGAATTGGGTATATAAGAAATATACCTCAAAATAATAAATGCAAATATTTGATAAACTCACAGCTAACATCATACTGAATGGGGAAAAATTGAAAGTTTTTACTCTAAGATCTGGAACAAGTCAAGGATGCCCACTCTCACTACTCTTATTCAATATAGTGGTGGAAGTTCTAGTCAGAACAATTAGGCAACAGAAAGAAATAAAGGGCATCCAAACTGGAAAGGAAGAAGTCAAATTAGCCTTGTTCACAGTTGACATAATCTTATCTTTAGAAAAACCTAAAGACTTCACCAACAGCCTGTTACAACTCATACACCCAGTAAAGTTGCAGAATACAAAATCAACATATGAAAATCAGAAGCATTTATATACAACAACAATGAACAATCTGAAAAAGAAATCAAGAAAGCCATCTCATTGACAACAGCTACAAAAAGCGTAAAATACCTAGGAATTAACTTAAACAAAGAACTGAAAAATACATACAAGAAAATACTGATGGAAAAATTGAAGAAGGCACACACACATACACACACACACACACACAATTGAAGTATATTCCATGCTCATGGGTTGGAAAACATAATATTATTAAAATGTCTACACTACCCAAAGAAATTTATACATTCGGTGCAATCCCTATCAAAATATTAATGGCATTCTTCACAGAAATAGAAAAAACAATCCTAAAATTTACATGGAACCACAAAAGACCCTGAATAGTCACAGCAATCCTAAACAAAAAGAACAAAGCTGGAGGCATCACTCTAGCTGACTTCAAAATATACTACAAAGCTATAGTTACTAAATAAGCATGGTGCTGGCATTAAAAACAGACACATAGACCCGTGAAACAGAATAGACAATTCAGATATAAATCCATGCCTTTGCAGCCAACGCACTTTTGACACAGGTGCCAAGAATGTACAATGGGAGAAAGGACCGTCTCTTCAATAAATGGTGATAGGAAAACTGAATGTCCATATGCAGCAAAATGAAACCAGACACCTATCTCTCACCACATACAAAAATCAAATAAAAATGTATTAAAGGCTTAAATCTAAAACTGTGAAACTACTGGAAGAAAACATTGGGGAAACACGGCAGGACATTGGTTTGGGCAAAGGTTTTTGTGTAAGAAGCATAGGGAGCCAAAGCAAAAATACACAAATGGATCACATCAAGCTAAAAAGCTTCTGTACAGCAAAGGAAGCAATCAACAAAGTAAAGAGATAACCCACAGAATGGGAGAAAATATTTGCAAACTATCCATCTGACAAGAGATTAATAACCAGAATATATAAGGAGCTCAAACATCTCAATAACAAAAAACCCAAATAATCTGATTTTTTAAATGTGCAAAAGATCTGAATAGACATTTCTCAAAAGAAGACATTCTTGTCTTCTTTTGTCTTTCATATACCCAAAAGGTATATGAAAAACTGCTAAGATCACAAATCATGAGAGAAATGAAAGTCAAAACCACAACGAGATATCATCTTACCCTAGTTAAAGTGGCTATTATCAACAAGATGGGGAATAACAGATGCTGGTGAGCGTATGTAAAAAGGGGAAACCTTGTATCTGGTTGGTGGCAATGTAAATTAGTATAGCCACTGTGGAAAACAGTATAGAGCTTCCTCAAAAAGCTAAACATAGAACTACCATGTGATCCAGCAATCCTAATACTGGGTATATATCCAAAGTAAAGGAAATGAGTATGTTGAAGAGATATTTGCACTCCCGTGTTTATTGTAGCACTATTCGCAATAGCCAGAATATGGAGTCAATCTAAGTGCCCATCAGTGGATGAATGGTTAAAGAAAATGTGGTGTATACAGATACACAATAAAATAGTATTAAGCCACAGAAAAGAACAAAATCCTGTCATTTGCAGCAACGCGCGTGGAGCTGTAGTTGATTATGTTAAGTGAAATAAGTCAAACACAGAAGGACAAATATCACATGTTTTCACTTATATGTGGGAGCTAAAAAAGTGGATCTCAGGTCGTTACCAGAAGCTGGGAAGGGTAGGGGGTGGGGAGATGAAGGAAGTCAGTTTGATCAAGGGGTACAAATACACAGTTAGATAGAGGAAGTAAGACCTAGTGTTCCATGGATCAGTAGGGTGACTATAGTTAGTAATCATCTCTCGTACATTTCAAAATATCTAGAAGAGAATAATTTGAATCTGTCTAGCATAAAAAAAAAAAGAAGATGACGGATATCTCAAGTACCCTGATTTGATCTTTACACATTATATGAATGTATCAAAATATCACATACACCTCCAAAATATGTAAATCTATTATGTATCAATTAAAAAAAATTAGTAGACAGCTTTCGGGGTATAGTCTATACAAGAAAAATTTACAGACCTTCCATTGTGGATTGACTTTGGTTTTACATAAAAAATTTGACAGGTGAATTAATGTACACTAGTATGTCTTAACTTAAAAATATCTGTTTAATGTCACACAGACACACACAATTTGTATTATCATAATTCCTGGCTTTAACTAAAGAATATTGGTCCCATGGTGTTATATAATAGGACTTTTCCACATTTATAAATAATGGAGAAAAACATGCTTCCCTTTTCTGGGACTAAGCAACTGCATTTTGACAGTGGAATTTCTGGAATACTGAAGAGCTTTTAGGACCCAAAGAATAGAAAGATGGAAATCAACTGAGTGACGGCATACAGTAAGATTTTCAGAAGGAGAGATTCTTACTGGGCAGGGCTGAAATCACTGTATCTCTAACAGATCAAGCCAGTTTCTGCTGGGTAGTCCTAAGGATGAAAAGTCATTTTCAGGGCAGACGAAAGAGAGGTGGGAAACTTACTTTTCCATTTCAGAAAAGAAATATAGATCATTGATCACAAAGTTGACAGTGATAATCCTGTGGCCAAATACACGACGCTTTACAAGGGTTGTGTCTCCATTCTCTTGGTCTGCACTCCGGACATTTGTGGAGGGTGGAGCTGAACGTCCCGATGTGTTGTGTGATGTGGTGAAATCTGAGAGAGAAAGAAGAAGGAATTACAATCTTGTTTGATCAAGTCACTCTTACCCTCAACCTGGGCATAACAAAAAGAAGAAAGGAGACTGTGAATCTACCCTTTTGGCCTACTGAAATAGTCACTTTCTGCCATTGGGCTCAACCTTTTACTTGGACTTGAAAAATCCAACTACTCAGATAGTACGACAACACACATAAAACATATGTCAACTGAGCACTGAAGGTGCTTATCTCATAGAAATAGAATCACACCACAGTTATGCTAATCCCTAAGGTTTCTGCAGAGACTGTGAAAATGAAACATGCAGATGTGACCTTCCAAATGGAGTGTGTAGCACTGATGGTGCTTACTCAAGTTTTATCAGGAAGTAATTTAGGAGCAAATGAGGAAAGCAGCACAAAGAAAAAGTCAAAATATCAGGAGTAAAGAAGTTTATTAAGGAAACCGAGGGTAGAAAGCTAGAGTACAAAAGAGAGTAACGAGTACAGGAGAGCACAAGAGCCACTAGAAGATTTGGATTGTGTGTCAGAAAAATAAAATGCTTCCTTTAGAAAGTTTCTTGACTAAATTATATCCAAAGACATCTCTTCATAGGGATTCAGGTCTGAGAAAAGAACAGGTTTGGGCTGGATCTGACATATAGACCCTGGTTAATTATCTGGCTGGGTTTCAGACAAATATCTAATCTGGCTCTAGAATTTACCATTCTGCCTGCAAATCCTTTATTCTGGAGTGCTGTTCAGGATTTATTGAAGTCGGTGTGGTGCTCCCTATGGCGCAGGTGGGATTCCTTTTGGTGCAGTATTGTATATAGAATGGGAGGGTAACTACAAGAATCCATAAATATCTAGCACTTGTTATGTCTCAGACATTGTGCTAGACCCTAGGGTTACTATACTGAATAAGACATAAGATCCCTCACCTACTATCTTTCAATCTTTCTCTCTTAGACTTGAGTTTGAAGGGAAAAAAAAAGTCTAGATAACAGTGTAAATTGATATGATGGTTAGGGATTCTAGGAAAAGAGGGTGATAAATTCACCCAATAAACCTGGAAGCCATCGGATGCTTGTAAACTGGCTCTGGTAGTAGAGGGGGAGACCTAATTTGTATTATTCGCTAATTTAGGTAGTAAATATTCTCACTGTAATAGATTTTTAGCTACTGACGTTTGTTCAGTAGCTCACAAAATTTCAGGATATTTAACAGCTGGCTCTTACCAGCCAGTATGAGCAGCTCCAACTCACTATTACCTGGGAATCGTATTTGACTTCTTCCTCTTTCCACATCCAATTAGTCACCAAATATTGTTGATTCTACTTTCTACATATATTTCAAGTGTATCCACTATTGGTCTTTCTTGCAGTGACATTTGTTTAAAGCATCATCATTTTTCACTTGTTCCAAAAGCCGCTTTAGTGTTCTCGGGGTCAGGACTAGGGCCCTGACCTGCTAAGGTGAGGTAGGTGCCTAGGACACAGTTTAAGGAAGCATTCACGATCAACGTGTTACAAGTGCGGGGTTGGCATCTGCATGAGCCTGACGGTCAGTGCCTCCTTAATTTTTGTGTGTTAGATGCCTCCCTTGCCTTACCCTAGTTCCAGCCCTGACTGTGCTTCCTACACTTAATTTTGCTTTTGTGTAGTATATTCCCTACATTACAGTCAGGATGATCATTCTAACTTGGCTACTATTATTAATCTGCTGAATTTTTTTTTTTTTTTGAGGGAGTCTCGCTCCGTTGTCCAGGCTGGAGTGCAGTGGTGCGATCTCAGCTCACTGCAAGCTCCGCCTCCTGGGTTCACGCCATTCTCCTGCCTCAGCCTCCCGAGTAGCTGGGACTACAAGCGCCCGCCACCTCGCCCGGCTAATTTTTTGTATTTTTTAGTAGAGACGGGGTTTCACCGTGTTAGCCAGGATGGTCTCGATCTCCTGACCTCGTGATCTGCCCATCTCGGCCTCCCAAAGTGCTGGGATTACAGGCGTGAGCCAACGCGCCCGGCCTGGAACCCAAATCTAAACACGAAATTTATTTATGTTTGTACATTCCTTATACATATAGCCTTAAGATAATTTTATTTTTTTTCTTGGGGACACTGAATAAATTGTGTATTGCACCTCTCCCTGCATTTTGACTGCAACCTGTTACATGAGGTTAGGTGTGAAATTTTCCATTTGTGGTGTCATATCAGTACTCAAAAAGTTTTGGATTTTGGAGGATTTCAGATTTTGGATCTTCAAAAGACACTACTTAAAAAATGAAAAAGCAAGCCATCAACCGAGAGAAAATATTTTCAAAACATATCCATCAAAAATATTCCCAGATTATGTAAAGAATTCTTATAATCCAATAATAAGACAACAAAGTTCTTAAAAAATGGGCAAGAGATACGGACAGACACTTCACTAAAAATAGCACAATATGTATGGCAAATTGTATGGTTTGGCCGTGTCTTCACCCAAATCTCATCTTGAATTCCCATGTGTTGTGGGAGGAACCTGGTGGGAGATAATTGAATCGCAGGGGCAGGTCTTTTCTGTGTTGTTCTCATGATAGTGAATCTCATGAGATTTGATGGTTTTAAAATAGGGGAGTTTCCCTACACAAGCTCCTGTCTGCCTGCTGCCATCCACTTAAGATGTGACTTGCTCCTCCTTGCCTTCTGCCATGATTGTGAGGCCTCCCCACCCACATGGAACTGTGAGTCCATTAAAACCTCCTTTTCTTCCCTGCCTCGGGTATGTCTTTATCAGCAGTGTGAAAATGGACTAACATGGCAAGCAAGCACATGAACACATACTCAACATCATTAGTCATTAGACAAAATAAAAATTAAACAAAAACAAAATACCATTACATACCCTCTAGAATGGCTAAAATTAAAAAGATGGGTAATACCAAAGGTTGGTGAGGATGGGGAACGATTGAAACTTTCCTACATCGGTGGTGAAAATGCAAAAGTGGTACAACCACTTTGGAAAACAGCTTGACAATTCCTTATAAAGTTAACATACACTTACCACATAACCCAGCACTTCTACTTTCAGATATTTACCCAAAGGAAATAACATATATCCACACAAATACTTGTACTTGAATATTCATAGCAGGGTAATTCATAACAGCCCCAAAGTGGAATCAACCCAATATGTAACAATTGGTGAATGCATAAACAAAGTGTGCTATGGTACAATGGAATACTACCCAGCAATAAAAAGGAATGAACTACTGATATATGCAAGAGCATAGACAAATCTCAAAAGCATCATGCTATATAAAAGAAGCTGGTCACAAAAGACTATTGCATGCATGCACTAAGACTACTGCTTGATTCCATTTATATTAAATTCCTTAAAAGACTAAACTGTAGTATTAGAAAGTAGGTCAGTTGTTGCCAGACCAGAGAGTAGTAGTGGAAGGGGAAGGGTGTTGATTAAAAAGACACACAAAGGATTTCTTGTGATGAAGCAAGTATTCTATATCATGACTGCAGAGATACTTACATTCTCAAATTGCACAATTAAAATTGGTGAATTTTACTGTATAAAATTGTAGCTTAAAAAGTGATTCTAAAAAGTAATTTAAAAATAAATGGAAAGAAAAGAAAACAAAGCAGCAAGAATGCGTAACTCTTGAGGATTTTTGTTTAAAAGGGATACAGACAAATGTGCCAGATAATTTGAGGAGAATGTAGAATCAGGGAGAATTTATTATTAATTTTTGCTTGAGAGGTACTATGTCATATTTGGTGCCAACTGAGTAATCCAGCAGAGAAAATAAAAATGATGCAGGAGAATAAGTAAAAATGACTGGATGAATGCCCTTGAGTAGATGAGGGCCTGGATGCTTCTTTAGGAGCAAGGACAGGCAGCCTACTCAGCGACCAGAGCCTGTGAATACAGAGGAAGCTGACCAGGTGATTCAGGGGAGGGAAGCTGTAAAACTTCTCTTCTGATTGCTTCTGTTTTCTCAGATACTAAACACACACATACTCCTAAGAAAATCAGTAAGATGAATGGAGTGGAAGTTCCAATGGGAATCAAATTTGTTTGAGGCAGGACCGCTATAGAAGGAGTATGAAAACACATGTACATTTTAAAAGGCAATAGTAAAATAAATGCTTGTGTTCAAGATAGGAGTTGCATCTGTGATGGGTAAAGGGGCACCAGGTGTCATCTGAGTTACGTCATTTTCTATTTCTTGGCTTGGATAATGGGTATTCAGCTGCTCATATAGTCACTTATAAGTATGCTCTATTTCAAATAAAAGAACTTAGACCAGTGGCAGGCTGAGTGTCACAAGCTCTTCACTGTATCTAAGGGGAACTGGAAGTCTGGTAGACCTCCTATTGAATTGGATAAGTACAGGTCTTGGGTTCTTACATAATATTGAGGAAGTGGGTAGTCAAAGAATGATGAAACAGGACTTCCTACCATTCTGGGGCATGAGGGCTTGAGCTGGTTTTATTTAAAAGAAGAAACAAAAGAACTAGAACTATTTTTTTTTTCTTTTTGAGATAGAGTCTTGCTCTGTCACCCAGACTGGAGTGCAGTGGTGCAATCTCGGCTCACTGCAAACTCTGCCTCCTGGTTCAAGCGATTCTCCTGCCTCAGCCTCCCGAGTAGCTGGGATTACAGGTGCATACCACCATGCCCAGCTAATTTTTGTATTTTAGTAGAGATGAAGTTCTACCATCTTGGTTAGGCTGGTCTCTAACTCCCAACCTCAAGTGATCCACCCGCCTTGGCCTACCAAAGTACTGAGATTACAGGCATAAGGCACCATGCCTGGTCTGCTAGAACTATTATTGAAGCCAAAATACTTGGTTGTGAAGCAGTTCATAAAAGATATATACAAACTTTTTTAAAATTAAAATAAATAATATTAAGATACCAATAGAAAAATAGACAACGGGCATAAACAGTTCAAGAAAGAATACAAATGGCCAGTAAATAAAGATGCTCAACTACTAAAGAAATATAAATAAGAATAGACTATCTGGCACATTATTTTTTATTTACCAGGTTGACAGTTTTTTAAAATGTACAACACACTGTGTTGATGAGAATGTGAGAAACCAGACACTAGTTTATATGGTTGGCAAGAGTTTAAATTAGTGCAATGTTTTTGGAGGGTCAAAATTTAACTGTTTTTAACCATTTACCCATCATTCCCATTTTAAGGAACTTGTTTCATAGAAGCACACAATTACAAAATATGCATGTTTTGCAGCATTGGTTTTTTTTTAAATTTTAATCATTATTTTATTTATTTATTTATTATTATACTTTATGTTCTAGGGTACATGTGCACAACATGCAGGTTTGTTACATATGTACACATGTGCCATGTTGGTGTGCTGCACCCATTAACTCGTCAATTTACATTAGGCATATTTCCTAATGCTATCCCTCCCCACTCTCCCCACCCCACAATAGGGGTGTGATATTCCCCTTCCCGTGTCCAAGTGATCTCATTGTTCAATTCTCACCTATGAGTGAGAACATGCGGTGTTTGGTTTTCTGTTCTTGCGATAGTTTGCTGAGAATGATGGTTTCCAGCTGCATCCATGTCCCTACAAAGGACACAGACTTATCCTTTTTTATGGCTGCATAGTATTCCATGGTGGATATGTGCCACATTTTCTTAATCCAATCTGTCACTGATGGACATTTGGGTTGGTTCCAAGTCTTTGCTATTGTGAATAGTGCCACAATAAACATATGTGTGAATGTGTCTTTATAGCAGCATGATTTATAATCCTTTGGGTATATCCCCAGTAATGGGATGGCTGGGTCATATGGTATTTCTAGTTCTAGATCCTTGAGGAATCGCCACACTGTCTTCCACAATGGTTGAACTAGTTTACAGTTCCACCAACAGTGTAAGAGTCTTCCTATTTCTCCACATCCTCTCCAGCACCTGTTGTTTCCTGACTTTTTAATGATCACCATTCTAACTGGTATGAGATGGTGTCTCATTGTGGTTTTGATTTGCATTCCTCTGATGGCAAGTGATGATGAGCATTTTTTCACGTGTCTGTTGGCTGTATAAATGTCTTCTTTTGAGAAGTGTCTATTCATATCCTTTTCCAACTTTTTGTTGGGGTTGTTTTTTTCTTATACATTTGTTTGAGTTCTTTGTAGGTTCTGGATATTAGCGCTTTGTCAGATGAGTAGATTGCAAAAATTTTCTTCCATTCTGTAGGTTGCCTGATCACTCTGATGGTATTTTCTTTTGCTTTGCAGAAGCTCTTTAGTTTAATTAGATCCCATTTGTCAATTTTGGCTTTTGTTGCCATTGCTTTTGGTGTTTTAGACATGAAGTCCTTGTCCATGCGTATGTCCTGAATGGTATTGCCTAGGTTTTCTTCTAAGGTTTTTATGGTTGCGGCATTGTTTAAGTGAAAGTTGGAACAACTCAAATGTCATCAAAAGAGTCATGATTTGTCACTGCCAATCTTTCCAGTCTCATCTCAAGCATTTGCCCCATCTCATTAATCTCTAGTCCAATTGGCCTGATTGCAGTTTCTGAATTGCACCGTCCTCTTTCTTGTTTAATGATTCTGTGCACACCTAGAAATCACCCTCCTCCCATCCCACCTACTTAACTTGGTCATTTCTGAAAACTCAACTTTATGTCATTTTCTGGGAGACATTTTCTCTGGCCCTGTGCCTTAACTGATAGGATCTCCCTGCAATTATCATTGGGATCACTCATCACAATTATATAATAATAGCAGTAACACTAGCTAACCCTCTTATAGCATGTACTATTGCCAAGCATAGTTCTAATAACCCTGTGAAATAGAAACAATTCTCATTCCCATTCTACAGATGAGAAAACAGAGATACAAAGTAATTTTCCCAAGGTCCTTCAACTAGAAAGTAGCAGATTCAAATCCAGGCACTCCAGCTCCAGTATCTGTGGCTTGTATTTTCTGTTTGAAATCTGTAGGTGCTACAGGGCAGATCCTCTGCTGCAGGCTCACTACTGTTCACTACTGTATCTCCAGCACCTGGCAAACTGCTTGCCACATAGCAGATTTTCGAAAAGTGTGTTAAATGAATGAATGAATGAGTGAAGCTGTTGAATTAATCCATATAATGGACATTTTATGGCAGTCAAAAACAAGTCAGATATATGTCTACTGATACAAAATGATGTCCAAGATACATTATTGAGCAAAAAAAAAAAGCAAATTACAAATCAAATATGTGGGATCAATTTTGTGGGAAAAGTAAATATTAAGATACATATACAGAAAAATAATTAGGAGGTAAGTTTACAAGCATTAACAATGTTATCTCTTGAGGGAATTTCACTTCTATACTACATATTTCTGTAATTGTTGTTACCTCTTTCTTTATTAACAGCATGTATTACTTTATAAGCAGAAAAATTTTGAAAATAATTTTTAAAGACCAAATTCAAAAACATAAGGAAATTATTTTGTAAAATGAAAGATTTTGCAGTGCCTTAGGTTAATTATTCCCTACCCTTGCTGGTTCCTTAAGCAGAGACCTCCGGGCTTGCATCCTCTCTAGGCAGGCCTGGGCTTGGTTTTGCACACAGGACCTGGGGTCTTTTTGCTAGACTCCAGGCTGACACAGGCATGACACAAAGCAATAAGCTTCTTAGGTGGGCTGACCCTCATGGCTCAAATATCAACAGGGAGTGGGGGTAAATACAGAAATGACTTACTTTCCTTGCTGTTTTGCATTTCCTGGCGAAGATAGTCTTCAAATTCCTGGCGCTTATTAGGATTCAACATAAATCTGCGGTACTTGCAAAAGCTCCTGATAAAGCTGATCATTCTCAGCCAGCCTTTCTTCTGGGGAAAGAAAGAGGAGTATAACATGTTCATTAGTATAGTTGCTGTTCACTGAGAGTCTACTGTGTGCCAAAACTTGGCATTCATTCCATTTAATCCTCACAACACCTCCATAAAGGAATAATTTTCAGCTCCAATTTAAAGGTGAGGAAACTCAGGTTAGAGAGCTTGTATAATCTGCCCGTAATTAAGTAGCTGGTGGGTGAAAGATTTCAGCTTCAACAGACTGGAGCCATTTGCCCATGCTCCTTCTACCATAGCCTTTCAACAGTGAAGATGTGAGATGCTGTGATTGGGAGAGGGAGCATGAGAGCTAAAAACTGGAAGAAAAGAGGACAGAAATAAAGAACCAAAGGCTCAGGCAAATTTGGAAACACTGAAGGAATAAGGAAATGAGCAAAACCATTTCTAAGCATTTAAAAAAGAAAATATAATTATTTGCACCCACTCATACACCTACATACACACACACACAAACACACACACACACACATGCATGCGCACGCACATGAATTTCATAAGTTTCTTCATCTGTTTTTTAATAGGTACCTAGGAACCACTGTACATTTTATTTGTCCTTCAAGAAATTGACACTTAGAGCCAGAAAGACTCTTGTTGATTAACTAGTTCAGTTATCTCAGTCTACAGAGAGGGAAACAACATAAGCATGGCTTTAGACAGAAAGCAGTGAAGTATAAAACGCACTGAATTTGGGATCAAAAAGTTTGAGTCTGGAGCTCAGCTTCTCAGAACCGAATTGTGTAATTTGGGTCAGGTTGCTTAACCTATGTCTCCATGTCTCCATGTGTAAGCTAGAAACAATAGCCCTTCAGGGTTGCAGTGAGACTTAATGGTTATATGTAAACCCCAATGCAATGCTTGACAAAGAGTAGGTATTAAGTACATGTTGGTTTCCTTTTATCTTATTTTCTAAGAACTGGAAGGTCTGAAATTAAACCAAGTGCACTGGTTCTGGGTACAGTATTCTTTTTAGTAGTCCATATGACCATTCATGGTGCCCTGACATGGAGTTTATTCATATATGGAGGAAATACAGAGGAGAAAAAGAAGAGTAACACATTTTCATTCCTGAGTACTGGATCAATGGACTTAGGCATTATTTTCTGAGATATCTTAGAATGATCTTTGGAGTCAGATCAAGCTGGGCTAAAATTTTTCTGATACTGACCAACTCAAACACAGTGAGCAAGTGATTCTCTAACGGGGCATGTATTTTTTGTTGTTGTTCTCAAACCATATAGAGACTTTCCTGAGTAACATTCCTGTCTCCTCTTTCTTCCTTTTTTTCTGTCCTCCCATAGGACAAAGAATGAGCTAGATAGTTTGAAAGAAGGAAATGGTGTTCTCAGTACTTTGCATTCTCACTCTGGTTTGTTTGTCTGCAAGACACCTGTTTCAAGCTCACCTTTTGTTATACAGCAAGAGGCTCACCCTGGTAAGTGGAGGTCTAAGTTGTTCCATTAGACCAGTGACTAGGTTTGTAAGTTTAATTTGGGTGCAGAGGACCAGCAAAATCACTTTGCTTCATTGCCAATCCATGCCCTCCACACTAACTTTCAACTAGAAGAACTCCATGTGTCCAACCCCTGTACCTATTACTCAGTTGATTCCAATCACAGGTAGAGAAGAGAGGGACTTCTTAAATCCCTAGTATAATAATTTGAGTCTCAGATTCCTCCTTTGCAAAATGGGGATTTAAAAACCTACCCCCAAGATGATGGTTTTCTTGTCTCTAATGTCTTGTTTCACTTTCTTCTTCACTAACCTGGGATTCCTGTAGGTAAGTTGACACTATCTTTGAGGGCTTCCTAGACGAAACTTGTACTTCACTTTGCACTTCCACCTCCTCAGGGCGAGGTGGGAACAGGTCTTGATAATCTTTAAACCTGCCAGAAAGACATCAGGAATATCAAACAGGACAAAAATCTAGCACATAAAAGATAACGGTCCAGGCAAACCTACCTCAGCCTCTAGAGGAAGTCTCAGTGGTAATTGGGGAATGGTAAAATATTGAAAAATTATCTTCTTACTCTATCAGACCTTTGTTAATGTCAGCCAAACCTTCCTGAGCAACACTGTATTGTTTCTTGTTAATGCAAATGAACAGAAATGTGTATGTGTGTTTTTGTGTGTGTGTGTGTGTGTGTGTGTGTGTGTGTGTGTGTGTGTGTGGTAGATAGGTAGGAAAGTTCAAGATAAGTTTGACTTTTTATTTTGTAGAGAGGCTCTGGCAATGAACTATGAAAATGGATTATGAAACCCTTGATGAATATGGCTTTCAGAAGCCAAGGAGCAACTCCAGGAAGAATCCTTTCCTTCATTGAGTATACTCACCACTTTTCTTCTATAGATTTCATAATATATCCCTGGAGAATTAATAGGGTGGTTGTGGTGACATGACGCGTGGGACTGATTTCTTTGATAATAGGGGCATCACACTGCAGCATTTCTTCTAGAAAATGCAAGAGGGAAAAGAAGCCGTAATCCTCATCTACCATTTCTGAGATAGCTGGTGGTTTTTTTATCTTAGAGTCTCACAGCCCCCATTTTCAATCTGGCTAGACTCTGATCCCGCCATAGTTTGTTTGAAAATCTTCAAAGCATATTTGAAATGTTATGTGCAAATGCATTTGTAAATCAAAAGCTTTTCCTCATTGAGTTTCATTCAAATTTTGAGGATGAGTGCTTAAGGGGAAAGAAATTTTCAAAGGACTTATTTCTGCAGCTGGTTTGAAAAATTCGGATTTAGAGAGAGAGCAGAAGGATTATAGTTAGATTGCTGGGCAGATGGGGAATCCAAGATTCCAGGTAAGTATTGTGAGGGCAGTATGGTTCTCCAGTTGTTCAGAAACTTGTGTTCATTAATGAGACTTGAAAATAATCAAAGATAGGATGTGGACACTCTTCCTCTTCTAGCTCATTCAAAATATTGTACAGATCTCAACATCCTGAGATCAACAAATAAATATTGCTTACAAATAAAGATTTGCTAATTTGACCTATTTTTCTATATTTTCTATATTCATAAAAATTTATTTTCTTATCTTGGTTTACTACAAGCAAAAAACAAACACACAAAAATACCATCTGTGACAAAACAGGAGGCTTTGTCTTCACTGCTTTGCATTACTTGCAACTTCTGCTTTTAGACAAGATTTTATTTACCATATTTACCCTTCCACCTTAGGAAACAATATAAGACACAACTTATGAAACAAAGATTTTCAGGCATACAGTTCTCCTTCCCAGTACAACTTTCTTCACAGTTCATGGGTGGTGGATACTCCACCTTTGCAGGCAGTTAACTCTTGCTTTTTGTATCTAACTTCAGGCTAGTTGGTTTAATGGTCAAATGACTTGAATTTGAATTCAAGTTCTACCAAGTGTACAAGCTAGTTAACTTTTCTGTGTTTCCTTTTCTTCATTAGTAAAGTGGAGCTGCCTATCCCTATAGTACAGGGATTAAATAAAATTCTATTTTTAGAATTAAATAAAATTAAATGAAATGAGAGGATACATGTGAAAGTATCTTAGACTTGGCTCCTTTTACTAGCGATATAGTTTGACTCTGTGTCCCCACCTAAATCTCACCTTGAATTGTAATAATCCCCATGTGTCAAGGGCAGGACCAGGTGGAGATAATTGAATCACGGGGGTGATTTCCCCCATGCTGTTTCAGTGATAGTGGGTGAGTTCTCATGAGATCTGATGGTTTTACAAGGGCTTCCCCCTTTGCTGGGCACTCATTCTCTCTCTTGCCACCCTGTAAAGAGGTGCTTTCCACCATGACTGAAAGTTTCCTGAGGCCTCCCCAGCCATGTGGAACTGTGAGTCAATTAAACCTCTTTTCTTTATAAATTACCCAGTCTCAGGTATTTCTTCATAGCAGTATGAGAATGGACTAATACAGTAAATTGGTACTGGGAGTTGGGCTGCACCCTGCAGAGCCACAAGAGTGGAGCTGCCCAAGGCTGTGGGAGCCCACCTATTGTATCAGTGTGACCTGGATGTGAGATATGAAGTCAAAGGAAATCATTTTGGAACTTTAAGGTTTAATGACTGCCCTACTGGATTCTGGACTTGCATGGGAACTGAGTTCCTTTGTTTGGGCCAATTTCTCCCATTTGGAATGGGTGTATTAACCCAATGCCTGTATCTCCATTGTTTCTAGAAGTAACTAAGTTGCTTTCGATTTTACAGGCTCATAGGCAGAAGGGACTTGCCTTATCTCAGATGAGACTTTGGACTTGGACTTAATGCTGGAATGAGTTAAGACTTTGGGGGAATGTTGGAAGGCATGATTGTGTTTTGAAATGTGAGAACATGAGATTTGGGAGGGGCTAGGGGTGGAGTGATGTGGTTTGGCTCTGTGTACCCCACCCAAATCTTACCTTGAATTGTAATAATCCCCACGTGTCAAGGGCAGGACCAGGTGGAGATAATTGAATCATAGGGATGATTTCCCCCATGCTGTTCTCATGATAGTGAGTGAGTTCTCATGAGATCTGATGATTTTACTAGGGGCTTCCCCCTTCATTTGGCACTCATTCTCTCTCTTGCTGCTACATGAAGAAGTGCCTTCTGCCATGATTGTAAGTTTCCTGAGGCCTCCCCAGCCATGTGGAACTGTGAGTCAGTCAATCCTCTTTTCGTTATAAATTACCCAGTCTCAGGAATTTCTTCACAGCAGTGTGAGAACAGAGTAATACAACTTGTATTAAGACTTTGGATTTATTTTTACTGTTCTCTGCTTTTGCCTTCCCTCTTAATCTGTCTCAATATTGCCCCATGTGGCTGCTGCTCTGTACCACTCTCTCTGGGGGCTCACACGAGACAGGCTATTCTCTTAAGACACTAAAGAGAGAGAGAAAACAGGATCAGGAGAGGATGCATACCAGGAGAGAGTTGGCCTTGGAAGAAAGTCTTGATTACGTTTTCTATGAGAGACTTGCAAATCTTTTCACTGGTCTCCATACTGATCTTCTGTACAGCTATGAGGAATTGCAATGGGCTTTCAGCCTTCCGTTCTTTGAGGAACTCCCTGAAGAACTCCAAGTGCTGTGTATTTAAGAGGACTTCTGTCAAGTTTCTGGAAAACAAGAAAGCATCTTTGGTAGAGAGGAAGGAATGATGATTCTGGATTCTGTTTCAATTAGAAAATGTGGAAGGGCATTGCCCAGGCTATAGGACCTTTAGCCATATGTGAAGAGCATTGTGGATGGATTGGCTAAATCTGTCTATTTCTTTGGTGATTAACTTGAACTTTTATGTACCGTTTCTAAGCTTGGTCCAATATCTTTCTTCCCAATGGAAGATGAAGGTAGATATTTTAACGGGGACAATTTTTTCAAGGGAATTCTCTTTTTACATTATGGATTCAAAACAACTCCTAATTAGCAGTCATTTCTGTGAGGTGGAGCATGATTAGCAGTTTTCAATTAATGATTCTAAATTTTCTTTGCTGATTTCTTCTTTCACTGCTCCTCAAATAAAGGTGCCCCTAATGTTTCATCCTTAATCCTCTATTCTTTTGCTTTATGGTTTTTCCTGGGTAATCTGTGCCTCCTCTGTGATTTCAATTTTTATTGATATGAGGAAGTGATTTTAAATTTTATTGATATAGTGAATTTATATCTCCAGTTCCCATGAGCTCCACTTCTACATTTCAACTGCCCACATCAAACCTCATCTTTATGTTATAGTTATTATTTAAACCTCTCTACATACACCCACATCTTGACCAACAACTTCTTCCTTTATACACCTATTTCATTAAGTATAATGTTAGCCATAGATTTTTAATAGATGCCCTTTATCAGAATGAGATAATTCCCTTCTATTCTAATTTTATTGAGAGTTTTAAAAGTCACACGTGTGTGTTAGATTTTGTAAAAGCCTTTTTTTCTACATCAACTGAGATAATCATGTGAATTTCTCCTCCCCTTATTTTATTAATGTGGTGTATTAACTGGTTTTTGCATTCCTTGTATTCCTAGGATAAATTCCACTTGGTAACCCAGGCTGGAGTACAGTGACCTGAATACAGCTCACTGCAGCCTTGACCTCCCAGGCTCAAGTGATCTCCCCACTTAGCCCCCAAGTAGCTGTAACTACAGGCATGCACCACCATTCCCCGCTAATAATGTTTGCTTTTTTTTTTTTTTTTTTTTTTTTGGTAGAGATGGAGTTTCACCATGTTGCCCAGGCTTGCGTTAAACTCCTGAGCTCAAGCAATCTGCCCACCTCGGCTTCCCATAGTGCTGAGATTATAGGCATGAGCCACCATGCCTGTCCACTGATCTTTTTTATATATTGCTGGATTTGATTTGCTAATATTGTATTGAAGGTTTTCATTAGAAACTAGAGGGAGTATTGGTCTGTGGTTTTCTTTTCTTATGACGTCTTTGGTCTGGCTTTGGGATTAGGAAAATACTGGCTTCATAGAAAAGTTAGCAAGTGTTCCTTCTTTCTCTGTTTCCTCAAAGAGTTCATGGAATATTGACATTATTTATCCTTTAAATATTTCATCGAGTTCTCCAGTGAAGCTGTCTGTGCCTGAGTGTTTCTATGTGAGAAAATTTTAAATTACTAATTTGATTTTTTTCTTATTATAGATTTATTAACATTTTCTACTTTTCCTTGAAAAGTAGCTAGCTTACTTCAATGATTTGGGTGTTTCTAGAAATTTATATATTGCATCTAAGTTGCCTAGTTTGTTTCTTGCGTTTCCTTACAATCTTATTAATTTCTGCAGGGCAGTGATTATATGCCCTCTTTAAACCCAGATTTTGATTATCTGTGTCATCTTTTTTCCCCTGGTCAATACATCTTACAGTTTAACAATTTTATTGACCTCTACAAAGAATTAACTTATTTACCTGGATTTTCTATGTTTTTCTCTTTATTTTATGTACTACACACTAGCAGTTATTATTAATTTTCTTTGAGTTTAGTTTAAATATATAATCTCACTACTTTTGGTATCATTGTTTCTAATGTGAAATAAACTTTAATCTTGCTGTAGTTCCACTGAATATATGTTCTTTTTCTCCTGCAGCACTGAAGATTTTTCTGTTTTTATATTTCAACAGTTTGATTATGATGTGTTTATGTGTGGATCTCTATGACTCTTGTCAACTTAAATCTGTTATTGATTGCCTCCAGTAAATTTTTCATTTCAGTTATGTACTTTTCAACTCCAGATTTTTTCATTATATTTTATAATTTCTATCTCATTATTGATATTCTATATTTCATTAATTATCATCATACTTTCCTTTAATTCGTTAGACATGATTTTCTTTAGTTTTTTGAACCTATTGCTTGGAAGTCTTTAGTCCAACATCTGAATTACCCTAGAGTTTCTGTTGACTGCCTTTATTCTCCCTGTGGATGGACCATACTTTCCTGGGATTTTGTTTGTGTGTGTGTCTTATAATTTTTTGCTTAAAGTTGAATTTGGGGTAATATATTATCGCAACCCTGGAGTCTGAATTTACACCCCATCCCTCATCCACCAAAGGTTGCTGCTGTTGATGGTTTTGTTTGCTTTTTATATTTTGTTTTTTGTTAAATGTCTTACTTGGGCTAGTTCTGTGGCGTATATCTCCCCTGAAGTGTGTGGCTACTAAAGTGTCTGCTCAGTTTTTTCTCTTTTTAATCCTTAATTTTCTTTTTTATACTAGTTTTCAGGGCCTTATGATAACCCAATGATAAATAGATAACTGGGTTCCTCTTTGGTCTCTCTTGAGCGTCTGCACAGCATTTGCACAGTCCCTTGGGAATATCTTGCTCCCAGATTTCCCTTTTTTACTTTTAAATGTTTTACTGCTTGCCGAACTAGTATCACTGCCTTAAGTGGCTGTGATAGTGGCCTCCCAATTTTTGGGCCACGAGGCTTACTATTGGTTTTGACAGTGCTCCTGGTCATTGGCTTTTTTGTAGAGCTCCAGACCATATCAGTGGCCTCTGCTGGCAGCAAGACGGCTGGTGCTCATGACTATGAAGCTTGTTGGTGATCTGAGTGATTACAAGTTAAAATGGCACAGATTACACTATTCTTACTGAGGTTTGGTAGTTTTCTTGGATGAGCAATTTTTTATTTGTTATATGCCTTCAGTTAATTTACAGAGTTCTGAAATTCTTTTTGACAAGTTTTCCCAGTTTTACTTTTATGGAGAGACTACTTACAAGGTTCTTGCTCTACCATTCCAGAAGTCTGATTTTCTCCCTTCATTGCTTTGTACATCTGTATTTTCCTTTCCATTTCTACTTCCACTGTTTACCTCAAATCTTTATCATTTTCCTGAACACTGCAAAGACCTTCCAACTACATTATCTCTGCCTTCAACCTCTGGATGTCTGACTCCTTATACTCTCATTTCTGTCAGAGTAATATTTTAAAAATCTATATAGTAGATATTTCTGTCACCCACTGCTCCAGCAAACCCCAAAGAATACCCTCATTGCCATTTAATCAATGCAAATTCTTTAATAATCTACCCAATACCTTTTTCTAATTATTTGGTCTCAATTTGGCTTTTTATGTTTTATGTCCCCTCGCCACATGCACTCTATACTTCAACATCACTGGACTATTTTCAAGTCTTTGAATATTACATTTATATTCATGAATTTATAGCTTTGTGTTTTATCTTCACCTTTGAGTAGGGTTTATCCCTACCTACAAAATACTCTAATTTCTTTGCAATTGAATTTGCACATGCTATTCTGAGCATCTTCTGATATTCTAACTTTTTCTGATCCTCACTCAAAATTTCTCTCTCCTTTCACTCCCATAGTAATTAGCTAATATTGTATCATGACATTTTAAGGTCAGCCTTGCATTTTCTTTAGTTACATAATTAGATTAAGAGCAAGGACTATGTCTTATTTTTACATCATTAGAACTCAGAGTGTCTAGAATACAGTATATAATCAATAGCCATTTACTTATTGAATAAGGGATAGGGAAAAGGTTTAAGAGAATTGCAGCTGTGGTATCTGTGAGCTATTCTGCTTGGTCTTAACTGAAGTCACGAAACTAGACGATATGACCCTGATATGTCTTCTAGGACTCGGTGATCTTACAGATACGTGATTTAAGACTTCCGTGGTATTCATGCTTAACGAAATTGAAAACTAAGTATTTCTATAGACATACTGGAGATCAGTGACTAGAACAAATTGGAAAAGCAAAAACGACAAATGATTGAACCTCAGAGAATAATTTCAGTTGCTGAAAGGGAGGAAGATCTATCTACAGTGGTTAGATGAGACAAAAGACTTATCACCCTCAATGAATGTCATCAATAAAGGAAAACATTCTTGGCTGGGTCCAAATACCTGTAATCTCAGCACTGTGTAAGGCTGAGGTGGGAGGATCACTTGAGCCCAGGAGTTTGAGACCAACCTGGGCAACATGGCAAGACCCAGTCTCTACCAAAAAAAAAAAAAAAAAAAAAAAAAGCCAGGCATGGTGGCATTTGCCTGTAGTCTGAAGCAGGTGGATCACTTGAGCCCAGGGATGTTGAGGCTGCAGTGAGCTGTGATTGAGTCACTGCACTCCAGCTGGGACACAAAAAGTAAGACTCTGTCTCAAGAAAAACAAATTAATTAAAAAAAGAAAATGTTTGGTGGGAGTTTTTTCTATGCAAAATATTCCGCCAGAGATTTTGACTAGCAAATGTGTATGTTCTACCATATCCTCATCTAGAAGAGGACCTTTCATATAGCTAGCCATGACAGATAATAGATAGTAACGAATGAAAATGAATACATGAGTAAGTGAATGCTGTGGCCCACAAGAAAATTATGGTCAAGTCAAGAAGTTGGAAAACATACCTAAAAAGTAAAGATCAGTAAAAAGTAGTACATATAAATGCTTGATACTGTACTTTAGACATTTAGGGTTTCAGAAGAGAAGGAAGTTATAGCAAACATAATATTTGGAGAAATTTTTATGTATAGGTGGCACTTATGCTGAGGTACATGGACAGAAAGGTGGGTGGGCACTCCTGAAAGAAAAGGCCACAGGGTCTTTGCCTAGTGTGGGACCTTATCAGAGTTTGATTCTCAGATTGATTATAAGTGGAGAGAGACAAGAAGTAAGGAACCAGTTAGGAGGCTACTACAGCAGTACATAATCCAGAAGACACAAATAGGCAAAGAAACAGGGACAAAGATGTTTATTGTGATACTGTTTATGGCAATTAAAAAATTAAAGACCATGTAAATGTCTATATAAATTGTAGTACACTCATGGAAGGAGGTAGATCTGCACATACTGACATGAGATGTCTATGATAGTTTAAGTTTGAAAAGTTATTGTATAACATATATACATTGCATAGTGCTGATTTTAGAAAATAAATGATTTAAAATACTAAGAGTATCTGTGCCTTATGTATTGTATATGGAACAGGGTCTGAAAACCTACACGTAGAGAGATAAGTTTACCATTAGACACATTGAGATTTTTCAAAAGTGTGTGCCTGAAGATGTTGCTGTAGCCAGATTCTATATCTCACCTGGGTCTCATTGATGGCTTCCTTACAAGAGTTTTTTTGAGGAAGGACATTTTCCTATTTGAGCGTGAAAATATCTTTGGTTCCTTGATAATTTCCACTTTAAAATCTAAAAGAAAAAAAATCACTAAGTTGGAGAACACTATATTATAAGCAATGAAAAGAGAAAAAGTAGCAAGGACATTTTTCAGACATTAAGTTCATGTGAAAAAACCACTGTCCCCACAACTGCTGCCATCTCAGGTCATTAGTGTTAAGAACAGACTTAGGGATGACTGATACCCCTGACATGAACATCAGTCCCGGTTATGTTACCTAAGTATGTTGGCCTTTAGGTCTAGCGCCCACCTTCCTCAGACAGATTGTCTCTCTCCTCGTTACATTAGTTAATGCCAAATGTCAGGCCTCCTCCGATCAGCTGTTTTTACTAGACCATACTCCACATGACATTCTGTCTTCCTCGACACTTCTATTATCCTACCCTAAATCTTTCCACTTGTCCCCTGGAATCCCTGCTTTGTAATAAGCAAACTTTCACAGATTGTTGACTTCTTCTTTAAGAGTTCCCTCCATCTTCTTGTTTTAATAAAAACCATTTTCTTTCCCAAGGATGCTGCTTCCCCTGTAAGCTTCTCAAATGATATTCTAGCACACCATACAAGTTCAGAATGGGTGTCTGGTTCCCTATTGCCATTTAGAAACCATTATTCTCTCGCATATATCAAAACATCATTATTGCCTGGGCACAGTGGCTCATGCCTATAATCCCAGCATTTTGGGAAGCCAAAGTGGGAGGATCACTTGAGGCTGGGATGTTAAAATCAGTCTGGACAACACAGTGAGACCCCATCTCTAATTAACTGGGTGTGGTTGTGTGCACCTGCAGTCCTAGCTACCTGGAAGGCTCAGGCAAGAAGATCAGTTGAGCCCAGGAGTTTGAGGCTGCAGTGAGCTATGATGACACCATTGCATTTCAGCCAGGTCAACAGAGTAAGACTCTGTCTATAAAAATAATTTTAAATAATAAAAACAAAACATTATTATTGAAGAACAATAGATTTCATGAATTTCAGTATTATAAGTGCCCTTTGCGGTTGATGTTGTAGAAGAAAACATAGACTATGAACTCATCAAAGGTATAGATGGTGTGTTACTCATCTGACTTATAGAAATTAGAACATGACCTAGTTATATAGTTATTGTTTTAAAACAATTTTTAAATAGAATGTACCCACACAGGAAATTTGTGTGTAGCTTGGCAATACCTTCAGAAAGCATACAAAAAGTATTAAAAGCAATAGAAATATATGTTGGATCTAAACAAATGCAACTAAGTGAAAAAATAAAATCTAGACTATGGAAGACCAGATATAAAATAAAAATGAAACAAAACCAAAACCCTCCCAATACAAAACACCTAGACATACTGGATAAAAATAATACGCTTTCCAAGTGAAAGTAAATTTATAAAAAATTAAGACAAAACAACATCAATATATAGAGGTTAGAAACAAGGAGGATGCTAAAAACCAGGAATGTCAGTTTATAACAATACTTTCACCACCCTAAAGGCATTTCCAGTGTTAAAGTCACAATGGGACACAAGACAAAGCCATAGGTCTTTAGCAAATGGGCAAAACATTGGACATAGCTTTTATTCTTAAGACATTTGACAATTATGTAAACAAATTGCTACTGGGGAATTTAGCAGAGCTTTTGGCAGATTCTCAGGGCAGAAGGGGGCAAAAATTACAAAACAGCAAAGGAGAAGAGGCCCTGATAAACACCCCAAGCTTTCAGTTGGAACTCCAAAGAGTAAAGAAAACAAGAAATAGCTCATCATAAAGGGAATGACAACTAGCTTTGAAACAACTTAATCCCTGGGTAAATTAAGGTTATTTGGATGCTACTAGTTTAGTGTATGTCAGAAGTAAAAATCCTCTCTGGAGGAAAATAACTTCATCCAGAGGTTCAAACTGGCTCTACAAATTTTCACCAATGATGTTCATAAATCAAGCAGAAATAACAAGATATTTTAAAAGACTTCTCCAAAAACCAAGGGAGGGGGGAAATGGTACTTGAAATAAGCACTGAAAATTCAAATATAAACTTTAAAGTGACTATTGTTAGTATAGTTCAAGTAATTATAAGATAAAAAGAAAAATATCAAAATAGATACTATTATAAAAAATGGAAATTCTAGAAATAAAAAGTTTAATGATTACAAGTAAGAAAAGTAATAACTAGCAGATGAGTTGAATGACAGATTATACACAACTAAAGAGAAAATTGTTGAACTAGGAGTTAGATGCAAAGGACATATCCAGACTGAAACACACAGAGGAGGAAAAATAAAAAATACAGAAAAAAGTATACAAAATACACTTAAAAAGTCAAAAATATGTAAAATAAAATTATCAGGATAGATGGAATGGAGCAGGAAAAATACAAAGAGATAACTGAAAAGTCCCTAAAACTGACAAAAGATATCTAGTCCAGAAGTTCCAAAGCTACAAGCAGCATAAAACCTGAGGCATATTATAGTAAAGAAAAGGGGGAAAAAAGAACTATTTTCTTCTACTAAGCAATGTCAATGAAAACTGACAGATGACTCCTCAAATTGAAGTAAGGAAGCCAACAGACAATGGGATAACATTTTCAAAGTGTTAATAGGAAACAACTCCAAGAAGAATTCTACATCCAGAAATTATATTCTTCAGAAATAAAAGCAAAATAAAGACATTTTTCAGATGAACACTAAAGGAAATATCAAAGGGTGTTCTTTAGACATAAAAAGAATTTCTAGATGGCAATTTGGGGGAGCAAAAATCAATGAAAAAGAAAGAAAAAGGTAAATATGTGAGTTAGCCTAAATAAATATTGACTCATAAAACAATAATACATATTCATTAGAAATACTGGTTTACATCAAACTCCAGTATGTCAGGGATGCATTTGAAAATCGATATGGTAATCTCTAAAAGAAGAAGAAAACACCTTACTAGATAAAAAATACAGAAATTATTGACCTACCCCCCCCCATCTTAATCTAAAAGAAAATGAAAAGGAAAGAAAAAGAAATATAGAACAGAAGGGACAAATAAAAAATAGTAACACAGAGTACCAAAATGGCAGCATGGAAGGATGCTGGCTTCACTCTCCACCCACCACAACCCAGAAAAACAAAAACAAATGGACAATGCTAAGATTGTTGCCAGAAATATCCTGGAACTCAAATATAATATGAGACAGTTCCCAGGGATGCAGAGAAGTGAAAAAACTCTGAGCAGATGGTAAGAGAATTGGACTTCCACATCTGAGACACCCCTCCCCACATTATGCCCAGCAACAAGTACATGGAAAATTTTCCCCCAACTTGCTGTTTCTACCGTGGAAAAAGTGAGATTGAGGTTTAAAACCAGCTTCTCCACCATCTTGGGTTTTCTGGCAGGGGAAACATCTTCATGGGAAGAACTCAGAGTGCCTGAAGGGAAATTTGTTCCTGAGGACAGGCAAAGCGGGGAGGTGGGACCACCATCCCCAGTTCTGGAAACTCTGCTCTATAAATCAGTCAAAGGAGACATCAAATTAGAGTGATTGTTCAGCAACATCACACTGTAGGAGGTTTGTCCCACAGGTCCCATAGGCACAAACCCCTAACTAGCCTTCCCGCACTGCCAGGATATTCCCTTTGGGATCCCCTCCATTTGGGAAGAGCAGTGCTCCAATCCTTTACTAGAACTGAGGCAATTCTGAGGTTTAGATACCTCCTAGAGCTGAAAAGGAGGGTGTGACCTAGCAGGTCAGCTTGGGCTACATGGTGAGACCTTATCTCTATTTTAAAAAAAAATTAGCTGGGTATAGTGGTGCTTGCCTGTAGTCCCAGCTACTTGGGGGGTGGAGGCAGGAGGATCACTTGAGCCCAGGAAGTTGAGATTGCAGTGAGCCATGTTTGTACCACTGCACTCCAGTCTGGGTGATAGAACAAAACTCCATATCAAAACAAACAAGCAACAAAAAAAATCCTCTAAGCAAATATATTCAATAAAAAACAAAACAAGCCAGACAGAGAAGACTGGAATAAATAACCCTTTAATGCAAAGACACATATGTAGACCCACAAGAAACAAGAGCAAACAGAGAACCACAATCTTCCTTTCCCAGGACCAAAACAAGGAACCTGAAAATAACACTAAGGAGATGGTGATATGTGAGCTCTCTGACCAAGAATTCAAAATAGCAGTTTTAAGAAAACTCAGTGATCTCCAAGATAACACAGAAAAACAATTCAGAAATCCATTGAAGAAATTTAACAAAGAAGTTGAAATAATAAAAAGAAACTAAACAGAAATCTTGGGACTTAGAAATACATTTGCTGAACTGAAAAATTCATTAGAGGCTCTCAAAGCAAAATGGATCAAGGAGAGGAAAGAACCAGTGAGTTTGAAGACAGTCTATTTTAAATACACAGTCAGAGGAGAAAAAAGAAGAAAAAGTATAAAAATCAACAAAGTTTGCCTACAAGATATAGAAAGTAATTTCAAAAGAGAAAATTGAATTACTCGTGTTTGAGAAGGACTTGAGCAAGAGCAAGGGATAGAAGATTTATTTAAAAAACAATAATAATTGAAAACTTTGCAAAACTTGAGAAAGAGATAAATATCCAGGTACAGGAAGGTCAGAGAACACCAAACAGATTTGACCCAAATAAGACTACCCCAAGGACTATAATAATCAAACACCTAAAAGTCAAGGACAGAGAGAAAAATACAAATAAATAAATAAATAAATAAATAAATAAATAAATAAAAACCAGAAATAGAAAAGAGGCAAATAGTATATAAGAGACCTCCAGTTCGTCTAGTAACAGACTTCTCGATAGAAATCATACAGACCAGCAGGAAGTTGAACAAGATTTTCAAAGTGCTGAAAGAAAAACACTGCCATGCAAGAATGTTGTATCCGGAAAAGTTATCCTTCAACTATAAAGGAGAGGTAAAGTCTTCCCTAGACAAACAAAAGCTGAAAGAATTCACTAACACTAGACTCGTTTTACAAGAAGCACTAAAGGGAATTCTTTGATCTGAAAGAAAAAAACACTAACATGAAAAGAAAACTTAAAAAAGCAAACAAATGAAAAAACATTTGAAGGTATGAAACGCACTGATAAAATTAAGTACACAGACAAACCCAGAATACTTTAATACTATAATTGTGGTGTTCAACCCACTCATAACTTAGTATGAACCCAAAAGGCAAAACTATCAAAAATGGTAACAGCTACAGAAACTGTTAAAACATTAGTAATAAGTAAATTAAGATAACTGAAGTCAAACTGTGGTAGGGATGGAGTTAAAGTGTAAAAGCTTTAAAAAAATACTTTCCTTGTTTTTATTCTTTATGATCTAAGATAGATTAACTTCTTTATAAAATAACATATCTATAAGATGTTTTTTGTAAGCCTTATGGTAACCACAATGCAAAAATCTATAATACATTCACTAAAAATCAAATGCAACAAATTAAAACATACTACAAGAGAAAATCACTTCACCACAAAGAAAGACAGTAAGAAAGGAAAAAAGGAAGAAAGGAGTTGTAAAACAACCAGAAAAATAAGCAACAAAACGGCAGTAGTAAGTCCTTACTTATTGATAACACTGAGTGTAAATGAGCTCAATCCTGCAATTAAAAGGTAGAGAGTGGCTAAACAGATAAAGAAACAATACCCAACTATATGCTACCTGCAAGAAATTCACTTCACCCATACAGATGATATGGACAGGAGATAGAGACGGGAAATACTGGGTAGAAGAGGGCAGTTCCCTGGCAAAGGGCCCACTCCCAAGCCTGGAAACCCACGACCCTAAATGGGAACAGGCATTTCTGGTTTTGTGCCCAAATGTTGCCTTCTGGCCTGCCACCTCTCTCTTTCCTGTGGGTAAAGGAATATTGGCTGTTTCCCTTCACGGAGGCCTAGCCATCACAGAGGACTGAAGTAAATCCCTGGGGCAACAAAGGCATCATTTGTTGCTGGAAGACTCCAAGACTGAACTCCATCAGCCAGGACACCTGGACTTTGCTGTGCTCTCTCTTCTTTCACGGTTTGAAATGGCTCCTATCTCTTCTTTTATAATGTAAAGGATTTTGCTACAGACTGTGGCAATGACATTAAATAGAATGAGCATTTGGCCCAGCCATCAGAGGTGCAATTCAGAACGATGTGGTTTCTGTTTGGTGCGACCCTGAAGCCCAACCCACGGCCACAGGGTCCCACGCACAGTGGCTCCTCTCCTTATCCCCTCCCCTTCTGGCTAGGGCACCTGGGCGAGTCTGCAGCATGTACCGGCTGCGCCCAATGGCCACGGGTGCGGGGGCGGGGCGGGGGTAGAAAAAAACCACGGCTGCCGCTGGGACCCTGCGTAGGCAGCTGGCCAGTGCCTCCTGTTTGCCTTGCCAGCAGAGCCATTCCCCCCATGGCTGAAGGATCCTCACTGGTCTAAACTGGGGGAAAGATACAATAATTAAAGGAACTCATTTGCTCAAAGCAAGAAGTTCTCCCTCCACCCCCTCTGTCTCTCTCTCTGTCTCTCTTTTCCTTTTTTTTTAGTACTTTAAACTGTTTTCTTTTTTTTTTCTTTCCTTCCCCCATGCACTCTGCTTATGATAGGGAGGAGCAACCCCTGTTGACTGATAACTGCAAATTCACCAGGGCCCATTTGAGACTTAAACAGATCCATGCAGCCTCTGAAATAGTTTTTTTGTCCCAAACTCGATTCCAGGCTCCAGGTTGCGGCCCTAGAAAGGAAAACCAGATCTGAGGGATTCAAAGCCAGGCAACAGGCACAATGTAAATGGGCAAGACCAATTCCTGCCGACTAAATCCCTGCTTCATGAAAGGAGGCCATGCTCTATGGCATAGATAAGGCCCAGGGAACCCAAAGTTGCCAACAGTAGTGGGATGGAGACATAAGTGAATGCAGACAATTCCTATTCTCTAGGCCCTCCCTGCTTCATGGGTGCAGGCTGCAGTGACACCCATGGGTGGCGCCTGCCATGGTTACTGGGACTCAGTGACACCCATGGGTGGCGCCTGCCGTGGTTACTGGGACTCGGGGACGAAAAGATGGAAGAGAAAGGAGGACTCCCTGTTTTCTCTCTCCCTTACATCCTGAGTTTTCACTGAAAGAAGGAAAGGAAATGAGAAACACTTCTATTTTCCTGTCTTTCAAAATGGGCAACCTGCTCTCTTCACCACCCCCAGCTTATACTCCTCTGGAGTGTATCCTGAACCTCTGGGACTGCTTTGACCCTCGGAATCTGGAGGAAAAAATGCCTCATATCCCTCTGCACAAAAGTTTGGCCAAATTATGAAGGATTGGCTTGGTCTCAGGAAGGAACCACTCATTTCGACACCATCTGGCGGTTGGACCTTTTCTGTAGAAAAGGTCCTATCCTGCTTCAGTCTCATGCTTGCCCCCTCCTAGAAGTCCTCCCTGTAGACCCCCAGTCTCACTCTTGCCCTCCAGCAGATGCCTGGTGAATTTGGTTTTAAAAAGATCCAAGTCCCCTTCTCTCTACAGGACTTGAAGCAAATTAAGGGGGATCTTAGCAGGTTTCCAGATGACCCCGACAGATATATAGAGGCTTTCCAGAATTTAACCCAAATATTTGCACTCTCCTGGAGAGACGTGATGTTACTTTTGAATGGACCCTGAGGAACACTGAGAAGCAGGCCACTCTGCAAGCGGCAGAGAGATTTGGGGATAAGCTTTGTATCACATATAGCATCAGGGAAGGGGGCAAACTTCATCCAACTGGAAGAGAAGCAGTACAAGTGAATGACCCTAAATGGGATCCCAGTGATGAGATGGGAGACTAGAAGAGGAGACACTTTCAGGTATGCATAATGGAAGGCTTACGCAGGACGAGGACCAAGCCTCTCAATTACAGCAAGCTATCCATGATACACCAGGGATTTAATGAAAATCCCACTGCAGGCTGGGCATGGTAACTCACGCCTGTAATCCCAGCACCTTGGGAGGCCGAGGTGGGTGGATCACCTGAGGTCAGGAGTTCAAGACCAGACTGGCTAACATGGTAAAACACCATCTCTACAAAAATACAAAAATTAGCCGGGCATGATGGCAGGTGCCTGTAATCCCAGCTACTCAGGAGGCTGAGGCAGGAGAATCATTTGAACCCAGGAGGTGAAGGTTGCAGTGAGCCAAGATCGCGCCATTGCATTCTCATCTGAGCAACAGAGCGAGACTCTGTCTCAAAAAAAAAAAAAAAAAAAAAAAAAAAAAAAAAAAGAGAGAGAGAGAGAGAGAGAAAAGAAAATCCCATTGCTTTCTTAGAGAGGCTAAGAAGGGCCTTGGTAAAGTACAGCTCTCTATCTCCTGATTCTGTCAAGTGACAGCTAACCCCAAAGGATAAATTTATTATTCAGGCAGCCCCTGATACAAGGAAGAAGTTGCAGAAACGGGCCCTGGGATCAGATAGTACTTTGGAGAACCTCCTGGAAGTGGCTGCCTTAGTCTTTTACAATAGAGACAGGGAGACACAAGAAAGAGGCAGAAGCTTTAAGGGTCACCATGCAAGTCCGCAAACCCCAGAATTCCCAGAATGCATCTGTTAACTGCTACAGATGTGGCAAGAATAGTTATCTCTCTTCTAAAGTATGACTGCTCCCGTACAAGGTTTAATTTCTTTCACTAGGGTAAAACAGCTTGGGGTACAAGTTGTTAGTATATTTCACTTCTTACTTCTGTAGTCTTTGGCACTAGATTCTTTCCTTGTATAATACACATGTTTAACCCATGCGTACTTAACCTTATAAAACTTGTTTTTTCTCTCTCGCCTAGGCTATCAAACTCCAAATGGTCAGGCAACCAGAGCCTTGGATGATGGCTTCGTTTTTCCAGAGACCCTTAGATAGATCTGGGAGGAATCTGACTTCTGATTTCCCCAAAACAATGCCCCTGTCAGCAGGAAGTAGCTAAGATTGGTCATCATCCATATTCTAATGGCAGTTAGATGTGCCTCTTCAGAGGGGGAAAACAATATGGACTGGAGATAGGGAAATACTGGGCTGAAGAGGGCAGTTCCCTGGCAAAGGCCCTACCCCTAGGCCTGGAAACCCACATTGCTAAATGGGAACAGGCATTCCTGTTTTCGTACCCAAATGTTGCCTTTTGGCCTGCCATGCCCCGCCCCCCGTCCTGTGCCCATATAAACCCCAAACCCCAGGCTCCATGGGCAGATAAACAGAAGAGCAGAGGAGCAGAAGAGTAGCACAGCAGAGAAGGAGAGGAGAGAAGTAGCACCAGAATGTTGAGAGGAGTTCAGCTGGGGACAGTCAGAAGATCAGCCATGGGGTAGCCAAACTCCAGGGGAAGATCATCTCCCCACTCCATCCCTTTTTCACTTCCACCTCCATTCTGCTGAGAGCCATCTCCATCATGCACCATCCTTCAAATCTGTGTGTGCCCTGATTCTTGCCGGACACCAGACAAGAACCCAGGTACAAAGAGGGCACTGAGCTGGTTAACACTTAAGCTGTCTCTGGACGGTAGAGCTAAAACGGCACTGTGGCGCACCCACTGGGGCTCTGATAATTGCAGGAACCCACCTGTCAAAGCTACTGTGGGGCTGGAGGCCAGAAGTGCTCGCCCTGGCTCCTGCACCTGCCTGTCTGCATGCCCCTCCTTCTGTAAGGGGTTTGAGCATGCAGCAGCCGAACAGATGAGCCACACCCCTGTTGCACCTTCTGCAGTGGGGCCGGGGGGTGGGGCCGTCAGGGAACTCTCCCATTTCACATATACAGACTGAAAGTGGGGGGATGGAAAAAGATATTCCATACAAGCAGAAATAAAGAGGTAAGAATAGCTATACTTACATCATATAAAATAGACAACAAATCAAAGACTATAAAAAGAGACAAAGAGAGTCACTATATAGTAATAAAGAGGTCAACTTAGCAAGAGGATACAACAATTATAAATATCTATGTGCCTAACACCAAAGCATCAAAGTACTAATAGATGTAAAAGGAGAGAAAGACCGTAATACAATAATAGCAGTGTTAGAACGGATAAACAAATCCAGTAAAGTTTCAGGATACAAAATCAACATACAAAAATTAGTAGCATTTGTATACACCAACAGTGAACAATCTGAAAAGTAAAAAGGAATCCCATTTATAATAGCTACAAAAATATAAAATATATAGGAATAAATTTAACCAAAGAAATGAAAGATCTATACAAGAAAAATTACAAAATGCTGATGAAAGAAACAAAAAAGAAGATATACACAAACGAAAGGTTACTCCATGCTCATGGATTGGAAGAATTAATACTGTCGAAATGACAATACTATCCAGAGTAATTTATAGATTCATCCTATCAAAACACCAATCACATTCTTCAGAGAAATTTTTTTAATCCCACAATTTATATGAAATCACAGAAGACCCCCAAATAGCCAAAGCAATCCTAAGCAAAAAGGACAAAGCTAGAAGCATCATACTACTTGGTTTCAAAAGTTACTACAAAGCTACAGTAACCAAATCAGCACCATGGAAACAGATACATAGATCAACGGGACAGAACACAGAGCCCAGATACAAATCCATGCCTTTACAGCCAACTCATCTTCAACAAATGTGCAAAGAAGATACAATGGGGAAATTACAGTCTCTTCATTAAATGGTGCTAAGAAACCTATATAACTGGACAGGCACAGTGGCTCACACCTGTAATTCCAGCACTTAGGGAGGCCGAGGTGGGCAGATCACCTGAGGTCGGGAGTTTGAGACCAGCCTGACCAATATGGAGAAACCCCATCTCTACTAAAAACACAAAATTAGCTGGGCATGGTGGTGCATGCCTGTAATCCCAGCTACTTGGGAGACTGAGGCAGGAGAATCTCTTGAACCCAGGAGGCAGAGGTTGCGGTGAGCTGAGATTGCGCCACTGCGCTCCAGCCTGGGTAACAAGAGTGAAACTCTGTCTAAAAAATAAATAAATAAATAAATAAATAAATAAAAAATAGAAAAGAAAGCTGGATAACTGTATGGAGAAGAATGAAACTAGACCTCTATCTCTCATTGTATACAAAAATCAAATAAAAATGTATTAAAGACAAAAATCTTCTAAGACCTGAAACATTGGGGAAATGCTCCAGGACATTCGTCTGGGCAAAGACTTTTTGTGTAAGACCTCAAAAGCACCAGCAACCAAAATAAAAATATGCAAATAGGATTACATCCTAAAATTTATTCACAGTAATGAAAACAATTATCAAAATAAACAGGCAACACATAGGCTGGGAGAAAATATTTGCAGACTACCCACCTGAAAAGGGATTCATAACCAGAATATATAAGAAGCTCAAACAACTCAACAGCAAACCAAATAATCCAATTTAAAAATGGGCAAAAAATCTGAATAGACATTTCTCAAAAGAAAACATACAAATAGTCAACAGGTGTATGAAATAATGCTCGACATCACTGATCATCAGTGAAATGCAAATCAAAACTATGACAGCCAGGCGCAGTCACTCACGCCTGTAATCCCAGCACTTTGGGAGGCCCAGGTGGGTGGATCACCTGAGGTCAGGAGTTCAAGACCTGCCTGACCAACATGGTGAAACCTCGTCTCTACTAAAAATACAAAATTAACTGGGTGTGGTGGTGGGCGCCTATAATCCCAGCTACTTAGGAGGCTGAGGCAGGAGAATCACTTGAACCCGGGAGGCAGAGGTTGCAGTGAGCCAAAATCACACCATTCCACTCTAGCCTGGGCAACAAGAGCGGAAACTCCATCTCAACAACAATAACAACAACAACAACATCCAACAAAAATAACAACAGCAACAAAACTACAATGAGATATGATCTCATCCTAGTTAAAATGGCTTTTTATCAAAAAGACAGAGTAACAGATGCTGGTGAGATTGTGTAAAAAGGAAAACACCTGTACATTGTCGGTAGGAATGTAAATTAATACAGCCAGTAGGAAAATAGTATGGAGGTTTCTCGGAAAATTAAAAATAGAACTACCATATAACACAGCAATTCTACTACTGGGTATGTATTTTAAAGAAAGAAAATCAACATATCAAAAAAAACATCTGGGCCGGGCATGGTGGCTCACACTATCAGCACGTTGAGAGGCTGAAGTGGGTGGATTGTTTGAGCCCAGGAGTTCGAGATCAGCCTGGGCAACATGCCAAAACCCCATCTCTAAAACAATAAAATAATTAGCCGGGTGTGGTGGCATGTGCCTGTGGTCCCAACTACTCGAGGAGGTTGAGGTGGAAGAATTACTTGAGTCCAAGAGGTCAAGGCTGCCGTGAGCCATGATTGCACCACTGTACTCCAGCCTGAGTGACAGAGGGATCCTGTCCCAAAAAGGAAAAAAGAAATCTGCACTCCAATGTTCATTGTAGTACTATTTACAATAGCCAAGATATGAGATCAACCTAAGTAATCATCAAAAGATGAATGGATAAAGAAAACATGGTACATATACTCAATGGAATATTATCCAGCCACAAAAAAGAATGAAATCCTGTCTTTTGCAGCAACATGAATGAAACTGGAGGTCATTATGTTACGTGAAATAAGCCAAGCACAAAAAGACAAATATCATATGTTCTTACTCATATGTGGGAGTTAAAAAGGGATTTCATGAAGACAAGGAGTATGATTGGTGGTTACCAGAGGCTGCAAAGATTAGGGGGAAGGAGGAAAGAAAGAAATTGATTAATGAGTATAAATATGTGGTTTGATAGAAGAAATGAGACCTAGTGTTAGAAAGATGAGCAAGGTGAGGCCAGGCGCGGTGGCTCACACCTGTAATCCCAGCACTTTGGGTGGCCAAGGCAGTCAGATCACCTGAGGTTGGGAGTTCGAGACCAGCTTGGCCAACATGGAGAAACCGTGTCTCTACTAAAAATACAAAATTAGCCGGGCATGGTGGCACATGCCTGTAATCCCAGTACTTGGGATACTGAGGCAGGAGAATCGCTTGAACCCGGAAGGTGGAGTTTGCAGTGAGCCGAGATGGTGCCATTGCATTCCAGCCTGGGCAACAAAAGCGAAACTCTGTCTCAAAAAAAAAAAAAAAAAGAGAAAGATGAGCATGAGCAGGGTGAATATAGCAATATAGCTTACAACAATCTATTATATATTTCAAGCTAGCCAGAAGAGAAGAATGTTAATGGTTCCAGTGCAAAGAAAAACAAATATTTAGGGTGATGGATCTCCCAAGTATACCAATTTTATCTTTACAAATTATGTGAATGTGTTTAATTGTCACATGTACCCTGAAACTATGTACATCTATTACAGCAGCGTTAAAAAAAAACTTGAAATGGTAAGGTAGCATTTTAAACCCAATGTAGGAGTAATAATATCAAATGTAATTGGACTAAATATGCTTACTAAAAGGCAATTGTCAGATTGGATTTAAATGGAAACAAAAATATAAGAAACAAGATTAGGCTTAAAAGGGGCTTAGCTTAAATATAAGAACAAAGGGATATTAAACAATAAAAAGATGGGGAAAATGGTAATGACTATTCAAATGGAGACAAAGACTATAAAGCAGGAAGTGTTATTAGAGAAAAATAATTATTCTAGCAGGGGTCTGTAATTCCAAATTTGCTTGCATCTAACAATGTAGACTCAAATAAAGCAAAAAGTGAAAGTACTAAAAAGATAAATGAAAAAATCCAGAGTGGGAGATTAGTAATGTCTCTTCTAACTGATAGAAATGAAAACGAAAACTATCAGTAAAAATATAGAAAATGTGAATGTGCTTAGCCAAATACACCTAACTAACATATACAGAATACTGCACTCAACATTACATGTATTATAGACATTTAAATATAATGAGAGTATCACAAGTAACTTCATGTCAATATATTTGAAATGTCAAATGAAATTGCCAAATTCATAAAATATACAACATACTAAAATGGCATAAAAAGAAACAGAAAATCTAAACAGTCCTATATATTTTGAAGAGATTAAATCTGTGATTAAATTGAGATTGAGATTGAGGCAAGGGTGTCTCAACGTAATGCCACATCTATCTAAAAAGGTAATGGAAGACCTAGGAAGAGCAATAAGGTAATAAAGGAAAATCAAATATATAAATATCTTAAAAAATGAAACTCTTTATTCACAGAGGACATAATTGTGTGTATCAAAGGAATTTGCAGATGAACTTGTAGAATTAGCTAATTTAGTACAGTTTTGAAACACTGGTCTATTACATAAAAATCAATTATATTTCTATATGCCAGACAAAGTTAAAAATAAAACTTTAAAAATTTATAAGTACATCAGAAAACATCATTTATAAGTGCATCAGAAAACATCAAAGGTCTAGAAATAAATATAATAGAAAATATATAATAATATTAAGTAGAAAACTATAAAAATTATTAGTTTTAAATAGAAATTAATGAATACATGAATAAATGGAGGAATATGCCAAATCCATGGATTAAAAGATATAGCAGGAAATGATGTCACAGAAAATAGCAAAGGAGGGAGCTCCCAGACTTCATCCCTCCACAAAAGCAACTAAGGATATGACAAAAATGGTGAGAATCAGAGCTTTGGAGAATTCTTGAATCTAGTCAAGAACTTATGACAACCAGGGAAAGTCTTGGTGAAGAAGGATGAGGATGCATCATGGTAAAGAAAGTGTGGCATTTTAAATTGTCCACATACCCCCCACCCCCAATCTCCACATCAGTGGTGGCCATGATGACAGCAGCCCATATTGTAATGCAGGTTGCTAGTGCCAGAAGGCAAAATATGAATCTTATTTTCAAAAAATTGTGGTTGTTTGTTTTGACCTAAAGTTATCTGGCTCCCTGAACAACTGACACAAGGACTAGCCTTTATTTTGCCATACTTGGAGTGTTTCCAAGGCTGGGGAGGCTTCCCAAGTGAAATGACTAAAAGAATTTAAGGACACAAGTACTGACCACCACAGCTTGGGCCTAGGGACAACAGTTGGGATAGCATTTGACAGACCAAAAAGCTGGGAAAAGATGAAGTTGGGGAAGGATACATAGGGGGTAATAAGAGTTTTCAAAGCTTGTATGTATACCAGAGAATCAAGAAGTCCATATACATACCTAGAACTGGATGTATGCTCAGAAAAGGCATTAGAAGACGCCAAACTTTCACCTCTGGCTGAAATTTAGTTTCCAGGCAAGCGAGGAGTGAAGGCTAAAGAAGAGTTACATAAGTGGCCTGGCTAGCTACGTGTTGAAAGAGCATCCCAACACAGAGCCAATCTACAAAGACCGGTAATTTATTTTTTTCTTCTTTTGTTTTCTTTTTTGGCTCCAAGAATTTACGGAAACTGTCAAAACACTATATGACCACAGGCTAACAGGACTAAGACTTCAGTGGCCACATATGACAAAGAATACAGACTTTACAAAAATAGTTGAGAAAAGTCACTAAATAAACAACACCAACCCCAAAGGCAGAACAACAAATCCTGGGGAGTTTCTAATTTCCTTGGGAGAATCTAATTTCCACAATTGCTACATTATGATATTAAAAAGTCCAGTCTTCACAAAAAACTATGAGGTACACACACACACACACACACACACACACACACACACACAAAGCATGGCCCATTCACAGGAAAAAAGAACCAATGGAAATTGTCCATGAGAAGTCCAGCCATTGTACTTACTAGTCTTTAAATCGATTGTCTCAGATACGCTCAAAGAACTAAAGGAAACCATGGACAAAGAAACTTACAAATACCCGGGAGAATGATGTCTCACCAAAAGAGAGTACCAAACTGGCCGGGCATGGTGACTCACACCTGTAATCCTAGCACTTTGGGAGGCTGTAGGTAAGCGATCACCTGAGGTCACGAGTTGGAGACCAGTCTGGCCAACATGGTGAAACCCCATCTCCACTAAAAATACAAAAATTAGCTGGGCATGGTGGTGTGTACCTGTAGTCCCAGCTACTCAGGAGCCTGAGGCAGGGGAATCGCTTGAACCTGGGAGGCAGAGGTTGCAGTGAGCCAAGACTGCACCACTGCACTCCAGCCTGGGTGACAGAATGAGACTCTGTCTCAAAAAAAAAAAAGAGAGAGAGAAATTACAAAAGGTACCAAATAAAAATTGTGGGGCTGAAAAGCACGATAACTTTGTTTTTTTTTTAAATTTTAATTTTTGTGAGTACTCAGGTGTATATATTCATGGGATATATGAGATGTTTTGATACAGGCATGCAATATAGAATTGTTACATCATGAAAGATGGGGTATTCATCCACTCAAGCATCTATCCTTTGTGTTACAAACAATCCAATTATGTTCTTTTAGTTATTTAAAAATGTATGATTAAATTATTATTGAAAATAGTCACTCTGTTGTGCTATCAAATACTAGGATTTATTCATTCAAATTACTTTTTTGTACCCATTAACTATCCTTATCTCCCCCTCACCACCCTACACAACTCACCCTCCCCCAACCCCACAACTACCCTTCCTAGCCTCTGGTAACCATCCTTCTACTCTCTATCTCCATGAATTCAATTGTTTTGATTTTTAGATCCCACAAATATGTGAGAACACACGATGTTTGTCTTCCTGTGCCTGGCATATTTCACTTAACATAATGACCTCCAGTTCCATCCATGTTGTTGCACATGATTGAATAGTATCTTTTTATGGCTGAATACTATTCCATTGTGTATAGGAGCACATTTTCTTTATCCATTCATCTGGATCCATTTCTTTATCCATGTCCATCTTGATGGACATGTAGGTTGCTTCCAAATCTTGGCTATCGTTAACAGTGCTATAACAAACATGGGAGTGCAGATAACTCTTCAATAACTGATTTCCTTTCTTTTGGGTATACCCAGCAGTGGGGTTGCTGGATCTTATGATAGCTCTATTTTTAGTTTTTTGAGGAACCTCCAAATTGTTCTCCATAGTGGTTGTACTAATTTACATTGCCACCAACAGTGTGCAAGGGTTTCTTTTTCTCCACATCCTTGCCATCATTTATTATTGCCTGTCTTTTGGATATAAGCCATTTTAACTGGGGTGAGATGACATCACATTGTAGTTTCAATCTGCATTTCTCTGATCGATGATGTTGGGCACCTTGAAAAGTACATTAATTTTGAGCTAAACGAAAATAAAAACATCACATGCCAAAGCCTATGGGATGCAGTGAAAACACTGCTCAAAAAAAACCTTATAAATGCAGATATTAAAAAAGTAGATACCAAGTAAATAATCTAGCCTTACAGTTTCAGGAACTAGATAAAGAAGAGGATGCTAAATCTGTTTTTGTTGTTGTTTTTTTAGAGATGGAGTCTTACTCTGTTGCTTAGGCGGGAGTACAGTGGCGTGATCATAGCTCACTGAAGCCTCAGCTTCCTGGGCTCAAGCAATCCTCCCACCCCAGCCTCACAAGTAGCTGGGACTACAGGCATGTGCCACTACGCCTGGTTAATTTTTTAATTTTTTGTAGAGGCAGGGTCTCATTATGTGCTCAGGCTGGTCTCAAATTCCTAGGTTCAAGGTATCCTTCTGCCTTGGCCTCCAAAGTGCTGGGATTACAGGTATGAGGCACTGCACCCAGCCAAGCTAAATCTAAAACCAGCAGAAGAAAGGAATAATAAAGACCAGAATGGAGGTAAACAAAATAGGGAGCAGAAGCATCTACTCTCTGAGAGCAATAGAGACCATCAACAAAAACAACAGCTTTTTCTTTTGAAAAGATAACAAAATTGACAAACATTTAGCTAGACTTATCAAGAAAAAAGGGAAAAGAATTAAATTATTAACACCAGAAATAAAAGTGAAAATATTACAACCAAACTTACAGAAATAAAAAGGATTATAAGAGACTACTATAAACAATTTTATGGCAACAAATTAAGTAATCTAAATAAACAAAGTTCAAGAAATGCACAAACTTCTAAAACTTACCCAAGAAAAAATAAACAGTTCGAATGGGAGATTGAACCAATAATCAAGAACCACCCAACAAAGAAAAGCTCAGGACCTGATGACTTCACTAATAAATTCTACATAACATTTCAAGAAGAATTAACATCAATTCTTCTTAAACTCTGTCAAAATATTGAAGAAGAGGAGATGCTTCCTAACTCATTCTGAGGTAAGCATGATCCTGATAATAAATCAGACAAAGGCAACCCACAAAAGCTATGGACCAACATTCCTTATGGATATAGACACAAAAATCCTCAATACGTATAATGTGAACATATCAAATCCAGTAGAATATTAACAGGAGTTTACACATCAAGGCCGGACATAGTGGCTCACGCCTGTAATCCCAGCACTCTGGGAGGCAGAGGCAGGAGGATCACTTGAGGTCAGAAGTTCAAGACCATCCTAGACAACATGGTGAAACCCCATCTCTACTAAAAATACAAAAATTAGCCAGGCATAATGGCACATACCTGTAATCCCAGCTACTCCGGAGGCTGAGGCAGGAGAACTGCTTGAACCCGGGAGGTGGAGGTTGCAGTGAGCTGAGATTGCACCACTGCACTCCAGCCTGGGTGACAGAGCAAGACCTTGTCTCAAAAAAAAAAAAAGAAAGAAAGAAAGAAAGAAAGAAAGAAAGAAAGAAAGAAAGAAAGAAAGAAAGACTCAATGAAAAATAATCATCTCAATTGATGGAGAGAAAGCATTTGACAAAATCCAACACTCTTTCATGATAAAATCATCCAACAAACTAGAAATAAGAAGAAAACATCCTCAACATGATAAAGGGCAAAGTCACAGGAAACATAGTCAATGGTGAAAGGCTGAAAGTTTTGCCCCTCAGCTCAGGAAGAAGACAAGGATGCCTTCTTTCACTGTTTCTATTTAGCATTGTACTGGAAGTTCTAGCCAGAGCATTTAGCCAGAGCACTTATGCAAGAAAAGAAAAGAAAAATGTCCATATTGGGAAGGTACAAGCAAAGCTATTTTATTCAGAGGTGACATGTGACACGATCCAATGTATAGAAAATTCTAAAGAATCCACAAAATACTATTAAGCCTAGTAAACAAATCAAGCAAAGTTTTAGGATACAAGTTCGATATGCAATAATCAGTTGTATTTCTATATACTAACAATGAACAATCTGAAATGAAATAAAAATAGATCCACTTACAATAGCATCAGAAAGCATTAAATACTTATAAATGTAATCATGAAAATGTAAAACTTGTAAACCAAAAATTACGAAGTGTTGCTGAAATAAATTAAAGAAGAATTAAAGAAAAATAAATCCTGTGTTCATAAATTGGAAGATTGAATACGGCAATACTACCCAAAATGATCTACAGATTCAGTGCAATCTCAATCCAAACCCTAATGATTATTTTTTGAAGAAATGGAAAAGTTGGTCCAAAAACTCACATAGAATTGCAAGCTATCCCAAATAGCCAAAACTATCTTGAAAAAATAAAATTGAAGGACTCACATCTCCTGATTTAAAAACGTACTACAAAATATGGTTATCAAAATAGTGTGGTACTAGCATAAAAATAAACATAGAGATCAGTGGAATTGAATTTTGATTCCAAAAATAAAAACATACATATACAGTCAATTTATTTTTGACTAGCATGTCTACACCTTTCAATGGGGGGAAAGAAGAGTCTCTTCAACAAATGGTGCTGGATCAATTGACTATCCATATACAAAAGAATGAAGTTAAACTCTTTCCTCACACCACACAAAAAAAGTAACTCAAAATGAATAACAAACTTAAGTGTAGATGCTAATACTTTAAAGCTCTTGGATAAAACAAAGAGGTAAATCTTCAAGACCACGGATTTGGCAAAAATTTTTAAATATGACACTAAAAGCACAAGCAAAAATGAAAGAAAACACAAATTGGACTTCACCAAAATTGAAAACTTTTGTGCATCAAAGAACATTATCGAGATAGTGAAAATACAGCCCACAGAATGGAAGTAAATATTTGCAAATCATATATCTGATAAGAATCTAGTATCTAACCTTTCAGACAAGCAAATGCTAAGGGAATTTGTTGCCACCAGATCTGTCTTACAAGAGGTCCTTAAGGGAGTGCTAAATATGGAAATGAAAGACTGTTATTGACTACCACAAAAGCACACTTAAGTACATAGACCATTGACACTATAAGGCAACTACAAAATCAAGTCTGCATAATAACCAGCTAATGAGGACAGAATCAAATCCACACCTATCAATATTAATCTTGAATGTAAATAGGCTAAATGTCCTAAGTAAAAGGCACAGAGTGGCAAGCTGGACAAACAAGCAAGACCCAACTCTTTACTATCTTCAAGAGAATCATCTCACATGCAAAGATACCCATAGGCTCAAAGTAAAGAGATGGAGAAAATCTACCAAGCAAATGGAAAACAAACAAAAAAGGCAGAGGTTGCTATTCTAATTTCAAACAAAACAGTCTTTAAATCAACAACAATCAAAAAAGACAAATGAAGGCATTACATAATGGTAGAGGTTTAATTCAGCAAGACTTACCCATCCTAAATACATATGTATGCAACCAATACAGGAGGTCCCAGGATCATAAAATAAGTTCTTGGAGACCTGCAAAGACACTTAGACAATCACACAAAAACAGTGGGAGACTTCAACACCCCACTGATGGTATTAGATATTTGAGGCAGAAAACTAACAAACATTTTCCAGACCTGAACACAACACTTGACCCAAATGGACCTAACTGACATCTACAGACATTTTCACCCCAAAACAACAGAACATACATTCTTCTCATCTGCACATGGAACATACTCTAAAATTGGCCACATAAGAGCCAGGTGCAGTGGCTCACACCTGTAATCCCAGCACTTTGGGAGCCTGAGGCAGGAAGATCACCTAAAGTCAGGAGTTCGAGACCAGCCTGGCCAACATGGTGAAACCCCATCTCTACTAAAAATACAAAAATTAGCCAAGTGTGGTGGCGGGCGCCTGTAATCCCTGCTCTTCAGGAGGCTGAGGCAGGAGAATTGCTTGAACCCAGGAGGTGGAGGTTGCAGTGAGCCAAGATCGTGCCATTGTACTCCAGGCTTGGCGACAAGAGCAAGACTCTCTCAAAAAAAAAAAAAAAAAAAATTGGCCACATAATCAGCCATAAAACAACTCAGCAAACAAAAAACTGAATTTATACCAACCACACTGTTGGCCCATGGCACAATAAAGATAGAAATCACTAAGAAAATCACTAAAAAGATCACTCAAAACCATACATGGAAACTAAACAACCTGCTCCTGAGTGAATTCTGAGTAAACAATAAAATATATATATAAAATATATATCTCCTGAAAAAGATACACAGACACACACACATGCACACACACACACATACACACAGTCTATTACCTATCTATCTGTCTGTCTATCTTTCTGTCTCTTTTTCATTCCTATCATAAAGAAGGACAAGAAGCAGTTCACATTGATGTAGGAAGGACGGCATATGTATTTACTGTCTTGCCATTATTATATTAACTTTTCTATCCTCTGACATAATGTAATTCAATGGGCCCCAAACCATCTAGATACTATATTAGTCCACATTATCAATAGTATCATATGCATCGTATCACATGTACCATATACATTGGGCAAGATAAACAATAAAGGTTAAGCATTTTGGGGGCCTTAGTAAGACACATATGCTTCAGAGGTGAATAAATCCTACCAAGACTGAATGGTCCACCATATCAGTAAAGGTTCTAGAATCCAGTGTGATCTGGTGCATATTTGGACATCCTCTCCAAAATAAAGGACGTAGATTGTATTTCATCTTTCACTACTAAGAAGGAAGCATAAAATCTGGTAGACTTCTTTATGTTTTAGAAACAGCATATTTCACACTTGAAAATACTTTTCTGAAATATAAGGCTGCCAGATGTTAGGGGGACCGAGAGTAGGAAAATATTTTTGCTGCAAGTCAAGGTTCTGGTACAAATAGCCCTACCACTTAGGCCATACAACACAACAGAGCCCATGGTTTTAGGAGTATCAGTAGTGGGAAAAGACAATGGAGTTTATGACAAACCTGAAAAGGATAATTTTGAAATAGATCTGTAAAGTTCTGGAGTAAGACCATGTTATCTGCAGCAAAAAACTACACTACTCAAAAAATACTTGAATGTGCTATTGAGCTATGGTAAAGTAAGAGAGCCTGTCCATGTGATATCAAGTGAGCAGAAAGACAGACCTACCCATCTGATATGGTTTGGATCTGTGTCCCCGCCCAAATATCATGCTGAAATATAATCTCCAATGTTGGAAGTGGGGCCTGGTAGGAGATTATTAGCTCATGGGACGGTTTCTTATGAATGTATTATCACATCCTTGGTACTGTCCTCACCATCATGAGTGAGCTCTCATGATATCTGATTGGTTAAGTGTGTAGCACGTCCCCCTTTCTTCCTTTGGCTCCAACCAAGTGAAGTTCTGGCTCCCCTTTCACCTTCTGTCATTACCGTAAATTTTCTGAGGCCTCCCCAGAAGCCAAGCAGATGCCAGCATTATGCTTCCCATATAGCCTGTGGAACCATGAGCTAAATTAAATATCTTTTCTTTATAAATTACCCAGCCTCAGGTATTTCTTTATAGCAGTGTGAGAATAGACTACTATACCATCATAAGCTGGGTTATTCAAGATGACCCAGTCATAGGTGGCCCAACAGTAATTCATCATAAAATGGAAATGGTACATCTGGAATCAGGCAAGAGGCAGGTCAGAAGGTACAAGAAACTACCTAAGCAGGTGACCCAGACACCCATGTCATTACTACTGTGGCACTGCCGCTTCACTGTCATCACATCTATGGCTGGTCACATTGATGACCAGCTGACAGGAGAGGAAAAAAGCTGAACCTGTTTCATGAATGGACCATCTCAATGGTCCATTGGTGAAAATGAATAGCTGAAGCCCTTCTCGGTGGTGATCCTGAAAGATGATGGGGAGAGAAAATCCCCTGCGACCCCATGAGCAGAACTTTGGGCAGTGAACCTGTGCATTCGTTTGTGTGGAAAGAGAAGTAGCCCAGGGTAAGAACATATACATACTCATGGGCAGTGATGAATGGCTTGGCTGGTAAGCCAGGGGCTTAAAAGGAGGAAGATTAGAGTACTGGGGAAGAACAGGTCTGGAAATATACACATGTGGATGGAACGAGGAGAATAAACATGACGTGGGAAGATCTTTGTATTCTGTCTTAAAGCCCACCAAAAAACAACTACCATGAAAGAGACACTAAACAACCAAGCAGACAAAATGACACTCTGCTGGTTGATGCCAGCAAGGCTCTGTCATAAGCCACTCCAGTGCTGGCACAGTGAGCTCGTGGACAGAGCTCTAGGTGGCAGTGATGGAGGCTATGTACAGACCAACAGCATGTGCCCATGTTTGAGTGCCAAACACTCAAGTTGCAGGCAACAGAAACAAATGCAGAGCCCCCAGTATAGTAACATCCCTAATAAAAACCAGCCACTTAGTGACAAACTGATTACACTGAACCCCTTCTACTTTGGAAGGAGCAGCAATTCGTTTTGACTGGAACTGATATGTATCTTGCCTGCAAGGTCTCAGACAGCATCACCACCTCGGGACTTACAAGTGATTGATCCCTCAATGGGATCTCACATAACATTGCCTCTGACCAAGGGATACACTTCATAGCAAAGAAGGTGTGGCAATGGCCAATGGGTACCATGAGGATGAGATCTACTAATTCTATTTCCTTTGAGAGCTACTGGCTTGATAGAGTGATGGAGCCACTTTTTGAAGGCATAGCTGTGAAAGCAGCTTGGAGCTACCGGAATACTGGGGGTGAATGATCATACCTTGGGAAAATGAGGCATCATCTTCCAGGATAAATCAAAGACCATTATAAGGTGTGTCTTCAGTAGTAGAATACATGGGCCCAGATACCAAGGAATGAAAGAAGTGTTCCATTTACCTCTCAGTATCAGTGACTGACTTAGGGAAATTTGTCATCTTTATACCTTTAGGTTCTGTAGGTCTAGACCAGGGCTGTCCAATAAAAATACAATGTGAGCCACATATATAATCTAAAATTTTCTAGTAGTCACATTGAAAAAGCTAAAAGGAAAAGGGTGAAATTAATTTTAACAGTGTATTTTATTTACCCACATGTACCAGTCACATTTCAAGTGCTCAATGGCCATATGGGGCTAGTGGCTTCTGTAATGGACAGTGCCAGTCTAGAGATCCTAGTTCCTAGAGGCAGAATGCTTCTACTAGAGGAAATAGTAGGTATTCAGTCGCGTTAAGCTCCTTATGCTGAGAAGTCAGCAGGCAAGCAAAGGAGTCACTGTACTGATAGGGTAATTGATCCTAATCATTAAGATCATGGTACATAGCAGGGATACTGGACAATTCACTTGCCACCCTTGGTATTCCCTGGCCCAATTTGTATGATAGGTTCACAAGTGAAGCAGCCACAGCCTGAGAAGTCATGATGACTAGGGGCTCAGATATCCCAGAGATGAGAGTCTAGTAAGACCCCAAGACCAGCAGAGGTGCTAGCTGAGCATGAGAGGAATCTAGGATGGGGAGCAGGAGAGGAAGAAGAGGAGTATTAGCAATGGTCTTCAGATAAGGTAGAGTAATGTGAGCCTGCCTTTCTCAAATACGTTTCCCAGGACAAGAAACCATCAGATTCCTGGAGGAGCTACTCCAAGGTGAGGTGAAATTTCTATACAAAGCAAATGGACAGTAGTGGGTGGTACTGGGTACTACCCAGAATCTCCCTTCAGGGCCAAAGCGCTCATTTCCCTAGATGCCTGAGTGTTTTCTGCTGATGACCCAGAGATGAGGCCCCTTCTGGAAGTTGCTTCAGCCAAAGGAAACTGCCTGGCTATAAACCCTAGGTTATATCCTCCGCAGGGGCATTCACATCTCCTATGGATCAGTGTGGAAGAACTAAAGCTCAAATTAAATTTCTTACCTCACCGACGGACAACTCTGAAGGGCCACGCTGGCATCAGAGCTTCTCATGGCATCTGCTGAGGCCTGTTGTGATTGCTCCACAGATGAGCATCTGCCTCTCCCCAGTCCTGCCTTCCTTACTCTCTTATAGGTATTATTCCCGAGAGCACTCCTTAACAAACATCCCTTCACAAATCTCAGCCTCCAAGTAACTTGACAGAAGAAGAATCCACATTATTTAAAACCCCAGAGTGATAACTAGATAAGAAAGTAGAAATGAACAATCTTGACCATCATCACTTCATTCATTTACGATTACATCTTATTTTCTTGATGCTCTTCTATGGTTTTGTAGGAGAAAAAAGACATAGTCATTACCCCCTAACCACCTCTCCATTTCCAACAAAGCATGGTTCCTCCTTTGGCTTATGTTCCTTAAGGAACATAAGATTACAGATGTTCTCTTAGATTTGAAAAAACCTAGTTGCCTTGTCTATCCCTGATTTTAAACACTTGCCTATTTTAGGTGCTTTCTCACAGTATACTTTGTAGTCGTCACTGATCTTCTCTACGGCTATCTTTGGATTCTTGTAGCAAAGCTCCTCAAAGGACATTTTAGTTACGTCTGTGAAGTAAGGAAAACAGAGATAGAGTTTAGTTGTCCAAAGTCTAGGTTCAGATTCATATACTTTTGTTGAAGGTATTGCCTTTAAAATACCAGGCGCAGTGGGTCACACCTGTAATCCCAGCACTTTGGGAGGCTGAGATGGGCGAATCACTATGTCAGGAGATCAAGACCATCCTGGCTAACATGGTGAAACCCCGTCTCTACTAAAAATACAAAAAAATTAGCTGGGCGTGGTGGCGGGAGCCTGTGGTCCCAGCTACTTGGGAGGCTGAGGCAGGAGAATGGCATGAACCCGGGAGGTGGAGCTTGTAGTGAGTCAAGATCGGGCCACTGCACTCCAGCTGGGCGACAGAGGGAGACTCCGTCTCAAAAAAAAAAAAAGGTTATTTAAAGAGGCCAATAGTGTTTTAATGGGATGTTTACAGAAATAATACAAGTTCCCTAAGCTAAATTATAAGCAAGGAAATAAGCCTCCTCTCCCCTCCAGAATGAGAAGATCCTCTCCTTCTTAAGGAAAAGTGACCCATGGAGATTATTTGCCTGAGAGATGCTAGGGTAACCAAGATATGACTTGAAAGAGCTACTATTTTTTTAATTCATATATGAGAAGTAACTCATACAAATGAATGGCTTCTCCTGCAAAGCATCCATCTGTTGAGGGATTGAGTATTTGTTCTTTTGCAGAGACGGGATTTTGCCATATTGCCCAGGCTAGTCTTGAACTCCTAGGTTCTAGCAATACTCCTGCCTTGGCCTCCTGAAGTGTGGGGATTAAAGGCGTGAGACCACACCTACAAATGCACTTCAAACATTCTACTATTGCTTCAAAAAAAATTGAAGCCCCTAAGAATAACAAATGGCAAAGAACATGCTATGCTATGTTTTCCCTTTCTCAGCTCTAACTTCAGGAATTACTTTCAGAATTAACTTACATATCTGAATATTATCAATAGTTACAAATCATTGTCCTTTGGAGTGGATTATTGTTTTCTAGAAAGAGCCATATATCATCTTAAGTTATGCATCATGAATTGAGAGGGAATACGTTTTTGTATCCAAAATGTGGTGAGACAATGAGGCTGAGATAGCAAGAGAAGTTTTAACAATGATCTGGGTAACAGAAGCAGAATAATAGCACCTTACTGCCTATCAAGGAGAAACATTCATTTGGGTTGTGAGTTCTGGGATTTAGAGTATATCTAAATGCACAGAGTTCTCCTGGAACTCTCTAGGTAGTTCAGTACTTTCTGAAGCTATACTATTTAAGTCTAAAAAGAGTACTGGGGTGTGGACTCATGAATGTGAGTTATTCTTATGTCATCATCATCATCATCATCATCATCATCATCATCATCTTCATCATGTATAATCAAGGGGAATCTGACCATAAGTGTTATGAGCAGTGGATTATTTCTGCAGTGGATCCAGTTTTCTGGTCCTGTATCAATTCCTTCCTTGCTGAGCAACCTTGGGCAAGTCTTTTCACCTTTCTGGAAGTCATGTTTCCCTGTATAAAAGATGATAGTGGTTGGGTATGGTGGCTCACACCTGTAATCCCAGCACTTTGGGAGGCCAAGACAGGTGGATCACTTGAGGTCAGGAGTTCGAGACCAGCCTGGCCAACATGGTGAAACACTGTCTCTACTAAAATACAAAAATTAGCAGGGCGTGGTGGCAGGTGCCTGTAATCCCAGCTACTCAGGAGGCTGAGGCAGGAGAATCACATGAACCTGGGAGGCAGAGGTTGCAGTGAGGCAAGATAGCACCATTGCACTCCAGCCTGGGTGACAAAGGGAAACTCCATCACAAAAAAAAATAATTTTTTAAAAGTATCACACATAGGCCAGGCATGGTCACTCATATCTTTAATACAAGCACTTTGGGAAGCCAAGACGGGAGAATGACTTCAGCCCAGGAGTTCAAGACTGGCCTGGGCAGCATAACAAGACTCCACCTCTACAAAAAATAAAAAATTAGCTGGGTGTGGTGGTACATGCCTGTAGTCCCACCAACTTAGGAAGCTGAGGTGGGAGCATCACTTCAGTCTGGGAAGTCATGGCTGCAGTGAGCTGTGATGGTTCCACTGCACTCCATCTCAAAAAAAAAGATAGTATTCTAGCTCTGGTGCTCTGTGAGTTTAGGGTACAGCTTGAGACACCAGCCTACCTGGGATTCAGGGCCCTGACTTGGCCAAATGCAAAGAAGGCCCTTTATTAGGCCAGACTTGTGCTCCAAAAAAGCAGTGATAGAGAAAGTAATGATATGTGCTTTGGAGAGGGACAAGGAGCTTCCATGGAGGGTGGTTCACATTCTTACTGGCTATCCCTGGTGCCCCATAGCCACCCAAAGTAATGCCCATTGCCCAACATATGTGTGGTGAAATTTACCAGCCATGTTTTCTTCTACTTGGTCTTGATTCCTGGGAAAGAATCTAAGATCCTCAGGATTTAGAGAGAGAGTGGAATCTCTATGGTTAAAAAAGAGGGCCTGTTCATGCTAGATTTAAATATTTTATGCCCAAGCATGGCTCTGAGGGGCAAGCATCCAGGGCATCTTGGTTTGTATATAGAGTGCATATTAAAGTTTTAAAAAAGAGTCGGATTTACTTAGCACCTGCTTGTTATGTAAATACATTACCTCTAATCCTAAACAAATTAGGGGCCATTATCTCCACTGCACAGATAAAGAAATTAGGTTCAGAGAGATGGAGTAACTTGCCAAAGCTCACAGAGCATATGAATGGTACAACTGAATTTTCAAACCTTTTGCTTACTCTTTATCCATGTTTTTCAAAGTGTAGGTCATGACTCACAAGTGTGCCAAAAAATAAATGGTGATATTGTTAGCTTTTATATGACATGAAACATAATAGAATAAAGAATGTTGGAGTACAGCATCTTATGTAATAAGGGCAAGTATTGCTTTGGAAATTTTTTCCATATATATGTGCACACGTATATATTTATGTTTAAGTAATTATGAAGTCAAACATATTTATTGTGGATCAAAGTTTGAGAGATATGCAGTATTCCAACTGTCTCAACATAGATAATTAAAGCAGTATGCTCAATTTGAATAATAATGACTAACATTTACAGTATTGAACTCTTAAGTGATTGTCAAACATTGTACTAATAGCTTTCATAGATGATCTCAGGTCACCAGCACAACAAGTTTGTTATTATTCTCATTTTACAGATGAGAAAACTGGGGGTCAAAGAGAGGTTAAATGCATTGCTCAAGCATACAAGTCAATGGGAGAGTACGGGTGTAACCCCAGACTTCCGGGACAGCAAAGCCTTTTGTTTCTAACAACATCTCTCCACTGCCTGGGTGGGCTGGTGTGTTATGTCAGGGAAGCGGGTGACTGTAAAATATGTTCACAGAAATGCACTTGGACCTTATTCTGGAGGAAATGTGGTGAGGTGGAACATGCTTATCAGATGCATGAAACGAAGTATTCAGCATCAACTGTGGTGATGCTTTGGTGGGCAAGAGTCTAGCTACACTTGAGCACTCTGGCTCACTCAGATCCAGCAGGGAGCTCTACGGTGACTCTGTCTGGATTCAAATCCTGACTGCAACTTACTGTGACCCTGGGGAGGTCACATCCTCTCTGTGCCTCAGTTACTTAGTACATACCTCATAGGCTATTTTGATGATCAAATGAGGTAATCTCTGCATTGCATAGTGCTGACGCTTAGTAAATAATTAGTAAACGTTAAATATTATTTTCCAGTTGCCTATATGTAAAGGTCAAAAAAATTACAGTGACTGCTCTGACCTGTGAGAAACACTGGAGATGTCAGCTCTACCTGAAGAGACCCTCCTTGTTTCAGGTCCTCAGTAGCTATCTTTCGCCACTGCATATAGTCCATTTCCTTCATGTCAGCCAAAGCCTGGCTTAACTCTAGAGAATGCTGAATCCTCTTATAAAGAAGAATGTTCTCTTCTTTGCCTATAAATTCTCTTTTATGCTGTCTGGAGCTGATGAACTTATTCTGTGTCTAAGAGAAGAGGGTGAGGGGAAGACTGTATTTGTTACAGGAATTAGACCAGAAGCAATAGTTTTGTAATAACTCAGTGCTCCATGCCTCCCTGTCATACGGCTATTACGCAGGTTGTTTTCAATTGTTAAGAACCATTGCTTCTTTACATGCCAACCTCCACCCTTTTCTAATCGAACTCATTTTCTATAAGGGATAAATTTTCTATGATTGTGACTTTTTCAAAGTCATCTTATGCACTGAGTCCTTTTCCTTGAGAGGTTTAGCTTTAGAACAACAGGGACCATGCCAATCTTTGGTTGACTCTAGGAAAAATAACAATTTCATTTACTTTAACACATAAGCCTTTTAAAACAGCAATTACTCTCTCTTCTTCCCTCATCCTCATGATTCCTTCCCAATCCAAAGTCCTTCCTACCGTAAAAAGGAGAAACCAGTAGTCCTCTTCATCCAGGAACTCATCATACCAGGGACTCAGCATCTGAAAGCCAAACACAGCCTATGCATTATGAGGTGGATGGTCAGCTTGCTGCATCTTTCCTGAACATGTTCACCTGGGAGCAGAGTAGGCTGAAGATTCTGGGTTCTGTAATTGGGAGATCTAATGGAACAGCAAACATTAGCTATGACCAACTAGGAGGCATTCTTTTATCTCTGAATAGAGCAGCTAACACAGCCTCTCTCTAAGTCTCAGAGAAAAGCACTAAATATTTACTTAAGAAGAGAGATGACAAATAATTTACAGAACTATTACTTGACATCGGCATATTATTTCATTCTTTTCCAAAGTAATATCCCATTTTTTCTCAAAATGGCCCTGAAAACCAAGCGTCTTTCTTCGGTGTGTCTACTCATATCTCCCACACCAACTCACAACAAAACCTGTGAGTTAGTGCTTAGCTAGATATTTTAACCCGTGCTCTCAGTTTCACTCATTCATTCATTTGACAAATGCTTTGTGAATGCCTCCTATGTGTCAGGCACTTTACAAATTGCTGGCAATATAGAGATCAACATGCTGCAAGTGTTGGTACAAGGAGCTCAACTTCCAGCATGAACAGCAGCATAACACATGCTCTAACAGGGGTATGAACAAAGCTTCTGATTCAGTCAGGGAAATCCAGGAAGAATTCATAAAGGTAAGGAGGTTTAATCTAATGTGCACGTTGCAAGATAAGTAGGAGCTCATCATAGGGAAGTTGAGTAAAGATCATGCCAGGCAGTAGAAAGAGCTTAAACAAAGGCATGGGGATGGGAAAGAACATGTTCGGGAATGATGAGTACTCCAGTGTGGGCTGAAATGTAGCATTCATGTGAAGAGCCCAGGGATGGGGAAGTGGCAAGAGAGGAAGCAGAGATGCGTTGGAATTATATATGAGGGACTTGAATGACTTGCTGAGTAATCTGGGGATTATTTTGTAGGCAATGAATTGTTGATAGTAATTTTTAAGAATGTAAGATTATCTCCGCCAACTGCCTCAATCATGCAGCCAAAAGGTGAGTTTAGGGATATAAATTTTAGTAGCTTTAACAAATCTCCTTGGCTCCTGGGAAACTTGAGTGAAGTATATTCCTGAGACAATTCAGTTCAGTGATTGAATCTGAGCAATATGTAATGTAATATAATGTTACTCATTAATAAGTAACTGTAAATATATATTAAATATAAATAATAAAAAAGCATGTGTGAAATGAGCACCCTATTAACATCCCATTTGGTTTAAAAGGTTTATGACTAGGCCAGGCGCGGTGGCTTGCGCCTGTAATTCTAGCACTTTGGAAGGCTGAGGCGGGCGGATCACCCGAGGTCGGGAGTTCAAGACCAGCCTGACCAATATGGAGAAACCCTGTCTCAACTAAAAATACATAATTAGCTAGTCATGGTGATGCCTGCCTGTAATCCCAGCTACTTGGGAGGCTGAGACAGGAGAATTGCTTGAACCCAGGAGGCGGAGGTTGCAGTGAGCCAAGATCATGCCATTGCACTCCAGCCTGGACAACAAGAGTGAAATGCCATCTCAAACAAATAAATAAATAAAAAAGATTTATGACTCAGGCTGGGTACAGTGATTCACACCTCACGCCTGTAATCCTAGCCCTTTTGGAGACTGAGGTGGGCAGATCACTTGAGACCAGGAGTTTGAGACCAGCCTGGGCAACATGGTGAAACCCCCAGCTCTACCAAAAAATAAAAAACAAAAAAAATAACTGGGCATGGTGGCGTGCACCTGTGGGAGGCGCATGCCACCCCCAGGGAGTACCAAAAATTAGCTACTGGGGAGTTCAGGTGGAAGAATCACCTGAACCCAGGAGGTGGAGGTTGCAGTGAACCAAGATCATGCTACTGCATTTCAGCTTGGGCAACAGAGGGAGACTTTGTCTCAAAAAAAAAAAAAAAAAAAACAAGACTCTACCTAATAATTAATTGATAAATACATTTATTTCTTAAGAAACAAAGCTTAATAGAGCATTTTCTATTAAAAGAAACAACCAGATATGCATTAAAATAGTAGCCAAAAATAATAAATATGATAAAACAGCATCTAAAAACCCTATAATAGTTTTTTGTTAGAATGTATTAGGATTGCCTTTAGAATTGAGCTTGTCCATCACTTGATAAACCCTCCTGGCCCCTTCTCAGAGCAGTGTATGATGCAATAGATCAAGGTTCTGCAAATGTTTTCTATAAAGTGCCAGATAGTAAATATTTTATGATATTTACTATAGGCTATATAGTCTATTGCAAGTACTCAACTGGGTAGTTGTAGGACATGGTAGTATGTAAACAAATGGGTACAGTTTTGTTGCAATAAAACTTTATTTATGGGCACTAAAATTTGAATTTCATGTATTAACCATGTGCCATAATATGTTCTTTTTTAAATTTTTTTCTACTATAAAGAAATGTTAAACCATCCCTAGCTTGCTGGCCATGCAAATACATGTGGGAAGCTGAATTTGGTGCCCAGACTGTAGTTTGCTAACCTTGCAATAGACTGAACAGGAATCTGGACACTGGCTCTGCACTTGTCAGTAAATAGCAGTGAGACCTGAGAATTTGACCCATCAGCTATACAATGAAAGAAGGGATGACAGAACCTCTAATGACTTATTCTAAGGTTATATGTGTCTGAAAAGAGGTCAGAAGAGGATGAACATGTATTTACCTACTCATTACCAGGCGCTGCATATAGAGTGTCTTTGAAGCAGCCATTATGATCCCCAATGTACTGATGAGAAAACCAAGGATCAGGTTGAGTGATGTCAGCAAGATGGCTGACTAGAAGCCCCTAGCACTTGCCCATGCCTCCATAAACACAACTGAAACAATACATGAATAACTACATTCTAATAAAAGTAAAAATAACAAAAGGAAAGTGTACATTGAAGTGTACATTGAAGGAGTAACAGAAACCCTGATGAACACAGAAACTCAGAGAGAATGAAAGGAAACACTGGGTCTCCACCACCCACTCCCCAAGCCTAGATCAGCTGGGGACCAGGAGGAACCTCTCCCTATTGTGAAAAGCTAGGCTAGAGGATCTCAGCAGCCCTCATTAACACATTAGACACCTACAGTCCTCATCACTGGGGTCCCCTGCAGTCCTCACAGGCACTAAGCCCAGCCGAGGGAGCTGCCTAATGGCCACACAGCTATGCTCCCCCAAGAGAAGGAGTTGACACTGTGCCCTGCCCCCTGTGGCCTGCAAGACTACTGTGCTATACCATCTTGGACCTGATATTACTGCTGGAATGTATCTTGCTCCAGGGGCAAGCAGCCACAACTTCTCTTCATCCCTGAGGGTAAACTGCTGCCAAACTACCCCCACCCCATGGTCTAACATCCCCAAGCCAAGCTGCAGGCAGCTGTCACACTCTTTCCCTTGGGGCCAACCACAAGTGGAACTGCTCTGCCCACTTCTACCCAACTCCTTCAGGCTGAACATTAAGCTCTCTCCTGGGGAAATGGCACTTTGATACAATTGCTTCATCTACCACTCTCAGCCACAGCTGCACTCTGCCCCTAGGGGCCTGAACTGAAATGGCATACTGCCTCCTGAGGAAACAGTGCCTTGGTGCAGCTGCGCCATATTTCTCTCCCAGTCACTGCTGAGCCCGGAACCTGTGAACTGAAGCCAAAGTTTCACACGCCCTCCTGGGAAAATGATGCGTTGGTAGAACTCTTCCATCTACCTCTCCCAGTTGCTGCTGTACCCTGGCCCCTGGGAGAACAGAACCTTGGCTGTTCAGAGCAGTCACATCTTCTCAGTGCCTGATTTAAAACAGTGTCCTGCCTCCCAGAAGAGTGGTCATGTACACCAATACCTAAGCTGAGTGGCATCTTACATCCCAGGGAAATAGTGCCTGGGCTACCTGGAATAGTCACACCCCTGGCCCTAAGCTGACGTGGCACTGAGCAGCTGTGCATTCCACGGCTAAGATGGCATAGTACCCCGGGTCCCAGGGAAACAGAACAGTGGCTGAGCTGAGGAACCCCACACTACAGGCCAAAAGAATTATAGTATCGTGCTTCCCTGGAGCTGAACTATCCCTCCAGAGTCCTAGCTGCTAAGACATCCCTTTCACTGTATCCCAAGTATTCTAGGATAGTTGGTGCCACTGTAGCTGGCTTCACAGTATGGGATGCTTCTGAGCCCCACCATCCCAGGGTCCAGAGTCACGACTACATGGTGCCTCATCCCTAGGGACCTGAGTTGCCACTGAGCGCTACTGGCTCAGGTTCCCAAACCCACTCTGTGGGCCCAAACCTCCAGAGTACCCCTTCTTCCCCAACGCTGGGCCAGGGCTGTGCTCTGTCCCTCAGGGTAGAATCACAGTTACAACCGAACCCCTGGGCTTGAGCTACTAGGCAGTGCTGCAGGGTCACATATCCTGGCTCTGTGGGCAGCCTACATCCAACCATTCTACATAAGTGAACGTGCACCCCAAGACCCAAGCGCTACTAATCTGTACAACAGACTCCTGTGACATAAGTTTACCTATATAACCAACCAGAACAGGTACCCCCGAACCTAAAATAAAAGTTAAAAAATGAAAATAAGCAAAACAATAGAAATACATGTCTATAAATATTACATATGCACATTATGTCTCATTTGAAATATAATACTACTATATTTTATGTGTACATAATAGATGTACATTATATGCATATATGTATTCATATACATTATGAAAATTATACATTTATTATATATATACACACATATGTTATGTATGTATTTTAAAAATTATTTTTAAGCCCTTTATTAAGGTATAATTGACATACAAAAACCTGTAGAAATTTAATGTATACAACTTAATGTCTTTGAAGATAAGTATACACCCATTAAACTGTCATCACAATCAATACCACAAACCTATCCTCCAAAAATTTCTTCCTGTTCCCTTTGGTTTTGTTTGTGTTTCTTTTTTCTTTTGTGGTAAAAACACTTAACACAAGACCTATTCTCTCAGTGAATTTTAAGTATACAATATAGAATTGTTAAACGATATTTCATATGTTGTACAGTAAATTTATCTCTCATGCCTGAAGCATGGTACAGTTTAATCAACACCTCCCTGAAGCCGCTGGCAACTGTCATTCTTTTTTCTGCTTCTGTGAATTTATCTGATTTAGATTCAGCACATAAGTGAGATTATGCAGTATTTGTCTTTCTGTGTCCATTTATTTTAATTAGCATGATGTCCTCCAGGTCTCACCTGTGTTGTTGCAAATGGCAGGACTTCCTTCTTTTTAAAGACTGAATAGTACTGCATCATATACACCACATTTTCTTTATCCATTCATCTTTTGATGCACATTTCAGTTGTTTTCATATCTTGGCTATTGTGAATAATTCTGCAATGAACATGATTGTGCAGATATCTCTTCAAGATCCAGATTTTAATTCCTTTGGATATATCCCCAGAAGTGGGATTGCTGGATCAAAAGGTGATTCTACTTTTCATTTTTTGAGAAACCTGCATACTGTTTTCCATACTGGTCACACCAATTTACACTCCCACAAACGAATGTAAATTTGGGCATCCAGTGTGAAAAATAGTATGCAGGTTTAGTGTCAGTGTATAGAATCACAACTGGTTTTGAATATTGATTTTATCCTGAAACTTTACTGAATTTGCTTATTAGTTTTAACAGTTTTTTGTGGTAATTTTAGGGTTATCTACATAAAAGATCATGTCATCTGCAAACAGAGGCATGATAGTTTTACTTTTTCTATATAGTTTCACTTCTTCCTTTTATATTTGGATGCCTTTTATTTTTTATTTTTCGTGTCTACTTGCTCTGGCTAGGACTCCCGGTATTCTGTTGACCAGGAGGGGCAAGAATGAGGATCCTTAGCTTGTTCTGGATGTTAGAGGAAATGATTTCAGCCTTTCGCCATTGAGTATGATGTTGCAGCAAGCTTTTCATAAATGGCCTTTATTGTGTGGTGGTATCTTCCTTATATGTGTACTTTTTGAGAGAAAAATATTTTGAAATTTGTCAAGTAATTTTTTGGCCTCTGTTGAGTTGATGATGTGATTTTTATCTTTAATTCTGTTAATGCGTTGCATCACAGTGATTGATTTGTGTAGGTCAAACCATCCTTATAACCCAGGGATAAATCCTACCTGGTAATTGTGTATAATTCTTTTAATATGCTGTTGTATTTGGTTTGCTAGTATTTTTTGCTTTTCTTTTTAAAGACAGCATCTTGCCTGTCACCAGGCTGACATGCAGTGTCATGAACATGGCTCACTGCAGCCTCAAATTCTTCCAGAAATCCTCCCTTCTCAGCATCCCAAGTAGCTGGGACCACAGGCACACACCACCATGCCCAGATAATATTTTTATTTTTTATAAAGACAGGGTTTTGTCATGTTGCCCAGGCTGGTCTCGAACTCCTGGGCTCAAGCAGTCTTCCCAGCTCTGCTTCCCAAAGTGCTGGGGTTACAGGCATGAACCACTGCACCTGGCCATGGTAGTATTTTCTTGTGAATATTTGCATCGATTTTCCTCAGGGATATTGACCTGTGGTTTACTTTCTTCTTGTGTCTTTGTCTGGCTTTGGTGTCAGGGTGGCTCTAGCCTCATAAAATTACTTTGAAAATGTTCTCTCTTCTTGTATTTTTGGGAAGAGTTTAAGAAGGATTAGTATTAATTATTAAAATATTTGATAGAATTCACCAGTGACGCCATCTTGTCCCTGGTTTTTCTTTTTTGGGAAGTTTATTATTACTTCTTCAGTCTCTTTAACTGTTACTGGTCTGTTCAGGCTTTCAATTTCTTCTCGACTTAGTCATGGTAAGTTGTATGTTTCTAGAAATTTGTTTCTTGTGGGTTGTCCAATTTGTTGATGTATAATTATTAATAATAGTCTTTTATTATCCTTTTTATTTCTGTAGGAATAAATTGTAACGTCTCTTCTTTCATTTACAATTTTATTTATTTGAATCTTCTCTTTTTTTAAGCCTAGCTAAGGATTTGTTGATTTCATTTATTGCTTAAGAAAACAAACTTAGTTTTATGTTTTTAAAAATTGAGTTTCTAGTCTCCATTTCATTTATTTCTTCTCTAACTTTTATCCTCTTCTTCCTTTTGATAAGTTTAGGTTTAGTTCTTCTTTTTCTGGTTCTGTGAGGTGTAAAGTTAGGTGGTTTATTTGAGATTTTTCTTTTTTAATGTAGGCATTTATTGCCATAAACATCCATCTTAGTCCTGCTTTTGCTACATCCCGTAAGTTTTGGTATGTTGTTTTTATTTTCATTGGTCTCAAGTATTTTCAAATGCCCTTTTTGATTTTTTTTTGAGCTACTAGTTGTTTAAAAGTGTGTTGTTAGGCCGGGCGCGGTGGCTCAAGCCTGTAATCCCAGCACTTTGGGAGGCCGAGACCGGCGGATCACGAGGTCAGGAGATCGAGACCATCCTGGCTAACCCAGTGAAACCCCGTCTCTACTAAAAAAAAAATACAAAAAACTAGCCGGGCGAGGCGGCGGGCGCCTGTAGTCCCAGCTACTGCGGAGGCTGAGGCAGGAGAATGGCGAGAACCCGGGAGGCGGAGCTTGCAGTGAGCTGAGATCCGGCCACTGCACTCCAGCCTGGGCGACAGACCGAGACTCCGTCTCAAAAAAAAAAAAAAAAAAAAAAAAAGTGTGTTGTTTAATTCTGTGTATTTATAAATTTTCCCATTTTCTATTCTTGATTTCTGGTTTCACTCCATTGCACTTGATAAAAAAAAAAAAAAAAAAAAAAAATACTTGTGGCCAAGTGCGGTGCCTCACGCCTGTAATTCCAGCACTTTGGGAGGCTGATAGGGGTGGATTGCCAGAAGTCAGGAGTTTGAGACCAGCCTGGCTAATGTGGTGAAACCCCGTCTCTAAGAAAAATGCAAAAATTAGGTGGGCATGGTGGTGGGCGCCTGTAATTCCAGCTACTCGGCAGGCTGAGGTAGGAGAATTGCTTGAACCCAGGAGAGGGAGGTGGCAGTGAGCCAAGATCGCCCCACTGCACTCCAGCCTGGGTGACAGAGCGCGACTCTGTCTCAAAAAACAAAAAAACAAAAAAACAAACAAACTTGTAATGTTATTTCATTTTATTATTTTAGAGACAGGGTTTCATTCTTTCACCCTGGCTGGAGTGAAGTGGTGTGATCATAGATGTAACCTTAAACTCCTGGGCTTAAGTGATCCTCCCACCTCAGCTTCCTAAGCAGTTAGGACTACAAACATGTGCCACCACATCTGGCTATGGAATATTTTTAATCTTAAATTCGTTAAGACCTTTTTGTGACTTAGCACATGATCTATTGTGGAGAATAAACTCATCCTAATTGGACTTTTCCTTGATGGCTAGTCTAATAAAGGGAGACCTTGTTTTCAATACATAATGTTTATAACAGAAATTTAAAACTTTCCTCATAGAATACTCTGAGGTTCATGGTTTGGGGAGGCTTCATATAACAAGAAAGTGAAGAAGGAATGGACATCAACCACTCCCCACCTCCACTGTACTTTAGAGTTATTGGCTGATTTGGGGAAGGATGCAAAATGTGTGCCTTAAGACAGTGGTCCCCAACCTTTTTGACACAGGGACTAGTTTTGTGGAAGACAGCTTTTTCCATGAACTGGGGGCTGGGGGGATGATTTCAGAATGAAACTGTTCCACCTCAGATAATCAGGCATTAGATTCTCACAAGAAGCATGCAACCCGGATCCCTCATATGTACAGTTCACAATACTGTTTGCACTCTAATGCTGCCACTGATCTGACAGAAGATGGAGCTCAGGCAGTAATGCTTGCTTACCTACTGCTCACCTTCTGCTGTGCGGCCCAGTTCCTAACAGGCCATGGACTGATACAGATTTGTGGCCCAGGGTCTAGGGACCCCTGCCTTAACAGAACAACCAACTCTTCAATATGTGAAGGTTTATGTGGGTAATTATGTAGTTACTTAGCCAGTATAGGTGACCAGATGGGATTTTTAGTCAGTTTTGTCCTAATTTGCCAGATACTAACTCATTTCTGTGAGGCATGGCCTACCTTGCAAATCTCCTTCTGGGCTTTGGGAATCCAGGGGATCACATCTCCAGAAGGCAACAGTTCCTTTAGGCCCTGAATGGTTTGGGATTTGAGTGGCAAGCGTGGACCAATCTGCTCATTCAGGTAGAGCTCGCAGATTCTGTCACCCAGCAAGTGACGAAAGATTGCATTCCCATTGTTCTTGTTATTCACAAGGACACTGAGGAAATGGTGCAGGTCCTGCCAAAGGTCAAGAAGTTGGATCTCCACTTTCAAATTCAGCTTCTTCAGGTGGTCCCGGAAAGGATTCCCTGCATAGGAGTCAGCACACAAGGCCAAGTGGATGTATCCTAAAGAAAAGCTTTGCTTGATGGCCTTCTGAATTGTCATCTTGGAGGAGTGATGGATGATGGGGGTGACGGTCCTCAGGCGAGTAGAGACCTTTGTCTCAAAGAGGCCTTCCATGTGGAGGTGGCTCTTGGCTTTCTTCTTCATGCTGGATTTTTTTGCATAATGCATATCCTTTTCCAGGGAACTGATTCTTGTTTCTTTTGAAGAAGCCATTTTCAGGAAAGGCATTTGTATAACCACTTTCTCTTGAGGACATGTCTCCTGTAGGGGCGTACCAATAGTATCTGGTTTGAGGTCCATTTCCAGAGACCAAGAGTCAGGATCTACCAATTGCCACATCTTCCTCTTGGCTTTCCTGCTTGAGTACCGTTTATGAAAGTGGTGGCACTTCTTGATGCTCATGTTCAGAGGGAGCCCTCCTACGTGGGTGTAACAAATGCTGTATAAGCGAGTCTCGTACTCCTGCATCAGACCATGGCATGCTTCCTCCTTGGCCATGGTCATCTTGGTGTGGGTGTAAAAGTTGGGAAGCCAATAGCTCTGGAGTTTGAACAGAGCCACTTTCTGCATGTGGCTCAGGATCTCCCTCCTAGTGGTTGACTGGTTGGGATGCCAGATGGAGATGCTCAGGAGGGACTCTGGAAATAATACAGAGAAATGATGGGTGAAAATGATGTGATGATGGCAGTGATGATGATGTTGGAGAGGTTTTTAAATTTTTTCAAATGTCTTTGTATAGCATTTTATTAGTTCCTCACACAATCCTGGAGTATGAAGAGTTAAAATATAGAGTCGACACATTTTTATGGTTTTCTCAGCATACAGTGATCCCTTTATCTTATTCTCCATAGAAATAAGCCATGTTACGGGATTCTTCTAGTTACTTTTTAGACTATTAAATGTTACTTCAAAGAAGAGCAAAAGCACAAGAAAAATGATTAAGAACAAGAGACATCTATGTCTGAACGGGATTTTTGATGAAGAGGTTTGGATAAGTAGAACTAGCCCTGATTTTAATGTTGTCAATTCTCAATTACCTATGTGAGTAGAGAGGAGTGCGAATAATCTCAAACTGCACATCTTTTGGAACATATCTGTATTCAAGTTAGGAATGCCTCCTCATTTAATCAATGAACAAACAAATATAAATAAATCTTACATTCTAGAGAAGAAGTTGACAAACTTTTTATGTAAAGGGCCAGCTGGTAAATATTTTGGCTCTGTAAATCACATAAAATTTCCTTCTTTTTTTAAAAGCCCTATAAAAATGTAGAAATGGTCTTAGCTCGCAGGCCACGTACACTGCATTTGGCTGGTGGGTTGCAGTTTGTTCTAGAGAATCCCAATTAAAAAAATAAAATACAAAAGTATGTAGGCTTAAATGTTACAGGTGCTTTTCAAGTATCCTGCCCCAATTCCTCCTCCTTCCTTCCAATCAGCCTTCATTGGCAGGTAATATCTCACAGAGAGGCAAGTGCCAGTTTAAGGACAACTGGTGTCTTTCAACACTTTCCTGGTTAAGGGTTGGGGTTGCCACTAGCATCTCTGACACATCAAAGATGGAAAGAAGGTGGGGTTTCCTGCAAAGAAGGAGACTGAGGATTATCAGACACTGGATTTACTTTTTTGTTGCATCCCCCCCAAAATATGCTTTATAATTCTTACTGATGTTCATGTTGCAGAGGGTTACCACCCTGGAGCCCTCCTGCAGATGGGTGGCCCTCAGCATGAGGAGGAGGGACAGATAGTAGTCTCTCACTTCCAGGTCCATCTCATCTATGCTCAGGATCTTCTCAGCGAGGATCCAGAAATCCACCAATTCTTCACCTACAGGTGAGACAGAAGAGGCACAGAGCTATACCCTAGTTTTGCCCTTTTGGTGGTTGCATCTGGGTGAATCAGCTGATATCCCCCACCAGTCTGTTCCACTGCATCAATCATCATTCCTGGTGATTAGTTCAAGGTATCATCTCTAGAAAAGTTCTACTGTGGGGGAGAATTGGAGGCATGGGGAGGAGAGGCTTAATGCATGGGAATCCTTTGACTTTTTGTTGCTGGTGTTAGAAAAACCATCACTGGAGGGGAAACTGCAAGACTCTGGGGGTGGATTATGAAATAATTAAATTTTGTCCAAAAAAATGAAGATTGGGGGAAAAAAAGACACATTTCCTAGATCGTGGACTGAGAATGGCCTGCAGAAGGACACTGGAGCCAAAAGATGTCAAAGACTACATCCCCTTTTGTTAAAACTTGGCAAGGCCTGAACTCTGAGTGGCAAAGTGAAAGATGTAGTCCATCTAGATCTTCCCTACCTGCTCCCTGGAAATCCAGGATTTCACCCTTAAAATTAGGGCTAAGGCCTGGATAAAACTTAATGTTGTTGAGCTGGAGTGTCAGCCAGGGCCAGCTACCAGCCTCCCAGAACCCAGAAACTACTGGACTCAATAGCACAGAAGCCAGTGTTCCCATCACTCCCATTACCGGGATTTGTTTACTTGTTCCTTGTCTGTCTCCCCACCAAAATAGCAGCTTTGTGAAGCAGGGACTTATGGCTCTTGTTCACCTTTGTAACCCAAGCTACCAGCGCAGTGGCTGCCACATAGCAGTGCTCAATGATATTGTTAAATGAATGAATGAATAAATGAGTAAAAGGGACTCTGACTGCTTTTCCCTTAACCTACACTATGGACCTCAGTTTTCAAAGATTATTATCCAAACTGCATTATTAAACATTTTTATATTCACCATAAACACACATAACCGTTAACTGGGGCTTAGGGCAACCTGAAAACCATTAAGAACTTGCAAAAGCCCCAGGAACAACCCCAAGAACCCACCTGCACTGCCTGTGAGGTAGGAATAGAAGCGCCACATCCCTCTGACCCCGCCAATGCATTTCTGGAGTAGCCACTGGTCTGCCTTTTTCCATCTCATCATCTTGGCTGCCAGGAAAATTCCACCATAAGATAGAAAGAATGAACTCTTCCCCTGGCCCCTCTCCCAGCCTTGCACACTGCCAGACCCCCATTTGTTTAGTGTGGTGAGGACAAATTGTGACCAGTTAGATGAATAGGGTCCAGATTATGTGGTGCTTTTGAAGCTAGGCACCATCCAGTGACACATGTTAAGGTTCATGGGAGGGACGCACAAGCATGCGCACAATTCACAGCTCATAAACACCCTCCAACCAAAGCCCCTTCCCTTCTACAGTCTCAACCTGACAGGGACTTTGCCCTTAGTGTGCATTTTAATCTAACTTTACATATATATATATATATATATATATATATATATATATATATATATATAGAAGGGGGTTAGTTGAATATAGCAGGTGATTTCTTACAACATTTTACTCTGTGAATACTCCTGAATCTTAAATTTGCCTGGGGTGAAATATATTCAGTTTCCTTTGGCTAGTGAGCCAAAAGTGACTAATTCAACTTTAGGTGAAAATTTTATTCATTCATTCTTTCAATACATGTTTATTAAATGCCTACTAAGTATCAGGCACCAATATAGGTGCTTGATATACATCAGCAAACAGGACAAAAAATCCCTGCCTCCAAGGAGTCTGTATTCTTGTGAAGGAGACAGGCATACAATAAGCATAATAAATAAGAACATTATCTAGTGAGGTTGAAGGTTATAATCAGAATAGAAAAAAGGTGGAGCAGGATAAAAGAAATTGGTAGTGCTTCAATGATGAGACAAGATTTGTACAAAGAGTTGAGGAGGTGAGAGAAGGAGCCATGTGAGTATCTACAGAAAGAGCATTCCAGGTAGGGGAAAAAGCCAGTGCAAAGCCTTTAAGTGGAAATGTGTCCAGCATGTTTGAGGAACTGCAAGGAGGCCAATGTGACTAGAATGGAATGAGTGAGAGGAGGGAAGTAGGAGGAGACGAGGTAAGAGAGGAAATAGGGCCAGCTCTCTAGGATCTTGAAGATCACTGTAGGGGTGCTGAATTTCTCATTGACACAGGAGTCATTGGTAGTATTGGAGGTGTTGAGAAGCAGTGCAGACAGTGAGGAAATAATGTGATCTGAAATACATTTTTTCCAATATTTTTATTGTGGGAGAATACATATAACATAAAGTTTACCATCTTAACTATTTTTAAATGTATGGTTTAGTGGCATTAAGTGTATTAATAATTTTGTACAACCATCATGACCATCCACCTCCAAAATTCTTTTCATCTTGCAAAACTGAAACTCTTTACTCATTAAACAGTAACTCCCTATTCCCCCTCCTCCCAGCTGCTGACAATCACCATTCTACTTCCTTTTTCTATGACTTTGACTATCCTAAGTACCTCATATAAGTAAAATCATACAGTATTTGTCTTTCTGTGACTGGCTTACTTCAATAAGCATAATGTCTGCAGGTTTTATTCGTGTCATAGTCTGTCATAATTTCTGTTTTACGTCTGAATAATATTCCATTGCATATATATCTCTCTCTCACACACATTTTGCTTATCCATTCATCCATTGATGGTTACTTGGACTGTTTCCACACTTAACTATTGCAAATAATGCTCCTATGTACATGAATGTACAAATATCTCTCCAGACCCTGCTTTCAATTCTTTTGAGTATATACTCAGCAGTTAAATTGCTGGACCATATGGTAATTCTATTTTTAATTTTTGAGAAACCTCCATGCTATTTTCCACAGTTTGTACCATTTTAAAGTCCCACCAACAAATGCAAAAGAGTTCCAATTTCTCTACATCCTCACCAATGCTTGTTATCTTATTTTTCTTGGTACACAATGGGTGTGTGATGGTATCTCATTATAGTTTTGATTTGTGTTTCCCTAATGATTAGTCCTGTAGAGCATCTTTTCATGTGCTATTGGCTATCTGTATATCGTCTTTGGAGGAATGTGTTGTTTAATTAAGTATTTTCCCTAGTTTTGAATCATGTTGCTCTTTGTTGTTGTTGGTTTTAGGTGTTCTCTGTATATTCTGGAGATCAATACTTTCTCAGATATATGATTTTGAAGATTTTCTTCCATTATTTAGGCTGCCTTTTTACTTTTGATAGTATCTTTTGATGCACAAATTTTTTAATTTTTTATGAAACCCAATTCTTTGTTGTTGCTTCTTCCTTTCCTATCATATCCAGACATCACTGCCAATTCCAATGTTGTGAAGATTTTGCCCTCCGTATGTTTTTTCATGAGTTTTGCAGTTTATGCCTTAAATTTAGGTCTTTGATCCATTTTGAGTGAATTTTCATATATGGTGTTATGTAAAGGTCCAATTTCACTATTTCACATGTGGACATCCAGTTTACCCAGGACCATTTGTTGAAAAGATGGTCCTTTTCCCGTGCAATGGTCTTGGCACCCTTGTCAAAAATCATTTTACCATACAAGTGAAGGTTTATTTCTGGGCTTTTTATTCTATTCCATCTTTTCATATGTCTGTGTTTATGCCACCACATTGTTTTGATTGCTATAAACTTGTAGTAAGTTTTGAAATCAGAAGGTGAGTCCTCCAGTTTTGTTCTTTTTTTCAAAACTGTTATGGCTGTTTGGAGTTTCTTGGAAATTTTAGGATTGACGTTTCTATTTCTGCAAAAGATGTCATTGGGATTTTGACAGAGATTGCATGAATCTGTAGATTGTTTTGGGTAGTATTGGCATGTTAACAACATTAAGTTTTCCAATCCATAAATAAACATGGGAGGCATTTTTTTAATGTCTTCTTTAATTTCTTTCAGCAATGTTTTGTAGTTTTTATTGTGCAAGTCTTTCACCTCCTTAAGTGAATTCCTAAGTATTTTATTCTTTTTAATGCTATTGTTAATGAAATTGTTCCTATAATTTTCCTTTCAGATTGTTCATTGTAAGTGTATGGAAGTGCAACTGATTTTTTTTTTCTTTTTTGTCGACTTTGTATACTGCTACTTTGCTGGATTCATTTCTTAGTTCTAACAGTTGTGTGTGTGTGTGTGTGTGCGTGTGATCTTTGGATTTTTCTATAAAATACTAAATTATCTGCAAATGAAGATCATTTGACCTTTTTCTTTCCAATTATGATGTCTCTTATTTTTCCTTCTTCTTTTGGCCAAATTGCTCTGGTGAGAGTTTCCAGTATGGTGTGAAATAGAAGTAGTGAAAGCAGGCATTTCCTATTCCTGATCTTAGAGGAAAAGCTTTCAGTTTTTTGTCATTGAGTATGATGTTCACTATGGGTTTTTCATATGTAGCTTTTATTATGTTTAGATAGTTTCCTCTTAATCCTAGTTTATTGGATTTTTTTTTTAAATGAAAAGGTGTTGGATTTTGTCAAATGCTTTTCCTGCACCTATTGAGATGATTATGTAGTTTTCTTCTTTCATTCTGTTAATGTGGTATATTACATTCATTCATTTTCATATATTGAGGTGTCCTTGCATTCCAGGAAAAAAAAATTCCTTTTGGTCATGGTGTTTAATCCTTTTAATATACTGTTGAATGTGATTTGCTAGTATTTCATTGCAGACTTTTGCATTGATGTTCATCAGGAATATTGGCCGATACTTTTCTTTTCTTATAACGCCTTGTTTGACTTTAGTATCAGGGTAATGCTGGCCTCAAAGAATGAGTCAGAAAGTGGTCCTGCCTCTTCAATCTTTTGGAACAGTTTAGGAATAGTTTAGCATTAATTCTTCTTTAAGTATTTGGGGTAAAACTCACCAGTAAAACCATCAGGTCCAGGACTTTTCTTTGTCAGGAGATTTTAGATTACCATTTAAATCTCTTTGCTAGTTATAGGTCTACTCAGATTTTCTATATCTTTTGATTGAGCATTGGTAGATTTTGTGTTTCTAGGAATCCTTCTATTTCATCTAGGCTACCAAATTTATTGGTGTGCAGTTGTTCAGAGTACTCTTCTATAATCCTTTTTATTTCTGTAGAATTGATAGTAATGTCCCCACTTTCATTTTATTTTCATTTTAAGATAGGGTCTTGCTCTGTTACGTAGGCTGGAGTCCAGTGGCATGATCAAACTCCTCATTACAGTCTCAAACTCCTGGGCTCAAGCAATCCTCCTGCCTCAGCTTCCCAATTAGCTAGAACTACAGGTGCATGACACCTGTCTGGATTTTTTATTTTCATTTTTTGTGGATACTGGGTCTCATTATGTTGCCCAAGCTGGTCTTGAACTTGTGGCCTCAAGCAATCCTCTCACCCTGGCTTTGTAGAGTTCTGGGATCATAGGCATGAACCACCATGGCCAGACTCATTTTGAATTTAGTGATTTATAGTCTTTTTTTTTTTCTTCTTCTTCTTCTTCTTCTGAGAGAGTCCTGCTCTGTCACCTAGGCTGGAGTGCAGTGGCATGACCACGGCTCACTGCAACCTCTGCCTCCCAGGTTCAAGTGATTCCCCTGCCTCAGCCTCATGAGTAGCTGGGATTAAAGGACCCCACCATCATGCCTGGCTAATTTTTGTATTTTTAGTAGAGACAGGGTTTCACCATGTTGGCCAGGCTGGTCTCCCCATGGCCTCCCAAAGTGCTGGGATTATAGGTGTGAGCCACCACACTGGGCCAGTCTTCTCTTTTTCTTAATCCACTTAACTAAAGGTTTATTTTGCTGACTTTTTCAAAGGACCAATTTTTGATCTCATTGATTTGCTCTATTTCATTATTTGCTCTAATCTTTATTTCTTTTCTTCTGCTAGCACTGGGTTTAATTTGCTGTTCTTTTTCTAGAGCCTTAAGTTGTAAAGTTGTGTTATTTGAGATTTTTCTTTTTAAAATGTAAACATTTATAGCTATAAATTTTCCCATTAGTACTGCTTTTATTTTATCCCACAAGTTTTGTTATATTTTCATTTCCATTTATCTCTAAGTATTTTCTAATTTCCCTTGTAATTTTTTCTTTGATCCATTGTTTAAGACTGTGTTAATTTCCACAATTTTGTGAATTTTCTACTTTAACTTCTGTTATTTATTTCTAATTTCATCCGTTTGTGGTCAGAGAAGATACTTTGTATGCTATCTTTTAAAATCTGTTGAGAATTTCTGGCCTAATATATAATCTATCCAGGAAAATGTTCCATGTGCACTTGAGAAGAATGTGTATGCTGTTGTTGTTGAGTGGAGTGTCCTGTATATGTCTTAGATCTAGCTAGTTTAATGTATTGTTTAAGTGTCTATTTCCTTACCTATCTTCTGTCTTACTATTCTATTCATTATTAAGAGTGAGGTATTGAAGTCTCCAATGATTATTTGAGGATTGTCTATTTTCTCTTCAGTTCTGTCCATTTTTGCTTCATATATTTTGAGAGTCTGTCATTAGGTGTGTAGATGTTTATAGTTGTTACATCTTGATATGTTGAACCTTGCATTAACAAGTAATATCCTTCTTTGTCTCTTGTAAACTTTTTAAAAAAATGTAAAGTCTACTTTGGAAGGGGAGTCTATTTTTTGAAGGATAAAAATAAATTAATTAAATAAAGTCTGTTTTGTTTGATATCATTATAGGCACCCCTGCTCTCTTTTGGTTACTATTTACATGGAATATTTTTTCTGTCCATACACTTTCAATCTATGTCTCTGACTGTAAAGTGAGTCTCTTACAGACAATATGTAATTGGATCTTGCTTTAAAATTTATTCTGCCAATCTCTGTCTTTTTAATGGAGAGTTTAATCCATTTACAGTTAAAGTAATTTACTATTAAGAAACTTACGTCATGCTGCTATTTGCTTTCTATACACCTTATAGCTCTTTTGTTCTGCATTACCAGGATTATTGTCTTCCTTTGTGTTTAATTGATTTTTTGGTGAAACACTTAAATTCCTTTGTCATTTCCTTTTGTGTAAATTCTGTACCTATTTCCCTTGCAGTTATCATGAAGATTACATTTAACATTTTAAGTTTATAACATTCTAAGTTGATTTATACCAGCTTAATTTCAGTCACAAAAAAAACTTTGCTTCTTTGACAGCTCTATCTCCACCTCTTTTGGTTGTCGATGTCACAAAATTACATTGTGTTCCCCAAAATATAAACTAATAATTCATTAACGTGCATTAACATCCTAAATTATGTGGAAAACAAAATTTAATGTGGAGTTACCAACCAAAGTTACAATAATACTATCTTTTAGACTAGTAGTTATTCTTTTAAAACATATATTAATCTCTTAAATCTTAAAAAAAGTACAGTTATAAATATTATAATGATGATAGCTTTTAAATATTATTTTTATTATTTTATGGTGTTGGTATTAAATTTATTTTTATTGAGATCTTTACTACATATGGCTTCAAGTTACTGTCTAGTGTTCTTTTATTTCACCCTGTAGGACTCTCTTGAGCATTTCTTGCAGGAAAGCTCCCTCAGCTTTCATCTTACTTGGAGTTCATTGGGCTCTTTAATGTCTATATTCATGTCTTCCATCAAGTTTGAGAGGTTTTTAGTCATTATATATTCAAATATTCTCTTTGCACCTTTCTTTCTCTACTCTTTTTCTAGACTTCCATAATGAGTGAGTGTTGACCTGCTTGATGGTGCCCCACAAGTCCCATCAAGGGGCTTTGTTCAATTTTCTTTAAACCTTTTTCTTTCTGTTTGTCAGATTTAATAGTTTCTACTGTCCTATCTTCAGGTTTACTGATTCTTTCTTTTGCCTGCTCTAATCTGCCTTTAAATCTTTCTAGTAGACTTTTCATTTTAGTCATGCTTTTCAGCTACAGAATTACTTTTTTTTAAGGTTTTTATCTGTATTAGTATTTCCGTTTTGTTCATTTATCACTTTCCCAACTTTCTCTTTGACCATATTTAAGGCAGTTGTTTTAAAGTCTTTATCTAGTAGATCTACCATCAGAACTCTCTTAAGGACAACTTCTTTAGGTTTATCTTTATTTTCTTTAAATTATCCATACTTTCCTCTTTGTGTGCCTTCTGATTTTTGTTGTTGTTGTTGTTAAAAACTCAGTATTTGAACCTAATGATGTGTTAACTCTGGAAATCAGATTCCCTCCTTTTCACAGAGTTTGCTGGGGTTTTGTTGTTGTTGTTATTTTTATTAATTTTTTATTATTATTGTAGGATATCTCTGTGCCAAGAATTGGCCTGAGGTGTAAACTTGTCTTCCTATATCTTTTCCGAGCCTGCAACTTTCTTTAAGCATAGGCAGTTACTTTCTAATTTTCTCCATATATGCAGTTGTTTTTGAATGCCCTAATCCTTAAGATCTGCCTCCCAAAAGAAAAAAAAAAAGAGAAAAATGAAGAAAGGGGAAGATGTCAGCTCTGTAAATCCCCTAAAAATCATTTCAGCTAGAGGGAGAGGGGCTTACAACAATGGGAAAGTCCAACAATAATGACTGCCAACATCTTTGCCTGGACTTCTGTGATCAGAAGTAGCAATCAAATCACAGATCCTTAATATTTGGAAGACAAGGTTCTTTTTGCCCACCCTAGCTCCTGTAAGCTGCCCCAGGAACATGTGCACAACTCTGTGCCATGGGGCTGGGGTTGAGCGTAAGTAGCTACTACTGTGCAAAGAGCTGAAATTGAATGAGATCAACTACAATTTACTGTCTAAACTTCCCCCCTGAAAGTTTCAAGCTTCAATAGACTCTAGAGTTTCAAAATATTGACATCATAGAGATTCTCCCAGTGCAATTGTTGTCTAGATGAGGAAATAGATTCCTAGCGCTTCCTATTTCATCATCTTCCTAGGAGTCCCTCCAGCACCACCACCAATTAATTTTTAAGAGGCTCACTATGGCTTCTATGAGCAAGAGAGCAAGAGTAAAAGCAAGGAGACAAATTAAGAGATGATTTCATTAACTAGGTAAGAAATTCTGGTGGCTTAAACCAGATGGTAGTAATGAAGGTGGTGAAATCTGTTGGTTCTAGATTAGGCAATTTTACTATGTTCTGTGGCCACCATTAATTTTCTCATTTCTGACTACAGTGAGATAAACAGCCCAGTCCATCAGATTACTGCATATTTCTCTAGATACCAATATTTCCAGCTAAGAGTTTACCTATTGCCATAACATGGGCTGAGCTATGCACATATCTATAAATTCAGCCAATATTTATATCTTACTATAGTACTGACAGGCATAAGATCATTAGGAAATGTGACTTCCTATATTTCTACACACACAAACACACACACACGCACACCAATGCTTACCTCCTTCTGGGGACTTGATGAAACTGATGAGCTCCTGACAGAGAATGTAATGGAAACACAAGTTTGTTTTACAGAAGAAAGGCAATCGGTGTTTTTCCAACCAGGTCAATAACCCTTTGTATTTGGCAATCTAGAGTTGAAGCAAAATAGAAACAAAAATGCTAATGAAACTGAATTGTTAAAAAAAATACAACTTAGTAAGGGGCAACTAATCATCTCACACTTGCAGTGTCTGGCCAGAAGGAGAGGTGCGTTTATTAAAAATAATTTCTATAAACCTAGAACCTGGACTTAAAAAAAAGTAATATCAAAGAGGAGCAGAGATTTGCAAAGAAGTAAATGGATCGGTAGAAAATAAAAAGCTTCATCTTTCATGAAAAAATTATTTCTTATTCCTGAGTGAAGTTGTTAAAGCAAAAATCTAAGTCTTGCTTGACAGAAGAAAAGCAGAAAAGATTTGGGTCTGTGGTGTCAGATCACAACTTTATTCAGCTTGCTTCTTTGTAAACACACTCATAATTTCTAACAAGCTCGTAACCCCTATCAATTGCACATGTACAAAAACAAAGATTCACACATACCATCATTTAGAACACAGGATGTATTCCTGAGGAATCAAGCTGCAGAGAAAGGAGGTAATTTTTTTTTCAGTTTTCAGGGTTATCCTTGCGAAATCAAATGTAAGCATCAGCATAGAATGTCTCTTCTCAACTCTCCAGAGCTCATGGAAAGCAAAACCTTGTTGTTATCAGGGTTTAGAGTGGTCTTTCTGATCCTATATGCCCCTTGTAGGGGATGTGGAGGCCACTGGTAAGTCTAAGGTCTACATAGTGGAAAAGGAAAACAGGAGTGGGGACAAGGGGAAAAATAAGAAAAAAGAAAAAGGCCATAAAGAAAAAAAACTGGGAGAAAACATGCCTCTGGAGAATAGTCGAGTCGTCATTAGAAATTGCAGAGAGGCCAGCACCACATTGCACTTATTCCAAAATTGACCACATAATTGGAAGTAAAGCACTCCTCAGCAAATGTAAAAGAACAGAAATTATAACAAACTGTCTCTTAGACCACAGTGCAATCAAACTAGAACTCAGGACTAAGAAACTCAATCAAAACCGCTCAACTACATGGAAACTGAACAACCTGCCCCTGAATGACTACTGGGTACATAACGAAATGAAGGCAGAAATAAAGATGTTCTTTGAAACCAATGAGAATAAAGATACAACATACCAGAATCTCTGGGACACATTTAAAGCAGTGTGTAGAGGGAAATTTATAGCACTAAATGCCCACAAGATAAAGCAGGAAAGATCTAAAATTGACACCCTAACATCACAATTAAAAGAACTAGAGAAGCAAGAGCAAACACATTCAAAAGCTAGCAGAAGGCAAGAAATAACTAAGATCAGAGCAGAACTGAAGGAGATAGAGACACAAAAAACCCTTCAAAAAAAATCAATGAATCCAGGAGCTGGTTTTTTGAAAAGATCAACAAAATTGATAGACCACTAGCAAGACTAATAAAGAAGAGAGAAGAATCAAATAGATGCAATAAAAAATGCTAAAGGGGATATCACCACCGACCCCACAGAAATACAAACTACCATCAGAAAATACTATAAACACTTCTACACAAATAAACTAGAAAACCTAGAAGAAATGGATAAATTCCTGGACACATACACTCTCCCAAGACTAAACCAGGAAGAAGTTGAATCCCTGAATAGACCAATAACAGGCTCTGAAATTGAGGTGATAATTAATAGCCTAACAACCAAAAAAAGTCCAGGACCAGACTGATTCACAGCCAAATTCTACCAGAGGTACAAGGAGGAGCTGGTACCATTCCTTCTGAAACTATTCCAATCAACAGAAAAACAGGAAATCCTCCCTAACTCATTTTATGAGGCCAACAGCATCCTGATACCAAAGCCTGGCAGAGACACAACCAAAAAAGAGAATTTTAGACCAATATCCCTGATGAACATCAATGCAAAAATCCTTAATAAAATACTGGCAAACAGAATCCAGCAGCACATCAAAAAGCTTATCCACCATGAGCAAGTGGGCTTCATCCCTGGGATGCAAGGCTGGTTCAGCATACGCAAATCAACAAATGTAATCCAGCATATAAGCAGAACCAAAGACAAAAACCACATGATTATCTCAATAGATGCAGGAAAGGCCTTTGACAAAATTCAACAGCCCTTCATGCTAAAAACTCTCAATAAATTCGGTATTGATGGAACGTATCTCAAAATAATAAGAGCTATTTATGACAAACCCACAGCCAATATCATACTGAATGGGCAAAAACTGGAAGCATTCCCCTTGAAAACTGGCACAAGACAGGGATACCCTCTCTCATCACTCCTATTCAGCATAGTGTTGGAAGTTCTGGCCAGGGCAATCAGGCAAGAGAAAGATATAAAGGGTATTCAATTCAGAAAAGAGGAAGTCAAATTGCTCCTGTTTGCAGATGACATGATTGTATATTTAGAAAACCCCATCATCTCAGTCCAAAATCTCCTTAAGCTGATAAGCAACTTCAGCAAAGTCTCAGGATATAAAATCAATGTGCAAAAATCACAAGCATTATTATACACCAATAACAGACAAACAGAGAGCCAAATCATGAATGATCTCCCATTCACAATTGCTTCAAAGAGAATAAAATACCTAGGAATCCAACTTACAAGGGATGTGAAAGATCTCTTCAAGGAGAACTACAAACCACTGCTCAATGAAATAAAAGAGAACACAAACAAATGGAAGAACATTCCATGCTCATGGATAGGAAGAATCAATATCGTGAAAATGGCCATACTGTCCAAGGTAATTTATAGATTCAATGCCATCCCCATTAAGCTACCAATGACTTTCTTCACAGAATTGGAAAGAACTAATTTAAAGTTCATATGGAACCAAAAAAGATCCCGCATTGCCAAGTCAATCCTAAGCCAAAAGAACAAAGCTGGAGGCTTCACACTACCTGATTTCAAACTATACTACAAGGCTACAGTAACCAAAACAGCATGGTACTGGTACCAAAACAGAGATAGTGACCAATGGAACAGAACAGAGCCCTCAGAAATAATACCACATATCTACAACCATCTGATCTTTGACAAACCTGAGAGAAACAAGAAATGGGGAAAGGATTCCCTATTTAAAAAATGGTGCCGGCAAAACTGGTTAGCCATAAGTAGAAACCTGAAACTAGATCTCTTCTTTACACCTTATACAAAAATTAATTCAAGATGGATTAGAGACTTAAATATTAGACCTAAAGCCATAAAAACCCTAGAAGAAAACCTAGGCAATACCATTCAGGACATAGGCATGGGCAAGGACTTCATGTCTAAAACACCAGAAGCAATGGCAACACAAGCCAAAATTGACAAATGGGATCTAATTAAACTAAAGAACTTCTGCACAGCAAAAGAAACTACCATCAGAGTGAACAGGCAACCTACAGAATGGGAGAAAATTTTTGCAATCTACTCATCTGACAAAGGGTTAATATCCAGAACCTACAAAGAACTCAAATTTACAAGAAAAAAACAAACAACCCCATCAAAAAGTGGGTGAAGGATATGAACAGACACTTCTCAAAAGAAGACATTTATGCAGCCAACAGACACATGAAAAAATGCTCATCATCACTAGCCATCAGAGAAATGCAAATCAAAACCACAATGAGATACCATCTCACACTAGTTAGAATGGCAGTCATTAAAAAGTCAGGAAACAACAGGTGCTGGAGAGGATGTGGAGAAATAGGAACAGTTTTACACTGTTGGGGAGACTGTAAACTAGTTCAACCATTGTGGAAGACAGTGTGGCGATTCCTCAGGTATCTAGAACTAGAAATACCATTTGACCCAGCCATTCCATTACTGGGGATATACCCAAAGGATTATAAATCATGCTGCTATAAAAACACATGCATACATATGTTTATTGCGGCACTATTCACAATAGTGAAGACTTGGAACCAACCCAAATGTCCATTACTGACAGACTGGATTAAAAAAATGTGGCACATATACACCATGGAATACTATGCAGCCATAAAAAAGGATGAGTTCATGTCCTTTGTAGGGACATGGATGCAGCTGGAAACCATCATTCTCAGCAAACTATTGCAAGATCAGAAAACCAAACACCACATGTTCTCACTCATAGGTGGGAATTGAACAATGAGATCACTTGGACACAGGAAGGGGAACATCACACACCGGGGCCTGTTGTGGGGTGGGAGGAGAGGGGAGGGATAGCATTAGGAGATATACCTAATGTAAATGATGAGTTAATGGGTGCAGCACACCAACATGGCACATGTATACATATGTAACAAACCTGCACATTGTGCACATGTACCCTAGAACATAAAGTAGAATAATAAAAAACAAGATGCTAAACTATTTAGCCAAAAAAAAAGAAAAATGAAATTGCAGAGAAGCATCTTATCTTAATCTACACCTGATAATGCATACTGATAATAATTATGTGGCCCATAGGCTGCCACTTTCCATCCCACACCCATTGTAGACATTGCCAGTCAATTCCCAGACTCTTTCTTGCTTAGATGTGCCCTTAAAGTTCTTCTCAGTACAGTTTCCCAAGTGTCTAACCTATCACGGTAGATGTGAGAATTGCATTTGCTAACTATGGACTAGAATATAATGGAAAGAATTCACCAGCAATTCCTTGGATAAGAAGTAAAAAATGTAAAAAGAAGAAATGTCGACCTGGATTGATGTTGTTAGTTCTACTCACCTGCTTTAGTTTCTCCTATAGTTACCCTCTGGACTTCCTCTTTTTCTCCCTCTCCCAATTCACATATCAAATAGTTCCCTCAGGCCAGGCACGGTGGCTCATGCCTATAATCCCAGCAATTTGGGAGGCCGAAGCAGGTGGATTGCTCAAGCTCAGTAGCTTGAGACCAGCCCTCCGTCTCTACCAAAAATACAAAAAGTTAGCCAGGCATGGTGGCATGTGCCTGTGTGGTCCCAGCTACTTGGGAGGCTTAGGTGGGAGGATTGTTTGAGCAAGAGAGGCAAAGGTTGCAGTGAACCAAGATCGCACCACTGCACTGCAGCCTGGATGACCGAATAGACTCCCGTCTCAAAAACAAAAACAAATTAACAACAAAAAACAGATATAGTTCCTGTATCCTCCACCCTAAACCCTGTACCTCTAAAGAATTTTACTCACCAAGTTACAAGGTATTTCTGGCCACAAGCTCCACTGTGAATTTTCAACAGTATAAAATGGTGTCTGACCAAAAACCTGCAAAAGAAAGCTAGGAAACAGTCAAGGGAGTAGAGCTTCTCTTCATGTATATGACACAGTCCATCTACAGCCACAGAAGAAGGGAGGTTCCACGGCTCTTTTCTTTCAAGGGACATTAATTCTTAAATTTATTCTACTGCATCATCTTGCCCTGCACACATGCAAAAAAGCTCTAAACAGACTGAATTGCAAGATTCATTTATCTTTTGGCTCCACCATGCCCCAACCTGGGACTTGTCTTTCCTTTGGAGCCTGAGCCGACCTGAGAGCTATTTGCTTGTGTGCAAAGGCCAAGGCCCATGATATTAGAATGTATTTACTTTGTGTATTCAGTATTCACTTTTCTCCCTGGATTTAGAGAGTTAAAGCAAATGTCTAAATGTTTTCCCAGTGAAAAATAGCTTTGGATTTACCTAAACTGGAGAAGACAGAGAGGACTAAAGATGTGGAGACTGGGGATACAGATTACATAGGGAGGTGTTGGGAGCAAGCCCCCCAAAATCTGGACATAAACTGGCCCTAAAACTGGCCATAAACAAAATCTCTGCAGCACTGTCACATGTTCATAATGGCCCTATAGCGCCCATGCTGGAAGGTTGTGGGTATACCGGAATGAGGGCAAGGAACACCTGGACCGCCCAGGGTGGAAATCGCTTAAAGGTATTCTTAAGCCACAAACAATAGCATGAGCCATCTGTACTTTAAGGACATGCTCCTGCTGCAGTTAACTAGCCCAACCTATTCCTTTAATTCGGCCCATCCCTTCGTTTCCCCTGAGGGATATTTTAGTTAATTTAATATCTACAGAAACAATGCTAATGACTGGTTTGCTGTTAATAAATACTTGGGTAAATCTCTGTTCAGGGCTCTCAGCTCTGAAGGCTGTGAGACCCCTGATTTCCCATTTCACACCTCTATATTTCTGTGTGTGTGTCTTTAATTCCTCTAGCGCCACTGGGTTAGGGTCTCCCTGACCGAGCTGGTCTTGGCAGGGAGGCATTGAGAGTGTCCAAAGTTGATAACGTTAATTCTAGTATACCATCCCCCTTTGTCATGGAAAAGAGACTGTCACCTAGGCAACCACCTTTGAAATAGATGGGAAAGGACTTCAGTGTTTACAGCTATGTAAACTTAAGCAGTCTCACCATGGACAACAAAATGTCTTCAAAGTGTCCCAGAAGTATTTGCAGAAAACTAGAAGGGCTGAAGCTCTAATTCCTAACTGAACTCTCAGCACATCATGTCAGTCTGACCATCTCCCCAAGTAAACAGCCCCACACTTTTGTTAGTGTATGGCCCTCTTCCCTCAATCCCATTTGTCCCTTGTCCCTGGCTGTGAGATGCTGAAGGAAGGTGATGTTGCTGTCTGCATTTTACAGTTAAAAGTCTGTAAAGGAGACTCAGTCCTTAGGGATCTCTCTCTGCTCTGCACTCAGTGTGTAACACAATACACCCTGACTGGTATGTTAAGCTACCTTTAAGGAGTGGCCGTAGGACTGTGAAGTTGTGAGATTATGTGGGAATGGGGTTTGGAAGCAGTTTCACTACCCGACATTTATACCACAGAGGGCAGAGGCTACAGTGGAAAACACATCAGTCCTGGAGCCAGCAGACCTGGTCAGCTCCTAGAACTGCCCCAGATTCAGTGTGTGATCTTAAGCATATCATTTAACTTTTTTTTTTTTTTTTTGATGGAGTCTCGCTCTGTTACCTGGGCTGGAGTGCAGTGGCACAATCTCGGCTCACTGCAACCTCTGCCTCCCGGGTTCAAGTGATTCTCCTACCTCAGCCTCCCTAATAGCTGCCACCACGCCTGGCTAATTTTTATATTTTTATTAGAGATGGGGTTTCACCATGTTGGCCAGGTTGGTCTCGAACTCTTGACCTCAAGTGATCCACCTGCCTCGCCCTCCCAAAGTGCTGGGATTACAGCAAATCATTTAACTTGTGGGATCCATTGGTAAAAAGGGAAAATACTTCCTACTTCACACGGTGACTATGGGAATTAAGTGGTAGAAATTTGTAAACTTAAGGAGTATTCAATATGAACTACTACTGCTGTCTCTCTTTATAGGCCATAGCTGCCTAAGTGGCCAGCACTTTCTTATACTCTTGGCTGGAACTCCCTCCCCACATCACTCTCTATTTCTAGAACATTATTGTGAGCTGTTTTAATTGTGTTGGTGAATTGACTTATTAACAGGTCTTAAGATTACTTCTTGACTGGGCGTGGTGGCTCTCGCCTATAATCCCAGCACTTTGGGAGGCCGAAGCAGGCAGATCATCTGAGGCCAGGAGTTTGAAATCAGCCTGACCAACATGGAGAAACCCCATCTCTACTAAAAACACAAAAAATTAGCTGGGCGTGGTGGTGCACACTTGTAGTCCCAGCTACTTGGGAGGCTGAGGTGGAAGAATCACTTGAACCTGGAAGGCGGAGTTTGCAGTGAGCCAGGATTGTGCCACTGTACTTCAGCTTGGGCAACAAGAGCAAAATCTGTCTCAAAAAAAAAAAAAAAAGATTACTTCTGAAACCTTCATTAAGACAGTGGCAGAGACAATAGTAAGAGTGAGAAACACAGGAAAGACCCACTCTCAGAGAGGCCTCTTCCTTATCCTGATTTTAATCCTGTTGCCTGACACCACCATCCATCCAAGCACCCAAACCTATTACCCTTGCTTCCTTTCTTCCTGTTACCACCTCGCCCAATATTTAAACAGTGACATGGTCCTATATTTTGTTTTGTTAACAGTCTCCTCTACTTATCCCATCCTCCTCTCCCCTTTCCCTTTAGACCCTCATTACTTGCCACCTAGATGATTGAAACAACCTCCTAACCACTTTCCCTTCCTCCTTTAAGGTCTCCTGCCCACCCATTGGCCAGACCTCTGCAGAGTAGTTTTCTCAAATGAAAGCCTGAACATGTTACTCCTTTACTTCAAATCCTTCGATGGCTCTCTAACGCCTTAGGGTAGTGTCCACACTCCTAGGCATAGTTTGCCTGATCTCCAGGGCTTGGCCCAGCCTGCCTGTGCAGCTTGTGGTGTCTTGTGATCTCTTGTGGTGTCTCACCCTCACAGCTGTTCTTCAGCCTTTCTGAGTTACTTACGATTTGCCCCAAAGTATCAAAAGATTGTATTCTTTGGTGCCTTTACTTTCTGTTCTGTCTATAAGGCTTTTGCTTTTCTTGCTAGTCACTCCGTAGTCTTTTCCTCCTATTTTTATTTATTTTATTTATTTTTTATTTTTTTGAGGCGGAGTCTTGCTCTCACTTAGGCTGGAGTACAGTGGTGCGATCTCGGCTCACTACAACCTCCGCCTCCTGGGCTCAGGTGATTCTTGTGCCTCAGCCTCCCAAGTAGCTGGGATTACAGGCTCCCGCCACCACGCCCGGCTAATTTTTGTATTTTTAGTAGAGACTGGTTTCACCATGTTGGCCAGGCTGGTCTCAAACTCCCGAACTCAGGTGATCCCCTGACCTTGGCCTCCCAAATTGCTGGGACTATAGGCATGAGCCACCGTGCCCGGCCTCCTCCTATTTCTTTATGCATCCTTTCCTCCTCACCTTCTGCTTCCAGTTAACTGCCAAGTACCTCCTTGTCTTTTAATATTTGGCTTGTGTCAGCTTTTCCTGACTCTTCCAGGTAGGGATGATCTCTGTCTCGTGAGTACTGTACTCTCACTGCCTCCTGAAAACTTCTGTCATGTCACCCAGACCTTCTAAATCTCTCTACCACTAGACTGGGAATTCCATAAGGACAGGGATGCAGGGATGGTGTCATTAATATGTGCCTCCCCAATACTAAGCCCAGCCCAGGGGCTGGCACAAAGTAACCACCCGATAACCACTTGTGGCATATAGAGGGTGTTTTTCCCACTTGACTGAAATTTCGCCTTTTACTATATACCCTCTCACGGGAAATGGTGCATCAAGATGAGCCACAATTCAAAAGGCACCAGTGTTAAAATGTCACCGAGCATTTAAACCAAAACAGATTCAGGATAAGTCCAGGTTTGGGTTTAAGAATACTTGGGTGTTTGAGGTTTGTTTTAGTTGCATAGATTAAGGAAATAGATAGGCTTGTTCCAGTCAACAACCGTTGCTATGTGCTAAACACCTAGTGAAGGGAGTAAAGCAGAATAAATAATCCTCAGTCCTTGTCCTGCAGGAATTCACTGTCTCATAATCTACTGGGGTCCACACACACACACACACACACACACACACACACACACACACACACACACGCAACTCAAGAGAGTTGCAAAGTGCCAAGGGGCTCAGAAGCAGAGAAGTTCCCATCAGGAGGTTCCAATGCTCAGGACCTAGGAATTCCTTAAGGAGAATGGAATTTAAGCAGGTATTTGAAGAATATTTAAGATTTTCATAGGTGGAACTATGGGAAAGGTATTCCTGGCAGAAAACAAACATAGCCCAAGCAGAGATTCAGAGGTGGTGAATGCCAGGGATACCCAGTGAGGGTAGAGCCTCTGTCACCAGAGCACTGGGAATCAGCAGAGGGTGTGATGGGAAGTAACTTTGGACAGGTAAAAGCAAGTAAGGAGGCTGGGGATTTAGGATCTGATGACATCAACAATGGGAAGCTTTTGGAGATTTTAAAGGTGGTTCTGGTTCATGTTTATTTGCTCAAATTAAAAGAGTTTTTTTATTTAAGAAGAAATTTAGTAAAACCCCAAATAACAATAAGCAAACAAAAAAGTCACTCAGTTCTGTGAGATTCACTATTCAGCTGCTAATGAAATATTTGTATTTAAAGCTGAGAATGCTTACCGGGAGGGAAAGAAATGTGTTGAAAAAATCGGCAAAGATTTCATCCTCTAGCAGAATTATAAGATTTGTAGAACCGATTATCTCTACATGGAGAGAGAGAAATAAAAAACCAAAACGTGAATCAGAATTGCATTCAGGTTCAGAAAATGAAATAACTGAATGGATCATTTCACATTGCCAAATCTCACCATGATGACAGCCTTTAGGGTCATCCAATTCAATTTCTCCCCTTCTCCTGGACTCTCTTTTTCAATATCGTTCTGCTTAAACACTCCCAGCTGTGGGGAGCTCACTCACTCACAGGTATGCCCGTTCCGTTTATGAAGAAGGCGAAGTGGTAGATTTTTTCTTTCCTACTGTGACTATAATCCTTTACCTTCTATATGTAAAGATTATGCCCTCTGAAGCTTGACAGAATTCACTTAAGTCCCCGAGACAGTGCTTCCAGTATTTCTAAAGACACCACAGACGTCTGCTTACCACCAACCCCACTAGCTAGTCACCAAGCAGTTCTTCAACCCATTCCTCACACGGCCTTCTCTCCATCTGGTTCTCTCATTGGCTGGAGTGGCACTCACAACTGAAACATTTCAACTGCTTCCCAGAGCAGAACATAAGAGAACTCTTGCCTAGGTTGCATCTGATGCTAATGTAATGGGGCCTAAAATGGGGTTAGCTTTGGGGGCTCTCATATTACACTATTAACTCCATTATGCTTTTACTTATGCAGTCACATTTCAGAAACCAGGGGCAGGAATGTACATTTATTCCAGTCAAATTTCAGCTTGGTAGGTTTGGTCCAGCATTACAGCCTGACAAGAGCTTTCTTGAATGTTAATTTCATCATGAAACATACTTATTACTTCTCTCAGGTGTGATCATCGTGCTGCCCAAGTTAAGTCAAGGAGATGAATGTTGAATGTCATAAAGCCAAACACGGAGACCCCAAGTGAACAAAGCAACTAACTCCTTCCTTATGCTCCTTAGAGGACAATGGTCGACTAGTGAATAATACACTAATTGTTTGATCAATGGCCCAACATTATTCAGTCATACCCAAAGTTCATAATGAAAGACTGAAAAATGGGTCCGAATATTATGCCCTAAGCTCATCTCTCAATCTAAGCATCTGATGAGGACAGTAAGTGCCATGCACAGTCACAAACATGTAGTTATGATAACATAAGAAAACTAAATGATCATTTTTCCTGATGACACTGGGTGGTTGTTGGCTTCATATAATAGAAATAGAATTAGAAACTCCTGGTCAGGCACGGCGGCTTATCCCTGTAATCTTTGGGAGGCTGAGGCTGGTGGATTGCTTGAGGCCAGGAGTTCAAGACCAGCCTGACCAACATGAAACCCTGTCTCTACTAAAAATACAAAAATTAGCCAGGGGTAGTGGCGGGAGCCTGTAATCCCAGCTACTTGGGAGGCTGAAGCAGGAAAATTGCTTAAAGCCAGGAAGTGGAGGTTGCAGTGAGCTGAGATCATACCACTGCACTCCAGCCTGAGCGACAGAGTGAGATTCTGTCTCAAAAAAAAAAAAAAAAAAAAAAAAAAAAAAGGAAACCCAGACAAATACTATAGTGAGTGACAGAGCTGGTGTCAGCACTTGCACTCTGTTCACATACATCTTTTTTCTTGCTGTTAAGTGTTATGTGTGTTTTATCTGTACCCTTCCCAAGCCCTCTGCTCTTCTTTTTATAAGCAGTCCTTGATTTATTTAATCTATTCCATATGGATGATTCCAAAATCTATGTTTTCAGTCCAGACTTCTCTTCTTGACTCTGGTTTTAAATATACATGAGCTATGGGCCAGATCTGCGTGCACATCCAGCAGGCACTTTCATCCCAATTTGTTCAATGTGTGCAGACCTCCCACCTGCTTCTTTTCCTACATTCCCAGTCCCAGTTACTGGAATCATCATTCTATAAATGATCTAATCCAGAAAACTGAGACTCTTCTCTCTGTCTCTGTCCCTGTCTCACTCTCACTCTCAATCTCTCTCACTCTTGCTCTCTTGTTCTCTCTCTCTCCCCTTCACGCCCCCCACATGCAATGGAGGACCATGCTATATGGTTTCTCTTTGTACCTGTCTCTGGAATCTGTCTCCTCATTTCCATCCATAAAGTTACTCTTCCATTATAGGTCTCTATGCTCTCTCACTTAGACTATCGCATCAGCTTCTTAAATGGTCTCCCTAGCTCCCATTTCTTGTCCTTCCAACCACCCTCCACATACTGCCACCACAATCTGTTGATATTATTGTTAAAGTCTTTCAAAATCTCCTCGATGTCCTAGAAGGTAAAATCCAAACTTTCTAGTGCAGTATCTGAGGCTTCACCCCATCTGGGGTTTCCTCCCAGCCTCATTTCCTGCCTCTCCACACACTCTGCCTCCTGTTTGCAAGCTAAGCCAAGGCATTGCTATTTTCTGCATATGCTAGGTACTCTCACTTGAAACCTCCACATCTTTGTTCCCATATTCCCATTGCTTAAAATGTTTTCTCAAGCACAGTCAGCTTACAAATTAATAGTCATCCATTAAGAACTGGTTTACATATAATCTTCTTGGTGAACCAAGAATGGTAGAATCTACCACAATGGTAGAATTCATCACTATCTCCCTACACGATCACGTATATCCTCCATTATTACAATTAACAAGTCTTACTGTTTTCATTCATTGATATATCTGTCTTCCTCATCAAACTGAGCATGTGAGAGGAGGGACTTTGTTTTTTCACCTTCCTTTTTCTAGGCTCTAAAAGTGTTTCCACAATGTCTAAGTTCTGTAAATGTAGAATAAATTGTTCTTTCAAAAGATAATCTTCAATTTTTTTTTTTTTTTTTTTTTTTTTTTTTTGGCCAAAGTCTCGCTCTGTCACCCAGTCTGGAACGCAGTGGCATGATCTTGGCTCACCGCAACCTCTGCCTCCCAGATTCAAGTGATTCTTGTGTCTCAACCTCTCGAGTAACTGGGATTATAGGTGCCCGCCACCATACCTGGCTAATTTCTGTATTTTCAGTAGAGATGGCTTTCACCGTGTTGGCTAGGCTGGTCTTGAACTCCTGACCTCAGGCAATCCACCTGCCTCAGCCTCCCAAAGTGCTGGGATTACAGGGATGAGCCAATGCTCCCAGTCGATGATTTTCAATCTTTTGGACTTTTGTTTGTTTATCATTCATAGAGTCTAACATGGATTTGTTAAACGAGTAATTACTGAGCTCATCTGAATGCAGAACTGTGGGGTTTGGCAGAAATTCCCCAGTGATTGTTTTTCATAGCTACACACACTGCTGGTGGCAAGGGGCTTGACTATGCTAGGGCTTGCCACTGACAAGACAGTCTTAAGGAGATATAGAAACAAGACTCTGTACATCCTTCCCTTCCTCATCCTCTCATTTCTCCATTCTTGTTTTTCCTTCTTACCTGTTCCGCCTTCAAACTTCCTAATAATTTGAGAAGGCTTTTAGCACCCATTCCACACCATAATAATATTGACTTGGCAACAAATTAAATCACTGCATAATCTCAAACCCCATACCAGTCTTCTCTCTGGAGGAGAGGTGGCCCAATCCACATTTTACTTCCTCCCTCTTAGTTGTCTTATGAATAAGGCCCTGACCTACCCCTCAAAGATCTGGTGGCAGAAGGTAAGAGGAAGGGGAAGAAGGAGAAAGAGAAGGAAAACAAACGCATGAATAACACAAGTCACCCATGGTGCCCCTGAATGGCTCAGATCTATTAACCACTGGGAAGATGAATGGTTTGCCTTATTTGAGAGACTCAAGGCCTTGGAGACATCCCTCTCAGAGACTCACCAGCACTGCTCATGTTGCCATGCTTTTCCTGACACAGTAATTTGTTAGGGGCAGAATTATCTCCCAGTCAACAGAACTTTATCCATTGTGAACAGGTAATGACGCCTTCTCTAAGGGATTCCAGATTCTATCTGGCGTGACCTACTTACTTCTGGTGTAGGCCTTAATCTGAAGATAAGTCTTTATCTTACTTAATCTGCTGAATCCCCTTGGGCATACAAGACTCCTCCTATACTTAAGCCTTTAGTTCATAATATTTTATTTGACAAGTTCTTTATAATTGTGCCCAAGATCTCTTGTCTGTTCCAACCTCTCCCATGCTAAGGTGACTTTTGCATTGCTAAACTCAGCTCCTAAGGGTCTTGTAAACAATTACATTTGATGTAATTTTAATAAGCAGTATCTCCTGGATATTCTGCCCATTTAAAACATCAACCTCCATTGCTTGAGCCCAGGAGTTTAAGGCTGCTGTGAGCTATGATCACACCACTGAACTTCAGCTTGGGCAACAGAGTGAAACCTCATCTTTAAAAAATTAAAATTAAAACATCAGCTTCCAAGAGGCTTGAATTCCCTTTCTCTGAAGGCTCTTCAGGCACTTGGTTTTCTCATTAAACAACTCTTCATTTCTCCTGTTCTTCCCTAATAGGAAGTAAATATTAAGATGAAAGACTAAAAGCCCTATAACCCTTCAAAATTTAGCCAAGAATTACTGAGAATAGAATTCTTCAACCAGAGAGGGTTTAAAGAATTTGAAAGCCTTGGGATTGTAGGGAAGCTTATATAATGTCCAAAAGGCCTTCCCATGGGGGGTGGGGGGAAAACTGAAAACTGGAAGGATTATTGTTAATAATGAATCATCAATAAAATATCACTTACATTTGAAAAAGTGCTATACTTTCTTTAGAATATATAAAGACCAAATACTGTATTCTACAGTTATTTTAGTGAGAAGAGATTCTTGCTTTACATCTTGATGTTTTATGTATTGCAAGATGAGTTTGTAGCTTACCATACTTCTTCAGTCTGTTATCAGTTACCTTATTCATTAGTCAGATTAACATGCACACATCTTAAGGGAGTTCAGTGTGAAGCACTGCATGGTTCTACAATATTGGATTCCATACAATACATATGGATTCTACATATCATCGTATTGCCTGATGATAATAATTATCTGGGGCACTTGGAAATTATACAGATTCCTGAACTCCACCCCTTCTCAATCAGAATTGCCAGGGGAAGGTCCCGGCAGTTTAGGTTTAGGATAATTCCATGAATTATCACTTCTTTTGCAAAATAAATACAGTCATGGTCTCCTCCTAAAATAATGGCATATACAGTAGTAACATATGCTCACATTCCTTAAGACGGAATGCTTTCAGCATGTTTTCAATCAAGCTGTGTGCACCTACTCTTGAGTCCTAATTGCTGCCCCACCATCTTTCCCACTGCTCAAAAAGGTTGACTATTGGAGCCATTGACAACCAAATGGGGTCACTCTAAAATCAGTAAAGAGGAAAAGCCAGTATCACTGGCTAAAACTTGAAATGCATAATGGTTAGATCCCTGACCCTTTCATAACCTTCTAGTTCCCAAAAGAAAAGGGCACCAGATGTCTCCCAAATGTGTGGTAATAAGAGTTATCTTATTGATAGGGTTGCTGTTAAAAACCTAAACTGCCAAGACCTTCCCCTGGCAATTCTGATTGAGAAGGGCTGGAGCTCAGGAGTCTGTATATTTTCCAAGTGCCCCAGATAATTATTATCATCAGGCAAATATAGAAAATATTGGGGCCAGATGCAGTGGCTCACATCTATAATCCCAGCACTTTGGGAGGCCAAGGTGGGTGGATCCATTGAGGACAGGAGTTCGAGACCAGACTGGCCAACATGGGGAAGCCCCTTCTTTCCTAAAAATACAGAAAAATTAGCCAGGTATGGTGGTGCACACCTGTAATCCCAGCTATGCAAAAGGCTGAGGCACAAGAATTGCTTGAATCTGGAAGGCAGAGGTTGCAGTGAGCTGAGATGGTGCCACTGCACTCCAGCCCAGGCAACAGAATAAGACTGTGTCTCAACAACAACAACAACAACAAAAAAGTGGTTTCTAAATGAAATAAAGCTGCATTCACATCTCAGATCTGACATTTACTAGATCTGATCTGGTATGCAAAACTCTGGGCATCTCCTTTTCCCAAGTGCACAGTTACCCTGGAAATGACAGCAGGTCTCTTTGGCAAAGATTAGGAAGAATATTCACAGTAAACACTTGCAAAATATTGCAAGATTCTTCCTAATGGGTAAAGTGCTTTTTTCATTTCAGAGCTTCTAGGTCTGACTCAGGGCTGAAAATTGGATGAGCGGCCTGATTCTCTGCCACGATGGCTCATTTTAAGCTCCTGTTCATTCATTCATTCACTCAATAAATATTTATTGGGCATGTCTATGTGACACAAACTGTTCTAGGTGTTTGGGATGCATCACTGAATAAACAGTCTAAAATCCTTGCCATCACAGAGCTTATACTCTCCAGCAGAATCTTATTGAATGAACACACATTTTTTTAAGGAACCCCATGACCAATAACCACCACAAAGAATCTATGGGTTAGATCATTCAGATATCCGCACGGGCTCAACTGCCTATTATGATAACTACTCTTATTTTGTTTTTGATGGTTAACACGATCTCCAGTAAAAATCAGAGCCAATTTCAACTACAACACATCTTTTTCAGCATCTGTGGTTATCCCCATTGTGCCACTACTGCTAGCACCACCACTATTGAGTGTTTGTTGTCATAGGCACTGCCGTGCATAACCTCTCATTGCTCCTGAGCTTCTGAGTCTCCCTTCAAGATGAAAAGTTTTGGGCTGGTCATGGTAACTCATCACGCCTGTAATCCCAGCATTTTGGGAGGCTGAGGCTGGTGGATCACTTGAGTCCAGGAGTTTGAGACCAGCCTGGGCAACACAGTAAGACCCCACCTCTATTAAAAAATGATTTGAAAAATTAAATGTGTATATATTCTATATTTAATTATATATTATATATTTAATTTTAAAAATTAAATGCAGGCCAGGTGCGGTGGCTCACGCCTGTAATCCCAGCACTTTGGGAGGCCGAGGCGGGTGGATCACGAGGTCAGGAGATCGAGACCATCCTGGCTAATACGGTGAAACCCCATCTCCACTAAAAATGCAAAAAATTAGCCGGGCGTGGCGGCGGGCACCTGTAGTCCCAGCTACTTGGGAGGCTGAGGCAGGAGAACAGCGTGAAACCTGGAGGTGGAGCTTGCAGTGAGCCGAGATCGCGCCACTGCACTCCAGCCTGGGCGACAGAGCAAGACTCCGTCTCAAAAAAAATTAAATTAAATTAAAATTAAATGCATATATCATATATTTAATTTTAAAAATTACATTTATATATCATATATTTAATTTTAAAAATTAAATATGCATTATATATAATTAAATATGAATTTATAAATATAAATGTACATACATAAAGAAAAGTTCTGGGTGGAGGGTCTGATTGCTGGTCTAGGACAGGGTATCCATGTCCTTACTGCCAGGGCCAAGAGAGGGACTGTCTGGTCCCCTCTGGCATCCGTAGTGGGAGACAGTCCCTCCAAGACTCACGCAATAAATTTTCACTCCAAATAAAACAAATGGTCAGAGAGTGAGTGACCAAAAGGTTTTTGAGATATACGCACATATCTCTATGTTAACTGAATTCTGTGCTGAGTCATATGCATCTAAGTTTAACAGGAAGAAGAACTACATGATGTTTACTGGGTGCTTGGACAATACTTATATACTTTTCCTGCTCTTCTCTCTATCCCTCTATCACTTCGTTTAAATGGGTCATTCAATACCAAATGGAGAGCAAGTGCCCTTTCCAAGCTCATGTAAATATGGTGCCCTCTGGTGCATGGTGTTGAACATTACACTTTTCTTTTCAAAACTCCACTCTGGAATTTGAAGGTTTTGTTTTTGTTTTTCCCCAAACATAATCTTCAGTTCGTTTTACTTTCCAAAGTAATTAGGATCACTGTCAGAGTGCTCACACCTGCTGTGACATGAGGAGTACAGAAAGGCCCTTATCATCCAAATAGTAGATCTGCCTATTCCACCATCGTATCTGGCCTTACCTATAATTCTTTGTGGCTTTGCAGGCCCCTGCTAATATTATTTTACCTGGAAGACACATGTTGTGAGATATAATATTTGGAGGCAATCATTTACTACAAGAGATGAATTTGTTAGTATTTAACAAGGCTTCAAAAGTACTCAAAATGGAACGGGTCTAAGGGTTAACATGTGGTTTTGGTATTTCTTCAACTTTCATCTTTGTGGAGAAATAATATCTTGAAATACTAATACTTGGGTTTTGCTTCCCAACCCTTACAGATGACTTTTCCTCTATTTAGTCAAAGATATTGCATCAAGATGAGGGATTATAATAGCAAAAAACAAGAAGTCAATTTTAGGTTAAAAAATCTAAAATATGCTCTTAATATCAAAAAGGGGAGGTGTCGCCAGGCGTGGTGGCTCATAGCACTTTGGGAGGCCAAGGCTGGAAGATCACTTGAGCCCAGGAGTTTGAGACTAGCCTGGGCAACATGACAAGACCCAGTCTTTACAAAAATCAAAAAGAAAAAAAAATTCGCTGGGTGTGGTGGTGCCACCTATAATCCCAGCTACTGGGGGTGACTTGTGGGTTGTGTGGGAGCTGAGGCAGGAGAACTGCTTCAGCCAGGAGGTCGAGGCTACAGTGAGCTGAGATGGTGCCACTGCATTTCAGCCTGGGTGATAGAGCAAAACCCTGTCTTAAAAAAAAAAAAAAACGTCAGGGAGAGGCCTGAGTGAAGTAGAAACCAACTTTATCATATCAATGAGAAAGCATGTACAGAGGAGCAGATTCCCTGCCCCCTCAGCCTCAAGGGTACTAGAGGAGGTTCAACAAAGCTAGAGGAAGAAGGAGCTGCAAGGCTTGGCCAATGCAAATATATTCAAGGTTGTAGGGGAGAAGCAAGGGGCTGGGAGCCAGAGGTGACAATCAGGAAAAGGGCAGAACCTACAGGGGATGCTGCAGAGCTCCACTGGTCCCCAGGACCAGAGAGAAGCATGGAAGCTGAACTGCACCTGAGGCATATTTTATTTCCACACCAGGGACCGCTGTTCATCTCCAGCGGGGAGCAGCGTTGTTGCCTGATCGTTCCAGCGACGCAAGTGTCAGCTTTCTGTGGAAGCTGCCTGCTGGTCACATGCAGAACATCCAGCACACGCATGCCTCCCACATTCTGAGATGTGGCTCAGTCCCCACCACTCAACGACATTGGGAAGCACCCCCACAATAACTCAGAATGCCCACCAACCCCCAAAACCAGGTGGTGAAGGTCCCTGACAATCAAACAACTCATTCCTGCTGCACCTTCGCTTTTGACTGAGAAAATTAAAAAGGAAGAGTAGGGCCAGAACTAAAGGATGCATTTGCTCTAGGAACTAGAAAAAAAAGGAAACAAGACGGATGATAACCCTCAAGAGTCCCTGCTCTCACCCTCCTCTGTCCTAACTGGGTGCTTTAGTTTTGTCAGGAGTGTGGCAAGCTTGACAGATTCTTCATATCCTGGAGAAAGCAGGGGGAGTGGCCGGGCACAGTGGCTCATGCCTGTAATCCCAGCACTTTGGGAGGTCGAAGCAGGTGGATCACGAGGTCAGGAGTTCAAGACCAACCTGGCCAACATGGTGAAACCCCATCTCTACTAAAAATACAAAAATTAGCCGGGCGTGGCGGCGGGAGCCTGTAATCCCAGCTACTTGGGAGGCTGAGGCAGGAGAATCACTTGAACTCAGGAGGCAGAGGTTGCAATGAGCTGAGACTGTGCCACTGCACTCCAGCCTGGTGAGACTCTGACTCAAAAAAAAAAAAAAAAAAAAAAAAAAGGGGAGAAGCAGAAGGGGAGGCATGAAGGCACTCTTTGCAAGTCCCCAATAATTTAACTCTATTTGGCGTTCTACCCTCCTTGACACCCAGCTATAGCATTATGTGACATAGTTAAATATCTAGCTACCTTAAGCCATTTTCTTAACCCTTTTGAGTTTCAGATTACTCAGCTCTAAACCTCTCTGATAAGACATTTGTGAGGATTAAAAAGAAAAATATGCAGCATAAACAAGCCATTGAACTTTATTATACATGAGAACCAGAAAGGAGTGGTTCCAGAAGAGTGTACTGCTTGGGAATCAATAAGATATGTACAGAGCAATGGGCTGAAAGGCCTGGAAGAAGAATTTTCCAGACTCTACACATGGGGAGACTGGGCTGAAGAAAGTCTGGAAGCAGATGAGCCTCTGAGCTCTCACTACATGCAGGGTGTTGCTTTGCTCTATTAAACCCTGCAGAGGGCCGGGCATGGCGGCTCACATCTGTAATCCCAGCATTTTGGGAGGTAGCGGCAGGCAGATCACTTGAGCCCAGGAGTTCGAGACCAGCCAGGATAATGTAGGGAAAACTCATCTCTACAAAAATAAAAAATTAGCTGGGCATGGCATGATGGTTTGCACCTGCAGACCCAGCTACTGGGGAGGCCGAGAGGGGAGAATTGCTTGAGCCCAGGAGATTGAGGCTGCAGTGAGTGGTGATTGCATCATTGCACTCCAACTGGACAATTAAGCGAGACCCTGTCTAAACAAAAACAAAAACAAAAAATCCTGCAGAAGAAGTTACCTTCAGGGGTTCGATGTTTCATTTGATAAATCACAAAGTAATCAAAGGAAAGACCTCAAGAACATTCTAGAACTTTTGTAGAGTCAAAAACAGTCTCTTCAATATGAGAATTGAAGAGGTCCAGAACAAGAAAGAATGAAGAGGTGGTTATTGTAATGGGTAGATTATTATGTACTAAATATGACTAGTGGTAGGAATTCTATGTGCTGGGTGAAGGATATTTATAAAAAGGCCCAAAGGCAGGATATCATGAATTTATTTTAATGTCCGCATGGGAGGAGAATGAGGGATGCAGGGATGTGCAGGGCACACAGATTACTGTTGCTGGAATTGAGGAGAGAGGGGAGGGGAAGGAAATACTTGGGGATCTAAGAGTGAGGGTCACAGTTGCATGCCTTGTTTCATTCTCCTGTCCTCTGCACACTGCTCAGGAAATGAGACTGAGAGAAACCAGAAGGGGAAGGAGGGTATGCCTGTCCCAGAGAAGTCTGACGCCTCAGGATGAGACACCTCTGAAAGAAGGATGCAGGATTCTCCTCTCCGGCAGCTCCATCTCCCACAACTTCTCATGCAGATGTCCTGGAGTATGCAGGCAATGAGAACCAATAGTGGAACATCCAGGTTCAGGCCTTAACAAAAATGTGGCAATACCACCAAAAGGAGAAGCCATAGATCCAGATCATCAAAATGGCACTGAAGATCACATGCCAGCAGAAGAAGGTGGTGACAAACATAATGTCATTTCTGTCATCATCCATCCATTGATAGCCAGAGATTGGTTTGAACAGCATAAAGCCTATGTGCATCAGCCAAGAGCCTGTGATCATATACAAAAAGGCTTTCATGATCCAGAGCAGCAGCATGTTGGGAGCCCACAGCTCTGCGGTCACCACCAGAGTCAGCAGGAACATGGCCTGGGTGAGCAGCACGTGAGACTGAAGCTCCACTCCTTCTGTGTCCTGCAGGTGAGACACCATCAGGGGCAGAAATATGAACATGCCCAGAGCTTGGGCACCTTGCTCCAGAGCAGCACATCTCTTAGGCAGCAGGTTCTGGCTCACCATGTCTACACACCCACTCAGCAAGAAAGTCATATAGAGAGTGAGATGCTGCCACTGTTTGCGGAACATAAAGTTCCTCTGATGATACATCTTGCTGATAAGTACAAACTGTCTAGGAATGCTGTGCAATTCTTGGGCTACTAAAATGCAGGCACTCAGTATCTTCAGCAACCCAATGTAGTATATTTGCCATAGCTTTGCCCATCTTCCTTTGCTCCAGGCATGGCGTGGTGGATACCGGACAGGGGCATTGCATATCAAGGCTCTGGAGACAAGTTGTGCATGATAAAGTCCATAGAAGAAGAAAGACAGCCCTGGGTACAGATGACCCTCAAAGCCTCCCATTGAACTGAAAGTAGGTCTGATCAAAGGCAGAAGCAAAAGGCTCAGGAATGACCATTCACTCAGGGCCGCCTCAGGCTCTAGAATGTGGAGGGAGCCTCCTGCGGCTGACTTATATTCTCTATCCAGCCCACTGAATCCACATACAGAAAGGAAATGGTTTTGGAGGAGGCCCAAACCTATGGTGGGGTGGGTGTCATGGTTTCCGTCTGGTCTTCTGCTCTGGTTCATTGGTAATCAGCAAACCGTTGACAAACAATGAAATAAGCATATTCTCCAGCATAATGCTTGGGCATCTGCCATTCTCAGAGATCATGTTTAGAGGGTCCCCCTCTTGCCTCTCCTCCTGCTAACCCTTGACCACATCACTATCTTCCTTACCTCACTCCTGTACTAGTCTGTTCAGGCTACTATAACAAAATACCATAAACTTGTAACTTATAAACACCAGAAATTTGGCTAGATGCAGTGACTCATGCCTGTAATTCCAGCATTTTGGGAAGCTGAGGTGGGAGGATTGCTTGAGCCCAGGAGTTGGAGACCAGCCTGGGCAACATGGTGAGACCTCATCTCTACCCAATAAAAAACCAAAAAAATTATTTTAAAATTAGCTGGGTGCAGTGGTGTGTACCTGTAGCCTCAGCTATTCTGGAGGCTGAGGCAGGAGGATCCCTTTAGCCCAGGAGGTCAAGGCTGCAGAGAGCCATGATCACCTAATCTTGTGGCCTTTCATTAGTCTTACAAAGGTAGTTTCAGGCTGGGTAGGGTGGCTCACGCCTGTAATCCCAGCACTTGGGGAGGCCGTGGTAGGTGGATCACTTAAGATCCAGAGTTCAAGACCAGCCTGGCCAACATGGTGAAACCCCATCTCTACTAAAAGTACAAAAATTAGCTGAGCATGGTGGTGCATGCCTGTAATCCCAGCTACTCAGGAGGCTGAGGCAGGAGAATCACCTGAACCCAGGAGGCGGAGGTTGCAGTGAGCAGAGATTGCGCTACTACAGTCCAGCCTGGGCTATAGAGTGAGACTCTGTCTCAAACAAACAAACAAACAAAAAAACTACAAGAAAAACAAAGGTAGTTTCAGTCTCCAAACAAGGAGGGAGTCAGTTTTAGGGAGGGACTGTTATCTTTCTTGCTTCAAAGTTACACTATAAACTAAATTCCTCCCATGGTTAGCTGGGCCTATACCCAGGAATGAGCAAGGACAGTCAGCCTGTGAGTCTAGATGCAAGATGGAGTCAGTTAGGTTAGATTTCTCTCACTGTCATAATTTTTTCAAAGGCAGTTTCACTGTGATTTGAATACCCACTCCAAGACTCATGCTGGAATGTAATATTGCCATAGTGACAGTATTAAAAGGTAGGACATTTAAGGGGCAATTAGGTAATGAGAGTTCTGCTCTCAAGAATGGATTAATGCCATTATCACAGGAGTGGATACTTAGTGGGTCCCTCATAAACAGAATGAGTTCTGCCCAATTTCCCCTCTCTCTCCCTCTGTCATGCACTCACTCACCATGTGATGCCTTCTGTGATGCCCCTCACTCACCACATGCTGGTCCCATGCTCGTGGACTTCCAAGCCTCCAGAGCTGTGAGTCAAATAAGCTTTTGTTCTTTAGAAATTACCCAGTCTGTGATATTCTATTATAGCAACAGAAAACAGAATAAGTAAATAAATAAGAATAAATAAATAAATACTTTAAGTTTACAACAAGTAAACTTTCCAGGCAGTTCTTTCCACTCCATCTCCACCCACTGCCCGTGTTCAGGTATCACCAACTCTGAGTTATTGAAACATGTCTAATCAGGTTCGAATACTCATCTGTTCCTTTCCAAATAACAGATAGATGAGCTTTGGGAATTGAGAGCTAATCACGATATTGACTAATTTAAGTTATCCAGTAGCATCTCATGGCCTTGTAGATAAAATCCATGCCTTTAGAATAAGCTTCAAGGAGCCTTATGCTTTGGCCTGGTCTCATTTCCAGTCCCTTCCCATATGTGCCATTGCCCCAGGCTTATCAGAAGCTTCTAGTTCAACCTGGAATCCTCTTTCTGTCCTCTACACCATCTATATCTGGAGAACTCCTCTTCTTCCTTTTTCCTTCAAGGTTCAGCTTAAGCACTGCCTCCTCCCAGCCGGGCAGAATACTTCTGTCTGCAACTTGTACATATCTGTATCATTGTGCTGGTTACGCCATTTCATAACTGTTTATTTATGGAGATGTCTGTAAAGTCAGATACTATGTCTTGTCATCTTTGCCTCTTTAGTATCTAGCCCCATGCCTAGAGGTGCTCAATAAATGTTTGATGGATGAATAAGTGAGCAAACTATCAAATTATCATGTAGTCTCTACCGTAAAAGGCTTTATAATCTAGTTATGAAGACAGAACAGATACATACAAACAATGCCAGGTCACTGTTTGCTAAGTGCTAAGTGCCAAATGAGAGGAAAAAATGACCAGAGCTATGCAATTAAAGAAGAGAGCTCACTCCAACTGCAGAATCAGGCCATATGTGATCATTCTTAGTTAACAAGATGAAGAGTCTATGATATGAGAGTTCAAACCTTGACTCCTTTGTCTTTGGGCACAGAGTTGCAGAATGAAAAGATATGGAACACTTGGCGTAATTATAACTTCTCAGCCAGAGACACAGACCTTTTTGCATAAACCAGTGTTTTCTAACACTTTTTTTTTCATATTTGTGCCCCTAAGAAGCCTTTTCAACATGTTTCTACTCACCACATTCTCCCTATGAAGACTTAATGTCACTCTGCGTGTCCAAAGGTAGCAGGAGCAGGGAGTTGTTGCTATTGAGTCAGATGTACCACTGACACCTAGGATGGGGATGGAGCAAGTGGTCCAACTTACCAACTGATGTTGCACAACCTTTACACATGGCCTCTACCTGAGACAACCCTCCAGGTATGCCTGTGGATACTTGGTTGCTCTCTGGCTTACCCCTCAGGGATAGTCTCTAGGGGGCATAAGTCCCAACAGTAAAGTGGGGGCAGTGCTACCCATCACAGTCATCTTGGGGACCTTTTTAAAAAGCACAGATTACCAAGTTTCACCCTGACCCTAATGGACTGGAGCCCAGGAATCTGCATTATGAATCACACCCCTCTCCCACCACTGGTGATTCCAGTACAGGCTGTCCTTCACCAGTGCTTGGAAACCAGCAACGTGGTCATTAGGCCACATCTGGACACCATCTCCCCACCCTCACTGACCCACAGATTCACTCAGGAGTGTGTGGCAACATCTTTATAACAGCAGAAGCCAGCGATGTTTCCAGGAGAGGCTGGCACTCAACTGGGGACAGGGAGGGCAGGGGAGGGAGGAGGCCAAGAGAGGGAGGCATAGGAGAAGGAGAAAAAGAGAGAGAGAGAAGGCTGAGAAAGAACACGGAGAAGTCAGAAAGAATGCAAAGAGGGTGAAAGCAGTCCAGATTCTGAGAAGGCAGAAGCGAGGAAGGGGGTTCGAGGAAGCCAGAAAGCTGCACTTTCTCAAGGGTGTGGGTGAGGTTAGAATTCCTCCTGGTCCAGGCCCCCGGAGACATTATGGGTTAGTGATTAAGAAAATGAGGAGCCTGACTGTGATTGAGACCTGGTTTGGCCATTTTCTAGGTGGATGTTTTAAAACAAGTTATTAGGCCAGGCGCGGTGGCTCACACCTGTAATCCCAGCACTTTGGGAGGCCAAGGTGGGCGGATCACTTCAGGTCAGGAGTTTGAGACCAGCCTGGCCAACATGGTGAAACTCCATTTCTACTAAAAGTACAAAAATTAGCCAGTTGTGGTGGTACGTGCTTGTAATCCCAGCTATTCGGGAGGCTAAGGCAGGAGAATCACTTGAATCCAGGAGGTGGAGGTTGCAGTGAGCCAAGATTGCACCGCTGCACTCCAGCCTGGGCAACTAAGCAAGATTCCATCTCAAAACAACAACAATAACAAGTTATTTATCTTGTCTAAGAGTCAAGTTCCTCATACGTAAATGAGGAATTATGGGGATTCCACAAAATATTGTATTTTAAAGCAAGTTATAAATATAAATAGCTAGCCAGGCTTGGTGGGGTGTGCCTGTAGTCCCAGCTACTCAAGAGGCTGAGGTGGGAAGATTGTTTGAGTTCAAGACTGCAATGAACTATGATCATGTCACTGCACTCCAGCCTGGGTGACAGAGCGAGACCCTATCTCAAAAACAAAACAAAACACCAAAACCTAAATAAATACATAAATCCTTTTCTATTAAATCTATATATTGTATAATATTACATTATATGCTAAATATATTAAATGTATAATAAGTATATATAAAATAAATATATTAAATAAATGCGTAGTCTTAGGACCGGTTGAGACCAGTAAAGCTAATTTCTTCCAAATTCCTCTTTTTCTTTTACAGGTGAAGAAGCCGAAGCCCACAGAAAAGTGACTTACGGGATGTCACATAGTCAGTGGGTTAGTTGGTAATAAAATATATGCTGAGATGCTCAATCACAAGGCAACTGTCAACAAGAAATACAAGAACACCCCACCCAGCTCAGCACAAGGCCCAAATGTTAAGTGGACCAAGGCTGTCACTGCAGTCTTTGAGAGCCCTTCTTCCCACGGAGCCTGCAAACTCATGTGAGAGCCCAGCACTCAGGCGGGCCCGCGAGCTGGATCTTGATCTTCGGTCCCATACTGTCTAACCTCTCAGTGATATTGTCAGGAGTAGAAACCAGAGCTGGGGGACAAGGAGAGTCAGCACCAAAGAACGGCAACCATCTCTGCAGAAGTGTCTTACACTGATACCCAGTGCCATACACATGCCTACCATTCAAATGCCCCCTTGTGTAAATCCTGAAGTCTAGAACACAACTGATAAAAGCTCTAAGCAAATCTCCAGTTATTTTGAAGGCAGAAGGGAAGAGGCTGATAAACATGGGGTCCAGAAACACAGATATTTAAAAGTAAAAATTTACCTGACTTTATCCAGTATTGCCCAAAGAGAAAGATGTTATTTGGGAGGAAAAAACTAATTATTACAGAAGTGAAATCTTTTTGGAGAAGGGACAATTTGTCTAGCTTTTCCTTTACCTGCTGTATTTTTCCTGTGTATGTACCCAGTTGTCTATATTCTGAGTCAATGTTCACCAGGAGGTACTAATTAAGTTGTCCCTAGGAACCCTAATCCCAGGGCATGAGAAGAGGAAAGTGTGGGTGGTAGGTGTGCATGTGTGGGTGGTGTGAATGGGGGATGGGGGTCTTCTAAGCAAGCATGAGTATTTCAGTCATGGAAAGACAGTTCCTTTAATGTTAATGAATAAACAGGCCTTCTGGTTTATATATTAGTGTCAGCCAGTCCTTCAGAACCCTAATCAAATGATAAACATCGAGTTTCTGGAGCTATAAAGCTGAGGTTTTGGTCCTGCTCAGAATTTATCCTGCCTTCTGTGATCCCCACATCTCCACCCCTCTTTCTGCCATTTCAGCTACAGCAGTATCTAATACTGTTCAAATCACGTACTTACAAAACATGTGGAAATGTGTGAGGCACTCTGGCAGATGCAGCTGCAGACAGAATTGGAACCTCTGGCTTAAGTGTTCTCATGTTTTTCCATGTTACCTTAATGAGCAGGGAGACTAGGTCTATAAGCTGAAGAAATTTGACCCTATGGGACAACAGACTTGCTCAGCTCACCCTTATTGTTTTACTTTTTTACTTGGAAGTCCAAAATCATGCTCAACCCATTCTGCTGGATTCTCCCCAGGTGATAAATACTCGTGACACCGAAGCACCATTAAGAAATGCTTCGGCCGGGCACGGTGGCTCACGCCTGTAATCCCAGTACGCTGAGAGGCTGAGGTGAGTGGATCACCTGAGGTCAGGAGTTCAAGACCAGCCTGGCCAACATGGTGAAGCCCCGTTTCTACTAAAAATACAAAAGTTAGCCAGGTGTGGTGGCGCACACCTGTAATCCCAGCTACTCGAGAGAATGAGGCAGGAGAATTGCTCCAACCCAGGAGGCAGAGGTTGCAGTGAGCCAAGATGGCACCACTGCACTTCAGCATGGGCGACTCCGTCTCCAAAAAAAAAAAAAAAAAGAAACACTTTAAGGTGCTCCTGACCTAATAATTGTGACCTCTCCTCTGAGGATCTCTTAAATTTCCTGTTTCTTCTGATGCCTGCTACCCCTCAGAAACTCTGTAACCAAAGTCTTCAATCAGTGAGCCATGAAGCCTTTTTACCAGTCATACCCTTTGGAATTCAGTCTTATCAAGGTCTTTGATCATGCTTGTGTGAGGCAATCATGGTAGCATCTCCCATAAAGGGAACAAGTTTTACTCTTTTCTTCATATTTTAAATCAATACCAGGTTATTAAAGATAAAATGGGTCTGGTGCAGTGGCTCATACCTGTAATTCCAGCACTTTGGGAGTGTGAAGTGGGAGGATTGCTTGAAGCCAGTAGTTCAAGATCAGCCTGGACAAAAAAGCAAAACCCCATCTCTGCAAAAAACAAATTAAAAATTAGCCAGGCATGGTTACACTAGCCTGTAGTCCTAGGAGGCTGAGGTAGGAGGATCCCTTGGGTCTAGGAGTTCAAGGCTGCAGTGAGCCATGATCCTGCCACTGCACTCCAGCCTGGGTGACACCCAACCCAGTCTCAATAAATAAATAAATAAATAATAAAGATAAAGATAAACTAATTTGAAAGAAAAGAAATTACTTATTTGTGTATAAAAGGAACACCCCAGAAACCTTAACCTACTCCACTACTATTCATCGAATATTTCTTAACCAACTATAATCAGCCCGATCCTGTACTAAAAGCTGGCATTAAAAAGATACATAAAATATGTTACCCATATTCTTAAGGAATTAAAGAACAGTACCTTTTGAATTCTTTAAGGCTAAGTAACATATTTTATGTATCTTTGTAATAGCAGCTTCCAAGGTATGGTCCATAGGCTACCAGTATCACCTGGGAACTTGTTAAAAATGTAGAATCCCAGGCCCCGTTCCAGACTTACAGAATCTGAATTTGCATTTTACCAAATCCCTAGTTGATTTGTATGCATATAAAGTTTGAGAAGGACTGATTAGCAGAAAAGACTGAACTAAAATCATCTTGAATTTAATTTTATAATGGTGGTATTTTTAAAAAGTGCAATGGGAACACAGAGGAGGATGTGGTTAATTTTGGTGGGGGAAAGTTAGGGAAATCCTTATGCAACAGTAGACATTTGCATTGAAATTTAAGTGGAACAAGCCAAGAACTTGGGGGTGGGGAGCAGGTGAGCATAGGAGCATTCTGGTTGTGAGGTGGGAGACAGGCCCCCTGAGGAGCCAACCTAGGACAGAGGGAGCAAGATCTCACTCAGGGATGGATGGTCGCACCCAGCCTGTCAGTGCCATGCTCCCCTTAGCACTGATACAGACGAGGCTGGGGAGTCTCTCATGATCCTTGTCACCAGAGCACACTAGGAGCTGATCAGTTTGTGGACAGGGAGAGGGCTCTTCCCAGCTCCTCACCCTCAGTGACCCCTCAGGCATGAGGGGCTGATGTTTGCACTCAGCAAAGGATGCCGAATCTCAGATCTCGTGCCAGGCCACCTGGTCCCTGGCAGTAACTCTGCAGAGCGACCTTGGTAAGAAGTAGATGCACGGATTCCCAGGGATTCCCGGCAGCCCAAACAGACTCTGGGGAGAGGGCTTCCCTTTCATTTGGATTGTGAGGAAAGTTGACTCTGGAGAAATTAGAGAAGTTATGAAAAATAATGAAAAGGGTTTGGGTTAGGAGTCCCAGCCTGGCACCTTGCTGTGTCTTTAAGGAAGTCTTTGGGCCTCCACTATAAAATGAGGATGGACCAAATGATTCCCAAGTCCTTTCTAGCCCTGATAACCTGTGATTCTGGCAACTTCCAGTTTAAGACAGGTCTGCCATTTTCCCCTTTTTCAAACTACTTTGATTCTCTTGGAAATCACTTCTCCGTGGCAAAATAAAACATTCTTGGGGACACAATCAAAAAAATTAGCCAGGCGTGGTGGGTAGCAGGCACCTGTAATCCCAGCTACTTGGGAGGCTGAGGCAGGAGAATGTCGTGAACCTGGGAGGCGGAGCTTGCAATAAGAAAAGATAGCGCCACTGCACCCCAGCCTGGGCAACAGAGCAAGACTCTGTCTCAAAAAAAAAAAAAAAAAAAAAAAAAAAAAATTGGGCAGCATCTGGGTTGGATTGTCCATCAGGGTTATACTACTTAGGGAAAATATATATGTAGTGATTAATGATGAAATAAATATTAAACATCAACTATGCATTTTGCTTGTCAGCTGAGTGGGATATCAAAGAAACAGCCGCTTGGCTTCTGGCCAAATATAATCTCACATATATTTGGAGAAATAGGACACATATTAGTGTAGGAGCAAGGAATATGTTCCTTACGGCCCTCTGAAGGTTCGCTGAAAAACCACTGACAAGATGCAGATTAATAGAAGGGTATACAAATTTATTCACTGTGTATACATGGTGAGAATCGCAGAGCGACTGTCCACCTCCCAGCGGGGTTCAGAAGCCTATATACCATCCTGGCAAAACAGGTTATGGGAGCAGAGAGAAGAGTGATCTGTTGAGGGGATTACTAAGGTGAATGAATGGATCAGTGAACAAAGATTAACTTGTACATTATCTTGTGAAAAAGTCTGTTCAGGTGTGGTTACATTCTTGGTCTTACAGGGAGGGGAAGGAGAAACAATTGTTTCTCTTGGGTCTGGATCTCAGGCAGATAAAGGTTTTGGGAGAGACAGCGGGGTGGGGAGGAGAACAGAGAGACCTTGAGGCTTCTTCAGTTCAGCATGTCAAAGTGCCATATTGTAGGACATCAGCTTCCCAGCCCCAACGTTAGTAAAGAAGAAAGCAGTATATAATTTCATAATAAAATATTCTATTAATGATCGTTGTTAACATTTCACTGTGCTGAACACTTTATAGGGATTACTTCATTTACTCCCTACAGATATATGAGGTAAATCATTTAGGATGTTTTTGGCTATAAATAATAGAGGACCTTAAGCAGTAAAACATTTATTTTCTCATGTGTCAAGAACTCTAGAGGTAGTACAGAGCCTGAGCTGCTAAATTCAGCGGCTGAACAAAGTCATCAGCGATCCAGGTTACTTTGAGGCTTTCTCTCTGTCATTCTCATTGACCTTTTCTTCAGATTAGCAAACAATGTGGTTTCAAGATGGCTGCAACACTGCCGGTTACCTCATCCTCGCAGACGTCCAGGGGCAGAAAAGAGAGCTTTATTCTATAAATATATATCTGTATCTATAAACTAGATAGTATATTTCTTTATATTCTTCACATTTATGACAAGGGAGGACTTCATCCAGAGACCCTGCAGCAGAACCCTTCCCACATCTCCCTAACTAGACCTGGATTTCCCACCCACACCTCAGTGTATCACCATGGGAGGAAAGGGGAGTCTCCATGATTGACTGGGCTCCATTTGCTTCAGTCTGTGCAGCCACACAGGCATCCAGGCCACCTCCTCTGAGGCACAGGAGAGGAAGGAGAATAGATACCAAAATAAATGAATAAATAAATAAATAAATAAGCCAGGCACGGTGTAATCCCTGCATTTTGGGAGCCCAAGACAAGAGGATAGCTTGAGGCCAGGGGTTTGAGACATGCCTGGGCAACAGAATGAGACCCCATCTCTTAAAAAATTTTTTTTAAATAGCGAACCATGGTGGCACACACTTGTAGTTCCAGCTACTTGGGAGGCTGAGGTGGGAGGATCGCTTGAGCCTAGGAGTTCAAAGCTGCAGGAAGCCAAGGTTGTTCTACTGCACTCTAGTATGGGTAACCCTGTCTCAAACCAAAACAAAACAAAAAACCAAAATGGGGGTTCTATAAGAAGAAAGAAGAGGCACGTGGCTATTAAGAAGGCCAATAATTATTTTCATTTTACAGCTCAAGAAACTGCGGTTTTGAGAATTTAAGTAACTTGTTCAGGGTTGTACAACTTGTAAACAGTAGAGTTGGGATTCATAACAAGCCCATACCCTGGAATATTCCAGATCAGGTCCAACATCACCTCATCCTGCAGCTCTCCTGACCCGCACCTCCAAGCCATTCTTCATTCCAGGGTCACAAGGCTCGCCTGCCCCCTTGAAAACTCATGCACATCTACTGTTTGCCCATCCAGGGCAGGGACTGGGTGTCATTCATCGTTCTCTTTCTATTTGCCCCGTGTCCCCAACATCATACTTATTTGCTTTTTAAATAAGTCTCCATCTACCCTCCTCACTGGATTTTGCTTCTCAGGATAGAGTACATCTCCTTTCTTTTGCATCTTCCTCATCCTGGCCACTGCCTAAAACTTAGCCTTAGCACCTGGAAAAGATTCAGAATAAAGAAGGGCTGAGACTTTGGACCCTGACAGGCCAAAGTTTCAATTCTAGCCCTGCCACTGACTAGCCATATGGCTTCAGGCAAATGACTTAATTTATCTAAACTATAATCTTGTTATCCACAAAATGAAGATATTTACCACACAGGGTTATGGGTGAGAATTGAATGAGATAATGTGAGTTTAGCATAGCCCTGAATAAATAAGAGTTATTACAGTATCTTTAATTAACTAAAGTAATAAAAATGAAAACTAATGTTAGCATGGTATGTTGCAGTTTGCAAGGTGCTTGCAAGTACACTATCTAGTCTGATCCTTATAAAAGCCGTGTTAGATGAAGGATGCTCTCCGCCTGTGACTACTGGGGCAACTGAGCCTGAGTGAGTTTCAGAGCCTTGCCTCTTTCAGACTGTTCTGTCACTTCCTGGGGGTGCTACTCTCCTACCATGTTTGTGTGTTGCTGACCCTTCTTGTTGGGATTGCCTCTGTTATGGGTTCAATTGTGTTCCTCCCAAATCCATATGTTGAACCCTCTAGTACCTCAGAATATAACCCTATTTGGAAAAAGTATCACTGCAAATGTAATTATCTAAGTTAAGATGAGGGCATACTGAAGTAGGTGGACCCCTAATCCAATGAAACTGGTATCTTTATAAAAATGGAAAATTTAGAATGCAGGCATAACACAGGTAGATTGCTATAGCTATAACACAGGTTATAGCTATAACACAGGTTATATGGAATGAAGGCAGATATATGTATAATGCTTATAAGCCAAGGAATGTCAAAGATTGCCCACAAAGCACTAGAAAAGGAGGAAGAGTCCTGGAACAGATTCTCCCTCACAGCCTTCAGAAGGAACCAATTCCACTGCCACCTTGACCTCAGAATCCTAGCTTCTAGAACATGAGACGATAACTTTCTGCCGTTTAAGCCACTCCTTTTGAGGTGCTTTGTGACAGCAGTCCCGGGCAAGCTAATATAGTCTCCTTAGGCAGGGGGCTCTCAATGCAGTTTTGAACGCACTTCAGTCAGGATTGCTTTGTCCTTTGGGAGCCTCATCTGCTTGTGCTGGACGCCACTGGATTTTACTAATCCAGTATCAGATTTTACATTGATATCCTAGTTTAGGATGTATGCACTCCCTGTACATGGAGTGTGAATTCAGAGAGGTTTCAGATTCTCATGGGAGCTTTGTTTTATTTTCCACCTGGAGCTCTTAGCAGAGAGCAGTTTCTCTTCTATCTCTTGAGCTGGTGAGAGGAGTTCATCCAGTCTCCCTTACGAAGAAGGGGCCCCATTTCCAAATTTCCTAATCCAGCTGTTATGCAGGAATCTGAGATTTAGTTCTCTAAGACCATATCTCCTGCCCGTCCCCATTTTTGCATGGAAACCCCAGCTATTAGGACTTACATCTGGGGCCAGTCTCACCCTGCCAGTCACAGGATCAACTCATGAACTTGTCTTCTAGCTATGAGTCACATGTTATAGTTCATCACCTGGGGATTTTGGTTTTCTTCTTTAGATCTTGACTAAAACCATCTTATTTATTTTATCCAGTATGTCTTTTCCTGCAGGGGTGGGAGGTAGGGGACTAAATCAACCAGCCATGTTGCCGAAAATGGAAGTCCTTGGAGTAGGTATTACAGAAAAGTCTGTTTTCTAGAGAAAGTAAGGGCATTTGAGTCAGGGCAGCTCTCACATCTAGGTGGGTGCTTTGCATTCTTCTTAGAGCATGGTTCAGTCAAGCCATTGTGAGCATGTGGTGGGGAGGGGGTGTTCCACAATATGGAAAGAGCTACTCCTGGAGGCTAAGTTTCCTCCCACAGGAGGGTCCTTAGTGTGACTTTCTTTCCTCCTGTCCATTCTCATCAGGAACCTTTAACACTCAGGACAAATCAGAGAACATTGCTGGACTGGAATGGACTCCTGGGCCACCTGAAAAGGATTTCCATTTCTCCTCTCCTTGGAAGGAGAGACATAAGACAGCCAAGTACAGAAAATCCAGACTACTTAAGTCAAGGTTAGAGCACGAGAAATCGCCCGCTAAACCCTTTTCAGTATAAGGTTTAACCCGCTAAACCCTTTTCAGATCAAAAGTAAGATTACCTGCCCACTCTCCTTAGCATTATTTCCGCCACGGACTTAACCGTAAGAGACAGCCCAGTTTCTCAGGTGAGGGAAACAGATGAGGGTCTGCTACTTTAAGGCCTCTGAGAACCTGAAGTCCCTCCTAGGTGGTCTTACCAGTTCCCCTGCATCAACAAGATTCGGTACTGTGATGCTTTAGCCAAGTATTAATAGTTACCCAGCCCAAGATGTTCCAGAACAGCCTTGTGCCACACCACATTGAAAATCAGGCCTGGGCCCTGAATACGCCACTGCGAGAGGAAACTTGCTTGAGTTTCCCATCAAGAGAAGTGAGAACTTCCATATTACCCAGAGCAACAATTTGTAGTTACTGGGGTCATTCTGAAAGCTGACTCAGGTGCATCAAAATAACTCTCATCATTTGAATGGTCATAAGAATCAACAGCTTGGCTACGTGAACATCAGGCAAGAGAGGACATAGCTGTTTTTCCTGATTTTCTGCCTGTGCAGATGTAAAACTTATACATAAACATTTTCACACTTTCTGAGCAGAAGTAATGTCACTTACCTTTTTTTTTTTTTGAGGTGGGGTCTCACTCTGTCACCAAAGCTGGAATGCCGTGGCCCAATCTCGGCTCACTGTAACCTCTGCCTCTCGGGTTCAGTCTTTAGCTCCCAAGACTGTCAGGAAATGGACCCTTCATCATCCCACCTCGATTTCCCCTTTTCTCTAAGAAACCCACAGCTAATACAGTCTCAAAATCTGTTGAACAGCCAGCCATTCTTAGAAAAGGGACAGGCTGGCCGGGCGCGGTGGCTCAAGCCTGTAATCCCAGCACTTTGGGAGGCCGAGGCGGGCGGATCACAAGGTCAGGAGATCGAGACCACAGTGAAACCCCGTCTCTACTAAAAATACAAAAAATTAGCCGGGCGCGGTGGCGGGCGCCTGTAGTCCCAGCTACTCAGGAGGCTGAGGCAGGAGAATGGCGGGAACCCGGGAGGCGGAGCTTGCAGTGAGCCGAGATCGCGCCACTGCACTCCAGCCTGGGCAACAGCGTGAGACTCCGTCTCAAAAAAAAAAAAAAAAAAAAAAAAAAAAAGGGACAGGCATGAATAGTGCTCTTGTTGTTGCTACGGTAACAAGCCCCCACCCCACTTCCCCTCCACCTCTCACCCTCATGTACCACGGGGCACTGACTCCTTAGCTCCCTAGTGATGTAGCCCACTGAAATAAAGGGACTGCCACAGCTTGGTCCGTGCTCAAGCCAGCAGGGGCTTTTGAAGGAGGACAGCTCTCTGAGTGACCACATTCACCCTGGGCCACCTCTGACACCAGTGCTCCTTGCATGGGCCTCAGGGCCTTCTGTCTCACTGGATCCCATCAGCTCTTGCTCTTTCCTCTGAGGTCTTGCTCAGAATGAGTGAGTGCATCTACTGTCAGTCAAACCCACAGTCTTGTGGCCTTCCCAATCTCTGGGATTTCTTGCAGGGCAGACTGCTGTTTGCTTTTTAAACTCCTAAAACCCAAAATGTCCATCTTGACCCTTCTTCAATAGTTTGAGTACTGTACCACCAGAAGGGGCTTGCATTTTAGGGAAAAAACAGAAAACAAAACAAAACAAAAAAATCTGTCTTCTCTACTGGGTGACTAGAAGGATCCAGACTTCAGAAACACAAAGGCCTATTTGCCACCCTTTTGGTATACCCAGGACAAGACCTTTCATTCCTTCTTTCTTTTTGTTTTTCAGTTTTTCAGTTTTTTTAAATTAATTTTTTTTTGGCCGGGCGCGGTAGCTCATGCCTGTAATCCCAGCACTTTGAGAGGTCAAGGCAGGTGGATCACCTGAGGTCAGGAGCTCAAGACCAGCCTGGCCAACATGGTGAAACCCTGTCTCTACCAAAAATACAAAAATTAGCCCGGTATGGTGGCAGGTGCCTATAATCCAGCTACTCAGGAGGCTGAGGCAGGAGAATCGCTTGAACCCGGGAGGCAGAGGTTGCAAGACAAGATAGTGGCTCTCCACTCAGGCCTGGGTGACAGAGGGAGACTCTGTCTCAAAAAAGAAAAAAAAAATTTTTTAAAGTATCATACATAGGCCAGGCATGGTTGCTCACACCTTTAATCCCAGCACTCTGGGAAGCCAAGATGGGAGGATGGCTTCTTCAGCCCAGAAGTTCAAGACTAGCCTGGGCAACATGGCAAGACCCCATCTCTACAAAAAGTAAAAAATTAGCTGGGTGTGGTGGTGCATGCCTGTAGTCCCACCAACTTAGGAGGCTGAGGTGGGAGCATCATCGCTTGAGTCTGGGAAGTCATGGCTGCAGTGAGCTGTGATTGTTCCACTGCACTCCAGCCTGGCTGATAGTGCAAGACTCTGTCTCAAAAAAAAAAAAATCAAATATAATATACTGTGCCACTTATGCTTTGATGGCATAATAGCCATTTCTGCTAAATTTTTATTTATTTATTTTTGAAATATCTTATTGATTTAAAGTTAAGTTTTTGGTGATTCACTTTATTACACCAGAAAATGAGGTGTGATGACTTTGAGATTTGAGTCTTCTGCTAGTCCTCTGAGCTTAATAATGGTTATGCACACGAATCACTTTTTAGTGACAGTGAAACCTCAATTTACCTTCCATCAAATTGTTTAGGAATCTGGAATGAAAATAGTTTTTGTTTTTTTAGTCTTAAAACCATTTTAGACATTAATATTGTTAAAGTGTGTAAGCCATCCTGCCATCTTTGATAAAGTATGTTGAATTTACTTAACTTTTAATTGTTTATTTCTCACTTACTTGTCCTGTCCCACATCATACAGGAGCACCATGAGTGGTGGGAGGAGGATATAGGGTGAGTGCTGTGATTATTTACACTTAGCCCCAAACTGTTAAGATTTTTTAGGATTCTGTTCTGCTTCTCAGAGTTTATTCTCTCGTCAGACTGCTGTCTAGTTCTCTCCGCTGTCATTGCCAAATTTCTCCTTCCATTAGTATGTTTCTTATAATCTCCTATTATGTAGGGAATGAGTCAGTTAGGCAAACTGGTTAACGTTGTGTCTAAAGAAAGTAAATTGGCTCTGAGTAAAGTGGCTCTCTGCATCATTTTCACTGCCTGAAACTTTAGAACATTGAATCTAGCTGAAGTTTTTAAGGATAATCTTTTGTTCTTTTTTCTTTTTTTTTGAGACAGAGTCTTGCTCTGTCGCCCAGGCTGGAGTGTAGTGGCGCGATCTCGGCAAACTACAACCTCTGCCTTCCAGGTTCAATCGATTCTCCTGCCTCAGCCTCCCCAGTAGCTGAAATTACAGGTGCATACCACCACGCCCAGCTAATTTAGTAGAGATGGAGTTCCACCATGTTGACCAGACTGGTCTCGAACTCCTGACCTCAGGTGATCCACCCACCTTGGCCTCCCAAAGTGCTGGGATTACAGGCATGAGCCACTGCGTCTGGCCTGTCCTTTCTTGAACATTCTCTATATTTTGGATAATTGAAGTTTCTTATATATGATTTTTTAAAAGATAGTGGAGTGCAACTGAATGTGGATTCTCAGCGATTCCACGATAACACCTAATTCCATGCACAAAAGTGTCAATCTGGGCACCCTTTCACATTTCCTTCTTGTGTGACATCGAATATTGCCCTGTCCTCTCCTCTCTAAGCATTCATGCTGGCAGCACATTGTAATAAAAAAATTGGCTTTCAAAGTTGGGCCATCCAGTTGAATTCCTAATTTTTCTCACTACATAAACTTGGAAAGTCACATAGCTACTCTGAACCTCAAAAATCATCATCTATTTTCGAAGACTGATAATTCTTCTTAGTCACTAGGGGGTTGTCAAAATGGAAAATAATAATGCTAGTAAGAGTATTTTCTAAAAATATTATCATTATCCAAGGTAACATTTTCACATGTCCATGTTCTATCTATTTTATTCTTTCTTTTTTATCTATTTATCTGTTTTATTCTTTAAGCATACAGTGCTACTTTGCCAAGGTTTATATTGTGAGTTACTCTGTGACAGATGCTAAGTTAGGTTTTATATGTTTTTTCTCATTTAATCTTACAAAAAATCCTAATTTATGTTAATAATAATGCCAATTAGTATCTTCATTTTGAGAATGAGGAAACTGAAGCTTAGAAAGCCTAAGTAATTAACCCAAAGTTCATGCAGTTAATACACATTACAGTCAGGGTTTAAGTTCAGGCAGACCAATTCCAGACCCCAGCCCCAAGTCTCCGCATAATGACAGAATTCAGATATCTTGGCTGGGGGTGTTGGGGCTGGGGATCAGGGAAAGAGAAGAGGTGATTTAGGGGATGAAATTTGCAAAGGCCCCTCAGATCACATCCCAGAGGCAGTCCTGGCTGCTGGTTCCCATAGTCAGCCTTCAGAGTTCCACTTTGAAGGAATTCAAACTCCCTTCTAGAAGGAGGTGTCAGACTTTCTTCCCTCATAGGCCATGGTGGGCTTCTATGCCTGCCCATATGTAGCTGACACTGCAACTTCTCCATGGCAGAATGAAATAAGCAAGGCCATAGCACTCAGGGAAATATATCTGATGTCTAGATAATCCCAGCCAGGGCCTAAGACCTCTTCACAGCCCAGCTACTAACCAGACTTCAGATTTTTTTTTTTTATTTGCAATAAGAATTTGTAGCTTTAGATATTTCATTCCAAGTCAAACAGGTTTATTTGAATAGAAAAGTAAAAAACAGTTAATAATCCAATAGAAAGCTGTAGTTTTGAGCTGCTGATAGAGCCCAAACTCACCAGTTTACAAATATTTTCTTTGCCTACTTGTTCCCTCTGCCCATGCACCTGCCCAACCTCTCAGTATCAAAAGCCCCAAGATCAAAGTAGTCTTTATTCCTGGAATGCAAGATTGGTTAAACACACAAATCAATAAATGTGATTCACCACATAACAAGAATTAAAAACAAAACCCATATGATCATCTCAATAGATGCAGAAAAAGCTTTTAATAAAATCCAACATTGCTTCATGATTAAAAACCCTTAACAAAGTAGGCATTGAAGGAACATATCTCAAAATAATAAGAGCTGTCTATGACAAACCCACAGCCAACATCATACTGAATGGGCAAAAGCTGGAAGCATTCCCCTTGAGAAGAGGAACAAGACAACGATGCCCACACTCATTGCTCCTATTCAACATAGTACTGGAAGTCCCAGCCAGAGCAATCAGGCAAGAGAGGGAAATAAAAGACATTTGAATAGGTAAAGGAGAAGTCAAATTATGTCTCTTCACTGATGATATGAATATATACTTAGAAAACACTAAAGACTTTGCCAAAAGGCTCCTATAACTAATAAAGTTAGTAAAATTTCAAGGTTTAAAATCAGTGTAAAAAATCAGCAGTATTTCTAACACCAATAATAATCAAGCTGATAGTCAAATCAAGAAAACAATTCCATTTATAATATCCACATACACAAAAAATACCTAGAAATACATCTAACCAAGGAAGTGAAATATCTCTACAAGGAGAACTACAAAACATTGCTGAAAGAAATCATAGATGACACAAACAAAGGGAAAACCTTCCATGCTCATGAATTGGAATAATCAATATTACTAAGATGGTCATAGCAATCTACAGATTCCAGTGCTATTTCTATTAAACTACCAATGTCATTTTCCACAGAATTAGAAAAAATTCAGCCAGGCACAGTGGCTGATGCCTGTAATCCCAGAATTTTCAGAGGCTGAGGTAGGAGGGTCACTTGAGCCCAGGAGTTCAAGACCAGTGTGGGCAACATAGTGAGACTTCATCTCTATTAATTTTTTTTTTTTTTTGAGACAAAGTTTCACCCTTATTGTCCAGGCTGGAGGGCAATGGCGTGATCTTGGCTCACTGCAACTTGTGCCTACTGGGTTCAAGTGATTCTCCTGCCTCAGCCTCCTGAGTAGCTGGGATTACAGGTGCGTGCCACCACGCCCAGCTAAGATTTGTATTTTCAGTAGAGGTAGAGGTAGGGGTTCATAATATTGTCAGGCTGGTCTTGATCTCCTGACCTCAGGTGATCCACCTGCCTCGGCCTCCCAAAGTGCTGGGATTACAGGCTTACAGGCATGAGCCACCACGCCGGGCTACTAAAAATTTTTAAAAAGAAGAAGGTATTCTAAAATTCATATGGAACCAAAAAGAGCTCAAATAGCCAAAGCAAAATGAACAAAGTTGGGGTATCACATTACCTGACTTCAAGTTGTACTATAAGGCTAGAGTAACCAAAACTGACACAGAGACCAATGGAACAGAATAGAGAACCCAGAAATAAAGCCACACAGCTGCAATCATCTGACCTTTAACAAAGTTGGCAAAAATAAGCAATGGAAAAAGGACTTCTTGTTTAACAAATGGTGCAGGGATAGCTAGCTAGCCATATGCAGATGAATGAGACTGGACCCCTACCTTTCACCATATACAAAAATTAACTCAAGATGAATTAAAGATTTAGATGTAAGACCTCAAACTATAAAAGTCCCAGAAAAAAACCTAGGAAATACAATTCTGGATACTGGCCTTGGCAAAGAATTCCTGACTGAGTCCTCAAAAGCAATGGCAACAAATTAAAAAATTGATAAATCAGACCTAATTAAACTAAAGAGCTCTGCACAGCAAAATAACCTATCAACAGAGTAAACAGACAATGGGAGAAAATATTTATAAACTTTGCATCTGACAAAGGTCTAATATCCAGAATCTATGAGGAAGTGGAACAATTCAACAAGCCGGCTGGGCATGGTGGCTCACACCTGTAATCCCAGCACTTTGAGAGGCCGAGGTGGGTGGATCACTTGAGGTCAGGAGTTCGAGACCAGCCTGACCAATGTGGTGAAACATTGTCTCTACTAAAAATACAAAAAAATTATCTGGGTGTGGTGGTTCACTCCTGTAATCCCTGCTACTCAGGAGGCTGAGATGGGAGAATTGCTTGAACCTGGGAGGTGGAGGTTGCAGTGAGCTGAGATTGCACCACTGCACTCCAGCCTGGGTGACAGAGTGAGACCTCTGTCTCAAAAAGAAAAAAAGAAATTTGACAATCAAAAATATAACCCCATTAAAATGTGGATAAAGGACATGAACAGACACTTCCCAAAATAAGACATACATGTGGCCAAGAAATGTATAAAAAAATGCTCAATGTCACTAATCATCAGATAAATGCAAATCAAAATCACAATGAGATACCATCTCGCACTAGTCAGAATGGCTATTGTTGAAAACTAAAAAAATAACAGATGCTGGTGATGCTGCAGAGAAAAGGGAACACTTATGCACTGTTGGGAATGTAAATGAGTTCAGCCACTGTGGAAAGCAGTTTGGAGATTTTTCAAAGAACTTAAAACAGAGTAATCCCATTACTGGGTATATGCCCAAAAGAAAATAAATCATTTTTCCAAAAAGTCACATGCACTTGTATGTTCATCACAGCACCATTCACAATAGCAAAGAGATGGAATGAACTTAGGTGCCCATCAGTGTGGGCTGGAAAAAGAAAATGTGGTACATATATACCATGGAATACTACACAGCCATAAAAAAGAATGAAATTATGTCCTTTGTAGCAACAGGGGTTCATCTAGAAGCCATTATCCTAAGCTAATTAATGCAGGAAGAGAAAACTAAATACCATATATTCTCACTTATAAGTAGGAGCTAAACATAGGGAATTCATGGACATAAAGATGGAAACAATAGACAGTGGGGACTACTAGAAGCGGGAGGAAGATAGGGAGACAAAGGCTGAAAAACTACCTATTGGGTGCTATGCTCACTCCCTGGGTGACAGGATCGTTCGTACCCTAAATCTCAGTGTCACACAATATACCCATGTAACAAACCTGCACATATACCTCTGAATCTAAAAGTTCAAACAGAATCCCCAAGATCAAAAAGAATATTGAGTCATAGTCTGAAGAATTCCGAAATGATGGCATCCTCCTGTTAGAGCTTTCCTGATAACCTGGACCATATGAACAAAATAGGATTGTCAAAGAGTAGACTGTCATCTGCAGCCGAGTGGACTTCACCAGGCAGAACTGGCAAGTTTAGGCCAGAAAACATCACTGTTTCTCCTGCAGTTCTCCACTTGCTCCTTCAGTTACCAACTGGCCTGAACAGGATGATATTTTTAAAAATTAGTATTGGTGATAAACATTCTTCTTATGCAACAAACACTGTAGATAGTTAATCTTCATAATCAGCATCATTCTTATTTGACATGCACAGTGATTGAGGCTCAACAACTTGTCAAAGGCCATGCAGCCAAGAGATGGAATCGGGATTCAAAGCCAGGTCCAGCTGGGGCCAAAGCCTGGTTTGCTTGTGGTGTGCCATACTCACTGTCTCTCGGACCCATCCTCACCACTCTATCCTCTGGTAAATGGACTTCGCCAACGCGTCTGGCCAATCTCAATATCATATGTGACAAGATGAATTACTGTGCCTCTAAGCTACTCAATTAGGTCTGAGTTTTCACTGTGTGTTCACCCGGATCCATGGAAATGGGAGAGGACCATTAAGGCATACATGCCCCTGTCTGAGAAAACAGAGCTTGCTGCTGACAGCCAGGTGAAAGGACGGTGCCTGGCTTTCTGCACAGTATGTTGTAAAGCCAGCATCCAATATACTCATTCAGGAGGACCCTTTCTCCCCAGGCCACCCTTAAATGCCTAAAGCGAGCTTCTATTTCCTATTACTCTTTATCTCCAGGATTTTACTCCCAAGATTGCCCTAACTCAGAGAAGAAACTGAAGGTTGGAGTTAGCATAAAAACATGCACTTCTCATTAGATTGTCCAGAGTGTCAGTTGTAACCTGCCCCTTTTCAACACTTGGAATAGAAGCACAGCACAGAAAAATAGAACTACTGCTACATTCTCATTATGTCCCTGACTGCTCGAGACCTCTGGCTTGTTTGTTATTGATCAGACCCAACATAAACGCCACAATGGGGCCTTCCAGGTCTTCTGTCAGCTGTGTCTCCAGGTCCCTCTATTCAAGCCTTCTGGTCCTCCCACCCCTTCACCTCCCCTTATATCAACCCCTCTTCCCCCTGCAACTTTGGCAGGCAAACTGCTCCTCCCCAAACCCCTCTCCCTCCCATCTCTATGCTTTGGCTTATGCTTAACACACCCTTTCACCTCTATGTTCCTCCTCTAACATCATCATTTCTTTTAAAACCCAAACGAAACGATGCTCCTATTCCTGCAGTCCTTTTTACTAACACTTATTCAGTAGGCCTACAGTTACTGGACACCTCCCATGGGTCATGGAGCTCCTCTTTGGACAACATTTATTGAGCTTTTTTTATGTGCTAGGCACCAACTGCCTTGCATACCGCCTTATTTCTCTGCTCCTCTTTACAGGAAATCTCAGATATGCCATTTATAGTCATTTCTCAATCCCTGTCTTTCCATGCTGTTTGAACCAACTTCAAACAGAGTCTTGACCCCTCCTCTCCACTGAAATTGTTCAAAGTTGGTAATGATTTCTACACTGCTAAATCCAGTGGTCAATTTTTTTTTTTTTTTTTTTTTTTGAGACGGAGTCTCGCTCTGTCGCCCAGGCTGGAGTGCAGTGGCCGGATCTCAGCTCACTGCAAGCTCCGCCTCCCGGGTTTACGCCATTCTCCTGCCTCAGCCTCCGCAGTAGCTGGGACTACAGGCGCCCGCCACCTCACCCGGCTAGTTTTTTGTATTTTTTAGTAGAGACGGGGTTTCACCGGGTTAGCCAGGATGGTCTCGATCTCCTGACCTTGTGATCCGCCCGTCTCGGCCTCCCAAAGTGCTGGGATTACAGGCTTGAGCCACCGCGCCCGGCCAGTGGTCAATTTTTGATCCTCTTCTTCATTAACCTCTCAACAATATTTGATACAAGCATCTGACAACATGTTATTTTAATGAAGAAGTGTTAAGAGAAGTAAGATAATGTTCAAGAAAATATTTTTCTTCTTCATATTTCACCTTATGAACTAAAGGCTGAATAAGTACATTTTTATATATATATATACACAAAATCACTATAATTATATCAGCTATAATTGGAGTCTGATACAAGTGTGGTGATTCAAACAACTGGTATTGCTGCTAGCAATGTATTTTTTGTATGTGTTGAATAACTTTTGATAGAATTCTGAACAAAACAAAGTACAATGTTTCTTTGATTTAAATGATTTAATTTTAAGTGCATATTAAGATGTATTAAGAATACTTTGTACAGTGGAGACAGGGTGTAGGCTCAGAAATTACAGGTGTTTTGCCTGTAAACCCAGCATGTTGGCAGGCCGAGGAGGGTGGATCACTTGAGGTCAGGTATTCAAGACCAGCCTGGCCAATATGGCAAAACCCAGTTTCTACCAAAAAATACACAAATTAGCCAGGCATGATGGTGCACACCTGTAGTACCAGCTACTAGGAAGGCTGAGGTGGGAGGATCGCTTGAACCTGGGAGATGGAGGTTGCAGTGAACTGAGATTGCACCACTCCACTCCAGCCTGGGCGACAGAGTGAGACCCTGTCTCAAAAAACAGAACATTAAAAAAAATTATAGAGTTTTTGTTTTCCCCACTTAAGTAAATGCTTACCAGAACATTCAAAACTTGTGTGGGGCATGAGATAATTCATTTTGCTTGATACTCTCTCATACATTGTGGAATATCTAATATACCTGGCCCTGGCCCATGAAATGACAGTGGCACTGTCAGTCATTGTGAAAATCAAAAATGCCCTTTAAAATTTCCACAGTGCTCCTCAGGAAGGTAATACTTTGTTGAGAGACAATTTCCCACAGATCTGTCTCATTTCTGCATGGCTCATGAGCAGGGCCACTGACTGACTTTATTCTGGACTGTCTTTTCAAGGATAACTGTATAGCAAAAAGCGTTGGGACATGGAAAGAGTGGAGCCGTTGGAGCAAAAGGTATGTATGTTTCTTGCTCATTGGAAAAAGTTCAGGCCTCCTAAGCCTGGGGTCCTCTCCTCTAATGCGACTTACTGCATGTGCGGACATCTGCACTCTTCATGCTGCTTGAGGAATTGAGACCCTGGGATCTGGGATAGCAAACTGCAGATACTCTGGCTCCTGCTATTGCTGCAGTAAAGCCCTCGGTCTGTGAGCTGAGAGTCTTACATCTTCTGCAGCATTAATGAACCTGTGGCAGGCTAACTTGTTAGCATGCAGATTGGAGAAGAATCTCAGTTTCTTCATCGCTCTTCATACCTACTCCACTGAAAATCACCAGAACTATATGCTAACTCCCAAATCTATCTATACTCTCCTCCTGACCTTTCCTTGAACTCCAGGCTTTTATAACCAGCTACAGCCATTAATACTTAAACATCATTCAGGCATCTCAAATTTTTTATTTTAATTTTTTTTATCACTCCTACTATTCTGAACACCTCAAACTTTAAATGCCCCCAAGTAAACTCCTAGTCTTTTCCCAAAATTCTTTTCTCCCCGAGGGTGTGCCTTTTATTAAAGTTGTCACTGTTCTCTACTAGCTCCTAAATTGCAGGTATTGGGTCTTGTCTTTGTGGCTCAGACAGCTCCGAAAGGTATGGTAGATGACACAAGCTGTGGCTAACGAAATGAGCTCAACCCATCCCAGTGCAAGCTGGAAGCAGTTTATCTTTCTTACCGCAGGCCCCTGTAAACCTGCCCTGTGGAACTAATTTTCTTTGCTCTTGGACAAAAACCTCAGTCACTCAGATAACAGAGGCCCAGTCCAGTGTAGTCATCAAATAATTCATCCCAATTCAAGGTAATATCTAAACTATAAACATCTTTCCAACTTAATACTCCCCTCCCCCTTGCTGGGCTGCTTCAGGCTGAGGAGTCTGCAGAGGTTGGAGGTGGCTGTGACGGGGCCTTAGTCAGCTTCTCTCTTCCTGGCTTCACCTCCTACCCACTCTGTAACTGCCCTCTGTTATCCTGCTCCCCCGGGGCCCAGGGAGGAGAGACTGGGGAAACAGCACTGTCTTCTGTGGCTGATGGATTTGCTCATGTCCTCTGAGTCATCTCTCTCCAGAGGTGTCTCTGTGGCTGCTGCAGAGATCCTGAGATCAAGCACTGAGGCACCCTGGATGTCTACAATGCCCCTCTTCCAGACAGTGAAATAGAAGAAGGAGACTTCTATTCCTCCTCTACCTCCAAAGGTCCCTTTTATCCCTCCAGGATGTCTTCTGGGGGAAGAACCCATGAAGAAGATCGCAATGCTGCTGGCTTTCCTGGGGTTCATACGTACACCCTACAGACAACTGCCACTGCCCTTCTCCCATCAGTGGGTGTGGGCCCAACTCCCACTCTGAGCCCCTCCTCCCTCTGACCAGGCAGGCCCAGCCCCACGTGAGGGTCAGACACAGCCTCTCGGTCCCTCAGACCCCGAAGAACACACACCTGTTCTCCACACGGCATCCTTGAAGCCTTTCTCACATGGCTGAACGGCAGGGGTGGGTACCCCTCATCTTTCCCACTATCCGGGGAAGGGTGGGCTGCAGAGAGTGCACAGGACACTGATAGTTCTTTGCAGAGAAATCTCCTTTGTCAACCTCTTGCCAACCTCTATTCCTTACATAGGCTAAAGCTGGGGATGACCAAAGACTAATGGCGGCATTTACTCTCGCCTCCATTTCAACCTCCTGTATAGGCGCTCCAGCACCACGCCTTGGAATGACGGTGGGACTTTCCACCAACACTTTCATTACTAGCTTCTGCTGAAACTCAGAGACAAGAGGGTTGGCTACTGTGAAGATCTTGTTTCAAATGTTTGTTGAAATGAATTCCAAAAATGGAAAATGACAAGGTACAGCTCCAAAGGAGGTCTGCTGCTCCCGAGCCATGCCCAGAAGACCAGTGCTGCCAAGAACAGAGCATCTGATGAATTCTTAAGCTTGCTGGGAATATCTTCAGACTGGGGAGGCAGGGAAAGAAATGTTTTTGAAAAAAGAGTTCTTTGGGGATGTGGATGTGGCAGGACACTGGGAAAAAAAGATCACACCACCCAGGAGGTTGTAACAAGGAGGGGAACAGTGGGGGAATTCAGCCTGGAGGTTCCAGTCCAGAACTCATTCTCCCCAGGACGCTAAGGTCTTTTATGACAGAAGGGAACTGCCCCTGCTGGGGGCTGCCTTTGGCAATCCCAACCCTCCTTAGTTAAAGATCAGTACTTCTCAACTTCTACCTGAAAGTGTATATTTAAAAGTGAATAAATAAATATCAGTGTTGATCTCCATTCTCCTTTTTGCCCCAAAACTCCATATCCCAGTAGAAAGTCTCAGAGATCTGCTTCTTACCAGCTTGAGGACTAGAATAAAGAAGGAGAAACAGAAATAGATGTGAGAGACAGTAACCACCATTATTTGAGCACATACAATGATCTAACTCCCTAGCCTATTACAATACAAATCATTTGACCTTTACAATTCTGAGGAGTGGATGGAACTAGCTTCATTTAACTTATAGGGAAAATGAGGCTTAAATTGATTGGGAGATTTTCCCATGAAAACACAGATGGAAGAAACAGGGTGAGTACAACTTGCTTCCCCCAGAACATTCCCTGGTCTTTCCTGCCCGTGCTCACACTGCGTGTTCCACCTAAAGGGCTACTATTTTTTTTTTTTTTTTTTGACATAGAGTCTTGCTCCATTGCTCTGGCTGGTGTGCAGTGGTGTGATCACGGTTCGACCTCAACCTCCTGGGCTCAAGTGATCCTCCTGCCTCGGCCTTCCAAGTACCTGGGACTATAGGCATGCATCACCACGCTCACCCCGCTAATTTTTTATTTATTTTTTGTAGAGAGAAGGTCTTACTATGTTGCCCCGTTGGTCTCAAACTCATGCGTTCAAGTGATCCTCCTGCCCCAGCCTCCCAAAGTGCTGAGATTACAGGTGTCAGCCACTGCACCCAATCCCCATTATTCTTAAAAGGGCAGCTCTCATCTAACTCTTGCATCTGGCCATTTCAGATGACTCCAAGGTGGAAGCAAGCGCATCTTCCTCTATCAGATGGGACTTTGTACCTCTTTTATGACGTGTCACAGTCTTCTCCTAATGTGGCCACCTGTGTACGTCTTATTTCCTCTCCTAGAATGTGAAATCCTTAAGAACAGTGACAGTGTCTTATTCAACTAGGTATGACCCAAAGAATTTCATAGGAGCATTAGAGAAGTTTCTTGTTCACTGTAGGTGTTTGACACATGTTTGTTGCATGAGAAACACAGAGGCATTGCAAAAGATGAAATCTCAGGTATGCTGGTACCACAGCCCCTTGTTTGCAGCTCAGATGAACTAGATCTGAGGGTTCGCTGTCATCAAAAGCAAACGCTGGCCAGTTGCCAGAGGGCATCTACCCCATCCTGGCTTCTGCTTCAAAGTTTCTCCTAAGTCCCAGCCGCAGCTCTCTTGATCTTTCCCTATTTGCTCATTAAAGTTAATTTGGGACATGAAAAGATCCAGAACCAAATATTTCATTAAGTCCAGGTCTTAATGCAGCAACTGCAGACAAAACAGGTAAAAATAGGGCAGAGCTTCTGAGTATGAGGCCAGCAAATGTGGCACCTGTTTAAACCTCAGGCCCTCTGTTCATGGACTGATATCTTCAGTCAGCTTGGGGGATGCTGAGAATATCAAGGGAAGCCAATTATATCTCTTTATAGAGAAATTTTAAGTATTCAAGGAGCTCCTCAGTTCTCATTCTTGAGGTATTAAAGAAATAACAGGCCAGGTGCAGTGGCTCACACCTGTAATCTCAGCCCTTTGGGAGGCCGAGGCGGGCTGATGACTTCAGGTCAGGAGTTCGAGACCCACCTGGACAACACGGTGAAACCCCATCTCTAGCAAAAATACAAAAATTAGCCAGGCATGGTGGCGCACGCTTGTAGTCCCAGCTACTCGGGAGACTGAGGCAGGATAATCACTTGAACCCAGGAGTCAGAGGTTGCAGTGAGCTGATTGTGCCACTGCACTCCAGCCCGGGTGACACAGTGAGAACCTGTCTCAAAAAAAAAAAAAAAAAAAAAAAGAAGAAGAAGAAGAAGAGGAAGAGGAAGAAAAGAAAGAAAGAAACGACAATTTTTGTAAAAAGTCTCATTGAGAGTCCTGGAAAAGGACTAAGATACCAATTATTAATATTAGCTACCATTTTCTGAGTTATTACAAGGATTGTGCTGAGTATTCTTACATAAATTATATGTTTTCTAATCCATACAGTAACAGTAACCCTCTGAAGTGACAGAAGTTAAGCTATTGGCCTGAACTCTTATAACTACTGAATGGCAGAAAACATGACAAAGGTGAGGCTCCCACCATGGCAGAGTAGTCCTAGAGTCTGTACCATTAAACGCCTCACTGTGTTGCTTGTTAGGGTATCTCATAATGTCCTTTTCCTTCTTTTCTTTTGAGACAGAGTCTCGCTCTGTCACCCAGGCTGGAGTGCAGTGGTGCGACCTCTGCTTACTGCAAGCTCCGCCTCCTCCTGGGTTCACGCCATTTTCCTGCCTCAGCCTCCTGAGTAGCTGGGACTACAGGTGCCTGCCACCACACCTGGCTAATTTTTTGTATTTTTAGTAGAGATGGGGTTTCACTGTGTTAGCCAGGATGGTCTTGATCTCCTGACCTCATGACCTGCCTGCCTCGGCCTCCCAAAGTGCTGGAATTACACCTTGTCCTTCTTAACAGGAAGAAAAGACACTAGCCAATAACTGCTGCATTAGATGGTGCTGCTCTGAGTGAGATACCAGTGAGGTGAGGCCTTGATGTTAATTAAATCTCATATATAAAATTCATTTATTTGAGGAACAAAAGAGTAGGGGCTTCACACAAACTATTGGTGCTACGAGAAACCAAGGACATCTTTGCCTGTGACATGCCTCTATTGCATGTCAAGGCTCTTAAGATCCAATGGGATTGTTTGTAAAGTTTGACAAAGCTGGAGCTGGAGGAGTGAGGAAAGCTGGAGAACACAGAAATATGGTAAATTGTCCCCAATCTCAGGCTTCTCTAATATTTCATTCTAACACACTTATCTTTTTTTAGGGGAAATTTTAATTCTAGTAAGTGTAAGTTACTCATTCTTATGGAATTCTTTTTAAAGGAAGAACTGGGGTCCGAAATATATCAGTAAGTCTAAATACATTAATGATCACATTAAATTTAAGTATCTTAAATTCCTTTGTCAAAGTAACACAGATCTTCTGAATACCCTAAACTATAGTGTTAAACTATATAGTATTTAAAAGACATATTCTTAAACTAAGGGGGCACAAAAAGGCTGAAAAACAGGCATTAAAGTATACTAGATAAATAATAAAAGAAAGCACAGGCTATAATGCTAATATCTGACAAAAGAAAATGAAGTGAGAAGCATTAACAATTAAGAGGGGCAAAGATATTTTTCTTTCAATTGTATTCAATTCACCAAGAAGATAAAACAGTTATGAATCTTAATGCATTGACAATATGGCATTATATTTTTGTATATATAAACATATGCACTAAATAAATGCTGATAGAAATAAAGAGAAATAATACAGAGCCATGGTCAAACAACATAATACATTCGTTTCAGAAATAATCATATCATATATAAAATTAATAAAAATTAATTGTGTTTGAATTAATTTTAAAGATTTGAATTAATTATTTTGAAGATTTGAACACTGCTCAAGGAACATTTATTAAGAAAAAAATACATCCCCTTGCTCTCCCCCACTCCACTCAAAGCAGAAATAACATCAACATAAAAAGAATGGTAAAAGGAAACAAAACAATATATTTGGAAATTAAGACATTCTTCTAGATAACTTTTGTGTTAAAGAGAAAATAAAAATAAACCTGGAAAAACTAGTAAGAAGTGAATGGTAACTCCATATGTCAGAGACTCTAGATTGCAGCCAGAGTAGAATCAGGAGAAAAAGGAAGTCTCCTCCAAACCCTCCAGGGATTATGAGTAAGAGGTAGCTGAGCTAGTTGCCCCTTATAGGTTCATCCCACATTGCCAATTCCCCTGAGCCTTCAGACTTTCTTAGAGTGGCACTATCCAATACAGTAGCCGCTAGCCCCAAGTGATAAATTTAATTAATTAAAGTAAAGTAAAATTCAAAATTCAGTGTCTTAGTTGTTCTGGCCACATTTTAAGTACTCAATAGCCACAGGTGGCTGGAAGTTATTGTGCTGGACAGCACAAGCTACAGAACATTCCATCATAGAAATAGAAAGTTCTGTTTGGCAGTGCTTCTCTAATGTTTGCCAGGGACATTCCAAAATGTCAATTCCACTGACTGTAGGCCACCACTGAGTCCAGGTTTCAACTGGCCAACCTAGCGGACTGTATGTACTACTTCTATTTGCTCAAGCCAACATATTAAATTCAGAATCTCAAGGAAGTAAACTCATATTGAGAAATGTGGTTAAGTCAGCTCTTCAATTTTACTTTAGATGGTTAAATAGCTTTAGGATTCATTCATAGCCATGCTCCCCAAACTCTGGCCAAAACTGATTGGTGAAGCCTCATAATTATTGTAGTGTGTCAGTTTCCTCTCCCACCTCAGACCAGGTCTTGTACATCCTTACCTGGGACCTACTGTTGTTATGATCTCGGAGGTACTTAGAGAAGTGGGAATGGATCCTACAGAAGTCAGCATCCCATGGGGATGGCATTCTCCCAGGTGCAGTCATTGAAAGGTGTTTATACAGAGGAAGGTGCCCTCTCTGGTGGGAAGAGGGGTTACCTCAATCAAAAAAGGAGGTCATACGGAATTGGGGAGTTCAAAGTTTTCAGCCTGCCCAGGCGCAGTGGCTCACATCTGTAATCCCAGCATTTTGGGAGGCCAAGGCAGGCAGATTGCTTGAGGTCAGGAGTTCGAGACCAGCCTGGCCAACATGGTGAAACCTCATCTCTACTAAAAATACAAAAATTAGCTAGGCGTGGTGGTGTGGGCCTGTAGTCCCAGCAACTCGGGAGGCTGAGGTGGGAGGATCACTTGAGCCTGGGAGGTGGAGGTTGCAGTGAACTGAGGTTGTGCCACTACACTCCAGCCTGGGTGACAGTGAAACCCTGTCTCAAAAAACCAAACCAAACCAAACCAAAAAACCCAAAGTTTTCAGCCTCACCTCTTTCTCCCTCTCATATCTCAGGATCTCCTTTTTTCTCCCACCAGTGCCCTTTTAGTCTTAGAGACTGGCAGGGGCAAGCATTTAATTGGCTCTGCCACTGTGCAAGTCATACAATCCAGAGCTTGATGTCATCTTTGCCATATCTGCCATGAAACTAGAAGAAATGAGGGATTCCTTCAAAGTTGGCACAACAGTGCTTTCATTTTCCACCCATCTTCTGAATTGATTATTTAAGGCCTTCAATTTTTCTTTTCACTCCGTACACTCTCTTGTGCAGCACTGTCCAATACAACCTTCTGCATGGATAAAAGTGTTCTCTACCTGTGCTGCCCTATAATATAGCAGTCACTAGCCACATGCGGTTTTTGAGCACTTGAAATGTGGCTAGTGTGACTGAAGAACTGAATTTTAACTTTTATTTAATTTTAATTAATCTTAATTTTAATATAAATAGCCACGTGTGGTTAGTGGCTACCAGACTGGACAGTGCAGCCCCAGGGCACCAAAAGGAGTTAGCTGACCCCAAATTTTTATAATCACTATTGTCATCATCTTACCAATTTGCCAAAGTCACTTCCTCTCCCAACCCCTTGTCCTCCACTTGCACTTCAGTCCATGCAATAATGGTGTGATTGTGATGCCACCATAACTTAGAAAGGAAATGTCTCCTTTTCCCTGGCAAGGAGGTTATCCATGCATTTCTAAGTGTGAGAGCAACCTAGTCCCAGAATTCTATCTTCAAGGCCACTCCTGAGGCCACTCTTGATATCTGTTACTCTATCCATCATTGATCTAGAATTGCACACTCACATGGGGTAAAACTGTTACGTGTTAACTAAAGGAGTCACTTAAAACACTGTTGGCAGGAAAGCTAACATATCCAAGAGTTAGCGACAGTAAAGAGCCATTAACTACACCTAGGCACAGGGAAGCAGCTGACCAGACCTGAGGGGTAGCTCTAGCTATAGGAGCTGGCCTCCTGCTGGAGCTGGGGCCCTCTATAGGTGATGCAAACAACCTCTGCACTCAGCAGAGAGGCTACCTGGGAATGGATATGTCAGACCCATTCTCCTCCTGCTCACCTCCCTCCTTCCTCCTTCCTGTGCCTTCCTTTAACAAACCCAACCAGAAGCCAGAATGTGAAGAAGGTTGTTATTGCCATCCATAAAGTGCGGCCTCCAGAGACATAGAGGGTGGGCAAAGGTGGAGGGTGGTTCTAAAGTTGCAAACAAAACATTTCTCTGTTTGTGCTACTACAGTAGCTCACCCATGTTTGAACTATTCAGAAAAAAGTCTGGACAGATGAGGCCTGGACTCTGACCTTGTGCTGATTCCCCATAGAAATGCCACCTGTGAATTCCTGATGAAGGCAGCTGGTCTTCCCTCTCCTAGAGCTATTTCCTAATGAAATAAAATGAGTTATAAACTTTAACAATGACAAACACAGTGAGGAAAACTTAAGCAACCAAAGAAGGACAAATTTAAAAGGTGATTTTGAAAGAATCTTACAGTAAAACATAGTAAAAGGCAGTTTTCTATGACAAGTCTAGAGATGATTCCTTGTACCTTCCCCAGAAACAAGTCTTGTTACTGAAATCCTCTAAAATGCATTCTATACATCACTCACCATGAAACTCTGTAATTCTAAATAATTCTTTAATATAGGTTTGTATATGTAGTGTGTGAGTATGTATACTACACTTTTAGTGATATCGTAAGCTCTGTGAGGACAAGATTACGTCACCACAATTAGTAAATTCATATTTAATGGATTCCTGAGGACCTTCTTGCTCACTGGAGCATTTCATGATGCTAGACACAGTGGTAAAGGCTGTGCCTGGGGCCCCTTGGGACTGTGGGATGGTGCATCGGGGAGACAGACGTTGGGGGAGTCTCACCATGGAGTAGACAGGCCACAAAGGACTTCCTCGGCTCTTTTGATCAGTCTGAGTTTCCCCCACGAAACAGCTTTCCTGGTACTCTGTGTCCAGACTCTGGAGCTGTCTGGCAGTTCTGCTAATCATTCACCACCTTTGGCTTCTTTCTCAGCTACTGTGGGCAGTGTGTCTGGTTTGGGATGGGTGATTCCTATCTTCAAAGTCCTGGGATCAGGATGTTCATGTTTTAAACGAACAACACGTAGCTTTGATGCCTGGCCAAGGAGGGGGACTGGACACCACAGATAGAAGGTTATTTTGGGGTTATTTATTCTGCATCCATATAATTTTCAGCCTCCAACATCTGGTGTTGCAGTGCACACTTCTGCCCTCCTCCTCCTCTGACTGTCGACACCCCTGTTCCAGTTGTCAGGAGTTAAATAGGGTAGCCAGAAGATGAATAGTATTTGTTTGTCCCCCACATCTGCTGTGTCCCTAGACCCACTTCCCAAAGGCAGTAGAAGTAATATTACTAGTGAACAAATTCAGCCCACCTGCATGCCTGCAGTCCATTCTAGGTAGAACTAGGTTACTCAGAAGCAGGCGCTGGTTCTTTGCTGATGGTAAACACTTATGGGAGCACTGGACTTCACTGCACCAGGGGACACTTTTCCTCAGGGCAGTTCAGTGATTTCCCAGAGCACAGGCAAGAACCAAAGAGAATCCCAAGCATGTCTCCTCCTTGGTCCACTCCATCACAACGTCACACCCACAGCTTCCCTTGTACCTCCTCTCCCTGAGCATGCAGCTCTTTGAAGTTTTCTGAATGTTTTGACCACTAGCTAAAAAAAGACAATTGTGGAGTAATAAATACTCCCTTTCTATGCAACAACCCCGTTCTCTCTCTCAATTTAGAGAATACATGTCAAAGTCTTTCCTTTCTCTAACAGAAATAAAGGCTTTGCTAATTAAGAGAAAACTGGGACCAGAACCCTGATCTCCTAATTTCCAGTCAATTTTGTTTTTCCATTTCATCACCCTGTCTTCCTAAAGCTGGGTTTCTACAACAAAATGTTAACAGTGGTTATCATCAGGTTATGGGATTGCAAGTGTTTCTTTTCCTCTCATTTTTGGATTCTGTATTTTTCCAGATTTTTCTATAAGAGTTATGTACTAGCTTTGCATTAGCTTGGATGAACTAGCTGCACTAACAAACAAATGCAATAATTTCCATTCCTTAATTTTAAAAAATTAATTTATTTTTATATTCATGCGTAGTCCAAAATGAGTGTTCACGATCTGCGTATAAGCCTCCTACAATGAGTAATCCAGGAAATCTGTCCCTTACATCTTGGAGCTCTTCCATCCTCAACAAAATATGACTTTTAACTAAGCTGGGATACTCTGTATTAAGCCAGAAGAAAGAAAAGTAACATAGAAAAGTATGTGAGGGAGGATTTTATAGATAAGAACAGAGAGTAATATATATCACTTCCTTCACACTCCATTGGCTAGGACTCAGTTGCAAGCCTGCATCTAACTGCAAGGTAGGATGGCAAACAAAAGAAGAAAAAGAAATGAATTCTATGAATTGCTAGCCAGTATATGCCATATTTGTATATACTAAAAAAGGAGGTTGAAGTTAAAATGGAATAAGGAAGTCAAGTCCCTCTGGAAAGCAATCTTACAGTCTCTTTCCTACAGTATTTTCACACTCAAATCTCCATTCTCCCACTGGTAAAAAGTGGCCTCCACCCTCCATGGTATAGAGAGATTGGATTTTCCTGATACAATCATGTGTCACTTAATGACAGGGATATGTGCTGAGAAATGTGTCATTAGGTGACCTCATCATTGTGCAAACATCTTAGAGAGTACTTACATAAGCCTAGATGATATAGCCTCCCACACATCTAGGCTAAAAGGAATAGCCTATTGCTCCTAATCTACAAATCTGCACAGTGTGTTAGTGTGCTGAATACTGTGAGCAATTGTAACACATGCTAAGTATTTATGTATTTAAACATACCTAAACATAGAAAATATATAGTAAAAATATGGTATAAAAGATTAAGAAAAATAGTATACTTGTATAAGGCATTTAGCATGAATGGAGCTTGCAGGACTGGAAGTTGTTCTGGGTGAGTCAGTGAGTGAGTGGTGAGTGAATGTGAAGGCCCAGGACATTGCTGTATAGTTTTATAGGACTGGCAGTGCAGTAGGTTTCTTTATGCCAGCATTACTGTTACAGGACCAACAGGTTCATATGCCCACTGTGCAGCAACAGATCAATATGCCAAGACAGCAGGGTTTGCAGCAGAGAAAGAGTTTAATGATTGCAGGGCAGCTGAGTGAGGAGATATGAGAAACCCTCAAATCTATCTCCCTGAGGAATTTTGGGCTGAAGTTTTAAGGGGATCATGGAGGGCAAGAGGCTGGAAAATTGAGATAATTGATGATTGGTTGGGGTAAAGCTGATGAAACCATCAGGATGTAGGGACTGAATTCTTTAGTGAGTCAGTTCTTTTGGACTAGCTGACATCAGTAGTTTCACTGATATACAGGACCTGAAAGAATATCTCAAATGAAAAACACAATGTTTCACAATGTTCAAGTTGTTGTCTATAGAGCAGTTAAGGAGAACTACAATCTAGGCTCTGCATGATTCTGCGGCAATAGACAGCAAAAAACTATGAGGAAGCAGGTTAGAGAGCAAGCTGACCTAATGATTAATGCTGAATGTGCTGCAAGCTTGGTTTATTTTCATTTATCCCTCTTCCTTCTTCCCTGATTGAATTTATAAAATTTCTATGGATGGTTTCATCACCACAAACATGTGAGTAATGCGTTAAGCTATGATGTTGGACAGCTATGATGTCACTACATGACAGAAATTTTTCAGCTCCATTATAATCTTATGGGACCATGGTTGAATATGTGGTCCATCATCATTATGCAGCACATAATGGTATTAAGTACGTGTGAGAAATATTTGGATGGATAGGATTAAGTGGGGACATAAGTAAGTGTGAGAAATATTTGCATGGGAGAGAGAGCTCAGAGGCAGCGCAGTGACCTAGGTGTAAACTCTCCTTGTGCCCACGAGGGGTGTCAGCACACAGATGCTGTCTCTCTGCCCTACAGCATTGCTTGTATCATGAAGACAGATGATACAAGATGTGGAGGATCAGAATCAGCATGATTTATGTTCTGTGATGAACTTCTCCCTTAAGCACACTTATCACCCTCAGAGAAATTCCTATTCCATGTACCCTCTGTAATAAATGCAGAAATATTTGTGTGCCTATGCCTCACGTTCCCTGTACCTTGTTCTCCATACCTTCTAAATGAAGACTTTCATATATTTTGGAAATTTGCCTCTTACCAGATATATGGCATCTTAGTCAATTTCTTGTTGCTTATAACAGAATACCTGAAACTGAAAAAGAATTTATTTCTTATAGTTATGGAGACTGGGAAGTCCAAGGCCAAGGGGCTGCATCTGGCGAGTGTCTTCTTGTTGATGAGGACTCTCTGCAGAGTCCTGAGACAGCATAGGGCATCAAATAATGAGGGAGCTGTGTGTGATAACTCAGGTCACACTTCCTCTTTTTTTTTTTTTTTTGACAGAGTCTCACTCTGTCACCCAGGCTAGAGTGCAGTGGCACAATCTCGGCTCACTGCAACCTCCACCTCCCAGGTTCAAGCGATTCTCCTGCCTCAGCCTCCCAAGTTGCTGGGACTACAGGCATGTGCCACCACACCCAGCTAAATTTTTGTATTTTTAGTAGAGACAGGCTTCACCGTGTTGGCCAGGCTGGTCTCGATCTCTGGACCTCAAGTGATCCACCTGCCTCAGCCTCCCAAAGTGCTGGGATTACAGGTATGAGCCACCTCACCTGGCCACCCTCTATGTTTCTTATAAGGGTTATGGTTTCAGGTCTTACATTTCAGTTTTTAATGCATTTTGAGTTGATTTTTGTATATGGTATAAGATGAGGGTCCAATTTCATTTTTTTTACATGTGAATATCCAGTTTTCCCTAAGACATTTATTGAAAAGACTATCCTTTCCCCACTGAGTATTCTCGGTTCTCTTGTTGAAGATCAGTTGAACATATATGTGTAGGTTTAATTTCTGGGCTCTCCATTCTATTCCATTGGTCTATGTGTTTGTTTTTATGTCAGACATAAAATGTTTTGATTACTATAGCGTTGGAATATAATTTGAAATCAGAAGTGTGATGACTCCAACCGTGTTCTCAAGATTGATTTGTCTATTTGGGATATTTTGTGTTTCCATTTGAATTTTAGAATTGCTTATACTACTTCTGTGAAAAATGCCATTGGAATTTTGATAGAGATTGTATAGAATCTGTAGATTGGTTTTAGTAGTATGAACATATTAAACATTTTAATTCTTCCAATCCATGAGTATGGGATATTTTTCCATTTATTTGTGTCTTCATCTTTTTCTTTCTTCAATGCTTTATAGTTTTCAGCATACAGATCTTTTGCCTTTTTGATTAAATGTAGTCCCAACTTGAAAACAACAAAACAAATAACCAGTTTAAAAATGAGTAAAGAACCTGCATTTCTAGACATTTTTCCAAAGAAGACATAAATGGCCCGTGGGTATGTTAAAAGGTGCTCAACATCACCAATCACAGAAAAATGCAAACAAAAATCGCAAGGAGATATCACTTCACATCTTAGAAGAGCTATAACAAAAAAGACACAAGATAACGAGCATTTCTGAAGATGTGGAGAAAAGGTAACCCTTGTACAATATGGTGGAAATGTAAATTGGTTCAGCCGTTATGAAAAACAGAATGGAAGTTTCTGAAAAAATTTAAAAAGGACTATCATACGATCCAGCAATCCCACTCCTTGGTATATATCCAAATTAAATGAAATCAGTATCTCAAAGAGATATCTGCACTCTTATGTTACAATAATCAAGATACAGAAACAACCTAAGTTGGGGCCAGGTGTGGTGGCTCATGCCTGTAATCACAGCACTTTGGGAGGCTGAGGCGGGTGGATCACTTGAACCTAGATGGATCCACCAACAGATGGGTAAGTAAAGAAACATATATATAATGATATATTATTCAACCTTAAGAAAGAAGGAGGTCCTGCTGTTTGTAACAATATGGATGAACTTCAGCTGGGCGCGGTGGCTCATGGCTGTAATCCTAGCACTTTGGGAGGCCACAGCGGGTGGATCGCCTGAGGTCAGGAGTTGGAGACTGGCCTGACCAATATGGTGAAACCCCGTCTCTACTAAAAATACAAAAAAATTAGGCAGTATGGTGGCATGCACCTGTAGTCCCAACTATTTGAGAGGCTGAGACAGGAGAATTGCTTGAACCCACCAGGCGGAGGTGGTAGTGGGCTGAGATGGTGCCACTGCACTCCAGCCTGGGCAACAGAGAGAGACTTAGTCTCAAAACAAAAAACAAAAAAGAAAAAAAAATATGTAGCACACTTCAAATACAGTGGTCCCCCTTTACCTGCAGTTTCATGTTCTTAGGTTTCAATTACTCGCAGTTAACTGCAGTCTGAAAATATAGTATTTTGAGAGAGAGAGAGAAATTATATTCACACAACTTTTATTTCAGCATCATTTTATAATTGTTCCATTTTTAGTTATTATTGCTAATCTTCTGCTGTGCCTAATTTGTAAACTAAACTTTATTATAGGTATGTATATATGTATAGGGGAAACCAGTATATGTAGGGTTCAGTACTAACCTATCCCAGGTTTCAGGCATCTACTGGGAGTCTTAGAAAGTATCACCCATGGATAAGGAGGGGCTATACAGACATTAATTTTTATAAAAAAATAAATGGGGGCTGCTTTGCCTGTGGAGTAGCAAGTCTTTCATTCCTTTGTTTTCTTAATAAACAGGATTTCATTTTAAAAAATAAAAAATAATGAATAAATAAATAAATAGGGCCAGGTTTGGTGGCTCACACCTATAATCCCAGCACTTTGGGAGGTTGAGGTGGGTGGATCACTTGAGCTCAGGAGTTTGAGACCAGCCTGGACAACATAGTGAGGCCTCATTTCTACAAAAAATACAAAAAATAGCTGGATGTGGGGGCTCATGTCTGTTGTCCCAGCTACTCAGCAGCTGAGGCAGGAGGATTGATTGAGCTCAGGAGGTTGAGGCTGCAGTGAGCTGTCATCAAGTCACTAAGCTCCAGCCTGAGCAACAGAGCGAGACACTGTCTCAAAATAAAAATAAAAATAAAAATAAATAAATGAAGACTCTTGCCTTGGATGCAATCCATCATATGCAACTGGTTGCTACCTAGTGCCTAGAACTCTTTCTGCCTATATGTGTTAACACATAGTAAATTATAATTAAAGAGAGAATAAAGTCGAGGACCTAATTCACATTAAAATATAAGCAACTCATTGGATCTACTTATCTCAACATATCTGCATTTTAATAAAAAATTACACCTTAACATTCCAAAACTGATCTCAAAAGGTGACATTTTACGTTCATCTACTGTTCAGTGGAAAGACAATTTGGGGCAATTGAGTGGTTTTCTTTGTGGTCCCCAAAAACTGTTACAGAAGAATAAAGAGAACAAGAGCTCAAATATATGAACACACACCCAAATGTTTTCAAACTTTTATGTCTGGGAAGAATATATTTGCTCTTAGTATATGACCCAACATATGAGTAAGGAGTCTTTTTTTTTTTTTTTTTTTTGAGACAGTCTTGCTCTGTCACCCAGGCTGGAGCGTAGTGACATGATCTTGGCTCACTACAACCTCCGCCTCCTGGGTTCAAGTAATTCTCCTGTCTCAGCCTTCCAAATAGCTGGGATTACAGGCACTCATTAACATGCCCAGCTAGTTTTTGTATTTTGAGTGGAGACGGGCTTTCACCATGTTGGCCAGTCTGGTCTCGAACTCCTGGCCTCGAGATCTGCCTTGGCCTCCCAAAGTGCTGGGATTACAGGCTTGAGCCACCAAGCCTGTCTGAGGAAGGAGTCTTTTTTTTTTTTTTTTTTTTTTTTTTTTTTTTTTTTTTTTTTTTTTTGTTGAGACAGAGTCTCGCTTTGTCGCCCAGACTGGAGTGCAGTGGCCGGATCTCAGCTCACTGCAAGCTCCACCTCCCGGGTTCACGCCATTCTCCTGCCTCAGCCTCCCGAGTAGCTGGGACTACAGGCGTCCGCCACCTCGCCCGGCTAGTTTTTGTATTTTTTAGTAGAGACGGGGTTTCACCGTGTTAGCCAGGATGGTCTCGATCTCCTGACCTTGTGATCCGCCCGTCTCGGCCTCCCAAAGTGCTGGGATTACAGGCTTGAGCCACCGCGCCCGGCCGAGGAAGGAGTCTTAAAGGATGCATGAAGGTTTGTGAGTAACCCAGGTCTTCTCTGGATAATCTCCGTGCTCAGGCACCTCTCTTTTCCTACTCTGAACATTGAACAGGGGCAGAAGGAAGCAAGCCATGAGAGAGAGGGACAAGTGTGACCAGAAGGTCCTCAAGGGCCCAAAAGCAGAGCTCCTGAGAGCACAAATTCCCACAGGTGCATACTAAAAAATATTTATGTTTCTACTTTGGCAGAACTCAATTAGTTCCCAATGTACTGGAATGAAATGGAATAATGAGACATACCTCACTAAAAATCTAGGCTCCTGTCCAGAACTTTCCATTCTGTGAGACAGCAGTGGGCAGAAGGAGATGATAAAAGTAGGTAGAACTTAGCTCTGTATATATAGACCCAAAACTCCAGGGGCCTGTGAGGGAGAGGAGGGTAGAGAGGTCCTGAGTATCGTTCTTCATGCTTCAGTCAGACAGGCCTCTATTCCATGGGAAAGTTCATTGGCCATTTTTACCCGGGGCTATTTCTTTTCTCTTATGGACTATATCAGGCCACAGTGGTCTCCAAGGGCATGATACTCAAAGGTTGTGTCCTGTATCCTTTGTGCTCTCCCAGGAATAAGCAAAGATGTTCCAGGCTGTGGAAAATATCCTATGGAGGATTACTGAAGATAGTGACTGGCTCCCTCTTAACAATTTATGTGGTACTCTGTCTTGATAGCGGGATGGTGCTTATGAGCAAGCAGGTGCCATCAAGGTTCATGTACCCCAAAGAGTGGCAGCACCTCACCATGTTCATCCTCCTCACTCTCAATGGCTGTGTGGACTTCATGAGCAAGAACGTGCTGCCTCAGAGGTGTGTGGGCCTAGAAAAAGGTACCCTGGTCCTGATCATCTACCAGCTCCTGCTGCTGATGGTGTCACATGCTAAAGACTCAGAAGGGGTGGAGCTGCACGTTCACTCTCTGCTCATTTTGGTGGTGTTCCTGCTGTTGCTGGTGTTGACTGCACAGCTGTGGGCTCCCAACATGTGTCATCTCCAGCTGATGGAGACCTTTCTGATGCTGATGATGGGCTCCTGGCTGATGCAGGCAGGCTTTATTCTATATAGACCTGTCTCTGGCTACCCATGGCAAGACGATGACATCAGTGACATCATGTTTGTCACCACCTTCTTCTGCTGGCATGTGATGATCGATGCCTCATTCCTGTTGGGTATCTATGGCTTCTCTTCCTTTTGGTATCATTGTTACAGTCCCAGCTTGAAGCTGACCGGACCCAAAGAAGCTCCGTATTATGCAAGCACTCCAGGACCCCTCTACAAGTTGCTACAGGAAGTGGAGCAGTCAGAGAAAGAGGACCAGGCTCTCCTTTTTTCAAAGAGCTCCCCCTGAGACAGGGCCTACAGTGACTGGCATGTTGTCCACCTCATCTTCCTCCTGTGGGCTTCTTAGCCATGAAAATGGCACCCTCTTTGGTCCCCAGTGAAGGGAATGGCCCTGAAGGACAGTAACTGGCCCCGACTGTTGTCCCTGTAGCTGGGCCTCAGATTGCTGAGGACATAGGGAGAGAGAAACCTCAAGAGGGGGCACAGATGGGGTTATGTGGATGGGGCAAAGTGGAAGAGGAGGAAGAGGCCCAAAGGGGTAGGAATGTGGCCAAGAAATATCCATAGCGGGAAGAGAACAATCAAAGGGAGGCCTCTGAAAGGAGGAGGGTGGAGCCTAGCAGTGATGCCCTCACCAGCTGTCTGGCCTGGTTTTTACCTAAGGAATAAAGACTTCTCACAAATCAAGATTGCAGTGATGGGTATTTCTGTTGGCCAGCTAAGGCGAAACAGCATAAATAGATGGAGTACCATTCACTTAACCCACCTGATTGAAATAAGAATCCCATATATATTTTTAACTTGGGTGGATTAGCATAGTTTCAAATTCTACACATAAAGTGAGAATTAAAACTGTTTACATCATAGTTTTTCAAGTCTCCATAAACCAAACTTTCACTAAATGCCACCACATCTCTAACTCCTGACCTCTAACCCAGCCAAAGCAAAGTGTTTTTCTACTTGTTTAACCACCACTAGCCCCAGCAGCAGTTTACTAGATCCTGATTTACTGGAGCCTACACTTGAGCCTTTCCAAATAACGCTCTCTACAAAACCCATCGGCAGTCACATTTTTACTACACAGTGTCATTCTACACTCAGCAATAAATTTCATGTACCACTTCCACCAAAAAGACCTCCTCCAGAAAATTCTCATAGACTCCTTGGGTCTGGAGATCTTCAGAAACTCTGTAAATCTGTGTTGCTATTTGCCCGTGCTGCTGATATACTCTCCTTTGCTCTGTATCTCATATTGCCCCTCTCCAGGAGGTTTTGCTCCACCAACTACAAGGCAGGCTCCCGAACAGCAGGGAATTTATCCTATCCTTGTTACCCATTTCCGCTGCATGTTCCAGAAGAATATAACATTGTCCTCTGCACAGTTCATGCGTAATAAAGTCTCATTTGCTTCAGGCCCCTCCCTTTCCTGTCTCTTCTAAATGTAGTGTCTGCTCTGTGAACTCTCAGAGAGGCAGTCATGGGCTAAGACTGCATCACATAGCAGCAGGTCTGAGTATAAAATAAACTCCACTGACCTGTTTAGGAGATCGGTTTACTCTGTGTATCATCTTTTACTGGACCTCTATGAGGTATGCCCCATTGGCTTCCCAGATGTCTCCAGTTTACATACAAAAAACTGAAGACTTCCACAGGTGTCTGTGCCCAAAGACTCACGGCTGGTCAGAGACACGACAGGAACATATGCTCTGAAAGTCAAGCCCCTGCTTCTGTTGTCTGGGCTCAAATGACTTCTCTGCAGAGAAAGGTGGAGGAGTGTGACTGATGTGGAAAACAAGATGGGCAGAAAGCAGGTGGCAAGATGCCCCGGTGTGCATGAGTAGAGCACTGCAATGACCCCTAGGCCTCCTAAAGAGTATGTGCACATCATACCTTCTGTCTGTATCTTAGGCTGCCCTGGGTGTGCAGAGGATGCTGGGCTTCCATACCCCTGGCAGGGCTAATGTTTTGGGTACAGGTCAGACTGGAGCCTGAGACAAGATGCTTCGAATCCTTCTTGTTTATTGGATTATGTCTAATTACTGGGCTCTTTTTCATTATTTATCATCTGGGCTCTCATTTTTTATTGCCTTTTTTATTTTTTTTTGTTTTGTTTTGTTTTTGAGATGGAGTCTTGCTCTGTCACCTAGGCTGGAGTACAGTGGCATGATCTCAGCTCACTGCAACCTCCGCCTCCCAGGTTCAAGTGATTCTCCTGCCTCAGCCTCCCAAGTAGCTGGGACTACAGGCATGTGCCACCATGCCCAGTTAATGTTTGTATTTTTAGTAGAGACAGGGTTTCACCATGTTGGCCAGGCTGGTCTTGAACTCCTGACCTCAGGCGAGCCGCCCACCTTGGCCTCCCAAAGTGCTGGGATTACAGGCATGAGCCACCGCACCTGGCCTTATTGCCATTCTTGAATATAGTCATGGTAAATAATAAAGAAACCACTTCCTTATTGATCTCATCAAGTCATTCATATCCTAATTCTAAACTGCTAAGCAAATCTCTGATAATTAGTGAATTTCTCCCAACATAATATCTCATAAAATATGTCTTCAGCTAATATATCTGCATTTGTAGAAACATTTAAATTGAGTGTACTCCTCTCCAAAAACATTCCCAATATAAGTTTAACAAAATTCAGCAAACCCATTGTTAAATATATCCGAGAAAGGAACACTGAGACAGCTCAAGCATTTTTTTCCCAGAAGAAAAAAATGAGGGAGAAAATTGCTTTGCCAGCTTTCACAATCCATTATGAAATTAACTCAAGAATTAAAACAGTGTGGTATAGGAGGAAGCAAGTAACATAGGTCCATAAATCAACATGGTATAGCTTAATAGAGGCTCCAGAAACAGAAATATGGAATGTGAGAATTAAATACATATTATGAATGGTTTATTCAATTAATGTGAGGAATAACTGGCTTTTTGTTTGTAGAAACAACAGCTTTGTTTCAAGGTGTAGGCAAGGTTTGTTCCTCATAGATGCTCTGATGTAAAATATGCTGCGTATCTCCCTCCTAGCTTCCAAAGACTGCTGGTAGTCTGGCATTCCTTGGCTTATACCGGCATCACTCCCAAATATGCCTCCAGCTTCACATTGTCTTCTCCTGTGTGTTTCTCTGTGCCTTTAATCTCCTTCTGCTTTTCTCTTACAAGGACACCTGCCATTGGCTTTAGGGCCCACCCCAAATCCAAGGTGAGCTCATCTTGAGATCCTTAACTTAATTATATCTGCAAATACTCTTGTCCAAATAAGATCACATTCACAGGTTCTAGGGGTTAGGACTTGGACCTATCTTTCTGGGTGCCACCATTCAATTCACTATCCTTTCATATATAAAGAAGTCTCATGTCCCATGTCCTACCTCCGTTTGGGGCCTAGAGGCAGTTAACAGCTCCAACTATTACTCAAGTATCCTTATGGTCTCCTTATACTCTGTCCACATCTGTAAAAGAAGTACCTTTATTTATGTATTTTATGTATTTATTTTTGAGACAGAGTCTCGCTCTGTCACCCAGGCTGGAGTGCAATGGTGCAATCTCTGCTTATTGCAACTTCTACCTCCCAGGTTCAAGCAATTCTCCTGCCTCAGTCTCCTGAGTAGCTGGGATTGCAGGTGTTCGTCACCAGACCCAGCTAATTTTTTTTTTTTTGTATTTTTAATAGAGATGGGGTTTCACCATGTTGGCCAGGCTGGTCTTGAACTCCTGACCTCAGGTGATTCACCTGCCTTAGCCTCCCAAAGTGCTGAGATTACAGGTGTGAGCCACCGCACCTGGCCCAGAAGTACCTGTATGAAACCCTCTGTGAACTATCCCAATTTGGGTTTCCATCTATTTCTAATTGAAACTGTACCTGAAACAGCAGTGGAGGAATTATACTGCAGGCCAAAACCTTAGAAAGAGTTTACCCTCAGATGTTGGTAAGAGTGAAAAAAGAAAACTTTCACTACTGAATTTCACAAAAGTGAAGATCCAGTGAAGGACACTTATTTGTAAACATGTGGTTAATAAATAGAGATTTTTCACCTCCAATCAAAATGACCAAGGGATTAATTAATATATTTAGGAATCCTAAAGAGCTACTCTTTTCAAGGAACTATGCAAGGATTGGCAATAAAATAATGAGAAAAATACAAATAACAATATACATAATTATATTGTAACTATGGTAATGGATGAAAAGGATAATTAGATAGTTTGGTAAGCAGAATTCTAAGATGGTCCCCAAGATTCCTGCTTTTGGTGTACATATTCAGGTTAATCACCTTCCCTTGAGTGTTGCTGGGACCAGTTCATATAAGGAAATATAAAATCTAAGCTTAGTTACTAATCAGTTGACTTTGAATTAATCAAGAAGAAGATTGTCCTGGATGGGTCTGACCTAGTCAGATGAGCCCATAAGAAGAAGGTGAGTCATCAAGGATTCACTCCTGCTGGCCTGGAAGAAAACTCACAGCCATGTCATGATTTGTCTATGAAAGCCATGTGCCAAGAACTGAGAGCAACCTCTAGAGCAGAAGATTCAGCCGGCTCCTGTTGGATTCCTGACCCATACGAACTGTGAAATGGTCAGTTTTCATTGTGTGTGCTCCTAAATTTGTGTTAATATATTGTTACAAAGAAATAGGAAACTAGTAAAGGTGGTGTTAAATTTTAGTAAAGGTTTATCCAGCACTGTGAGCAGTAGAAAACACTGTATCATACTGAGACTTGTGGCCCTGTAACAGAAAGATTTTATCCAAAATGAAGTACGTGTACAAAGAGGAGCTAGTACCATTCTTACTGAAACTCTTCCAAAAAATCTAAGAGGAGGGATCTCTTCCTAACTCATTCTACAAATGCAGTATTACCCTAATACCACAGTCAGGCAAAAATACAACAGAGCAAGATTCCATCAAAGAAAAAAAAAGAAGAAGCAGGAGAAGGAGAAGGAGAAGGAAGAATCCAATGTCATTTTCTATAGCCACACAAAAAAATAAAAACTAGAAATACATTTGACCAAAGAGGTGAAAGATCTCTACAAAGAAAACTACAAAATACTGACAAAATAAACTGTAGAAGACACAAATAAATGGAGAAACATCCCGACACCCCATACTCATATACTGGAAGAATCAATATGGTTAAAATGACCATATTACTCAAAGCAATCTACAGATTCAATGCAATTCTTATCAAATTGCCAACATTATTTTTCACAGAATCAGAAGAGCAATCCTAAAGTTCATATGGCTCTATAGAAAAGCCTAAATAGCCAAAACACTCCTAAGCAAAAAGAATAAAGCCAGAGGCATTACATTGCCTGACTTCAAATTATACTACAAACCTAAAGTAACTAAAACAGCAAGGTATTGGTACAAAAATAGACTCATAGATCATGGTACAGAAATAAAGCCACATACCAACAACCAATTGATCTTTGATAAAGTGGAGAAAAATAAAGAGTGGGGGAAAGAGATGCTAAATGGTGCTGGGTAAACTGGCTAGCTATATGCAGAAGAATAAAACTGGACCTCTATCTCTCACTATATACAAAAATTAAAAGGAAATTGATTAAAGACCTAAATGTAAGACCTGAAACTATAAAAAAAAAAAACCTAGAAGGACACCTAAAAAAAAAAAAAAAAAAAAAAAAAACTCTTCTGAACATTAGCCTAGGCAAAGAATTAAAGAATTTATGGTAAAGACTCCAAAAGCATTTGTGCAACAAAAACAAAAATAGACAAATGGGACTTAAACTGAGATGTTTTTGCACAGCAAAAGAAATCATCAACAAGATAAACACACAACCTACATAATGGGAGAAAATATTTACAAATTTTGCCTCCAACAAAGGATTAATATCCATAATCTGCAAGAAACTCAATTCAAGAAGAAATAAATGAACAATTCCATTAAAAACTAGGCCAAGGACATGAACAGACATTTCTCAAAAGAAGAAATACAAGTGACCAACAAACACCTGAAAAAATGATCAACATCAAAAATCATCAGAGAAATGCAAATTAAAACCTAACTGAGATACCAACTCTCAGCAGTCAGAATGGCTTTCATTAAAACGTCAAAAAAATAAATAAATAAAACCCAGATGTTTCCTTTTATTTTATTTATGTTTTTATTATTATTATTTTTGAGACAGTGTCTCATCCTGTCACCCAGGCTGGAGTGCAGTGATATGAATACAGCTCACTGTAGCCTAGAACTCCTGGACTTAAGTGATCTTTCTTGCCTCAGTCTTCCTAGTAGCTGAGACCACAGGTGGGCATCAACACACAAGGGTATTTTTTTATTTTTATATTTTGTAGAGGCAAGATCTTGCCTTGTTGCCCACAGCCAGTCTTGAATCCTACTCTTAAGCTAGGATTGGCCTTCCAAAATGCTGGGATTACAAGTGTGAGTTACCTCACCTGTCCAAAAAACAACAGATATTGGTGAGGATGCAGAGAAAAGGGAACATTTGTATACTGCTGGTGGGAATGTAAATTAGTTCCACTTCTATGGAAAACACTATGTACATATTTCAAAGAACTAAAAATAGAACTACCATTCAACCCAGCAATCCCACTATGGGCTATCTACCCAAGGAAAAGAAATCATTATATAAAAAGACACCTGCACTCATGTGTTTGTTGCAGCACTATTTACAAAAAGCAAAGTCATGGATCCAACCTAAATGTCCACCAAGAGTTGATTGGAAAATGTGGTATATATACACCATGGGATACTATGCAGCCATAAACAAGAACAAAATCATGTCCTTTATAGCAACATAGATGGAGTTGGAGGCCATTATCCTAAGTGAACTGATGCAGAAGCAGAAAATAAAATACTGCATGTTCTCAATTACAGGTGGGAGCTTTCTTCATCTTTATGTCCATGAGTGCCATTGTTATTAAACAAATTATACTCATGGACATAAAGATAGAGAAAACAGACTCTGGGGACTCCAAAAGATGGGGGGTAGGGACATAGGGTTTAAAATTACCTACTGGGTACGATGTCCAATATTAGGTGATGGGTACACTAGAAGCTCTACCCCCATCATGATGCATGTAATACCAATGTCCAATGCAACAAACAAGTACCCCCAAATCTAAAAATTAAAAAAAATAATAAAATGAAGCAGATACTGTTGAGAAGCAGCAGCTTCACAGCTATTTACTTCTTGTGCTCCTTACTTCATAAGGAAGCTTTTGTGAACTTAGGTTCCTGAGCCCCAGAAAGCAGGTGACTGAGACAGGGCACATAAGTATTGTAGACCTGAGATATTGAAGGCAGGGGAGAGGATTGGGTGAGAATAATTAGCTTAACCCTTCAGGTAGTTGGTCATAACTGATGGCCAGGAGTTGCATTTACATGATCTTCCTGTAGTCCTCTTAGAGAAATGGTAGACAGCATGTATTAACTAACTGATTTAAAGAGATAAACCCTTCAATCTTACTGGCTTAACACAATAGAAAGTTATTAATCCCTACACATAAAGTTGAATGCCAGCATTCCTAGTTGGCAGGGAGCCTTCCATATAGTCTTTCAGAAGCCAGGGTCCACCCATCCTGTGTCTTTGCCCTTCCGCAGAGCCCCCCAGTTCTCTATGTTCAGCCAACAGATATGAAAAAAGAAATGAGCAAGAGGGAGGCTTCCATGGGCCATGCCTTGAAGTGGAATACAGCACTTCTACACACATTCCATTGGCTCGAGCTCAGTCTCCAAGAGGCTGGGAAATGTAGTGCCTGCCTGGGCAGCCCCCTTCCACTGCTCTACCTGTGGGAGGGAATGAGACTTTTTGGTGGTCACATAGCTGTATTGTCCACATGAAACTTGAAGTTTAGAGGGATTCCCAAACTGCAGAATGAAGAATCCTGAACAAAAGGAAGCAAAGGTTAACTCCTAACTAGGGGATGCATATTCTGGTTTGGAATAGAAATGATCTTGAAAAAACAGATTCACAGAGCTTGAGTTCTGTCCTCAGCCACAGGTTATGAGTCCATAGCACGGTCATAAGAGAAGATACAGGAATAACAGAGGTAGGGGCCAGGTGCAGTGGCACTTTGGGAGGCCAATGGGGTGCAGATCACTTGAGATCAGGAGTTCAAGACCAGCCTGGCCAACATGGTGAAACCCTGTCTCTACTAAAAACACAAAATTTAACTGACGTCGTAACATATACCCGTAGTCCCAGCTACTTGGGAAGCTGAGGCAGGAGAATTGCTTGAATCCGGGAGGCATAGGTAGCAGTAAGCTGAGATTGCACCACTGCACTCCAGCCTGGGCAACAGAGTGAGACTCCGTCTCAAACAAAAAAAAAAAAAAAAAAAAAAGGAATAACAGAGGTAGGGTGAGTACATGCTTCCACCTTGACAAAAGTTTCCATAAGAAAAAGAAGTTTGGCCGGGCGCGGTGGCTCACGCCTGTAATCCCAGCACTTTGGGAGGCCGAGGCGGGTGGATCACGAGGTCAGGAGATCGAGACCATCCTGGCTAACACAGTGAAACCCTGTCTCTATTAAAAATACAAAAAACTAGCCGGGCGCCTGTAGTCCCAGCTACTCGGGAGGCTGAGGCAGGAGGAACCCGGGAGGCGGAGCTTGCAGTGAGCCAAGATCGCGTCACTCACTCCAGCCTGGGTGACAGAGCGAGACTCCGTCTCAAAAAAAAAAAAAAAAAAAAAGAAAAAGAAGTTTGCAGCTATTGAAATGTGATCATTGAAAAGCACCTGAAACCAATTATACAAATGGTGAAAATGAAGTCATGGTTATGCAATGGAGGTACAAAGCTCACATTATACACAATTTTGAAGAGAAAAATTATGAGCTAGTGTGCCAGGTGAAATCAAGGATATATGACTCTTTTTTTTTCTTTTAACAGAGTCTCACTTCGTTGCCCAGGCTGGAGTGCAATGGCACGATCTCAGCTCACTGCAACCTCCACCTCCCAGATTCAAGCAATTCTCCTGCCTCAGCCTCCCAAGTATCTGGGATTACAGTCACCCACCACCACACCCAGCTAATGTTTTGTATTTTTAGTAGAGACGGGGTTTCGCCATGTTGGCCAGGCTAGTCTCGAACTCCTGACCTCAGGAGATCCACCCGCCTAGGGCTCCCAAAGTGCTAGGATTATAGGCGTGAGCCACTGTGCCCAGCCAAAGGATAGATGACTCTTGAACTAAAAAATTAGAATGTTGCTTTCCATTTCTTTTATTTTTTTCTCTTTGTCTTTCCTTTTTCTTTTCTGATCTAATTTTTTGCTGTGCCTTACCTGAATGCCTGGGCCAGTGGTGCAGGTGCAGGCAGCAGGAAGTTTTCCAGCTCTTATAAGCCTTGTTTTCATAAGTCAGTGACAAATCCCAAAGCTTAGTAAACCTTACTTCAAATAAGATGAAAGTTTGAAACATGAGCAGATGAGCTCTCTCTGACCTTGTTCTGATTTCCCTGGACCCACTCTCTGTATGGCTTTCTCAAGCCTCCAGCCTTCTGACCTTCTCTTCCTAAGGTGTACTTGGCTTTGCCAACGATGCCCCTCCTAAACAAAGTTAAATTAAAATATGCCTTTGAAAAATATCACAGTCTGTGGAAAAATCCCACAGTCATTAAGAAGTTTATAGTGTAGTGCTCTAGATGCCATTTCTGATCAAACTTCTACCTCTTCAATGAACTGCTTTTTTCACTAAAATTTTAAAATGGATATTTCCCTCAACAGGTCATTCAATTCCATCCAATATCTGTGCAATCCAACATGGTAGCCATTAATCACATGTGGCTATTGAGAACTTGGAATATGGTTTGTCTAAATTGAGATGGGCTGTAAGTGTAAAATATACACTACAGTTTGAAGATTCTGTATGAAATAAGAAAGATAAAATACTTCATTCAGGCTGGGCATGGTGGCTTATGCCTGTAATCCCAGCACTTTGGGAGGCCAAGGTAGGCAGATCACCGGAAGCCAGGAGTTAGAGACCAGCCTGGGCAACATAAGGAGACCCTATCTCTGCACAAAATTTTAAAAATTGGCTGGTGTGGTGGTGTGTACCTGCACTCCTAGTTACACAAGAGGTTGAGGCTAGAGAATAACTTCAGCACAGGAGTTTGAGGCTTCAGTGAGCTATGTTTGCACCCCTGCACTCTAGCTTGGGTGACAGAGTGAGACCCTGTCTCTTAAAAACAAAACAAAATAAAACAACTTGTGGCTCATGCCTGTAATCCCAGTGCTTTGGAAGGCCAAGGCAGGTGGATCACTGGAGACCAGGAGTTTGAGACCAGCCTGGCCACCATGGTGAAACCCCATCTCTACTAAAAATACAAAAATTAGCTGGGAGTGGTAGTACACACCTAATCCCAGGAGTTGGGAGGCTGAGGCATAAGAATTGCTTGAACCTGGGAGACGGAGGTTGCAGTGAGCTGAGATTGCACCATTGCACTCCAGCCTGGGTGGCAGAACAAGACTCTGTCTCAAAAAAAAAAAAAAAGTAATTCATAACTTTTATAACTTTTATATTAATTACGTTTTGAAATAGTATTTCTAATATATTGGGTCAAATCTCACTAAAATCAATTTCACCTTTTTTATACTTAATGAATGTAGGGGTTGGAAAATTTAAATTTACATGTGACATTTGATTTCTATGAAACAGAAGTAGTCTAAAAAGTAGTGTAAATAGTTCCCTAATGTGTGTGTGTATGTGTGCATGTGTGCATGTATGTGTAGAGGTGTTGTGCCTTCAACTAAACAGTGAGCTCTTAGAGGGAAAGAATTTGTCTTTATACTCCTTTATAAGCCCTGCAGACTCAGAAGGGTCCACGGCAGTTAGGAAATCCAATGTTTACTGTGTTCCTGAGGACGTTCTTGAGTACTCTGGCATTTCACGATGCCAGACAAAAGGCGGTGGTTTTACCTGGGCTCCCTCGGGAATGTGGGGCGGCAGGTGGGGAGGCAGGTCTTGGCGGAGTCTCACCATGGAGCAGCTGGGCCAGGAGGGACCTCCTGGACGCCAGTAGTAAAGCGATTTTTGGAAATTCAGTTTCCCATTGTTTAGGAAAAACTTTTAAACTGTGTTTTTCCTTTGCTTTCACACCACAGCATTCAACACAGAAGACTTCTGTAAGCAAATGTGGGGGTTTTCCTTCACGCGCACCAAGTGGCAGACACCAGCAGGGTGTTGGTAATTAAATTCCAAGACTATCTACCTGGAGATAGCGTCACATCCCACAGGGTGAGGGCTCAATCGCCAAAACTGCCCCTCCAACAGCAGCTGCAAGCACGGACTTTCAGAACTTCTGAAGACCAACTTTAAGTTGGGGTTCCCATAACCCTGCTCTTTGGATTTGATTAATTTGCAAGAGCAACTCACAGAACTCAAAGAAACACATTTGCCAAGTTACTATAAAGGATATTGCAAAGAATACAGATGAAGAAATGTGTAGCGTGAGGTACGGGGGAAGGGGCACAGGGCTTCCATGCCCTCCATAAGTGTGCCACCCTCTAGGAACCTCCACCTGTTCAGCCACCTGGAAGCTCTCTCAACACTTCTTTGGCCTTTGGGCTTTTTTTTTTTTTTTTTTTTTTTTCTGAGATGGAGTCTCACTCTGTGGCCCAGGCCAGAGTGCAGTGGCGTGATCTCGGCTCATTGGAACCTATACTTCCCAGGTTCAAGCAATTCTCCTGCCTTAGCCTCCCGAGTAGCTGGGATTACAGGCATGCACCACCTTGCCCAGCTAACTTTTGTATTCTTAGTGGAGACGGGGTTTCACCATATTGGCCAGGCTGGACTTGAACTCCTGACCTCAAGTGATCCACCCGCCTCAGCCTCCCAAAGTGTTGGGATTACAGGCGTGAATCACCTCACTCAGCCCTTTGGGCCTTTTAAGGAGACTTCATTGATCGTCCATGAATGATGCATGGATAACTATGTCAAAATGTGATTGGACAAAAAGGGCATTATGGAAACCCAGGAAGGCCTGTCTGTTCAGATTCTTCTTGGTCTCTCCATGCAACATTCCTTCCTGCAGAGTATGGGGCAGGACCCTCTCTGGAATGAAGGTCTTATGACCTGAAATCAGATTAGGGTCCTGCCTTGGGCAATTGAAAGGAGGGGAGGAGAAGGTCAGAGAGAGATTCTGTTTCCTGAGGTCTGCTTCTGAAGCCTAAAGTGCTCCCAACATTATGACAAAAGACTGTCTCAGGGTTAAGGGAGATATGAGCTAGGAGCCATGGACAAAAGCCAACATGTATATACTCATAATATCACACCCATGAAACAGCTTTCCAGGTGCTTCGTGTCCACAGACTCTAGAGCTGTCTGGCAGTTCTGCTAATCATTCACCACCCTTGGCTCCTTGCTCAGCTGCTTGTGGGCAGTGTCTGGTTTGGGATGGGCGATTCCTATCTTCAAAGTCCTGGGATCAGGATGTTCATGTTTTAATGAACTATGTGCAGCCTTGATGTCTGGCCAAGGCGGAGGACTGAACATCCCAGACAGGACTGTAAGTGGGGCTACATGTCCTGCATTCATGCCACATTCAATCTCCCATTGCTGTTGAGTCAGTGCTGCTGTTCTCCCTCCTCTTCTGACCACTGGTGCCCAGCTCTCAGCTGCCAGGAGCATCTATGGCAATGAGTGTGTGAGCCAGAATAAGCTCTGCTACTCCCGCCTTGTGTGGACCACAGACCTGAGGTTCAAGAAGCAATATTAAGAGTAACCATTGTGATAGATGCCATATACTGCCCCCTCCACCAAAAAAGAGTGACCAAATGCAATTATTCTTGAGGCCTGAAGACCACAGCTCCTGGAGGAGCAACAGACTGCCTACTTCTCCCAGGACAAATTCAAGAACCAAGGAGAGTTCCTGGGGTTCTCTTCTCTGTGATTCACTTCGGAAGTATTGCTCTCAGATTTTCCCTTTGAATCTCCTTCCTCTGAGCATTCAGGTCTACAGTGCTTCCATGTATTTTGATAGTTCACCAAAAGGGAGAAGGAGACAGGAGACAAACATGCTCACCTCTGTGTCGCAACATCTATGCCTTTTTGTTTTCACTGTAGGAAAAATTAAGTCCAATGCTCCTTTTTGTAGATAAGGGTATGACATTCAGGAAATCAAGAGAAAACTAGAACTAGAACCCAGATTCTGACTTCACATCAGTGTATTTTCCACTTCCTCATGGTGCCTTCTGAAGACTGTCTCTACACCTCACTGGTGACAATGGTCACATCCAAGTTGTGGGATTATCGATGATTTTTTTTTTTTTGAGATGGAGTTTCACTTTTGTTGCCCAGCCTGGAGTACAATGGCGCTATCTCAGCTCGCTGCAACCTCCACCTCCCAGGTTCAAGCAATTCTCCTGCCTCAGCCTCCCAAGTAGCTGGGATTACAGGCATGCACCACCATGCCCGGCTAATTTTGTATTTTTAGTAGACACAAGGTTTCATCATGTTGGTCAGGCTGGTCTTGAACTCCTGACCTCAAGTGATCTACCCACCTCGGCCTCCCAAAGTGTTGGGATTACAAGTGTGAGCCACAATATCTGACCTTACAGATGATTCATAATGTTCTTTTCGCGTATATAATTTATGTTGTACTGAAGGGGTGTGGAAAGAAATGAAACAGAAACAGAAAGAAAGAAAGAGAGACAGAGAGAGAGAGAGAGAGAGAGAAAGAAAGAAAGAAAGAAAGAAAGAAAGAAAGAAAGAAAGAAAGAAAGAAAGAAAGAAAGAAAGAAAGAGAGAGAAAAGAAAGAGAAAGAGAGAGAAAGAAAAGAAAAGAAAAAAAGAAAAGAAGGAAGGAAAAGAAAGGCAGGAAGGCAGGCAGGCAGGAAGGCAGGAAGGGAGGGAGGGAGGGAGGGAGGGAAAAAAGGCTGGCACAGTGGCTAACACCTGCAATCCCAGCAGTTTGGGCGGTAAGGCAGGAGGATCACTTGAGCCCAGGAGTTCAAGACCAATCTGGGCAACAAAGTAAGAATCTATCTTTGAAAAGAAAAAAGAAAAAAAAAATCTGATTCTTCTACAATGACTGTATATTAATTCTATAAGAACACCTAAAAATTAAAATTAAATAAGCAAAGTAAATTCCTTCAGAAAGCAGAATTAAGTTTTGTTTTTATAGCCTACCTTCACATTCGACTCCCCAGCCACACCAGATCTCACAACTGCAAGAAGAAGTATGAATTATTGTCATGCTCAACTGCAGAGAGTGATATCTAATTTTTCTGGCATAAAGTGGGCTTGAGAAAGTGTAAGTAAGTTAGGCATTTGGATGGGAGAGAGGGCTCAGAGGCAGCACTGTGCCCTGTGTGTAAACTCTCCTCCTCCCCACTGGGGGCGCCATCAGCACACAGGTGTTGCCTCTGCTTTACAGCATTGCTTGTAGTGTGAGCAGGGATGATTACGCAGAGGACTGAGTCAGCAAGGTTCACCATCTGTGATGAACTTCCACTTGCCTCAGCACACCTATTGCCCTCAGAGAAACTCCTGCTGCAGGGACCCTCTGCAATAAACCCAGAATCACTTGTGTGCCCAGGGATGCTTCACATTCCCTGTATCTTGTTCTCCACCATCCCCCTTTCTCAGGCTCGGAGGGCTGTTACCCAATACCTAGAACTCTGTCCTCCTAGATGCATTAGACACTCATCAAGTAATCACTGAGAAAGGAAGCTGGTGGCTATTTCATATGAAAATATCAGTGGCCAATACCAGCTCACTGGGGTGATTCCTCTCAGTGGTATCCCCATTTTCAGGACTCATCTTACTTTCTTATATCAGTTAGGGATGGCTGATGGAAGCAGAGTGATGGGATACGGATGCCTGATAGAAACTAGACCTTACACATGGGAGCTGGGGACAACATCTACGGAAAGCTGTTTTCTCTCTGCTGTGTTGGGGACCTGAAGTCATTTCAGGTTGAGGTGGCAGCAGTCAGCAAGAACCATATTATATGAATGAGGGAAGGCCAAAGACAAACCAAAACCAAAACCTACCAGGACAAACTGGAGCCCATGTCCTCTCCCTATCTCATACTTCAATGGCAGGCAACCTGCAGAAGGAATTGGCGCCCTTCACGCAAAGAGTAGCTCAGGGCAGCTCTAAGCCTGGCCGCTGCTCATCTGGGAGGTGAGCCTGCAGAACAGTGATGCAATGCATGAACTACAGCAGTACCCAGCACCCTACGCCTTCGGAGTATTCTTAGGTTGCTGCTTCACTTCCGCCTTCAGATTCTCATGTAAATTCCACCTGTAGCCAAACCTAATTTGGAACCACACTGGGAAGGAAATTCTGGGTTCAAGCTCAGTTATGCTGACACTACTACAAAATCACCACAGCCCCTAAAATCAATACCCAGGGGCGGCTTTTCAGATTCATCTCCTGGCCGGTAGAAATTTTGAAGTGGTAGGCCGGGCGTGGTGGCTCAAGCCTGTAATCCCAGCACTTTGGGAGGCCGAGACGGGCGGATCAAGAGGTCAGGAGATCGAGACCATCCTGGCTAACATGGTGAAACCCCGTCTCTACTAAAAAATACAAAAAAACTAGCCGGGCGAGGTGGCGGGCGCCTGTAGTCCCAGCTGCTCGGGAGGCTGAGGCAGGAGAATGGCATGAACCCGGGAGGCGGAGCTTGCAGTGAGCTGAGATCCGGCCACTGCATTCCAGCCTGGGCGACAGAGAGAGACTCCGTCTCAAAAAAAAAAAAAAAAAAAAAAAAAAAAAAAAAAAAAAAAAAAAAATTTTTTTGAAGTGGTGGTGGTTGGGGGAATGTGAGCGGGTAACAGGGGGATGTTCAAGGGGGCTTTCTTGGAGGTCTTCAAGATGAGTCTATCATAGATAAGTAGAAAAGCCAGATAGGTGCTAAATATACTATATATCCAAATGTTCAAAAGTATCCATAAAGAAAATGTTTGACTTTACAATTGGAACAAAATGATGTCTGAGAAGGACTAAAGTATACTCAAGAGTTTATGAGTGTCCATAATTTGTTGGATATCGTCATGGCAACCCACTCCATTTTCCTCTCCTTTTCTCCTCCGAGCTCTGGGAAGGACAAGAGGAAGGAAGCCATGGGACGTAGGGATGAGTATAACCAGAAGCACCTCAAGGGCTGTAAGAGGGTCCTCTGAAAGCCCATTCACCAACTTCTTTGGCAGAAGCCAGTGCATTCCCAATGTACCAGAATGGAATGGAATGATAGACCATATTCCACCAAATGTGTAGGCTTGTCTTGAGAAACATTTCCTTTTTGTGGGGGAGCAGTGGGTGCGGTGAGATGATAAAAGTAGGTGGAAGGCAGTTCTTTCCAAAGCCCAGAACTTGAAGTGGCTGCATAAAGTGAGGCTGTGCCTGAGTATTGCTTTTCTCTCCTTCAGTGGACAGATTGATGGTTCCATGGGAACCTTTATTGGTCATGTGTATCCAGGGCTGTTTCTGTTCTTATATGGACTATATCAGGCAGTAGTAATTTCCAAAGCTATAATATTCAGTGACTCTCTCCTATATCCTTCATCCCCTCCCAGGAATAAGGGAAGATGTGCCAGGCTGTGGAAAATATCCTATGGAGGTTTGTTGAAGATGGCGACTGGCTCCCTGTTGACAGTTTATGAGGTCAGTTGCATTAAAGGAGGGTTGATATTGATGAACAGGGAGCTGCCACCAAGGTTCATGTACCCCAAAGAGTGGCAGCACCTCACCATGTTCATCCTCCTCACTCTCAATGGCTGCGTGGACTTCATGAGCAAGAACGTGCTGCCTCAGAGGTGTGTGGGCCTAGAAAAAGGTACCCTGGTCCTGATCATCTACCAGCTCCTGCTGCTGATGGTGTCACATGCTAAAGACTCAGAAGGGGTGGAGCTGCACGTTCACTCTCTGCTCATTTTGGTGGTGTTCCTGCTGTTGCTGGTGTTGACTGCACAGCTGTGGACTCCCAACATGTGTCATCTCCAGCTGATGGAGACCTTTCTGATGCTGATGATGGGCTCCTGGCTGATGCAGGCAGGCTTTATTCTATACAGACCTGTCTCTGGCTACCCATGGCAAGATGATGACATCAGTGACATCATGTTTGTCACCACCTTCTTCTGCTGGCATGTTATGATCGATGCCTCATTCCTGTTGGGTATCTATGGCTTCTCTTCCTTTTGGTATCATTGTTACAGTCCAAGCTTGAAGCTGACCGGACCCAAAGAAGCTCCATATTATGCAAGCACCCCAGGACCCCTCTACAAGTTGCTACAGGAAGTGGAGCAGTCAGAGAAAGAGGACCAGGCTCTCCTCCTTGCAAAGTGCTCCACCTGAGACAGGGCCTACAATGGCTGTCACATCGTCCACCTCATCTTCCTCCTGTGGGCTCCTCAGCCATGAGCATGGTACCCTCCTTGGTGAAGGTAATGGCCTTGAAGGCTAGGAGTTGGTCCTGTCTGCTGGTTCATTTTCTTTTTTCTTTTTTTTTTTTTTGAGGCGGAGTCTCACTCTATTGCTCAGGCTGGAGTGCAATGGCACAATCTCAGCTCACTGTAACCTCCGCCTCCCGAGTTCAAGCGAATCTCCTGCCTCAGCCTCCCGAGTAGCTGCAATTAGAGGAGGCTGCCACCATGCCCGTGCTGGTGCATTTTCTGTCTCTGAGCCTCTAATTACTGAGAAGATAAGGGGAGAGGGATTGAGAAAGAGATGCTGATGGGATTTGAGGGAGGGAAGGAAAAGGACCAGGAGAACAAATTAGTGTGCAAGAAAAGCCACTGGGAGAAGAGAATGTAACAGAAGGAAGAGCTGTGAAGGGAGGAGAACAGAGTCTAGCAGTTATGCTGTCACTAGCTTCTTCGTCAGGCACAAGGGATTGCCTTTTACCTGAGGGAATCAAGACTTCTCACAACTCACAACTGGACCCATTCAAGTCCCATCTTGATAAAGAAAAGTGGGCACTTTATGTGCTCACCAAAGTGGTGTCACCACGTGGAAGCAGCATGATAGAATTTATAATTAATTCATACAGGCTGAAATTATGCTCGTTTTGCCTCCTTCTCTTCCCCTAGCTTTCAAGAATTGGCTTCATTTCAAATGTTACATATAAAGTGAGACTTTTAAAATACTTAATAACATTTCAAATTTCCATAATTTAAATTTGTATAGAATTCAAATGCTATAGCATTTTTATAGAATTCAAATGCTCGGTACTTTCCTGACTTCTCATTTTATTACTCTTACTCTAGCCCAAACTTTCCTATTTCACCATGACCACCCTTGCACAAGCAATTTAGCAGATACCATTCTTGGGTCTTTGCAAATTTCTTTTCCTTGCATGTCACAGTCAGTCATACTACAGTCACATATTTACCATGTTATTCGATTCCCAGAATAAACCTACATCCACCCCCACCACACTGAGTACCCCCAAGGTGGCCTTCTCCAGAACTCTTATTGATTCCCTTGTTTTGGAACTCTTGGGCACTTACATTAAATCTGCCTTGTTATTTTGCTCATACAGGTGACACACTTTCTTTTATACTGCTGCTGAAATCATTTTCTTTTAGGAGGTTTTTCCTCACCCACTAAAGCAGAGGCTTCTAAAGGGAAAAGGCTTTGCCTTATCCAAGTTACCAAATTTCCTATGTATACTCCAGCTATGGATCATGGTTATGTTTAATAAAGGCTTCTTTGCTTCCAGAATCTTCCCTAATCCTGTTTCTTCTAAATGCGTTGCTGGACAGGTTGGAGGTTTTGTGAACCTCTCTGGGTGACAACAACAGTCCTGAACACTGAGTCATTGCCTTAGTAATGCACCCACTCTCTTCCTTGTTTTGGGGTATAATAAAATCCAATAACTTGTTCCTGAAGTTGACTCCGTTATTGTTTTTAATCCTCACAAATGTTTCTATAAGGAATCTCTAGAAAACTGAGACTCCAGCAGGTTGACTTGCCCAAGTCTCACAGCTGGTATGAAGCAAGACAGGAATTTAAGTGCAGGTGTGTCTGACGCAAGCGTGACTGTGTCCTCTGGGCCACAATGACTTTGCTAATGGCAATGGAGAAGCAAGTTATCTCAAAATGAAAAAAATGAAATTGTGAAAGAAAGAAGAAAGAAAGATGGCTCACACCTCTAATCCCAGCACTTTGCAAGGCCAAGGCAGGTGGATCCCTTGAGGTCAGGAGTTCGAGACCAGCTTGGTCAACATGGTGAAACCCTGTCTCTACTAAACATACAAAAATTAGCCAGGCGTGGTGGTACACACCTATAATCCCAGATGCTCAGCAGGCTAAGGCAGGAGAATCACTTGAACCTGGTAGGCAGAGGTTGCAGTGAGCTGAGATTGCACCACTGTACCCTAGCCTGGATGACAGAGTGAGACTATGTCTAAAAATAAAAAAAGAAAAAAGAAAGAAAAGAAAAGAGAAAGAAAGAAAGTCAGCCAGCCAGAAAGCCCAGGTGAAGCAAACAGTACAGTGTAAACACCCTAGACCTCCCTTAGGAGTGTGTTTATGCAACACTTTCTGTCCTCTACCCCGACCCCCATCTCCCCTAGAGGGTGAGAATCTGGCAGACTCTCAACTTCTGGCTGGGTCTTACATTTCTGGGCTCAGATCCAGAGCAAGTGCTGGGGATAAGACTTGTTTGTGACCAAGGCTTCTAATGCTTGCCATTTCCCCTTTACTCTTGGTTCCTAGACTTTTTTCAATTACTTTTCTTTGGGAGCCTTCTTTTTCTCTTTACCTCTCTTACACATTGACGGGAGGGGATGAAAAAGCACAAACACTTAGCTGCCTGTTTCCTGTAATGAGGCCTAATTCTATAACAATAAACCTCTGGTAATCAAGTGATACCCCCAACATAATAGCTCTCAAATATTCAGTGTAGGCAATAAGCCTGCATGTTATTAACTTACTAGATTTAAGATGCAACAGAAAGGTCCTCCCACTAAAGGCTACTCAGGAAAAAACTCAAAACACTCAAGCTTTTGGGGAGAAGTTTGTCATTCTCACAAAATTCCACCAGAGGGCACTAGGTTCACACCACCCTGGCCAAGCTTCTGATTCTCCAACCCCAGTAAACAAGTCTCCCCAGAACGGGTTTAAAAGAAGTGGGAGAGGAGAAAGGAGAGGAAACATCCAGAACCGGACTAAGAATTGCCCAAGCATCCGGAAAACATACCCTAGGGCTGTTTGTTTCCCATTAAAATTTGGCGAGTGAATGTGAAATAAACAGGGATCCAAATTAACTAATGAGGTGGGAGGGGAGGAAGGGCTGTGGATCCCATTGAGGATTTCTTTGGGAATGGTACCAACTAAAGCACATACTCTGATCTAAATAATTTTTTGATCAGAATGCTAAATTCCCTAAATTTTTTAATTAGCTTCAATAATGTTCCAATCTACAGAACAAAGATCTGTACAGTGTAAATTGAGAATAAAGGACTAAATGTATCTACAAAAACCTCAGATTCACAAAACAATGAAACCGGAGGCAGATTATCAGATGTGAAAAATGATCTCCAAAGAGACTTTCAAAGAGAATCTGTCCTACGGTGTTTTTTTTTTTTTTTTCTGATAATTTAGTTATTCACAAAGAAAATATATATTACGTGTCTGCTATACGGAAGTCACTGGGTAAGCACACCAAGATTGAGAGGGAAATGGTTGGTTCCTGTCCTCTGCACCTCCCTCAGTGAGGACTGTAGGAATTTCAGTATTTTAGAGATGGTGGCCCTGGAACAGATCACCCACAGACCAAAGAGACTAAAGGAAAGGGAATAGAAAAAGAACAGCACCTTGAAAGTTCATTAGGCTCTAAAATACTGCCCTCATGTGACTTCATCAAGTTATTATGATTTATCTAAGCTTCAGTTCCTCCTCTTTAAGATAGAATGATGTGAAGATCTAATTCTAGAATTGTAAGGCTTTAATTTTCTCAATAGGACATATTTCCCCATGTTGTTAACTAAGTTGAACTTGATTCTTCCCAACTTTCCACGTAATTTCCTGCTAGAGACATGATTCAGGGTAGAGCTCAAATAGACCCAAACCTTCCATCATAACATGCAGTTGGGGAAATGAAGCGTTCCTTGTATTTGACTGATTTCAGTAGGCATCCTACAAAACTCAAATCAGGCTAGAGATATGGCTGACACTTGAATTTCCAATTTCCTGTCCTGAACTGAAAAATACCAAACAATCAAAGACTATAAAGAACAATTCCTCCATTCTTGATGCTAGTTATTGAACTGAAGTATAATGTAGTCTTTCCTTCTGTAACTGTATAAAGTGAAATTTGAAAGCTTTGCCAACTACAGCTTTTCCCTAAATTATGGTTTAAGAATAATGCTATCAAATTCCAGAGCTGTTTCATTTCTTCTTCATTTTTATTATTATTATTTTGATTTGGTTTAAGATTCTACTATGGTCCATTCTTTTGGAAAGAATTGATGTTGGTTTATTACATAAAAATAATTTTTAAAAGAATATTATACAATTCTGGGTTGGGTTTCCAGGGTGTTCCCCAACGCTGAGTCTCAATTGTGTCTCTTTAACATGATTTAAAGGTCTCCCGGAATGCCTGTTGAAATCATTCATACGCAGGGAAAATTCCATTTCCTAAACAGAAAAGGTTTGTTCGGTGTGAACCCTACCCTAAATTTCGTGTCGAATGTGTACAAGGCAACCACAGAGGCCCTGGGAAGGCACTCCAGATCGCCAGGTAAAGGATTCCTTACTTGCAGAGTGAGAATGGACCCTTTAAAAAACAGAGACAGGGCCGGGTGCAGTGGCTCACGCCTGTAATCTCAGCACTTTGGGAGGCCAAGGCGGGCGGATCACAAGGTCAGGAGTTCAAGACAAGCCTGGCCAATATGCTGAACCCCGTCTCTACTAAAAATACCAAAAAATTAGCCGGCTATGGTGGCACACGCCTCTAATCCCAGCTACTCAGGAGGCTGAGGCAGGAGAATTGCTTGAACCCGTGAGGCAGAGGTTGCAGTGAGCGGAGGTTGCAGTGAGCCGAGATCGCGCCACTGCATCCAGCCTGGGCAACAGAGTGAGACTCTGTCTCAAAAAAGAAAAAAAAAAGAGAGAAAAAGCTGTTTCCTAATAGAGATAAGATTTGGGGGTAGAGCAAAATCCTAATACAAAGCGTTTATTTCAGGCAGCAGAATAACATTGAAGAAATACTTTTAATCTCAGGCTATTTCTGCAGATTTGGAACAAAATCTTTCCCTGTAATTGCTCTCCCACTCCACCCACCCCTTGGACATGGCAATTCTACTCTAAGAGAGAAAAACATGACTTCAAAGCACATGCAATGGAACCCCTTGTCAGCACTGATACGGTGTGTACCAAGAAACAGAAAAGTTCATGGGTTCAAGCATTCTAATGCTCTTTTTATGGTGGGGGTGAAGAATGGGGGTGGGTGGCAATTTAGGGAAGAAGGGGAGGGAGAAGAAAGGGCAGCAGACACAGCAAAGTCAAACTGGATGAAACAGGCTGTTTTACTTTTAACTTCTCTAAAAGTACAGTCTGGGTTTCTGGGGGCGAACCAGTTAAGGGTTTTCTTCCGCTTTTACTTCTTGCCTATGCTCAAGCCTCCCTGGTCAGTTCTTGGACTCATCTGGGCCCTAATTTCGTCACTTTAAGTAAATGTGGGGTTGGCCGAGGAGGACAAGACCTCTTGTTCACTCCTGAAAGAGTCAGTGGTCATTATATAGGTATTACGTTCCTAACCTTACAAAGCGTGCCCCTGGTCACATGAATGGATCAAAGCAAATCCATTTCCATTATCAGAAAAGCAGCTCAAAGCACGTGTTCTCTTGATAGTGCCACAGTCACTTCTGTATGGTTAACAAATACCATTTATTGAACACTCACCCTGGACACTACTGCAGGATATGACAATGAATAAACTGCTCAATGAGGTCAAGACATCTAGCAAGGGAAGCAGGCACTCAAATGGCAGAAACACTGTAAGCCTGCAGAACGGGACTCCCACCTTACCATTCCGTTCTCTGTTATGTTTGCCATCCCCACCTCAGGTGCTGGTGGTGTGTGCAGCAGAGGCTCTGGCTTATGGTTTGGTAGTTTGGTATCTGGAAATGATTAAAAACATCTTTTAAAATAAAAACGTCACTTTTCTCCTCCTTTGCTTCCCTTCCTCAACCATTTAAACTCACACCTTTACAGAAAGAAATGAAGACCGCGCACTGTGTTACCAAGGTTAAGTCCAGTTCGATATAATGAATGGTAAAGCATTACACTGAGTCAGAAAAGTTGTATTCAAAAGTCGCTACAGGGAAAGAAAGAATCCAGTCACCTCAGATTATAGAACTTGGCCTATGATAATTATAATTGCTCTTTTCTAAACATTTAGGATGCACCAGGGACTACTCAATCTCTTCTGCATGTACTATCACAATTAATCCTTTTATAAGGTAACAATTATTACCCCTCTTTTATTATAGACAAAAAAACAGGCTTCATGTGGCTAGTGATTTGGTATGAAGGGAAAGCCTGGATTTGAACCTAGGTTTGCCTGACCTGCAGCCGTGCCTGTAGCCACCACAATGGAATGCTTCAAGGGGCAGCACTGAAATTTAACGAGGAATTTGTAAGGCAACCTACACAATCCAAAATGTCACCAGTCTGAAACATCCCAAAAACCCCTGTTTGAGATGAATGCTGCATCTGTCATTTAAAAGTACTACAGTGTTATACACTCTTAAAGGAAAGGGTGTTGACCAAAGAAGCCAAGTTATGTGTATGTGGTCGCAGGCAACATTTCTTTTCCATATTTGCGGTACAAAACAACCAGAAGAACAAATTTCTTCCCTTCCTCTTCCAAAGGCACTGGAAACATAAATTCTTGCTCTTTAAACTGAAAGAAGCAATAAAAGCTGGACACCATCAGGTAGATTTCAGGCACTAAAAACAAAACGATCGAGTAACAGTACGGATAGCAATATCTACCTACCTACCTATCTACCTATGTTGTGTCTCTAGGTACACATATAATTATTGTGCATCTGCTGACAAACATCCATTTCAAGATTGTGTTCACATACACATTTTCCCAACCATCACGGCAAGCTGAGAGGAGAGGTATGTATTCCCATTTTCCAGATTAACAAGAAGCCGCACTTGATAAGGCAAAACCAGGGAGAATTCGTTTAAGACATTTCTTGACAATTCCTGGACTTCGAAAGGGGCAAGTGAACACCTCGATTTCCTTTCGGCTGCTCAGGGGGCAGTCTGCACACAGAATTTCAAATCTAGTGGGCGGTTCCACAGATCGTTTTCGATGACCACTTTATTTTGCAGATGAGGAAACTTGGGCCCTGAGAGACCTGCCTAGGGTCTGGCCAGCGGTATGACACTGGTCTCCAGACTTAGTTTCTACCGCTCTCCAGAATCCTCTGTGAAATTAGAGACACAGCACGTTGATTTCAAATGTGAAATGGCAGAGTTCTGTTTATTTCCCCAGAGCCAACAGAGCCGGAGCGGGCGGCTCTTCCAGGCTTTGGGAACCCGGACCCGTCCCCAGGCCCAAGCGGCACCCACGCTAGCCCAGGCCCGCCCAAGGTTCCCCCGGGTCCCGCGGCCCGCGCTCCCTCTCAAGCTAACCCCTGCCCGCGGGAAGCGGGGCTCGGAGGCTCCCTCGCAACAAAAGGCTAAATTCGGTTTCCCTGGTTCCGCATTTCCCCCAGGGAGCTCTCCTCGTAAAACTATTGCCCGTAAAGACTGCAGGGCAGAGGTCCAGGGCGCTTTGCTGGGAGCCTCGGGGCCCCGGGCTGGGGGCCGTCGGGCGGCACCTGGCGGGCCAGCGAGCGGGCGGGCGGGCGGCGAGCGAAGGCTTCCCGGCCTGGCAGCAGCTCGCCCCTCCGCCCTCCGCCCTCCCGGCTCCGCTCCCCTCCCCCACGCCGCCCTGCCCCTCCCCCACGCCCCTTTCTCTTTCTTTCTTTCCCAGCTCGCTTGCCCCCACCCCAGCGGCGCCCGCCGGGCTCCTCGCCCAATGGCCGCGGGGCCGGGGAATGCATCAGCTGATCGGCCCGGGCTCCCGGCCGCGGGGAGCCAATCAGGGCACCGGGGGCGGCCCCCGGCCGCGGATAAAGGGTGCGGGGCCGCGACCGGCCTTGCAGAGTCGAGAGTGGGAGAAGAGCGAAGCGTGTGAGCAGCACTACGGCCTCCTCTCCTCCTAACCTCGCTCTCGCGGCCTGCCTTTACCCGCCCGCCTGCTCGGCGCCCAGGTAAGCCCCCGGACGGCCCGGTGGCACCCAAGCGACACGCACCGCCCCTGCTACCCCGCGAGGCGCGCCACCCAGCCTCTTTTCGGCCGCCTGCCCCTCCAGTCCCAGCCCTACGCGGCGGCCTCTCTGGCCCGGGCCTGAGGTCCGGCTCCAGTCCTCCTCCCGCGTGCTTCCGCCGCCGATGGCTTGGACCCTCCGGGGCTGGCGCTGGTGGGGCGCGTCGTTGGCCAGGCTCTGGGAAGGGCGGGGTGAGTTGTTTTGATCTTCTTTTCACTACTTGCGGCCCAAGCGCCGCCCCTGGAGGCCTTTGGGCTGGCCCGCGCCCTGGGGCTCACAGTGGTATTTGCGCTGTGGATGGAGTGGCGGTGCGGTCCCCTGCAGACCGCAAACAAGGCGCTTGGTTGGCGCGGGCGCCTCGCTGCTTTCCTCGTGGTGGGGCAGTCGTCGTGGTTCTGGCGATCGTTGAGACGCCTCGATTGCGGCGTGTAACAGTGAGCGTTGTTTGCGCGGCCGGCTCCCGCCTCGGGGTCCCGGGGGCCTTCCAGTGTGACCGAACAATGGAGAGCCCGGGCCTCGGCGCAGTCGGTGGAGAAGCTGGGCCGGGCGGAGGCAGCAGTAGCGCGCGGTCCCTCCGGCCTGCGCCCCCACCCTCCCCGGGGACCCCGCAACCCCTCGGCGGTGGGGTATGGCCACCTCCGTGAGGCCCTGAGATTCAGACGGGGGCCCGAGGGGCGGGGCGCCCGCTTTAGGGACATTTCAGTGGGAAGGGGCTGCTCTCAAAGTGGATAATTACAACTCCCTCGGGGGCGGGAAGCGGGGATCCTCCCCCAGCCGCAAGTTCACGAAGAAAGCAACCAATGAAAATTATGAAGACGACGAGAAGTCAGACTCCTCCGGGTCGCCCTCCAACTGTTTCGGCTTCGTCGCCTACTCCGTGAACTCCGGGGAGAAATCTCGAGTCAAGATTAAGACCTTAACCCACCAACCGGCCTGTTTCGACACCCCCCGGGCCGACCGCTGTGTGTCCCCTTCGACATCGCCCTCGCCCAGAAAGCTCCGGTGCTTGGACCAGCTCGAGTCGGAGAAAGAGGAGAGGCGCGAACGCCACTCCAAAAAGAGAAGGGCTAAGGAGGGCAACCCTAACAATACGCTTGACTTTCTGTGGCTGGGGTGAGTGAGGGGGCAGGGAGGACGACCCCGGAGTTGGTGAGAGCTGCAGAAACGGCTAAAAGCTTCAGAATCCATTCCCCCCACATAAACTTGGCGCCACGGCAGCAGCAGTTGATAGAGTGCTGGCATCCAACTGGCTCACGGAAAAGAGCAGGAGATCCGAAACAGGCTTAGGACAAAGTGTGCATGATATTGGTGGTGTAACAGGTTGGAGAGGACAGCTGAGAAATTGGGTTGTAGCTTTTTTTTCTTTTTTTTTCCCCCCACCGACAGAGTCTCGATCTGTCGCCCAGGCTGGAGTGCAGTGGTGCAAGCTCCCGGCTTACTGCAACCTCTACCTCTAGGGTTCAGGCGATTCTCCTGTGTCAGCTTCCCGAGTAGCTGGGATTACAGGCGGGCACCACCAGGCCCGGCTAATTTTTGTATTTTTAAGAGAGACTGGGTTTCACCATGTTGGCCAGACTGGTCTCGAACTCCGTACCTCAGGTGATCCTCCCGCCTAGGTGGGTTGTAGTTTTTAGCGGGAGCTGAAGGGTTCTGGGACGGAGGTGGGAAGTAGGATTTGGCCGACTGAATCTTCTAGAGGCAATATTGGGGTGTTGGTCTTCCCCAAGGGGAAGGGTGGTGAGGCTGTCAGAGGGAGAAGCAGTTATGTTTTCAGCTGGGCAAACATGGACGGTTGCCCATAGAAACTTTGCCACTGTGCTTCAGAACGTTGCCCTAGTCGTTGGAGGAGAACAATGTGTTCCCTTTCTAGCCATGCTGGGCCACGGAGGGAGGAACGTTTCCTCTTCGGCTGTTGTGGCTTCAGAATTTCTGTTCTTTCAGAGGTTTTGTGGTAGTGGTTGGCAGTTATTAGTATGCCTCATGGCTTTTAAAATTCCAGATCTTTTTGATTTCGAAGTGGAAGTTTCCTAATTACTTGAAGTCTTCTTGTGGAATTCCATAATGTTGTGATTCTTGCTCACTATCTTAAGTGAAACTTTGCGTGAGACCTATGGAAAGTATGGCAGCATGCCCCTTAGAATCTGGTTTGAATCAGCTTTTGTTGTAGGAAACTGCTAGCCTTTAAAAAAAAAAAATATTGTAACCTTGTTTCATCCTCAAATCTAAATGTGTAGTGGGTTTTCTTTTGGTGGGGAGTGGCTGTGGGTTTCAGTTAAGACCACAGCTAGGATGAAAGGCAAAGAGAAAAACAGAAACCTTGGAAGCCAAGCCTGTTCTATGGCTGGATTTTACTTGTATTGGAAGAAGTTCTATGTTTTGTAAATTTGTGTATTGGTTTGGTTTGTTTCCTCTGATAGATTAGTATTTGGATAGTTTAGTGTTACCTCAGCTACACTGAAGGAATAGACAGTCCTCAGAAGTGTAAGTTCCAACTTGGAAGCCTGGGATCTGCAGTAGCTGTGGAACTTAAGCCTTTGAGCTCAGAGATGCAAGAGGCATTGAGTTACTACCAAGGGCCTGATCTTTTCTTTAGCAGGCATCTGTGTTAATTGCTTCAAAAGGTGGTGATCAGTTTTACAGTCTATTATAAAGGAGATTTTCGCCTACTATAAAACTAATCCCCCTGAAAGAGTGAGTAAACATAACTTTCTGTGCGTTGACTTCCACAGGGGAAGGAGTTGGCACTTATACCTTGATTCACAACTTTTGATTCAGTTGTCCCTCTGAAGCCATTTTTGTAGGAGATCAGTTTGGAGTGGGCGTTAACAATGTTATTTTTTCTCTCTCTCCAGAACACCTTCCACCATGACCACCTCAGCAAGTTCCCACTTAAATAAAGGCATCAAGCAGGTGTACATGTCCCTGCCTCAGGGTGAGAAAGTCCAGGCCATGTATATCTGGATCGATGGTACTGGAGAAGGACTGCGCTGCAAGACCCGGACCCTGGACAGTGAGCCCAAGTGTGTGGAAGGTGAGACAGCAATGTGGAGTGGAGCACACGCTGGGTGGGATCTGCAGAGGAGTGGGCCTTTGACTCAGCCTCTGGATTAGGCCTCTTTATTCTGTTTGTAAAGCTTTTCTAAGGCAGGGCTTTCCAGACTTCATTCAGTCAACATTAAGCTCCTACACTGCCTCAAAGCAGAGCAACAATGGAACCCTTTATTTAAATGGAATTGTGCATGTAGGCCAGTGTATTGAAGAAAAACTACGTCTGGTTTATGGAGAGTTGGCATGGGGCTTAGAGACTGCCGACCTGGGCATCCCCACTTACCTGACTCTAAGGCACCCTCAGAAAACCACTGCTCTAACCTGAGAATGCCATCTAGTTTACAAACTCTTAGAAAACTGTGCTTAATACTCACATCACTGGGCTTCTAGATGTGAAGCAAATGCTCTAAAATGGTTTTCAAATAGGACTGATTTTTAGTTGATGGCACTTTTGGAAATTCTTAAACTGTCTTAATTGCTTATCCCTCTAGGAGCTACAGTTAGATTATAGTTGTGACCTTCATTTTTCAGTCTAAAACAAGCCATAGTCTTCCCTCTTCCAGAAAGGGGCCAAGTATCACCTCCTACCTAATTTAGGATAGCTTTTTGAATAAGTGAATGATCATAATACAAAGCCTATATTGTGTACTTGTTATGTGGCAGATAGTTCACAGACACTGAAGATACAAAGTGAGAGTCTGGTCTCTGCCTTCAGAGAACTCAGTCAGCTAGAGAGACAAAGCAGTCTTTAAAACAGTGGGAAAGGTGGATAGGTAATAAGGGAACATCCTTGAGTAAGTCATCTTTCTAGGATTGTCTGTTCCCTCATCTATAAAATAAGGACATTACTTGCCAGAATACACTGGGGGCATGAGAAGAAGGAAGCGACACATTGCCTAATGGAAGAATCAGAATCCTTCACTATCTCAGTATTTTAAGTGACTGATAGGCTGGTAATGGTAACAGAATGCTTCAGTTTGTCTCCTGGAAGACATTTGGGAAGGGAGTGTCTGATGTATTTAAGGAAGTGGTACAGTGGTCTTACTTGGAACTCAGATAGGAAGGGCTGTAGGATCAGGTACAGGTGCCAGGGTATACATATTAATGATGGCATTTATGCCTTAATAACTTCCTGGAAAAGAGATCTTTAGAGATGGGAAGGTGAGTGAAGGGCTGGCTGTATTTGCATTGCTTGGAAAGCTCCTGTACGTTTTAAATGTAATTTTCCCTCTTTTTGCCCCAGAGTTGCCTGAGTGGAATTTCGATGGCTCTAGTACTTTACAGTCTGAAGGTTCCAACAGTGACATGTATCTCGTGCCTGCTGCCATGTTTCGGGACCCCTTCCGTAAGGACCCGAACAAGCTGGTGTTGTGTGAAGTTTTCAAGTACAATCGAAGGCCTGCAGGTATGTATAGCACAGCTATAGATTCCTCTCCTCAATCTGTAAATGCTGTGAAGGTGAGGGAGGAGACATTCTGCAATCAGTATTGGGAAGACTAGGCTATTTCATGACTGTTTTAAGAATCTGAGTGATTGAGCCTCTTCCCTGAACTTCTCCTTTGAGGAAGAGATAATATGGCCCATCTTTCTATGGTCTTGTCTGTTGGTAGCATAAAATAGCATTTGATTTGTCCAGATCTGTTTGCCGGTCTTGGAGTCCCCAGTAACAGCCCTCCTGCCTGGAATGTAGGCCAGGACAAATGTAAACCAATGGACAAATGATTCTCAAAAACTATAGAATGGCTCCAAGTGCCTGAGAAATGAAGAATAAATCTAACAACCAGAAGCAGCTGTCTTGTGAATAGAGGGTTAAGTGCCTGGCATTTGGTGCTTGGGAGGTGGCCAGAATGCAGATAAGGTGAAAGTTGCCCTGTTCTAAATCCATTCTCATGTGACTTGGTTGTAACTGAGTTTAGTTAAAACTGAAGTCTTGCAGAGTCTTCCTACAGATGTACAGTTATAGCTTCTCTCATTTTTCTGACTCAGTGACTCAGTGATCCCAAGAAGGCCTATACTGGGTCATTTCAGCCCATAGTGCACACCTCAGTTGTATAGAATCCAAAGACTGTTCTCCCATCAGCATCGGTATTCAGCATCAGATCCCTGATGGCATATTGTTCACTCTTTTTTCTAGAGACCAATTTGAGGCACACCTGTAAACGGATAATGGACATGGTGAGCAACCAGCACCCCTGGTTTGGCATGGAGCAGGAATATACCCTCATGGGGACAGATGGGCACCCCTTTGGTTGGCCTTCCAACGGCTTCCCGGGGCCCCAGGGTAAGTCTTCTTGAGTTAGAGGTGAAATTCCCAGAAGTGTCTTAACTGTTCCAGAATGCCCCTTCCCAGGGATGGGAGTGACTTTCTGAATCAAGAAGCAAAATAATACAGTAAAGGCGAAACAGCCCTCATATCACCAAAGTCCAAAAATGGATATAAATGTATAAAGTAAGGTTTTAGGGGGAAGCTTTGGCCCCACAGGTGAAGAGGAACTCCCCTGTTGCCCCTCCCCTGCCCTGTACCTACAGATGAAGGCAAGGATAGTGATTCAAGAGGGCAAGGCTTAAGGGCCTTCTGATCTCTCTGACTTTGGGATTCTCTGGATTTCTTGACTCTTAGCGTTTTGTCTTGATGCTTTTGTAGGTCCATATTACTGTGGTGTGGGAGCAGACAGAGCCTATGGCAGGGACATCGTGGAGGCCCATTACCGGGCCTGCTTGTATGCTGGAGTCAAGATTGCGGGGACTAATGCCGAGGTCATGCCTGCCCAGGTAAATATAGCTCCAGTCCATCAATGATGAAGGGCAGGTAGGTGCATATAGGACTTTTGCTAGTAAGGGCTGCTGATACACCACTCACTAACCCAAAACCTAAGAATGGGTTGGAGTAGAGGTGAGAAGAGAACAGGTTTAGGAGCTTCTGAGTTGGAGTGAGCAGTTGGCTTTGTTTTAATGGCCAAGCTTCTCGTTTCTAGTGGGAATTTCAAATTGGACCTTGTGAAGGAATCAGCATGGGAGATCATCTCTGGGTGGCCCGTTTCATCTTGCATCGTGTGTGTGAAGACTTTGGAGTGATAGCAACCTTTGATCCTAAACCCATTCCTGGGAACTGGAATGGTGCAGGCTGCCATACCAACTTCAGCACCAAGGCCATGCGGGAGGAGAATGGTCTGAAGTGAGTACCTTCTGCTGGGGCCATCTTTAATCTCCTGTGGCAGAAAACTTGGGAAGAGACTTATCAATCTCTCAGCAAAGTCTCCTTTGCAGGATGACTTGCAAATATTTACCAGAGTTAAGTAAACTTGACTTCTCAGTCTGGACATACCTTAGCTGTTGACACTTGACTTCAAATTCTCATTTTGTTCCTATTTGAAAAATACCAAGTAATACTTCTGATTCACAGTGATAATTATTATATAAATTATAACAAATAATTATTAGTCATATATCATTATATAAACATATTGATATATAATATATATTTGTGACATATATATGTCGTGACAGGGAAAAGTTGACAAATTCATGCATTTGAAAATCTTTTAGAACTAAATTAGTTAATAATACAGGCATGTGGATAAGCTTAATGCTTATGAGGGGGAGAAAGTTTCAAATGATTGGTCTTTTCAACAAATACTTTCTACTGCTTGTCGGGCACTGTTCTGACCACTGAGACACACAGGTAAGAAGACGAAGCCACTGCCTTCATGAAGTGTTTGTACCACTGGTATCATATTTTGGTGCACTTCATTCTTGGCTCCATACCTGGAGACAAGGTTGGACTGCCATCTTTTCTGTTTCTTCTAGGTACATCGAGGAGGCCATTGAGAAACTAAGCAAGCGGCACCAGTACCACATCCGCGCCTATGATCCCAAGGGAGGCCTGGACAATGCCCGACGCCTAACTGGATTCCATGAAACCTCCAACATCAACGACTTTTCTGCTGGTGTAGCCAATCGTAGCGCCAGCATACGCATTCCCCGGACTGTTGGCCAGGAGAAGAAGGGTTACTTTGAAGACCGTCGCCCCTCTGCCAACTGTGACCCCTTTTCGGTGACAGAAGCCCTCATCCGCACGTGTCTTCTCAATGAAACCGGCGATGAGCCCTTCCAGTACAAAAACTAAGTGGACTAGACTTCTAGCTGTCAAGCCCCTCCTAGTTCTTCATCCCACTCCAACTCTTCCCCCTGTCCCAGTTGTCCCAATTGTAACTCAAAGGGTGGAATATTAAGGTCGTTTTTCTCATTCCTTGTGCCCAGTTAATCTTGCTTTCTTTGTTTGGCTGGGATAGAGATGGGTCAAGTTATTAATTTCTTCACACCTACCCTCCTTTTTTTCCCTATCACTGAAGCTTTTTAGTGCATTAGTGGGGAAGAGGGTGGGGAAACATAACCACTGCTTCCATTTAATGGGGTGCACCTGTCCAATAGGCATAGCTATCCGGACAGAACACGTTTGCAGGAGGGGGACTTTTCTTCGAGGTAGCTGAAAGGGGAAGACCTGACTTCCTCTGGTTAGGTTAGGACTTGCCCTTGTGGTGGAAACTTTTCTTAAGAAGTTATAACCAACTTTTCTATTAAAAGTGGGAATTAGGAGAGAAGGTAGGGGTTGGGAATCAGAGAGAATGGCTTTGGTCTCTTGCTTGTGGGACTAGCCTGGCTTGGGACTAAATGCCCTGCTCTGAACACGAAGCTCAGCATAAACTGATGGATATCCCTACCTTGAAAGAAGAAAAGGTTCATGTTGCTTGGTCCTTGATTTATCACACAAAGCAGAATAGTATTTTTATATTTAAATGTAAAGACAAAAAATTATATGTATGGTTTTGTGGATTATGTGTGTTTTGCTAAAGGAAAAAACCATCCAGGTCACGGGGCACCAGATTTGTGACGAATAGTCCGGATTAGAAACCAAGCATCTCCTTTTGAGTAGGGAGTGAGGGAGGTGGTGCTTAGAAAGATGGTGCTCTGGGGTTAGGTCCTCATGACCACTTCTGGGTTTCTGCCCTGCCCACCCTCTGGAGAAGGTGGGCACTGGATTAGTTAACACGTTTCTAGCAGTCACTTGATCTCTGTGGCTTTGGTTTAAAAGACAGACACTTGTCCACATGGGTTTAGAGATAAGAGTTGGCTGGTCAACTTGAGCATGTTACTGACAGAGGGGGTATTGGGGTTATTTTCTGGTAGGAACAGCATGTCACTAAAGCAGGCCTTTTGATATTAAATTTTTTAAAAAGCAAAATTATAGAAGTTTAGATTTTAATCAAATTTATAGGGTTTCTAGGTAATTTTTACAGAATTGCTTGTTTGCTTCAGCTGTCTCCTACCTCTGCTCTTGGAGGAGATGGGGACAGGGCTGGAGTCAAAACACTTGTAATTTTGTATCCTGATGTCTTTGTTAAGACTGCTGAGGAATTATTTTTTTTCTTTTATAATAAGAAATAAACCCCACCTTTATTCCTTCATTTCATCTACCGTTTTCTGGTTCTTATGTTGGCTGTGGCAGGCCAGCTATGGTTTTCTCTTGTCATGACAACTTCTAATTGGCATGTACAGTATGTTCAAAGTCAAATAACTCCTCATTGTAAACAAACTGTGTAACTGCCCAAAGGAGCACTTATAAATCAACCTAACATAAGATCTCTCTGATGTGTTCGTGGTTCTTTCAAATCCCCATGTACCATTATATTCCTTTATTTCCTAAAACAGGCAAAATAAGCTCAAGTTTATATACTCTGAGTTTTTAAAACACTGGAGTGATGTTGCTGACCAGTCCTTTCCTGTACCTCTCTAGCTTGGGTATTTGGGACTACTGGGATTAAGTTTTTCACCTAGACTTAATAACACACAATCTTGGCATTTCCTAGCCTAGAGTTTTATAGCAGGGTACAACCCCCACTCCTCCCCATTCTGTGCTCCCCTGAGTTTGGTTTTGGCTTACCATAACATTGTTTTGACCATTCCTGGCCTAATAGCCTAAAATACTTAATGTATGATTAACTGGCTTTATAATTTCTACTATCTGTTGTCAGTGATTCTTTTAAGTAACATATTAGCTACCCTGCTTCACTGGTTGAAGCCTTCCAAGGCTGGCCATGCCCTAGGCATGAGCTCGTCCTTGGGTGTATCTTGCCTTGCAGGAAGACCAGTGGACTGCTTGTGATTCTCAAAAGCTCTGTGTTGTCACCCGTGCCCTTGCCCCTTGCTCTACCTTGGTCCGTGTATCTGGAAGTTCTTCCACTTTATCCTGGCCAATTCCTACCTTCATTCATTCCTCATGAGGCTGGGTAAAAGCTCCCTCCAGCTTCCATGATGCTGTGCACATACCTAGCAAAAAGCAGTTATTCGACACGGCGTGCAATATTATTAACAACATTAATACTACTAATAATGTGGGCAATAATGATTGTTTTTAAAAGGCAGAATACTCTTATCAGTTTGAGATAGCTGGGGCCTGTGATAGTATTTAGATATGACACAGTTCTTTAGGCAACTGTATTTTACACTAGTCAAGTAATCCTAGATATCCATGGTTTTTCTTAAGAAAGTTGGCTCCTGGTATGATTTAATATTCAAAGTAGAGTCATCTACCTATTAGCTTGCTGGCATGGTCCTAGTTTATGCCTGTTGTTTCAGCATGATTGTTGAGTACCCTCTTTCATCCTTAGCATTTTCTTGATTTTGTTGTTAAATGATGCATACCCTTATTTCCATTGAATCTCTACTTCCACCTCCCCAACAGAAGTTGTCTTCCCTTTGCTTAGTCACCCTTACAGCCTCTTGGATGGTGTCTCCTACACAGTGTAAACACTAAACTGAAGAGGCAGTGACCTGAGCACTTTGGATTTCGTTCATTGTAATCAATTCCCTGACAAAATGATTGCATGAGAAGGAATTTTAAGTTCATAGGATCAGAATTTAGGTGAAAACAACCAGCATATTTGTTTCTCCCCCCTCTCACCTAGAATTAACTTTGACCTAGAGGTCACAATGCAATCCCCTTGTATTTCTAAAAAATTCTATCTCATTTTACAATATGCAGATATATGTCCATACACATGCATAATATAAATGTATACCATATTTGTAAACATATACCATATTTGTATACATTTATATTATACATTTGTATTTCTAAGGTGTTTTTTATAGTTCATTTGCAGACACTGGGTTATGTGATAACTTTTATCAGTAATAGATTAAACAGAATAATGACCAAATTTTCAACCTTAAGGAATCAAGCCAGTATTTACAAAAGGAGGTCTCCATGAACTCCTTAAACATGAGTTCCCCTAATATCATCTTGCCAGGTACTAGATAACAACTAAGTGACAGCACAAGCTATAGGGAATTTGAAAGAATTCCATGGATGGGTGCTGTATAGGGCCTTTTGTTGTTTTTGAGACAATCTCACTCTCGCCCAGGCTGGAGTGCAGTATGGCGTAATCTTGGCTCACTGCCACCTCTGCCTCCCAGATTCAATCGATTCTCCTGCCTCAGCCTCCCAAGTGGCTGGGACTTGGCACCACCATGCCTGGCTAATTTTTGTATTTTTAGTACAGATGGGGTTCCACCATGTTGGCCAGGCTGGTCTTGAACTCCTGACCTCATGTGACCCCCCTACCTCCGCCTCCCAAAGTACTGGGATTACAGGCGTGAGCCACCGTGCCTGGCCTAGGGCCATTTAAAAAGCCAGATCTGTGCTGCTGTGTAGAATGGTAGACAGGTGGATGAGAAGTTCCTGAACTATTCTTGGCCCTTTTACCACTAAGTGAAAGTAACTTGCTGCCCCAAAGAAAGATGTCTCATCATTCAATAGGACTTCCTAATTGAACTTCATGAAAGCAAGAGATCCTGTTTTTCTTGCTCACCACTGTATCTTGAGACCAGTTGTAGTGCCTGCAATACTTGTTTAATAAATTATTTTTAAGTATCAGTTTTGTGAGCTTTAACTCTATGAGGTCTTTATTATTTGACTGTATTTTCACTCTGGCCATGACAGGAAGACAAAGTTCCATTTTTATTGAACTTAAAAAGAATCAAGGCCAGGTGAAGTGGCTTACGCCTGTGATCCCAACACTCTGTGAGGCTGCAGCGGGAGGATCTCTTGAGCTCAGGAGTTTGAGACCAGCCTAGGCAACATAGTGAGGTCCAGTCTCTACAAAAAAAAATTTTTTTTTAATTGCACGCCTGCAGTCTCAGCTATCAGGAGGCTAAGATGGGAGGATCACTTGAGCCCAGGAAATTGAAGCTGCAGTGAGCTGTGATTGCACCACTGCACTCCAGCCTGGGTGACAGATTGAGACCTTGCCTAAACAAAACAAAACCCCAAAAAACAAGTTGAAAATGTTGATTCTTTTTACTACCAACATTATGGCAGGACTAAAAACTTCGTGGGAGTGTACTGTGGAAAATAGTGATAATTATTTCTGGTTGTAATCAGGCTACCAAGAGCCTCGTGTTGCTTTAAGAGTTATAACTGCCAGGCACAGTGGCTCATGCCTGTAATCCCAGCACCTTGAGATGCCGAGGCAGGCGGATCACCTGAGGTCAGGAGTTCGAGACCAGCCTGACCAATATGGTGAAACAAACCCTGTCTCTACTAAATACAAAAAATGAGCCAGGCGTGGTGGCATATGCCTGTAATCCCAACTACTTGGGAGACTGAGGCAGGAGAATTGCTTGAACCTGGAAGGCGGAGGTTGCAGTGAGCCAAGATCACACCATTGTACTCCAGCCTGGGCAACAAGAGGGAAACTCCATCTCAAAAAAAAAAAAACGTTATGACTGAGGCCGGGCATGATGGCTCATGCCTGTAATCCCAGCATTTTGAGAAGCTGAGGCAGGTAGATCACTTGGGCTCAGAAGTTCGAAACCAGCCTGGGCAACGTGACAAAACCCCATCCCTACAAAAATTTTGAAAAATTAACTGGACATGGTGGCATGTACATGAAGTCATAGTTATCTGGGAGGCTGAGATGGGAAGATTACTTGAACCCGGGTGGTTGAAGCTGCAGTGAGCCATGGTTGTGCCACTGCACTCCAGCCTGGGCAACAAAGTGAGACCCTGTCTCAAAAAACCAAAAAAAATTATAACTGATGTAAACTGGTAGTTTAGGCTGGGTGCGGTGGTTCAAGCCTGTAATCCCAGCACTTTGGGAGGCCAAGGCAGGTGGATCACCTGAGTTCAGGAGTTTGAGACTAGCGTGACCAACATGGTGAAACCTTGTCTCTACTAAAAATACCAAAAATAGCAGGATGTGGTGGTGGGTGCCTGTAATCCTGGCCACTCAGGAGGCTGAGGCAGAGGTTGCAATAAGCAAAGATCACTCCATGTCACTCCAGCCTGGGCAACAGAGTGAGACTCCATATCAAAAATAAATAAATAAAGTGACAGTTCATCATTTAACTCCAAAGACTTCGGGTACATTTCTACTGTAAACAATCTGAGCTGATTAGAGCCCTGCCATTTTATAGCGTTTAGCTCGATCTCCAACAATTCATTTAAAAAAATTGTAACTCAGGCTGGGCATCATGGCTCAAGCCTGTAATCCCATCACTGTGGGAGGCCAAAGTGGGCAGATCACTTGAGGTCAGGAGTTTGAGACCAGCCTGGCCAACATGGTGAAACCCCATCTCTACTAAAAATACAAAAATTAGCTGGGCATGGTGGTGGGCACCTGTAATCCCAGCTACTTGGCAGGCTGAGGCAGGAGAATCGCTTGAGCCCAAGAACCAGAGGTTGCAGTGAACCAAGCTTGTACCACTGCACTCCAACCTAGGCAACAGAGTGTGACTCCATATAAAAAAAAAAAATGCGATTTCATTTTACAATATGTGGATATATGTCCATACACATGCATAATATAAGTGTATACCATATTTGTGAGAATATGCATATATGTACACATTAGATACACAATACAAGCACAATACATATGCCTTTTGCTCAAGATACAGCGTCTTATAAAGGAGACAGGAATTTAGGAATATATGTTCCAGAAACAGTACACGAGAGAATTCGCTGAGATGAGCAAGTTGTCACTAGGAACGGGGAGTGGTAAAATGTAGAAAGTGTAATTGTTATTAAAGGTCTACTGCCAACTCTTTCCAGTTAATTACCCACTCTGCCATGCTTTATGGACAGCAGGTTGTCAGCCACTGTCAATAAGTCTTTGCGCATGGTACACTGCCTGGAGCGCCTCTAATATAGGAGAGCGATATCCTAATCCATGTTACAGAGGGAGTGTCCACACAGTTCCTATTGTCATTTGATGAGTTACTTTTCAGGGTCCTTGTACCTGAGCAAGTTGTCCTCTTTTGGATGGATTTCAGATTGAGTTACCTGCATTGTCTTGAGATTGCAGCCTGTCTCCTCCACTATACGGCATAGTCAGCAGATCTATTAGGTAAATCTCAGTGGGCCCTCAGTCACTAAATGCATCCTCTGTGCCTTTCTACATTTGCCTTTTGATAAAGGTTTAGAATAACTCCTTCTCTGTGACTCTATTTTACTCCTCTATTGACACTAAATTGAATCAGCATTTAAGATATGAAAAAATCAATAATCAAATGAAATGGGAGTCAAATAGGCACTATTTTTGGTGTGTTGGGGAAAGCATATGAATGAGGGGTGGTCAAGTGAATGGTCAAGTCTCCTTTACGACTCTCCTCTTATAGCTAAAGGTTGTCACTGGCAGCACCAAATGGAAGGGGACTCCTGGGCCCATTGCTATGTATCTCAGTTTATTCTCAAACGATTTTGTGAGCTGTTTTGGTAACTGTTTAAATAAGGCTACAGAATGAAATACAGTATCACATTTAGGAGGAGAGGGAAAAGGATTCGTTTTTTCATTCTTTGGAAGAAGTGAACACTTGCCTGGACTCTGGGAAGGAACCTGTGATCTAATTAACTAAATTTAGAGAGACAGTACAGTAAGAGAATGCAATTTTCCAGAGCTTCCTTTGCAAGAGAGGATCCATCTCTTCAAACAATCCACCACCAGCCTCATTCCTAGGTGGGCCTAAGATCCAGAAACTACCAATCTATTAACGTTTTTATATAAATACTTCTATGGCATAGCACTTAGCCAAGGAAGCCTTCAATAAATGTTTGTTGAGTTACATTATCAGAGAAAGGTCACTACTATGTCACTGGCTAAAGAAAGTAGATAGAAGGCTGGGGTGTGAGGCCTATTAATCATAATATTAATCATAGGTGTTAATGGTTTGTATATGAGCTGCCTCACTCCTGCAGTAAATTCCAAATTACTTAATTCAGAAATATCCTCCTTTCCCTGATGCCAAATGCAGGGCCTTTAGGGTGGTCATCTGAAATGCTATATCCTGTAGGCTGCTGAGTTTCCAGGTTCTTCCCTTCTCTTGAAAGAGGATGGTTGAGAATATACTTAGATTATCTGTGTCATTAAATGATTCACTACTCCAGGAATTGACACCATTCTTTACAAAATCAGCCTGAGATAATCTATGACATCCCCAAAATTCCTTCCAAATTTGGAATTTTATGCTGTGAACTGTCATACCCAACACTGAAGTTAAGCAGTTTTTGGTTAAATGTGCCATCTTAGAGGGTAAAAGAGCTCCTCCAACTTATGATCGGTTATTTGTCATCAAGGTTCACAGCTGAATTCAATGTTGGAGAAGTTGGAAAAAGATGAACAAGTCGTTTTGTTTTGTTTTGTTTTGAGACAGAGTATTGCTCTGTCGCCCAGGCTGGAGTGCAGTGTTGTGATCTCGGCTCACTGTAATCTCTGCCTCCTGGGTTCAAGGGATTCTCCTGCCTTAGCTTCCCAAGTAGCTGGGATTACGGGTGTGCACCACCACACTCAGCTAAATTTTGCATTTTTAGTAGAGATGGGTTTTCACCATGTTGGCCAGGCTGGTCTTGATCTCCTGACCTCAGGTGATCTGCCCACCTCAGCCTCCCAAAGTGCTGGGATTACAGGCGTGAGCCACCATGCCCAGCCATATTTTAACACAGCATTTTGGTTTTGTGGAGGGGTAGGGAGAGGCATAAGAGGCAGCATTTTATATTAGTAGTGACAGGAATATTTAATCATAAAATGATTTAGCATACATTTATTTCAGGTTAGGAAGAACCATTTCTCTATGTTGCAGGGCTCTGGCTTCTGTACTTTAGGAGTCCTAAACTTATATAACCATCATCCTCAGGTAACTCAGCCCAGCACTCTCTATCCCTGAGAGTTTACATATCATTAAAAAGCATCACGAGTGTACTGTCTATTGCTGCATAACAAATTACCCCAAAATGTAGCAGCTTAAAATAAGAACTATTATCTTATACAGTTTCCAAGCATCAGGAATCTGGGAGTGACTTAGCTGAGTGCTCTTGCATTGAGGTTTCTTAGCAGGTTGCAGTCAAACTGTGAGGGCTGCGGTCTCTGAAGAGCTGACTGGGTTCAGTTCCTTGCCATGTGGGCCTCTTCATAGTGCTGCCCATGCCATGTCTTTTTCGAGTGAGTGATCCAAAGAAGAAAATGAAAGAGAGAAGCCACAATTCCTTTATAAACTAATCTTGGAAGGGACATCCCATTGCATTTACCATACTTCATTTGCTAAAAGTGAATCACTAAGTTTTGTCCAATTCAAGGGGAAGGGAAAGCTCCATTATCAAAGGAAGAAGTATCAAAGAATTTGTGGAACTATCTTTAAATCTTCCACAATGAGCAGTTTGGCCCTGAGAAAACAGTCAAAGTTAAAGTGTTATCCTAGAGAGAAAGGTTTTGGTTTCCTTTGATTCCTTTAATATCATAAGTCCTTTAATAATATCCTCTTGGCTGGGTGTGGTAGTTCACGTCTGTAATCCCAGCACTTTGGGAGGCCAGGGTGAAAGGATCACTTGAGCCCAGGAGTTTGAGACCAGCCTGGGCAACATAGTGAGACCCCATCTCTACAAAAATTAAAAATGGGCCGAGTATGGTAGTCCCAGCTACTTAGGAGCTGAGGCAGGAGGATGGCTTCAGCCTGGGGGATGGAGGCTTTGCTGAGCTGTAATCCCACCACTGTACTCCAGTCTGGGCAACAGAGTGAGACTGTGTCTCAAAAAAAAAAAAAAAAAAAAAAAAAATGGCTGGGTGTGGTAGCTCACACCTGTAATCCCAGCACTTTGGCAGGCGGAGGCAGGTGGATCACCTTAGGTCAGGAGTTTGAGACCAGCCTGGCCAACATGGTGAAACCTAATCTCTACTAAAAATACAAAAATTTGCCGGGCATGGTGGCACATGCCTGTAATCCCAGTTACTTGGGAGGTTGAGGCAGGAGAATCACTTGAACCTGGGAGGTGGAGGTTGCAGTGAGCCGAGATCACGCCACTGCACTCCAGCCTGGGCGATAAGAGCGAAACTCTGTCAAAAAAAAAAAAAAAAAATTAACACACCAACATCTTTGAGCACCAACAGTCAATGCAATTTCCATTGAGCATGCACTGGTGGGAAAAGAAGATTTTTTATATGCTTGGAACATTAAATAGTGGGTTATGTTCTTCTGAAATACAGAATAGGAGAAAGGCCTCAGGTCTCCAGGCTCTTTCATGCTTCCCCATTCACCAGTCTCCAGACTCATATAGTCAGCATGGAGTTGTGATGAAGGCTGGGTGGATGGAGGCAATGTCATTCATGCCTGTTTGCCTTCCACCAAGAACTATCAGTGCCACACCATGCTAGGCAGCTGCTGCCTCCAATAGGGATTCCTGCAGGATGCTGGCACTCAGCTAGCTCCCCTCAATAGTGAGAGCTGAAGACCTGACGCCCAGCTAAAATGAGGGAAGAAGAACTTTTCAGGTAGCATATCCTGTCCACTAGAGCCCAGGAACATATGAATCGGCAGTAGAAATTACATAGTCTCACTGTCTCCAGTCTCACCTCCATTTTTTTTCTCTCTCCCTTCCACTTCTCTGGTCATTCTCTCTCCTTCCTAATTCTCTGTTTCTTTGTTCTCCTCCCCATTCCCCTCCCCTTCTGCTGTGACCTCTAAGTTGGCTCAGCGTCATTGTTCAAGATGTTAGTTACATAACACGGCTTATGATAGCAAAAGCAAAACAACATGCTGCCTGCCATGCCAGGTGAAACCCAGCATGAAAAGAAAATACTTCTTCGTGGCACCTCTGGGCTTTTTTGGGCTATGAGGAGGATCAGCTGAAGAGGGCTTAGATGTTCCATGTGCATCAAACTTCAGATCTCTCTTGAGACTAACTCACCCAGATTTGGGAGCATTTCCTTTTTTTTTTTTTTTTTTTTTGAGGCAGAGTCTCACTCTGTTACCCAGGCTGGAGTGCAGTGGCACGATCTCGGCTCACTGCAACCTCCACTTCCCGGGTTCAAGCGATTCTCCTGCCTCAGCCTCCTGAGTAGCTGGGATTACAGGTGCCTGCCACCACACCTGGCTAATTTTTGTATTTTTAGTAGAGATGGGATTTCACCACATTGGTCAGGCTGGTCTCAAACTCCTGACCTCAGGTGATCCACCCGCCTCAGCCTCCCAAAGTGTTGGGATTACAGGCGTGAGCCACTGTGCCCGGAATGGTGTATAAATTTTAATCCTAGAATCTCAGAATTGAAAATCATGCTAGGTCAGTCACCCTAAACTTATTTTGGGTTATTCTCCTCTTTGATACTCTGGTTAAGACATAAAACAGTCACGAATATTCTGTCTCGAAAATATGCTTTAAATATAATTTCAGTGAGTTTAAAGTCTCCCTGAAGCTCAACCAGGGATTGGGTTAAGAATCCCTTGTCTCCAGGTCACTCTGTTCGTTTAGGAATCTTTTGTAAGAATCTTTTGCTGTACAGTGCTGCACTATTAGGTGGTCATCCAATATATGTTCAAACCCTCCAAGGCAGGGAGGTCACTATGTAGTAAGGAAGCCCTTTCCATTTATGAACTGCTTTATGATTTTCTTTATGATGAGGTCATATGTGTCTCTATGTGGCATTTGCCTTTGTCCTTATTTTCCCCTCTGAAAGTATACAGACCCAGGCTTATGCTTCTTTCACATCACAATCCTTGAGAGAGTTGAAGACAGGACTCACATCTCCATTGAGTCCTTTTTGTTTTTTCAGATTAAACATTCTCAGTTACTTCTGTTTCATCATGACTTCAAGATCTTTCTCCTTCACTGGGAACAGTGGCTCATGCTTGTAATCCCAGCATTTTGGGAGACTAAAGCAGAAGGAGACCAGCCTGAGCAACATAGTAAGACCTCATCTCCATTAAAAAAAAAAAAATTAACCAGGTGAGGCAGTGCACACCTGTAGTCTCAGCCACTCGGAAGCTGAGGTGGGAGGATTGCTTGAGCCCAGGAGATTGAGGTTGCAGCGAGCCCTGATTACACCAGCCTGGGTGACAGAGTGAGACCCTGTCTCAATAAAAAAGATCTTTCACCAGCCAATTCAGCTCTCATTCCTCCAGATATTCTCCGGATTGTCAACTCAGTTCTTTAAAAGGCAAGTTCTCTAAGGCTAAGCAGATTCTATTCAGAAGCTACACCTGTAAGACCAGTCTTAGAGAACTATTCTCTGGATTGATAATCCAAAAAATATCCAGAGGAATGAGAGCTGAGCTGGCTGGTGAAAGGTCTTTTTTGTTGTTGTTGAGACAGAGTCTTTTCTGAATAGGCATCAGAAGCAGATGCCTATTCAGAAGACTCCAAATTTCTAATTAACATAAAAATGTCACTGACTTATTGGAAGTCTTATCACACCTGTTCCTTTCCAGTCCTATTAAAATCCTGAAAGAAAGGATACATTGCTCTTAAACCCAGCATCTATCTACTTGCACTAAAGTAGTAGATCTAAAGTTTATCCTCATTAAATTTCATCCTGCTAATTTGGTACAATTTTTCCAGGCCATTGTGATCTTTCTGAATTTACCTTGGTTCTCTCTCTTTGAATTACTGATAGATTATTTAACTGCATTATTATAAATTCTTCAATCAAGTAAATGACAAAAAGTTGAATGGGAGCACAAGTCAATAGAACATTCTGTTGCAAAAGTCTTCCTTTCAGGTGGGAATCAATGCTCTATGAGTAGTGATTGTTCACCAGATACCATGTATATAACTTTCCTTTATCCAGTTCATTGTTTTAGCTTGTTTAGTTTGCTCATAAGAGGTTTTTTTCAAATGTCTTACTGAAATTGATGCATTATGTCAAAATAAAATATTGCCCTTATCTGTTAGTCTAGAGACACTATTTGAAAAACAAAAAGAAAATCTGAGTTGTCATAACTTTCTCTTCATTAGCCTATTTGTTAATCATGATCACAATTTTTGTTTCTGATTACCACTTGAAACTTTGCTCTAATAAGTTTTCTATAATTTTACCAGTATTATAAAACTTGTCAATCTCATTATCAAAATTGTATTTTAAGAAATGTAGGCTGGCGTAGTGGCTCACATCTGTAATCCTAGTACTTTGGGGGGCTGAGGCAGGTGGATGATCACTTGAGCCCAGGAGCTCGAGACCAGCCTGGGTAACATGGTGAAAACGCAACTCTACTAAAAAATACAAAAATTAGCTGGGCGTGGTGGTGTGCCTGTAGTCCCAGCTACTTAGGAGACTGAGGCATGAGGATCACTTGAACCCAGGAGGAGGGGGCTGCAGTGAGCCAAGATCGTGCCATGGAATTCCAGCCTGGGTGACAGAGTGAGACTTGGTCTCAAAAAAAAAAAAAAAAAGAAAAAGAAATGTGGGCAACATTCACCCAGTATACAGTGCACTTCTGTTCTGAACATTTCTGCATATTTACTGAGAATGGTTCCGGGATCTCATTAGCAGGTATTTCTCCTTTTCCCTAGTCCTGGAAGGCCTCACTCCCTGGATCAGAGATTAGCAGGATTTTTGCTTCTTTGCCTCAAGGGAGGATTGGGTTAGTGGGTGGAAAGGCAAAGCTGCTGCAAGGCCACCTCTCCAATAGTCCCTAGTGAAAGCTCAAACGCTGAATCTTAATGGGGAATGGGAGAGGGGCTACCCAAGCAAGAGACCCCTGAGAATCCTTGAAGGAAATATTTCCCAAGACAGAAAAGACATTGACATTGCTTGTGGGAGATGAGGGGATGCTGGGAAGGTGAGAGGACTTTTTAGAAAATGGGATGGACTATAGGACCTGAAGAGGCTGGATCAAAGAACTGAGCAGGCCACCTGCTTCTAAGAGACCACAGGACCTTTAACCACATAGCTGCAGCCACTTGCCCCCTTTCCCTTGCTTTCTGGGCACTAGATAATCCTCTTGAATTTATTTCCAAGTCTGGGCAGGGATAGAGACCCCAGCAACACTGCAGAATTTCCTGCCAGGCTGACAGGGTGAAGGCTCAGAGTTAAGTGAGAGCCTCATTTTTAAAAAGAGAGACACAGGGCAGCCCTTTGGGTGTGAGGGCAGCTAGAAGATATATCAGGGAGCTGCCTTTGCATAGCAGGGACACTATTTTTACTTAGTTTGTAAATCTATTTGGAATGGCTGAGTAGGGATTCTAACGCTATTACTAAAGCCATCAGGCCATGTCTCAGCACCACCATTATTGGCTTCAGATTTAATTTGATTAAAACAAATGAAATAAAGTGACATGGTGTGGGTGTAAATTCAGAACCCTCTAACCTGTTACTGGCATCTGCTCCTGGTGTCTAGCCAAGTTCCTAGAAGATAATCAGTAAATATTGTTGAAGGAGTGGATGAATTCTTAGGGATCTGAGCTATTTGCTTGTATTCCTCTATCTTTTGAGCTTGTGCTTTAAAAAATTATAAGCTCTACAAAAATCTATATGATAAAAGACTTTATCTGTAAAAGTCTATTGTTGGCTGGGCATGGTGTTTCACGCTTGTAATCCCAGCACTTTAGGAGGCCAAGGTGGGTACAAAAATCATCCAGGCGTGGTGGCATGAACCTGTGGTCCCAGCTACTGGGGAGGCTGAGGTGGCACAATCACCTGAACCCAGGAGGTTGAAGCTACAGTGAGGCAAAATTGTGCCACTGTACTCCAGCCTAGGCAATTGGAGTGAGATCCCGTCCCCCTCCCCACACCCAAAAAAAGTATGTTGTTTTTTTTTCCCTGCATTGTAGTTGCTGCATGCTAAGTTGTGTTCACTCATTTAACTGCACAATAACTCTATGAGGTAGTGTTACTATTACTATCCCCATTTTATTATTATTATTAGTTGTGGTGTTTTTTTGGCTTTTTTTTGAGACTGAGTCCCACTCTATTGCCCTTGAGTGCAGTGGCACCATATCTGCTCACTGCAACTTCTGCCTCCCAGGTTCAAGTGATTCTCCTGCCTCAGCCTCCTGAGTAGCTGGGATTACAGGTGCCTGCCACCACACTGGGCTAATTTTTGTATTTTTGGTAGAGATGGGTTTTTGCCATGTTGGCCAGGCTGGTCGCGGACTCCTGACCTCAAGTGATCCACCTGCCTTGTCCTCCCAAAGTGCTGGAATTACAGGCATGAGCCACCATGCTCGGCCTTACTATCCTCATTTTATAGAGAAGAAAATTGAGGTACTTAAAGGTTGAATGACTTGCCAGTGACCAAACACTGGTAAGAAGCAGTCAGGATCTGATCCCAGGTAGTGTAGCCCCACAGTTTGCTAGGAGCTAGGACTCAGAGTCCTTTCTGCTCATCATTGAGATGGCAGTGAGAACTTCCCTATGTATACCATTGTATGAATGCGACAACAATGTGTGTTTATTTTAGTTACAAGAGTTACGGATCCCTTTCTGTCTTAACTTTTTGTGATATGACACAGTTTTATCTTAGAAACCATATTCTTCTGCCAGACACAGCAACTCATGTCTGTAATTTCAGCACTTTGGGAGGCTGAAGTGGGAGTATCCCTTGAGCCCAGGAGTTTGAGACCAGCCTGGGCAACATAGCAAGACCCCATGTCTAATAAATAAATAAATAAATAGCCAGGTATGGTGGTGCATGTTTGTCATCCCAGCTACTCAGGAGGCTGAGGTGGGAGAATCACTTGAGCACAGGAGTTTGGGCTGCAGTGAGCTATGATCATGTCACAGCCTAAGCAAGAGTGAGACTGTGACTCAGAAAGAAGAAGAAGAACAAAAAGAAGCTGTATTCTTGGTGCATGCTCCTTTGCTTTCATGTCTCAGAAAAGGCACATTTATAATTCAGGGAAGTTTGACTTCTTGTTGCCTCCCTGTTCTGTCTTCTCTGTTGCAAAGTAGAACCGTCCAGTTTTTAATGAACACTGACTGGGAGGCGACTTTCTGTTGGGATAAAGGAGAGAACAAGAGAAGATCCTGAAGGAAATATGTCATATCCTTTTTGCTTTCCTTTGTGATCTGAAAAGACTTAAGTGTAACAGAGATGGCTCTAGTATATTTTTAAAGAACTGCAATGGGAGATAAAATAAATAGATGGGAGGGAACACAAATAGCTTGAATTTTCCCCTATGATTCTCACTGTTCACTGGGCTCTCTCCATCTAAGTACTAGGAGATAGCAGGCAAACCTGTCATAGCTTTAAGATATCCCTAAAAGGCAGGTAGAGGGGAGGTTCGAGTAAAGAAAGGAACACAGCATTTAAGTCTCTAAAGTGCTTTCTAGATATGAAAGTGGCAATTACTATGCAGCAAGTATATTCTGTGGCCATATACGTTTTGCTTTTCAAAAGGCAAAGCACTTATTTGTATAGTTTGTTTTTAACTGTCAGGGAGACATTAGACTAAGCTAGAAATAAACTTTCACCTTCCTTCCACCTTTTCCTCAAACATCACAACCATAGAAGGGTCAGTCCTCTGAAATTCCAAACTAGCCAAGCCAAGGACTTTTGCATTCTTAGCACTATTTCTTTTCTATACCTGCAGTGTGAGATAATTGTAAACTTTCAAAATCACTCCAGACCTAACTCCAGAGGAGAGAGAGAGGGAATATGTATTTTTTTGAACCATCTCAAATGGTTCTTATTAGTTCAGTTCAGGAAATACCTAACACTCGGCTTTAGAGTACTGAGCAAAGCCTTGATTTTGGACTCCAAGGACCTGTGATCACTCTCCATATGGCACTGATTTACTTAAATTCATCCAGATTTTTTTTTATACTTGTAGAGTGGGAATTATAATACTCCAACCTGCAGGGGAGAGCTTGTTGCTACAGAGCCTAGTCCCCTCCTCCAGACATTAAGACTATTCTGGACCATACTTTGAGCTGATTACCCAAGACCAATTCCATCAAGCCCCCTTCCCTGTTTTTCTGCTTTGTTTGGTTTGTGTTTTTTGTTTTTGAGATGGAGTCTCGCTTTGTCGCCCAGGATGGAGTGCAGTGGCTTGATCTCGGCTTACTGCAACCTCTACCTCCCAGGTTCAAGTGATTCTCCTGCCTCAGCCTCCCAAGGAGCTGGGACTACAGGTGCACACCACCACGCCCTATTTTTTAATAGATACCGGGTTTCACCATATCGGACAGGCTGGTCTTGAACTCCTGACCTTGTGATCCGCCTGCCTCGGCCTCCCAAAGTGCTAGGATAACAGACATGAGCCACTGCACCCGGCCTTCCCTGTTTTTCTGAATCCAGCCAGAGTTTCAAGCCTCAACCTTTATCACAGGGTCTTCACACCTAAACTGCTCCACACAGTCTTTAATGTGAACCAATGTACTCTTCTCTTCCCCATATCACACCCTTCTAACTGTGCTCTCTGGGGCCCCTGGTCTGTGGCTCTGTTTAAAGTCCTAACTTATTCACTGCACATTCCCCGCATCTCATTGCCTTAACAGACAAGGCTTTCCTTCATGGCCAGCTGGACATATGAGTCCAGAGCTCTTGGCTTCCCAGATATCTCCATGAGTTATTGGCTCTTTCTCACCCTCTACACCACAGCTGACCTTTCCTTTTCAATCTCTTTACCTGGCTTCTCCTCCTTCGACTGGCTCCAAACTCTAAATTTTTGAGATTTTCCAGAGCTCTGTTCTAAACTCTTTTTAACATGTTTCTCTCCATAAGTAATCTCACTTTGTTTACATGTCCCAATCTTTAGTTTCAGTCCATATCTCTCTCTTGGGCTCCAACTTGTACATTCCACTACCTACTTGATAACCCCACTTGGATTTCTCCCTTTTTTTCTTTTTTATGACACCATACCATTGAATGGATTTCTAATAATAATCTAAAACTTGAATATGTCCAATACGGAACTCTTCATTTCAGAGCCCTTTCCTTCCTTCCTTCCTTCCTTCCTTCCTTCCTTCCTTCCTTCCTTCCTTCCTTCATTTCTTCCTTCCCTCCTCCCTCCCTCCCTTCCTCCCTTTCTCTCTTTCTCTCTCTCTCTCTCTTTGTTTTTGAGGCAAGATCTTGCTTTGTCACCCAGGCTGGAGTGCATGCAGTGATGCAATCATGCCTCACTCCAGCCTTGACCTCCTGGGCTTAAGCAATTCTCTCACCTCAACCTCTTGAGTAGCTGGGACCACAGGCATGTATCACCATGCCCTGCCAATTTTTAAATTTTTGTAGCAACAGAGTCTCACTGTGTGGCCAGGCTGATCTCAAACTCCTGGACTCAAGCAATCCTCCGGCCTCAGTCTTCCACTGTCTTGGGATTACAGGTGTCAGCCACCACACTTGGCCTCAGAGCCTCTTTCTAACACTCTTTGTCCTTATCTCTCTGGCATCTTCCATTGTTACCCTAAACCTGGTGATGAACCATGATTTCTCCTTTCCACTCATGGCATGCTTTCTCCCCATCTTGTCCATCAGCAAATAGTGGACATCTTATTGACAATTATATTTTGAATCCTTCCATTTTTATCCTCTTTATCATCATATTTCTAGTCCAAGTCACCATCATCTCTCAGTCGTACTTATATTGTACCTCATAAATGGTCTTTCTTCTTCAACTCTAATCCTTAATTAATTTCCCAACAGCAACCAGAGTAATCTTTTAGAAACCTAAATCAGATTATGTCCCATCTTTCCTCAATTTTTTTTTTTTTTGAGACAGTCTTGCTCTGTTGCCCAGGCTGGAGCGCAGTGGTGTGATCTTGGTTCACTGTAACCTCCGCCTCCCAGGTTGAGGTGATTGTCGTGCCTCAGCCTCCCGAGTAGTTGAGATTACAGGCATGCACCACTACTCCTGGCTAATTTTTGTATTTTTAGTAAAGATGAGGTTTCACCATGTTGCTTCAGGCTGGTCTTGAACTCCTGGCCTCAAGTGATCCACCTGCCTTGGGCTCCCAAATTGCTGGGATTACAGGTGTGAGCCACCATGCCCAGCCTCCTCAAGCTTTCTAATGGCTCTCTGCCATTGTTGTAATGAAGTTCAAACTCCATTCTGTTACCTCTTAGACCCTGTACTGATCTGGACCCTCCTTGCTTCTCCAGCTTCATGTCAGAGCAGGGTGCACTTGCTCCTTGTGTTCAGCTCCACTGTCCTGCTTTCAGTTCTCAGGCCACACTCCAAGACAATCACCTTTGAGTTCGCTGCTTCTTCAGGCCCAAGAGGATCCTCTTGAAGTTCCAAGAAGAGCTGTCTGATTCTCACAGATCTCAGAGAAGCCTTCTATCATCATATCACCTAACACCTCTACTCTTTCCTCTGTTAGGTTCTATCACATCAACTTTAGGATTTCTTTTAGGACAAGTATTATAATTAGCACAAAGTTATCATCCTTATTCATTTCTGTGTTTGTTGTCCGTATTCCTTAGAATAATTATTATTTCCAATATGATATACTAGAAAGAGTTTGGGGCTTGGAATCTAGATTAATTGTAGATGTCATTATCTATTACATGATCTTGGCAATTTAGTCTTTCTGTGCCTTGCTTTTCTCATCAGTAGAATCAGGTTAATGTAGAATTGTAAGGTCGTCGTTAGGATTGATGACATAACATCTATAAAATATTGCTAAAGAGAATTTTTCCTACTACTGAACACTGGGTGTGGCATTTCTAAAGATGTTCACATTCACAAAATTACATCCGAATAATGTCATTTTAAGAATGATTTAAGAAGCCTTTATGGAATGATTTTTTCTATAGTTTCCTTCCCAACGTAATGGCATGAATGAATAAATGCTCTGGGCACCTTCAATGTTCTGGGCAAATTAGTAGAATGGACAGGAAAGAAAGAAAACGTTTTCTTTCTTTCTTTCTTTCTTTTTTTGACAGGGTCTCACTCTGTTGCCCAGGGTGGAGTGCAGTGATGTGATCTTGGCTCACGGCAACCTCCGCCTCCTGGATTCAAGTGATTCTCCTGCCTCAGCCTCCCTAGTAGCTGGGATTACAGGCATCTGCCACCACTCCCAGCTAATTTTTGTATTTTCAGCAGAGACCGGTTTCACCATGTTGGCCAGGCTGGTCTCAAACTCCTGACCTCAAGTGATCTACCCACCTCAGGCTCCCAAAGTGCTGGGATTAGAGGTGTGAGCCACTGTGCCCGGCCTCGAAAAAGCTTTCTTGACCCACATAGTGAAAACCCAATGAGGATCAGGGAGAGCATTAGGAGATCCAGTGCAGTCGAGGTAGCATTTTAAAGCAGCTCCATGCAAACTCCTGACTTGGGAGGTTCAAAATAAGACTGGCCATTGGAATTTTGGTTCCTTAGTGACTTTTGTTCAAAAATGTGCTTTTTCTTTTCTCTCTTTTTTTATATTTTATTTTTAATTTAATTTTATTTTTTGAGACAGGGTCTCACTCTGTCATCCAGGCTGGAGTGCAGTGGCACAATCATGGCCCACTGCAGCCTCAGCCTCCTGAGCTCAAGTGATCCTCCCATCTCAGCCTCCTAAGTAGCTGGGACCACAGATGTGCACCACCATGCCTGGCTAATTTTCAATTTTTTGTAGAGATGAGCATCTCATTTTGTTGCCCAGGCTGGTCTCAAACTGCTGGACTCAAGCAATCTGTCTGCTTTGGCCTCCCAAAGCGCTGAGATTACAGGTGTGAGCCACAGTGCCTGGCCTAAGAGTTTGTTTTCTTTACTTCTAGAAGTTAAGCTCCAAGAGTAAAGACGCTACTCCTTCTATTTCATTCAAATTCTGACTTTCTCCCAGCTCCTTTAAGGCATGTATATGTGGAAGGGAACTTTTGCATAAAAGGAAAAATAAACAAACACTAGATTTAAAAACAAGTTTTGGGTCTGACCACTGGTTCTGCTAGACACAATTTAGGTAGAGGAGGCTCCAAACCTTTCTGGCAGGTCGAAATCACTGGCAGCCTCTCGAATATGGTTAATGTAAATTGGGACATCTTTTGGGGAGCATAGTTTTACAATCTTAATCGTTATTTCCAATGGACATGTCATTTTGACCCAGGAACTCTCCTTCCAGGAATTTATCCATAGATGTACTTGCATATGTGCACGAAGGCATATGTACAGGAAAGGTCATTGCCCCATTGTTTATATTAGCAAACTACTGGAAGAAATAACTGATTGGATAATATGGCCCATCTACATGTAAATATTATGCAGTTGTTAACAAGAATGAAACAGATCTATGTGCATTGGTAAGGAAACTGAAGCTATGTTGTTCAGTGAAAAAAAAACAGGTGCAAAACAGCATATTGCATCTCACCATTTGTGTGTGTGTATATATACATATATATAAAAGCACACGCACACACACGCACACACTCCAGACACATATACTATCCCTGGAAAGTCTACAATTACTGATATCAGTGACTTATTCTATGAAGGGAACCTGGAGGCAGGGTTAGGAGAGAATTGTGTGTTGTTGTTTTTCTCCAAGCTTAAAGTTTTTTTTTGTTTTTTTTTTGTTTTTTTTGTTTTTTTAAAAACCATGCACCAGTGAAGGAGCAGTATCTGATCTTATTGCCTTTGGGCAAGTCACTTAATCTGAGATTCAGTTTCATTGTCTATAAAATGGTTACAGTGATGTACAGCCCTCAGGATGAAGTAAGGCTGCCACATTTATGTGACAAAGCACACTGTAGGGAACATAGCACACATCTCCCTTTTTGTCCCCCCCACTGGGGGTAGAGTCAGTGGAGCGTCATCTCTCATGGCTTGGGTTTCCTTTCTGAGGCCAGGAAAGTTGCTGTAGATGCTGTAGCTATTTAAATCGACTGACCTTTCCTTCTAGGGCTCCAGGACACCTCTATCTTAGGCTGGTGGTGACTAAGGTTACTGATGACAGAGGTTCCTGGGGGTGTGTTGGAAGGTGGAGCAGGGGTGGGACTGTGCATTCATCAGATATGTATGACCCACTGGCTCACAGGCTCTGCAACTTTCTCTTGATAAAGATGCCTGCCTGGAGACTGGTAATCTCAGAGAAGATAGAAATAGCAGGGCTCTTGGTGGTAAGTCCCGCCTTTTCTTGGCCTGAAGCCTCTCCAACAGGCTGTTGGAGCTTTCTTCTACTTCATTGCCTTGGCTGCCTGAATCCCTCTCCTGAGGGTAATAGAGCTTTGTCAGAGGAGCAGGGTTGGGCTGACAGGCCTTCCAGAGGACAGGAAAGGGAAATTGATAAGAATGTTTCATTGCTGGGTGTGGTGGTTCACGCCTGTAATCCCAGCACTTTGGGAGGCCGAGGCAGGCAGATCACCGGAGGTCGGGAGTTCGAGTTTGCCAACATGGCAAAACCCCGTCTCTACTAATAATACAAAAATAAGCCGGGCATGGTGGTGCGCGTCTGTAGTCCCAGCTACTCAGGAGGTGGAGGTTGCAGTGAGCCAAGATCACCCCATTGCACTCCAGCCTGGGTGACAGAGTGAGACTCTGTCTCAAAAAAAAAAAAAAAAAAAAAAAAAAAAAAGAATAACATATCTCCTTAAGAGGCACTGACAGTGTATCATTTTCCCACCTGGTTTCCTCAAGCCCAGTGATACCACCAAGGGAAGGTCTAGGGAACTTTAACCCCCATCATGATCCTCATCGCCTCCACTCACCCCCATCCCTATCATACAATCTAAACAACACAATGTGCTTGGCAGCTCAGACAGTAAATTCCTGCCACACAGACTACCACGGCTTACTGGGAAACAAGTGCCTCCTAGAGTTAAGCTCAACCTGCTCAAGGTTGAACCTCTGAGCTGCTTTTTACAAAGCTTTAACCAAATATTGTTCTGGTATGAGAAAACTCACACAGAACTCATAGCTTTTATTTATAAAAAGCTTTCACAAAGTATGATGGGTCAGCTTGGCTGGGCCATGGTTCTTAGACATTTGATCAAATTTTACTCTGGATCTCCCTCCCTCCCTCCCTCCCTCCCTACCTCCCTTCCTTCCTTCCTTCCTTCCATCTTTCCTTTCCTTTCTTTTCTTTTTTTTTGAAATGGAGTTTCACTCTTGTCGCCCAGGCTAGAGTGCAAAGGCATGATCTCGGCTCACGGCAACATCCCCCTCCCAGGTTCAAGCGATTCTCCTGCCTCAGCCCGAGGAGCTGGAATTACAGGGACCTGCCACCACGCCCAGCTAATTTTTCTATTTTTAGTAGAGATGGGTTTTGCCATGTTGGCCAGGCTGGCCTCGAACTCCTGACCTCAGGTGATCCACCTTCCTCGGCCTCCAAAACTGCTGGGATTATAGGCGTGAGCCACTGTGACAGCCTACCTTGGATATTTCTGAGAAGTAGTCTTAGATGAGATTAACATTTAAGTAAGTGAACTCTGAGCAAAGCATTTACCCTCCCTAATGTGAGTGGGCCTCATAAAATCAGTTGAAAGTCTTAGAACAAAAGACTTACAATAAAGACTTAGAACAAAGGATTTGCTCCCTTGAGCAAGAAGAAACTCTACCTGCAGAATGCTTTTGGACTCAAACTGCAACTCTTCCCTGAGTCTCCAGCCTGTTGGCCTACCCCATCAGATTTTGGACTCCTCAAACTTCCACGAGTGCATGAACCAATGCCTTAAAATAAATTTCTTTCTCTCTCTTTTTCTTCCTTTCATTTTACCTATTTATGCAGATATATATACAGATAATCTCTTGTTGGTACTGTTTCTCAGAAGGACCCTGACTAATACAGGGAGTATAATTTTGTCCTATGATCAAATAAAACCTAATTAGATGATCTTTATCAATTATCTTGCCAAAGTCAAAATAAAGAAGAAGCATGCATTGAAAAAGCTGGCAAAAATATATTAAATGTTAAAATTAAATGGTAGAACTATAGCTAATTTTCCCATTTTTTTTTCTTCCCAGAAAAAGGAAGCCTCTTACATTTTCTAAATGTTTAGTAATGAAAATTTACTTTTTTTTTTTTTTTCTTGAGACAGAGTCTCGATCTGTCACCAAGGCTGGAGTGCAGTGGTGCGATCTTGGCTCACTGCAACCTGTACCTCCCAGGTTCAAGCAATTCTCTGCCTCAGCCTCCCGAGTAGCTGGGATTACAGGTGCCCGCCACCACGCCCAGCTAATTTTTTGTATTTTTAGTAGAGACGGGGTTTCACCATGTTGGCCAGGCTGGTCTTGAACTCCTGACCTCGTGATCCACCCACCTCAGCCTCCCAAAGTGCTGGGATTACAGGCGTGAGCCACCGCGCCCGGCTGAGAATTTACTTTTTTACAGAGACAGGGTCTTACTCTGCCACCCAGGCATGAGTGCAATGGTGCAATCTCAGCTCACTGCAGCCTTGACCTCCTGGGCTCAAGCGATCCTCCTGCCTCAGCCTTCTGAGTAGCTGGGACTACAGGCACGCACCACCACAGCTGTCTGATTTTTAAATTTTCTATAGAGACAGGGTCGCACAATGTTCCCCAAGCTTGTCTCAAACTCCTGGGCTCAATAAGTCCCCCAGCCTTGGCTTCCCAAAGTGTTGGGATTACAGGCATCAGCCACCATGCCCAGCTGAGAATGTATTACTTTATAATGAAAACATTTAAAGGTGCACTCACCCTCAGCTGGATTTCATTTGATTCCCACAACTCCTCTGCATGAGAGGTAGATTATCCTCACTTAAGTAACAAGGAACTGAGGCTCCAGGAAGTGGTGTGATTTGCTTAAGGCCACACCACCAGGTAAGAGGCAGAGCCAGGATTTCAGTGCTGGTTTCCTAACTCCAGACTCAGTGCTCTTGCCTCTACATAATGGCTGCCTTTTATGGGATCCTAGACCTGAGAGAGGGCGGCATCAAGGGTATGGTTCTTTCTAGACTAGCTTTTATATTGGACAGAGAAAGATGGAGAAAAACGAACATGTTTAAAATTATTTTCCTAAAAACATTTTTTTTTTTAAATTTCTCCAAAAAAGAGAAATGGTTTTGTTTGTTTGGTTGGTTGGTTGTTTTAGATGTGGGGTCTCATTGTTGCTCAGACTGGAGTGCAGTGCAGTGATTATTCACAAGCATCATCATTGTACGCTAAAGCCTCGGGCTCCTGGGCTCAAGCAGTCCTCCTGCTTCAGTCTCCTGAGCAACTGGGACAACAGGGGTGCACATGATGAAAATTTTGCATACCATTTCTTGGGGCTCATCGTCCCCACCTCACCAAGTATGTGCGAACCCCAATTATACTTCCTGCTTAGACTAAGAGAAAGGGAGATGTGGCCACTTCATCCCCTCCCCCTCTTCCTTGCAATCAGTGGACACTGTAGACTCTGACCCTCTTTGGCCCATGCTCAGCCCCTTCCTGGTTCCCATGGTGTTCACATGGAAACCTGCATCTCCCTTTTATTCTTCCTCTGCCATTATTTTCACACCTAAAGAAGCTAAACTTCTCTGCCCCCATCAGAGCGCAGGAGCAAGGCAAGGATGACCTGTTGACCCTGAGAGGAGGAGGCGGGGATAGAGGAGAGTCAGGGAGGGAAGAAGTAGTTTGGGACAATGGTGACAAAGCACTAAGGGATGAAAAAGCAGTGGTGAAGAGCACAGACTCTCTGAAGGCAGGATTATGTGAGTTCAAATCTCAGCTCTGCCCCTGAGTGTCTATACGACCACAGGTGAATGACTTAGCCTGTCAGAATATCTACTTCACAGGGCTGATGTAAAAATCAAATGAATTAAAGATACAAAAAGTAAATTTCCTGGTATATGCAGTCCGTATTTACTTTCATAATCCCTAAACTAGCTGTGTGACTGGGGCAACTTACTTCCTCTCTCTGACCTTCAGTTTTCTCATTGATAAAGTAAGGGGTTTGGGCATAAGTTCTTTTTCACTTTCAAGTTCAAGTCCTCTGACCTCCTTTTAGTTATTGGAGAATACACCCAAGTTTCTATCCAAGTACTGGCTGTATGAATAGACAGCTGCCTATGGAGTGTAGTTTAAATGGTCACATTGTCCTTGCCACTTGGCATCTACCATTTTAACTGTATGCTTTTGGATATTACAAATGCTTCACATTTTTAAGAGTGTCCAGGCCAGGCATGGTGGCTTACGCCTGTAATCCCAGCACTTTGGGAGTCTAAGGCAGGCAGATCACTTTAAGGCCGGGGGTTCAAGATCCACCTGGCGAGCCTAGTGAAATCCCATCTCTACTAAAATAAAAAAATTATCCGTGTGTGGCGATGTGCACCTGAAGTCCTAACTCCTCAGGTGGATGAAGCAGGAGGATCCCTTGAGCCCAGAAGTTCAAGGCTGCAGTAGCCATGATAGCACCACTGCATTCCAGCCTGGGTGACAGAGTGAGACCTTGTCTCACAGAAAGAAAATAAATAAATAAATAAATAAATAATAACAACAACAACAACAAAACATAAACAGTGTCCAGTGAAGTTTATATCCTCTGGGAGATCCTAAAAGTAAAAAAGATGGAAGGACACTAACAGCAAAAAAGAGACAATAGGTCCCCTGGGAGGTGGGCGAGGGGCATGACTGTAGCCTGGCACAATCTAAAATTCTCACTCAGCTTGTTCCTTCAGTCTTACCAGATACTTCTTTGGCCTAGACAGGCTTATCTTCCTTTTTTCCTTGACTCCATCATTTATCAAGCTATTACCATATTTTTTTCTTCTGTTCACTGCTAGATTTTAAGAAAGAATGATCAACCCCAGCCACCTTCACCTGCCAGCCAGCTGGTCACACCCCCAACCTCCCGGCCTCTCTGAAAACCTTGGCCCAGTTTTCTTCTCAAAATCTTCTTCCCCTTAGTGTCAGTGACCTGGCACTCTTATCTCTTCTGACTGCTTTTGACTTTCAAACAGCCTCTAACTCTAGTCTAGCCAAGCCCAGGCCCAAAGGTGGTGAGGCTGTCGGGGGATGTTTGGCCCATCCAAAAACATCAAGATTGCCTTGGGGAAATGTGACGCTCATAGAGTTTAGACCTTACAATTCCATTTTGAAGGTGTGTGCCATTCTTCTTCTTTCTTCCAAGCTCTGTTCCTGCATCCCCATCCCACCTCTACTCTTCCCTCTTCTGCTTTTTAAGCAATGTTCAGGGAGCTGCCTAGGCAGGTTCAAAACAAACAGCTGCCCAGAGCACCACCCCCTCCTCCTGGCCCACCTGCTGGTGCTATAAATAGAATGGGATCTATGCCCCGAAACACTGGAGTCAAGTTGCCGATGCTCAACCCTCTAGCAGGCAGTTCTGCTGCCCTACTCTTGCTTAGGGGGATCTTAGGGGAATCTGAAGCCCCATGAATCCCCTGGCTCCGTTTCATGATTCCTATGTCTTTGGGGGCTGTGGCTCCTTCTGGTGGCTGGCACATGCCCTGGGCCTCAGGGGATCCTAGGGTAAGTCAGGGTGGAGCAGCAATTCCTTCTTATTTTCAAAGCCAGGCTAGGCAGGCTAACTCCTTTCAGGTATCTCTATTGCTTCCTAAGGATGAGGCTCTCTAGACCCCAGTGAGTTCACTAAATTACATTTGTCGGTGTGGAATGAAAAGACTGTGCACTTACCAAAAAGTAGGTTTGTTTTTCTCATGTAACAAGGTTAGGAGTAGCTGCCAGGGCTGTGCAGCAGCACCCAGATGTCGTGATGTCCAAACTTTTTTCTTTTTTTTAAATTTTTTAAATCTTTCCCCTGCAGATTGCTCAGCAGAACTTTTTTTTTTCCCCCAAACTCTTTATATGTTTTTGCTTCACCATCCTTAGTAAGTGGCTCTTCTCCTTATGGTCTACAGATGGCCTTTTAAATCTCCCAGCATCATTTCTGTATTCTAGTCAAGAAAAAGGCATGAGTGGTAAAGGGCAAAAGGCCAGGTGGCACTTACTAGCTGAGGTTGCCCCCGACCCCTGTTGCTTTTGTTCTTCTGCCTCTATAATTACAGAAAGGGTCTGCCCCTTTAACAAGCCCTTTCCTGGATGCAGCCCCTGTTTGCATCTCATTGGCCAGAACTGTCACTTGGTTGTCTCTAACATGCAAATAAGGCTGAGGGTTTTGACTTAGGGACTTTGCCAGTGAACACCAAGTCAGGGTTCTCTTAGAGAAAAGGAAATGGAAAATTGATATTTTGTGGGTAATTATCCCTGTCTGCCATAAATAGGACTTTTTCTTTTTTTCTTTCTTTCTTTTTTTTTTTTTGAGACAGAGTCTCACTTTGTCACCCAGGCTAGAGTGCAGCGGCACAATCTCTGCTTACTGCAACCTCCACCTCCTGGGTTCAGGTGATTCTCCTGCCTCAGCCTCCCAAGTAGCTGGGATTACAGGCACCTGCCACCACACCTGGCTGATTTTTTATATTTTTGGTAGAGATGGAGTTTCACCATGTTGACCAGGCTGGTCTCAAACTCCTGACCTCAAGTGATCCACCTGCCTCGGTCTCCCAAAGTGCTGAGATTACAGGCGTGAGCCACCATGCATGGCCAAATAGAACTTTTTCCATAGTACCCACAATAAGTTCACAAATATTTCCAAGCCCTGACTCTACCACTGTACATCATCTATGCTCTCTCTATATCTGGGCAATACAGCGTAATAGTTAAGTCTAGACTCTGGAGTTGGAAATGTGTTCCAATCCCTATTCTACCACCCATTAGTTTTGTGGGCTTGGTCAAGTCACTCAAGGCCTCAGTTTTCATACCTGCAAAGTGGGGATAATAATTGTTCCTACCTCCTATGGTTGTGGTCAAGATTAAACAATTTAATAGATATATAGCACATGCTATATAATAAGAACTCAACAAATATTAGCTATTATTCAATTGCTGTACAGATCATACTGAATTATATTTTAATGTATCTCATTTAAAAGATTGTGAGCTCCTTGAGCGAGGTTGCTACTTCTCTCCTCCTCTGCTTTTAAGTATTGAAAGCAAATATTTTTAACTACACAAGTGAGACATAAATTCACCTGCCTTGTAAAAATTTAAAACATTACAGAAAAGGCTAAAGTTCTCTTTGACAGTCCTACCCTTCACCATCCCTTTTCCCAACCGCTGGAAGTACACATTGTTACCAATTTATTGTTTTTTCTTCTGACCGCTTCCTATGTATTTAATATGCATATATATATACCCACAGAAAATGTTTGGTTTTTTTTTTTTTTTACCACCTCTGTGGACATGAAGGTTTTAAAAAATGTCACTTGTATCACATTATTTGAATCATCCTTTAACTCCCTATTAAAAAAAAATTCAACCATATAGCTTGGCAACCATGGCAAAAGTAAAAAACACGTGGTTTCCCAAGTTTTCTTTACTTTTCCCAGACTGCTTTCTGGTATTTCCTAGTATGGATAATACTATAGATTATTTAGCCAATTTCCTATTAATTGACAAATAGATTATTTTCCACTTATGCTATTGTGAAATAACTGCACAAAGAATATCTGTATATGTATGGCTCTGATGCCCATGTAGATACCATAAAATGAAATGTCTGGGTTTCAGAATGTGAGCATCTTATATATTTAAAGATATTGCCAAATAATCTTCTCCTCTCACCCAGAGATAGCTGTATCTAAGAAAGTGTTTTTTTATCTTTAACTCAGGAATACCTTTGGGTCTAGCAGTCTAAGCTCAATAAATGTTTGTTCAATTGCATGCCCCATCAAGATTTTGTCTGGAGATTAGATAGGGAATTTGCTATAATACATCCTGAGGTCTCCTTAGACTGTTTTCTGTGTTTGAAAATTCTCTTGAGTCTAATGTTGTCTCCCTCTAACAGTATACTCTGTTCCTTTTCTGCCCCTTAGGTCAGGGAGAAGAAATCTAATTCATGTTTCACGTGATGTGCCAGTCTGTAACAGACTGAAATTTCTACCTCTTTCCCTACTACCTTCATTTTTAATTTTTCAAGGTTTTTGTGAAGATAAAGGAGATAATCTTTGTGAAAGCAGTATCCAGTTCTGTTCAAGGCTGGAATGTAAGTATAGCACCAGTATGTCCCAATTTTTTAAGACAGATTTCTTTCTTTCTCTCTCTCTTTCTCTCTCTCTCTCTTTCCTTCCTTCCTTCCTTCCTTCCTTCCTTCCTTCCTTCCTTCCTTCCTTTCCTTCCTTCCTTCCTTCCTTCCTTCCTTCCTTCCTTCCTTCCTTCCTTCCTTCCTTCCTTTCTCTCTCTCTCTCTCTCTTTCTTTTTTCTTTCTTTTTTTTTGAGACAAAGTTTCATGCTTTTTGCCCAGACTGGAATGCAGTGGCATGATCTCAGCTCACTGCAACCTCTGCTTCCCAGGTTCAAGCAATTCTTTTGTCCCAGCCTCCTGAGTAGCTGGGATTACAGGCGCACACCACCGTGCCCAGCTAATTTTTTGTATTTTTAGTAGAGACGGGGTTTCACCATGTTGGCCAGGCTGGTCTTGAACTTCTGACCTCAAGTGATCCACCCACCTCGGCCTCCCAAAGTGCTGGGATTACAGGTGTGAGCCACCGCACCCAGCCCAAGGACAGATTACTTTTTATGGAATGCACTTTTACTTATTTGAGGTTTTTGGATATGCAGTACAATCACATGGTTAAAAACACCAAAAAGTATATGTCAAAAAGTCTTACTCCCATGCTTACCCCTCATCCTTTTGGTTCCTAGCTCCTCTATCCATGTCCCAGGTAACTACTTTAATCAATTTTTTGAGTGTTATTTGAGAATTTATTCAAGTACTGATATATATGAAAAGACATGTTTCTCTCTCCTCTCTGAGCCCCACTGAGCCCCACCTCCATTCTACCCCTTGGTTCTTTCAATTCACATTATATCTCAAAGATATTTCCACATGAAAACACAGAGGGCTTCCTGACAGCCTATCATTTCAACAATAAATATTTCCATAAAAATTTTCTTCTGTTTTTTTTTTGAGACAGAATCTCTGTCATTCAGTCTGGCATGCAGCATTGCGATCTAGGCTCACTGCAACCTCCACCTCCCAGGCTTAAGCGATCCTCCCACCTCAGCCTCCCAAGTAGCTGGGACCACAGACGTGTGCCACCGTGCCTGACTAATTTTTTTGTTAGCTTGAATTACTGAGCTCAGGCTACCCGCCTACCTCAGCCTCCAAAACTGCTGGGATTACAGGCATAAGCTACTGCACCCACCATTATTTTTAATGTATATTAAAAATAATATATATTAAATTATATATAATATATAATTTGATAAGTGAGAATAATATGTATAATTTGATAAGTGGGAACATTTTGATAAGTGGGAATTGCTATATATGTATGTATATGTAGATAAAGATATAAATATAGATATACATACATATGTTACCTTTTTGTTATTTAAAAATTTTATAGAAATAAATCCATTAATCAGAAAAACAACCCATGGTTTTAATTTTTTTAATTTTAAATTTTTTAAATTTTTTGTGAGATGGAGTCTCACTCTGCAGCCCAGGCTGGGGTGCAGTGGCACGATCTCTGCTCACCGCAACCTCCGCTTCCTGGGTTCAAGCAATTATCCTGCCTCAGCCTCTCAAGTAGCTGGGATTACAGGCATCCACCACCACATCCAGCTAACTTTTGTATTATTTTTTTTTTTTAGTAGAGATCGAGTTTCACTATGTCGGCCAGGCTGGTCTCAAACTCCTGACCTCAAATGTTCAGCCAGCCTCGGCCTCCCAAAGTGCTGGGATTACAGGCATGAGCCACCATGCCCAGTCCCCATGGTTTTAATTTGGAGTTTATAAAATCTAATCACTGCAGGCAGGGCCTGAGCAGTATGGTAAAGGCTGCCCTCTGGGAAGCAGTGGTGGCCTCTTTCCTTCAGCTCTTCTCAAATTGCTGTAGATTTTATTTATGTATCTATTTTGTAATATTGTTTTTTTCCTGGGAGCATAGATTCAAGTTTCCCTGAATATATACTTTCTTGATTTTAAATACCTGCTTATATTAATATTCTCACATTTTCATGATTAAGAAAGCTATTAATTTTCTGAATCCTATCCTCGGTTTTCACTTTACAAGGTGTTTCTTACCTTACCCAGACTTCACTCCAGGGGTTTCACCCCCAGCTATTGGCATACTGGGGAATAACTTTTGGCTCTGGGACTGTCCTGTGCATGGTAAGATGTTCAGCAGCATCCTTGGCCTTTACCCACTAGAAGCCAGCAGCATTCCCCTCCCCACATGATGGCATGGACATGGCTCACTACAGCCTTGACCTCCTGGGTTCGAGTGACCCTCCTGCCTTGGCTTCCTGTGTAGGTGGGACCACAGGTGCATGCCACCACGCTCAGCTATTTTTGTTTTTTAATTTTCTTTTTTGTAGGGACAGGGTCCCACTAAGTTGCCCAGCTGGTCTTAGATTCCTGGGCTCAAGTCAGCTCATTTTTTAAAAATGTATTTACCTTTTTACATTTTCTTTTTCTCTTTTTAAGTTTAATTCTAAATATGGGACTCTGCTTGGTAAGGTCGACTAATTATTTGATTGTTTGTAGAGATGGGGTCTCACTTTGTTGCCCAGGTTGGCCTGGAACTCCTAGGCTCAAGCAGTCCTTCCGCCTCAGCCTCCCAAAGTGCTAGAATTACAGATGTGAGCCGCTGCTCCAGGCCTCCCCAGCTTCCATTTTAATAAATATGTCTGCAGACATTGCCAAGCGTTTTCTAGGAAGCAATACCCCCACCTTGAGAAATACTGCTGCAGCCTTAGAGCAAAAGGAGGAAAACTCATAGTCTACTAGCTAATATCCAAACAGGAAGAACTATTAGGCTGAAGTAGGCTTCTGTTTCATTTTCCGTTCCAGAGCCAAGTACTTGTTTATTTAGCCAAGAAGCTCTAACTTACTAGTTTAAAGAAGGTTTGAGAATAGAGGTGGAAGCCAAAGGATAATGAATAAATTTGTTAATTTGTCTTTCCAGCCAGTGACTTTGGTTGACGTTTCTTCGCAGTCACGTATCTCAAGTACTGTTTGTCTTTTTACGTTTGATAAATCATTTTTTATATATGTATGTTGTGAGTCAATGCCTTGCTTTCCATTAAATGTCTCAAAGTTACCTTGATGAAGTTGAAACTTTTTTTATATGTGACAGATCTATACCCAAGTCTTGATTAATTTCTGCATCAAAAGTTCTGTTTCCTTTTCAGTGTTTCTCAAAATGTGCATTCAGTTTTAGAGTTGGCCACTGGCTTTGGATGAGAAAGTGAAAGAGGAGTGTGAAAGAGTGTCCTCTGTCCTCCTTCTTGAGACACAACTTGTTCTTCTTTTCAGAGGGAAGAATAGAACAGGATTTCCCAGGCTAGAACATAAACATGCTGTCAGATGCCTGGAAATCCTGCTTGGCTGTCAAAGACCAGTTCACTTGCCTACTCTTCTATGTGGTTCCTGAACCCGCTAAGCAAAACAAGTCTGTCTCAGCCTTTCTTTCTGGTAATGTTTCAACACTGCCTGACATCATGTTGAAGTGGGGACACACGTCCCCCTTTAACCCGGCCCCTCCATTTGGCTGTGAGCACTTTATGGACATGAACTTTTTTATATGTATCCCTGGAATCTCCAGTGCCCATGATGGCACTTGGCACATACTAATGGCTAAACAGATGTCATTTAGTTTGGATTGTTTAAATCGTTGCACCTTTTCGTCTCAAACTTTATGACTACTTTAGAAGTATTTATTGTTTCTTCTTTTTGGAGTTCATGTCTTTGGAATATTCCTTCCATGCCCAGAGATCAGCATTGCTTTGTTACATTCAGTGAAAGATAAATTTCATCATCATGATCATCATCATGATCACTATTAATAAGTATCTTTTATGTGCCAGACACTTTAACATAATCTTATCCAATATTTTGGAATTACATTGCAAAGCAGGTATTCTTATACCCACTTCTCAGATGAGTTAGAACGCTGAAGCTCAGACAGGTTGAGTAACTTACCCTAGGTCACCAACTAGTAAGCAAACTAGAATATAAAATCAGATCTCTAATGTCTAAATATTTACTCTTTCCACTGTGTCATTCCAGTATGTCATACATGGGAGTTTCAGGGGAAGCTCCAATGTGGAGTAAAAGCTTTGGTCAAAGACATTTTTATTTTTTGCCCTGACAGGCATTCGAACCCCTAGTGGTTGCTTAGATTTCTCCTGTACAGAAAAGAATGCTTTACCTGTTAGGATTGGAAGGACACACCTGGAAAATTAGTGTGTTTGTGGTGATGCAGGGATCCCCTAGAAGTGTCGCCCGGGGTAGTAAGAACTCTCTGGCATGGTCCAACCTCATTTCCTCCTGTTCAGTAGGTCATATCTCCAGGATTGTGCAAGGAAGGGAACATTTGAGGCAAGGCCAGCAGGAGAATGTGGAGTGGGGCAAGCCTGGAGAACATCACAGCTCTAACCAGACCTTTCTCATGCTGACTGCTGAGTGACTTCTTAAGCAATTCATTGTGTAGTTTTTTCCCACTCTTTTGCTCACAGTCTATATTGGATAGTGACTAAGACAATTTCGAGAAGAGGGTACTACCAATAATTACACTGGGATATCAGATTGCAACTAGACTTTCCTGGGGAGACCAGGATGTATGTTCTCCCTATTTTGAAGTCCTGTTTTCATGGCTTCTCAAAAGCCCAGAGTATGAATGTCTCTGAGACACTTTGGGTTTTGTTTGTTTTGAGATGGAGTGTCACTCCGTTGCTCAGGCTGGAATGCAGTGGCACCATCTCAGCTCACTGCAACCTCCACCTCCTGCGTTCAAGTGATTCTCATGCCTCAGCCTCTGGAGTAGCTGGGACTACAGGCATGTGCCACCATGCCCAGCTAATTTTTGTATTTCTAGTAGAGACAGGATTTTGCCATGTTGGCGAGGCTAGTCTTGAACTCCTGACCTCAAGCAATCAGCCTGCCTCGGCCTCCCAAATTGTGGGGATTATAGGCGTGAACCACCACCAGCCTGCTGAGACCCTTTGAACAGGCTGGGAGACCTCACAAGGCAGTACAAATTGATGGGGCCTTTCCCAGGCTGGATAGCTTTGGATAAGCCATGCAACCTCTCTGCATTCAGTTTCCTCACCTATAAAATGGGTACAGTGGTATTTATTTCAGAGGCTCACATGGAGCAAATGAAATATAATATATACCATGTCTAATACATAGCAGTCCCTTTCTTAGCTGGATTGGGGGACCCCAGCAGCTACCGGAGGTGATGGGGATCACTGGATATTGGTCCAGGTTCAGGAAAGCTCTGGAAACCCTGAGAGATGATTTGAGTTTTAGATTCCTCTGATTTGAGGATTCTTGGCTTACTCTCAGTTGATCAACATGGACCCCACTCATTCTGACAGGCTAAGGAATATCTATCCACCAGATGTCAATAAGGGGCAGGGGGAGAGGTGGGAAGAAGAGGAGAAAGGGCTTTGAAATGTGTTTCTTGGACTACCCTGAAGATGGGTGGTGGGAGAGAAGGCCCTGACATAGTCCTGCCCAGTGACAACCTGGGAGAATATGGGAGCTAATCTTGGTTGCTGTGTTTGCAATTTCCACCCCCCAAAAAAAAGGAACCGAAGGAAAGAGCTAAGCACCTTAAGTTCAGGGCTGGAAAAGCCCTCAATTTTTACCTTTTTTTGGGGGGATGGGGTGAGGGGCAGGGGCTGGCAATACACTTTCAACCTCCTGACTGGACAATGATTATTTGGGCATCCAGGCTCAGGGAGCATTTTCCAAGACTCATTACAGTTTAGGAGAAAATGTTTGGTGCAAGGCCCCCTCTTGAAGTAGCCTCCACCTAGCCTTCCTTGTCCTGAGGGAAGGGGAGAAGGGGGCCTGCCTGCCTGCAATCTACTAGGTTTGCTCAGAAGGTAAGACTGTTGAGCCCTGTGCTTGCTTAGTCAGTCTTGGTTAGTTATGCTGGAACAGCTAGAAGATGGGCAACATGACGTCTGTTCCCTGAGACTTCACTGGGAACACCAAGTAAGCAATAGGCAGGCCTTCCAGAGGGGCAAAGACACACTTGACTCAGGTTACAGTGCTCCCGTGAGGTAAGCACACAGCTGGGCCTGGGCTGGCGCCAGGCAGGGAGATTGACATGCAAAGCAGTGCATTCTCATCTTCTGCCCTACCTTAGAGGCTCTTTCCAAGGCCTGGAGTTGTTGTTTTCAGCCTTTCACGCTCCTCTTTGCCATTCCAGTGGGAGGAGAAGCTGATGTGCAGAAATACTAGAAGGCACATGGCTGGGTGCTATTTCTGGCCTGGGCTGAACTCACAAGTCCTAGAAAGAATGTTTCTGACACTGTTTGCCTTCCGAGAATCTGTGAAGCCCAGGGACAAACACTGCTTGGCTCTGTACTCACTCAGACCCATGGACTTGCCAACCATGGCATCCAGAGGGGCTGGAGCAGGAGGGTGATGAAAACAGTGACACTGCATGGAAAGAGCTCCCAGTGGTTGGCTCAGAGCACACTGCACCGTTGGCTGCTTCTTTTATTCATTCATGCATTTATTAAGCAGTTGTACCTATCAGAGGTTCTTCTAGGTGCTTGATATACACAAGAGAACAAAACAGACAACACTTCTGCTTTCAAAGATTTTACATTCTAGCAAGGGGAAGGCAGATAATTAAAAATGAACATAACAAATAAGTAAAATTTTGTTTGTTTGTTTGTTTGGTTTTTTGAGACAGAATCTCGCTCTGTCACCCAGGCTGGAGTGCAGTGGTGCGATCTCAGCTCACAATAACCTCTGCCTCCTGGGTTCAAGTGATTTTCCTGCCTCAACCTCCCAAGTAACTAAGATTACAGGCACATGGCACTGCACTTGACTAATTTTTGTATTTTTAGTAGAGAAGGAGGTTTCACCATATTGGCCAGGCTGGTCTCGAACACCTGACCTCAAGTGATCCACCAGCCTCAGCATCCCAAAGTTCTTGGATTACAAGCATGAGCCACCACACCCGGCCTAAAATGTTTATTATGTTAAATGGCATTAAATGTTAAGGAAACAAGAGAAAGCAGAGTAGAGTAAACGAAAATCTGCTGGATGGGGAGGTTGCATCTTTAGATAGGGTGATCAGGATGGACGTCATTGACTTAGAGAGCTGCAAAGACGTGAAGAAAGTGGTTAACTTAGCCAGATTCACAGCTGGGGGAAGAGTGATCAGGGTAGGGGAAACTGCTAAAGCAAAGGCCCAGGGATGGGAAGATGTGTGCTACATTAAGGAACAGCACAGAAGCCAGTGTAGCTAGAGCAGAGGAAGCAAAGAGGAGAAAAGTAGGAGAAGCTTCAGAGAGGGGATGGGCACTGAGGAAATAACTGATCCTATGGTGCCTTGTAAGTCCTTTGTAAGGACTTTGGCTTCTACTTCGAGTGAAATGGGGATTCGTTTCAAGATTTTTGAACAGAGAAGCAGCATGATCTGACATTTTTGGAAAGAATCACTCTGGAAAGATGGCAACGGCAGTGATAGCCTAGTTTTTGGATATTTCTGAATCCTCACATTAAAACAGAAACTAGAATGAAAACCAAGGCTGGGATCCGTGGCTCACGCCTATAATCCCAGTACTTTGGGAGGTTATGGCAGAAGGATCATTTAAGACCAGGATCTCGAGACCAGCCTGGGAAACATGGTGAAGCCTCATCTCTACAAAAATTAGCCAAGTGTGATGGAATGTGCCTGTAGTCCCAACTACTTGGGAGGTTGAAGCAGGAGGATTGCTTAAGCCTGGGGGATCAAGGATGCAGTGAGTCAAGAAGGCACCACTGTGTGCTCCCATCTCACCACCACAAAAAAAATAGAATGAGAATGAAAACCCTTGGACAACATTTAGCTCAAAACTAGGTGATGAAGTATCCTTATGAACCCCAAAATAGAAGTGGAGATAAACAAATTACTTATAGCCACAGACCTGGACTGGTATCAGCATCAAGGCAGAGGAAAGGGACAGAGTATTTGGTGGGCCTGAGAACAGGAGAGCCACAAAATAGCCAATAGTTACTGTATGGAAAGCACAGGAGGGTAGTTTGAGACATACTCTACTGGCAGGTGATGCAACGGCCTGCAACAAGGCCTGCAAGTAGGGGCTGGAGTGCAGTCCCCGGACCTGGGAAGCTGATCATTGCAGGAATCCTGGACACTGTCCTATGTGAGGAGGAACTGCTGGGTGTGGATTGAAGAACAAACAGGACAGCACAATAAAGAAACAGAAAGAGAAGGTCAGAGCAAAGTGGTGGAAGAGAACAGAATCCAGAAATCTCAGAAAGCAAGCCCTATGGGCCTTTGTTTGGTTTTGTTTTTTCAATATGACCCAAAAACAATAGAGAAGGAAGCTCTGTGAAAGTAGAGAAGCTACCTGAATCAGGGCTCCTTCTAACAGTTGTAGAAAATTTGATTTCCATAAAAATGAGCAACAAAAATGTGTCAAATTCAAATTCAAACAGAATGTTTATAAGGAAAACAGTAATAATAATGTCCCCACAGATCATGAAATCATGATAGGAAGATATGCAAAAAATAAAAAAAAAAAAACAGAACTATCCAAAACACCTGATCAAAATAATAGTATTCTTTTTTCAAAATGAAGTAAAAGACATTAAGAAAATGTCTTAAATTAGCTGGGCATGTTGGTGCACCTGTAGTCCTCGCTACTCAGGAGTGGGGCTGAGGCAGGGGAGTCATTTGAGCCCCAGAGTTCTAGGGCACAGTAAGCTATGATCACCACACTGCACTCTAGCCGGGGCAACAAAATGAGACCCCATCTTTTTTAAAAAAAATTACATATTAAAAAAATAGAGGCTGGACACAGTGGCACACCTGTAATCATAGCACTTTGGGAGGCCAAGGAGGACCATCTGAGCCCAGGAGTTTGAGACCAGCCTGGGCAACATAGTGAGATGCCATCTCTAGTTTTAAAATAAAATTTTAAAAAATTAAAAATTAAAAATAAATAATGTCATATCAGAATTAGATAATATAAATCAGAATTAAATAAGCTCAGAAAGGAGGTGACAAAACTTAGGAAATGGAAAGAAAAGGAAAAAAATCAAAATAAAGATCAAACTAGAATGAATACAAAACTAAACCAATATAACAAATATAACTTAACAGAAATAGAAAGTCAAAAGGCAGAGAATTATAAGAATCAAAAAGGAATGCAGCAAGATTAAAAAGGATTTGAGAGAAAATGACTAATATTTAAGACAGGCAAAAAGATATGATATAAAGATAATGAGAGTTCTGAAGAAGAAACCAAAACAAAGAAACAGAATGAATACTTAACACTATAACTCAAGAAAACTTTCCCGTCCCAGCTACTCGGGAGGCTGAGAGGGGAGGAAAACTTGAGTGCAAGAAGTCGAGGCTGCAGTGAGCTGTGATGGCACCGTAGCCTGGGTGACAGGGTGAGACTCTGTGTTAGAAAACAAAAAGCAAAAAGCAAAAAAGAAAACTTTCTAAAATTGCAGAAAAAGATAGGAAAAAATATATTTTTTTGAGACGGAGTCTCGCTCTTGTCGCCCAGACTGGAGTGCAGTGGCGTGATCTTGGCTCACTGCAACTGCCTTCCAGGTTCAAGCGATTCTCCTGTCTCAAGGAAAAGATTTGAAACTACATATTGCAAGAGTATATAATGTGCTTGAGAATAAACGTGCATTAGTAAAGTTTTTGACATGTACTAACAGTTCTAGAAAATTTAGGATCGTGAACAAAAAAAAGCCAAAAACATATATTAGTAAAATTTTTAGACTTTAAAGGAAACGAAGGAATCCATTTGGCATCTCAGTATAAAGAGGATGTTACTTGTGAGGGAAAGAAAATTAGTTTATCATCAGACTTTTCAACAATAATGCTTAATGAGCAAATGGAGTAACATATTTAAGGTACTCGAGGAAGGAAAATGTAAACTAAAGATTTTAAATCTGGCCAAACTTAACTTTAAAGCAGAAAGGACACTGACAAATTTATCAACATGTAAGAAGAACTCAAGGAATATTGTTCCCATGAGCCCTTCTTAAGGAATTTATTAAACAATATGCATTAGACAACCAAAATGACTTGAGAACAATCAGCATAGAGATGATTGGTGATAATTAAATACATAGTCACTTGTAGAATTAGATTAGTTGAAGGTGAAAAGGCAGAGGGTATAGTATATGTAATAGTTATATGCTCTGACAATGCAAATTTAGTATAACCAGAGAATGGGTATAGGATCAGCAAAATTTTTAAAGCTGTTTTCAATAATCATAATGACTTGTGATAGTATTAATATGGTCATTCTGAGACTATTGTATTTATAATGCAAGATAAAGCACATGAGCAACTGTAGAATATTCTATTACCCTTAGGTCCTTGAGAAACAGGATTTTCAGAATTTGAATCAGAAATACCAGCCCTGAATTCAAATTGTAACCATCACTATGAACTCATTAAGTATTTCATCTTCACATGTATATATATATATATATATATATATATATATATATATTTTTTTTTTCTCCCTACTCTATTAAAATCAGTCAAGAAACACTGCAGGCCTGGGTCACAAAATATTCAAGATGAGCCTGAAACACGTTTTCATACCACGTAGTTAAAAAGTTATCAAAGATTATGAATTGGTTTTCTAGGGCTGTTATAAGTGCCACAAACCTGGATGTTTCAAACAGCAGAAATTAGGCTAGGCGCAGTGGCTCACGCCTGTAATCCCAGCACTTTGGGAGGCCAAGGCAGGTGTATCACCAGAGGTCAGAAGTTTGAGGTCAGCCTGGCCAACATGGCGAAACCCTGTCTTCACTAAAAATACAAAAATAAGTCAGGCATGGTGATGCACATCTGTAGTCCCAGCTACTCGAGAGGCTGAGGTAAGAGAATCGCTTGAATCAGGAGATAGAGGTTGCAGTGAGCCAAGATCATGCCATTACACTCCAGCCTAGGCAAGAGTGAGACTCCACCTAAAAAACAAACAAACAAACAAAAAACGAAACAAAACAGAAATGTCTTCCCCCTCAGGCCTGGAGACTAGAAATCTGGATTGTAAAATCAAGGTATTGGCAAGATTATCCCCTCTGGAAGCTCTAAAGAAGACTCTGTTTCATGCCCCCCTCCTAGCTTTCGGGGGTTGTTGGCAATCCTTGGATTCAGCTTGTAGATTCACCACCCTAATCGCTCCCTCCATTGTTACATGACAAATGTCCCTCTTCTTTGTTTTTTTGAGATGGACTCTTGCTCTATCACCCAGGCTGGAGTGCAGTGGCACAGTCTTGGCTCACTGCAACCTCTGCCTCCTGGGTTCAAGCGATTCTCCAGCCTCAGCCACCTGAGTAGCTGGGATTACAGGAGCATGCCTCCATGCCCGGCTAATTTTTGTATTTTAGTAGAGATGGGGGTTTTGTCATCTTGGCCAGACTGGTCTCAAATGCCTGACCTCAGGTGATCCTCCCACCACGGTCTCCCAAAGTGCTGGGATTACAGGCATAAACCACTGTGCCCAGTACCTCTTCTTTTAAGTACACCAGTCATATTGGATTTAGGGCCCACATGAATCCAATATGACCTCTTCTTAATTTCATTACATCTGCAAAGACCCTATTTCCAAATAAAATCAGTCACAGGCTCTGGATGAACAGGAGTCTTGGGAAATCCTACTCAACTTAGTACTGACTGCTAGGGTCAGGTCAAAAGAACGAAAGGAAGCTCACCCAGCTCACCTCTCCTGGGCAGCATTCCATGGCCCAGTGTGCCCACCATCCTGATTTACCTATCCTGTGTCTCGTTTTCTTAAACCCCTGTTTCCTGCTAGTTTATCTGATAGATGATATCAAATCCATTAATGTCGGTAATGATTGAACAGGAGCTGTTTAGACATGGTTCACTTACATTTTCACAAATTTATTTTAAGCTATGAGTGGGAGAAGGAAATCACGAAGCAGTAGCTGACACTCAGCAGACATGGTGGACCTCGCCGTTATGCAGGAAGCTCAATGCTCTGACAAAAAAGAGGCCTCTCTTGGTTCTTGCCCTAAGAATGAGGTCCTGATGATCACCCAGCTGGGTGCAGAGTACTTGCTCTAGTTGGATCTTACCTATACCTCGCTCGGTTTCTCTTAGCCTCTGGAGATTGAGCTCAGTTACCAAAGAGCTTGCAGTCACGTGTTAGCCACTGAGCCCAGGGTGAAGGGGAAAGGGACATGGAGTCCACCTTCTGAAGGATTTTTCAGGATAGAGGCTCTGAGTCCTAAGTTTTGAATTCGCTTATTAACACAGTGGGTCTCATCACTTCACTCAAGGCCAGTCTGGGTCCAGGGTTCAAAGTCATGGTTGTATGAGGAGAATTCATTGTGCTCCACAATTTCTGTATTACACTTCAAACAAAGGAGAGCAAAGGCATCTGGGCATCTGGTGATGGAAAAATGGCCTGTATTTTCTTTTTCTTTTCTTTTCTTGTTTTTTGAGACGGAATCCTGTTCTGTCGCCCAGGCTGGAGTGTAGTGGCATGATCTCGGCTCACTGCAACCTCTGCCTCCTGGGTTCCAGTGATTCTTCTGCCTCATCTTCACAAGTAGCTGGGATTACAGGTGCCCGCCACCATGCCTGGCTAATTTTTTTGTATTTTTAGTAGAGACAGGGTTTTGCCATGTTGGCCAGGCTGGTCTTGAACTCCTGACCCCAGGTGATTTGCCTGCCTTGGCCTCCCAAAGTGCTGGGATTACAGGCGTGAGCCACCATACCCAGCCTGTATTTTCTCCACTCCCTCTTTGGCATTCAGCCTTAGTTCTCTCAGCCCCACTGTGCATGGAGCTTGGCTCCTCAGCACCCGGGGGTCCTGACAGACCCCCTGTCAATGGGCTAGAAGGCATGTCCAGCCAGGGAGCCCCAAGCTGGGAGCAGTGAACACTCCCATTCCAACTCCAGCCTTACACTAAGCAAACAACACACTTTCAGTCCCCCAAAAGTCATCTTCGGCCTCTGTAAAGAGAAAAAAAAAAAAAAAAAAAAGCATGTTAGACTATTTGTCCCCTAGGGGTGACCTATTTGTGTCAAAAGATTTTCAGTGATGGCTTCTTCTCTTCCTCCTTGTTCCCTGAAGATGCCCAAGAGGCAGGCATGGACTTATTATGGGCACAAACCCTTTACATCATAGGACTTTTATTTTCAGATCCCTAGTGACCCTCAGAGTATCCATGATCCCCCTGAAATTGTATGGGCATTTGAAAAATATCTTTTTCTTTCCCCATTGGAGAGTTTGGCTATGGCTTTAATCAGATTCTTTTTGTGTTTGTGAGACCAAAAAAAGAAAAAAAAAAGTCAGTAAAAACAACAACAATGTCCTTTTATTATCCCTACAAGATAAAACATAATCTCCTTTTTACTTTCTGCTACCTTCTTCACTGTTTTATTCAGAAATAATTTTAACATTTCCAATTGTTAAAATAGCTTAGCCAGGCACCGTGGTGTGTGCCTAGAGTCCCAGCTACTCTGGAGGCTGAGGCAGGAGGATCACTTGAGCCTGGGAGGTCAAGGCTGTAGTAAGCCATGATAGCACCACTGCACTCCAGCCTGGGCAACAGAGTAAGATCCTGTCTCAAAAACAAAAACAAGCACACAAACAAAAACCCTTGTAAACTTACAAATATTTGTCCAGGGCTTTTAAGTATCCAAAGATCTCAATCGTCTTTAGCTTTCAGAGAGCCTGTGAAGTTACATACTATGATCACCCATTTCACAGAGAAGGATATAGGCTCAAGGAGGCAGGTAGGGCCAGGTGCAGTGGATCATGCCTATAATCCCAGCATTTTGGGAGGCTAAGGTGGGCAGATCACTCGAGGTCAGGAGTTTGAGACCAGCCTGACCAACATGACGAACCCTGTCTCTACTAAAAATACAAAAATCAGCCAGGTGTCATGATGCACACCTGTAGTCCCAACTACTCAGGAGGCTGAGGCAGAAGAATCACTTGAACCTGGGAGGTGGGGGTTGCAACGAACCAAGATTGTGCTACCGCACTCCACGGGGTGAGACTCCGTCTCAAAAAAAAAAAAAAAAAAAAAAAGGAGGCAAGTAGATGACCCAGGGTGATCTAGAATTCTGACTTAAATCTCTCCCTCTAGAGAAGAGAGCACTTTTCACTCTATGCAAAGCAGAAATAGTACAACAGCCTGTCACTTTCTTTGTGCCAAGAGGCCGAGAAATTGTATGCACATTAAAAAAAAAAAATCCATGAAATAAAGAGTTTTTGGATGGGAAAGGAGGGCTTATTTTATTTGTAGACAACTTCTCTTTGGGCCATGTTACCGAAGTATGTGTGGGGTGGGGGCATTCAGAGGGTGCTTTCTTGGAAGTGATTGGATCACTGGAACCCCAGGAGGCAGAGGTTGCAGACAAAAAAAGCTAGGGTGGAAAAAGACTTAAAAATAAGGATATCCCGTTTCCACCAAATCCCAGGAAAGTCTCCTAACATGGCCCATCTCCTCATTTTCATCTGTAAAGGGTCATGTCTGAAAAGAGCTTTGCAGTGAAGTTCAAACAGCTGCCCACTCACATTTTTCTAGCCCACAGACTTTTGTTTCCCTACCCAACAAACATCATTCCAATGTCACTGCAATTGCTATCTCTGTGGCAGTAACAATACCCTGAAGACAAATCTTAGTCCCGGCGTTCAGGTTTTTACTAAGTCTCTTACTCATTTGCCTTCCGTGTTTCTTTTTACTTGGCTATTTAACATTCCCAAGCCTTGAGGACAGGGTGCATGAGCATTGTGTAATACTGATTTAAAGCTAATGCTCTATGTTGTTCTCTTTAATCTATATCTATAATCTCTAGGGGCTCTGCCACATCAAGTGCCCTCACAGTCTCCTGAGTTCACAGCGACTTCCTGGCACAGATAGATGCAGCATCAGGGTCCTCAAAACCACCTCCTATCCCCTCCTGTGGTCCCCAGACTCGCCCCTTTCCTCCCTGCCCCTGTAGCCTGAGCCTGATGTACAAACACGTGGAATCCATCTTGTTATGTAAGCTTCCTGGTCGCTGAGATGGGTGACTTAGTGTTGAGATGGTTCCTCACTCTTAGCCTCGGGCAGCATGCTAGCCCTAGCCAGGTCAGCGGCACACTGGAATGGAAATCTAGGCCTGCTAATGGGGTCCAGCTGAGTGGCTTTCATTTCCCAGTGGAGCCTGGTGAGCCCAGCAAGCCCATGGGAACCGTCCCGGAGCTGTTGCAAACTAACCCATGGGTGGAATTCTCCATCTTCCTTGCTCATTTCCTTTTACATCCCCTTCTCAGCTTTGGCTAAAGAGCACAGAAGGTTCACATTCAGCAACCCTTTGCTCTGGGGCTGCCACCTTCTTGGTCCCTGTTATGGACTGAATGAATGTTTGTGTCCCCCTCCAAATTTGTATGTTAAAGCCCCAACCCTCAATGTGATGGTGCTGGATGGTGGGACCTTTGGGAAGTGATTAGGTTTAGATAAGGTTATGAAGGTGAGGCCCTATGATGGGATTAGTGCCCTCTACGAGGATAAGAGACACAGCCAAAGAGGAAGATGTATGGTGACAAGGCAGCCATCTGCAAGTCAGGAAGAGAGCCCTCACTGGTACCTGACCATGCTGGCCCCTGATCTTGGACTTCTCACCTCCAGAACTGTGGGAAATAAATGTCTGTTGTTCAAGCTGCCCATCCCATATTTTGTTGTAGCAGCCTGAGCAGACTAAGACAGTCCCACTGACCCAAGTCCTCACTTCTAGGCTCCGGCAAGGCTCAGGCAGTAAGTGGTGCTGGTGTAAGAGGATGTGCTCAAAGGTTTTAACTCAATGTGAATACAAATTCTGTCTCCTTGGCTTGAGGTTCTCATCACAGAGTAGGAAATCCATGGATTGGGGACATTGTCTATAGAGAGGGCAGACTGGCTGATTTTGGTCTCTTGCTGTCTCTCATTTCCCTCCCCTGCAAGTATGTGATCATTTCTCCTCTCCCTTCCAGGACAGGGGCAGGTGCTAGCATCCTCCTGAGTATGGGACTAGGAGCCAGAAGGCCCCAAATTCTAGCACAGGTTCTGCCACTAACCTGGTATTAGGGGTTAGGCAGCTCACTCTTTCTCTCTGTGCCTCAGGGACTCGTCATCTGCTTTTGAATTGTTACTTATTCCATTCATTAATGGAACCAGCTCTTCCTAGTGGTGGGGTATGGTGCTAAACAAGGTGGCAGTAATCCCTGCCCCCGTGGAGCCTGCATTCCAGAGTGGGGAGATAGTCAATGAGGAAATGGTTAAATAAGATAGCCACCAACTATGATGAATGCTCTGAGGGAGATAAGCAGAATGATGAAACAGATTAACTTGGAGGAGGTGGTAATTATTTAAAAGACTCCTTAGGCTGGGTACAGTGGCTCACGCCTGTAATTCCAGCACTTTGGGATGCCGAGGCGGGCAGATCACCTGAGGTCAGGAGTTTGACACCAGCCTGGCTGACATGGTGAACCCCGTCTCTACTAAAAATACAAAAATTACCCTGACGTGGTGGTGGGCATCTGTAAACCCAGCTACTCAGGAGGTTGAGGCAGGATAATCGCTTGAACCTGGGAGGCAGTGAGCCGAGATTGTATCACTGCACTCTAGCCTGGGCAACAGAGTGAGACCCCATCTCAAAAAAAGTAATAGTAATAATAATAAAAGCCTCCTTCTGCAAGCTGAGAAAGCACAAGCCCATCAAACAGGGAAGAGCTTTCCAGGCAGAATTATGAGCTAATAGAAGCAAAAATGCTTGAAAAATTATACAGTGCAACACAGATAGCAAGCTTAATCTAAGTAAAAGTGCCTTCATTCTCTGCAGCTTTGCCTCATTCTTTGATTAGAGCCTGGAATTGGCACAGCTGCCTAGCACCTGGATAACAGTGTTAGGGACCATGAAATCACACAAGAGGCCAACGCTAAGGTTCTTGCTGGGCACGTGTGGTGGAAAGGTGGGTGGACTAAGTGTTCTGTTCTCTTTGAGGACCTGACGATCCAATCTATACAGAGAAACCCTTTACCTCTCACAGTCCTGCATCCCCAACTGCTTTAGTCCTTTGTTAATCCTTCTTTCAACATCCAACTGCCGTTTATGGAGCACCTGCCAAGAGATAGGGATCCTCCCTTCCTCTGAGCAGGAACTCAGGAAGTGATACCCTCCTCCCCATGTCACAGTCCTGGCAGAGGCCACTCCACCAGCTTGTTCAAATTTGGGTCCATGTTGGCTGTGGTCGGTCCACTTTGCTTGCTGTTTTGCTCTACAGCTAGATCTCTCTGGGGAGTCAGAGGGGTCATCTAGGGATCACAATGTTTAGCACGCTTGTTTTCTCCCTGGACAAATGTCCAGAGGCGTGTGTGGAGTGGGCACGCAGCGAATCTCCCTCAGGAAATCCTAGTAGCAAACTTCACTGACTGACCAGCTGAGGAAATCAGCAAGGTTGGGCCCAGTGCTGATATCTGGGCACCTTTTCTTAGAGACAAGGGCACTGGACAGAGGCCACAATATCAGGTTTCCACTTGCTAAGCATGGAGCCTGATCTGCAGTTTTATATCTCTTAGTTGTGCTGCCCCTTCGGCTCTGACATTCTATAGCTGTGTGACTTTAGGGGGACAGTGGTTTTCTTTTCTTTCTTTTTTTTTTTTTTTTTGAGACTGAGTTTTGCTCTATTGCCCAGGCTGGAGTGCAGTGGAGCTATCTCCGCTCACTGTAACTTCTGCCTCCTGGGTTGAAACGATTCTCATGTCTCAGCCTCCTGAGTAGCTGGGATTACAGACATCTGCCACCACACCCAGCTAAAATTTTCATATTTCTGTAAAGATGGGCTTTCACCATGTTGGCCAGGCTGGTCTCGAATTTCTGACCTCAGACCATCTGCCCGCCTTGGCCTCCCAAAGTGCTGGGATTATAGGCGTGAGCCACTGTGCATGGCCAGGACAGTGGCTTTCAAACTTCAGTGGGTATCAGAATTTCTTAAGAGCTTGTGAAAATGCAGATTCTTGAACCTGCTGAATAAGCAGCTCATTGGATGGGGTGTGTGGGAATCTGCATCTTCCAGACTAATTTATTCCTACTCTCTGGCCTCTCTCTCATCCTCTAATACCCTCAACCCTTTCTCATCTCAGAGGCTTTGACATGGCTGTCCTACCTGTCTGAATGCTTTTTCTCCGGCTCATTCTGCTTCTTCAGGTCTCAGCTCAGATATCACCTCCTCTGAGAAGATCTCATGGACTTCTCTATTTAAATTGTCCTCCCTCATTCATTTTGCCTACCACCCTAACTTTAGCAATTTCATTTCGGTGTTTGTTGATTGTTTATTATTTAGTTCCTTTGGTTAAGGACCTTGTTTGTCTTGAACACTACTCTAGCCCCAGTATTCAGCAAATATTTGCAGAATGAATAAATGAAAATGTAAATAAGGATTTCTCAAGGTCAGGGGCTCTCAAGTTTTAACATGCAACAGAATCACCTGGAAGGCTTTTTAAAACAAGATTGCTCAATCTTTGCTCCCAGAGTTTCAGATTCTTATTATCTGGGAATAGGGGCAGTTCTAAGAAGTTTCCGGGTGCTGCTGATGCTTCTTGTCCGGGAACTGCACTTTGAGAGCCACTGCATAAAATTAAAACCGCATCTGTATCCCATTAAAGTATATCCACTGGTAAGTTGTAGAGAGGAGCCCAAGAGGAGGAAGTTCAAATGAGTTGTCTCAAAGGTACTTGGAAAAAGTAACGGGCTCCAGGACAACGCTAAGGTCTCTTTCCTCTTGGAGATCTTGGGTTTCTGAGATAAAAGATTGCTCCCCCTCACCTTTTTTTTTTTTTTTTGGCTCTTTTCAGTTTATTGCATGAAGGAGTTACACTAGGCCCAGTTAAAAGCAGACCCCAAATGGTTACATTATACCAGCTGTGGAGGTTTTTAAACTTGTGACAAGGGACAGAAGGGAAATTCTACTCAGTGCAAGGAAATCCTCACTTAAGCTTCAGTGAGCCACAAGCACTTAAAACCCGTGAACCTTCAGCTGATTGTCCTTAGCCAGTCCAAGCTCTACAAGGAGCTGGCATATGTTCTTGCGTTGGTCATCCTGTAGCTGAATTGCTTCTCCATATTCTGGATGCTCAATTACAGTACCATTGCAGGCAAGCTTCTTAAACGCCTTCACTAGTTTCTTTTTATCATAATCATCAGCAATCGCTTGGACAGTAGTAAGGGTCTTCCTGCCATTTCTCTGTTGAATTCCTATATGGATATAATCCTCAGTGCCAGCAGGAAGCAGGTCATCACCCTTACTTGCATCAGCAAAGGAATTGAAAGAGTGGAGGTCCTGGATAGCGAACTTACGATATGATTCCTTTTCCTCGATGGAAACGGGCTGCGGAAGGCAGAGGTGGCGGGAGAAGGCAGGCAGCGGGGATGGAATGTCGGGAAGTGAGGGGGCTCAAAGGGGAGGCTGCTGACTGGACCCCCCTCCGCTTTTTTTTTTTTTTTTTGTAGAGATGAGACCTCATTATGTTGCCCAGACTTGTCTGGGACTCCTGGCCTCAAGCAATCCTTCTGCCTGGGCCTCCTAATATGTTGAGATTATAGGTATGAGCCACCACATCCAGTCCAAAGACTACTTTTCTGATGAGGAAGTTGTGGTGGACAAATCAGTCTATTCTTCTTCAGCTACCAGAATAAGAAAATCTTAGAAAATGATTCTTAGGCTCCCAAACTGAACATCCAACAGATCTCAAGTTGCTGTGGTGACCTGTGTTTCTAAATCAAGTCCTGCTTCCACAATTCCAAAAGAGTAATTACTAAATCAGAGATTAGGAAATGGGAAAAGAAGAAATTATCTTCATCCAAAGACAGCTTTTCCCAGAGTATATTCTGAAGAATATTAGCTCCATAATTAACAACAAGATGAAAGCGTTCCACGGTCCAGTGAAATTCAGTGACACTGAAAGCCATATCCATTACTTAGAGGTACATAGCTGCAAAGTCTCACAGTCCAGAAATCAGTTTAAGATAGTTAAGTTCCATCCTGGGCAACATAGTGAGACCCTGTCTCTACAAATAATAAAAAATTAGCTGGATATAGTGGTGAGCACCTTCCAGCTACTTGGGAGGCTGAGGCATGAAGATTGCTTGAGCCCAGGAAGTCGAGGCTTCAGTGAGCCATGATCGTGCCACAGCACTCAGCTCGGGCAACAGAGTGAGTCCCTCAAAAAGAAAAATGTTAAGCTCCTTCCTTCCTTCCTTCCTTCCTTCCTTCCTTCCTTCCTTCCTTCCTTCCTTCCTTCCTTCCCTCCCTCCCTCCCTCCCTCCCTTCCTGTCTCTTTCTCTCTCTCGTTCTCTTTCTTTTTTCTTTCTTTTTTGAGACAAGGTCTCACTCTGTCACCCAGGCTGGAGTGCAGTGGCACGATCGCAGCTCACTGCAGCTTCAGCCTCCCCAGGCTCAGGTGATCCTTCCACCTCAGCCTCTGAGTAGTTGAGATTTTTTTTATTTTTTGTAGAAACAGGGTCTTGCCATGCTGCGCAGGCTGGTCTCGAACTGCTGGACTCAAGTGATCCACCACCTTAGCCTCCCAAAGGGTTGGGATTACAGGCGTGAGCCCTAAACTGTCTTTTGATATAAAACCAAAGAGCATTTTTGCTCATAACATATCCTGAGGCACATATTTAGAGAAGCACTGCCTTTGGGGACCTTTTCTCTTTAATGGGATAAATTTTGTTTTGTTCTGGATGGAAACTTCATGTAAACATGAAAAACACTCTGATAGACACACACACACACACACACACACACACACACACACACACAGCCTTAGTCCCCAGGTAGGCAGGAAAGAAAATATCCGGAACGACCGTTCCAGTTCTCGTCCCTTCCAGATGTGAAGCTGCCCTGAGGTGTGTGACATGGGATGTTGTCTGTACCTGGGTGGGGACCTGAGGCTGCTCTTTGATTGGGCAGTTAGGGTGAGTGGAGGAGGAAGCTCTGGGGGTGAGTGATAGGCAGCCAGGAAAGAGATGGCTTGGGGAGCACAGAGTGGAATTTTCCCCTGGAAATCCTTTTGAACTGAAGTGGATTTGAATGTTGCACCCACGGTCACCTAGATCCCAGGGCTAAATGATTTTTCTCTTCATTTTCCAGTAATAATTAACATTGCTGTAGTGATCACAGGCAGTTTGGAGACAGTTTGTCTGGCTGTAGTGATGGAAACAAGAAGGAAACTCCTCCCTAAACCCTCAGGGAAACTTTCTTTTCTCTCAGTTGGTGGGAAGAGGGGGACACTGAAACATTCCTGCATTGGCAAGGATTGTTCCACCTTTTGTTAAATTAAATACTTTTCAGCCTGGAATAGTGGCTCACGCTGGTAATCCCACCACTTTGGGAGGCCAAGGCGAGTGGATCACCTGAGGTCAAGAGTTCAAGACCAGCCTGAACAACATGGTGAAACACTATCTCTACTAAAAATACAAAAATCAGCTGGGCATGGTGGTGCACATCTGTAAGTCCAACTACTAAAGAGGTGGAGGCAAAAGAATTGCTTGAACCAGGAAGGTGGAGGTTGCAGTGAGCTGAGATCCTGCCACTGCACTCCAGCCTGGGCAATAGAGTGAGACTCCGTCTCAAAAAAAAAAAAAAAAAAAAAAAAATTAAACAGTTTTCAGAATCTTATATTCTTTTAGCAAAACACTCATTTTGGGTAAATGAAGATGTTTTCATTAACCATCCAAGTGACACTCCAGAGGTGGTTTTAGATTAGGAAACAGAGGCTGAGAAGCCAGGAAATCTCTCTGGGGCAGGGGCAGGGAAGTACGTGATGTCTTGTTTTCTAGCTCACTGGAGACCTCTGAGCCTCCAGGCATGTTGTCGGTGGCATCCTGCATTTCACTTTTAATATACAAGTTGGATTTGACAACCAGGTGAGATCAGAATCATGCCCACGGGACAGAATGCCTTTTTTTTTTTTTTTTTTTGAGATGGAGTCTTGCTCTGTTACCCAGGCCGGAGTGCTGCGGTGCAATCTCGGCTCACTGCAACCTCCGCCTCCTGGGTTCAAGTGATTCTTCTGCCTCAGTCTCCTGAGTAGCTGGAACTACAGGCATGTGCCACCACACCCGGCTAATTTTTGTATTTTTAGTAGACACAAGGTTTCATCATATTACCCAGGCTGGTCTTTAAGTCCTGACCTTGTGACCTGCCCACCTCAGCCTCCCAAAATGCTGGAATTACAGGTGTGAGCCACCGCGCCTGGCCTTAGAATGCCTTTTATACAGCCTCTTGCATTGCAGAGGAGCTGCTTTATTCCTGTCCCAGCAGCTGAGCAACTCTAAAAAGCACGGCTTTGTGTTTTATGGTGTTAATTTTGTTGATTTCTAAAGGCTTTTCTCTGTCTGCCCTTCCTTTCTTTCCTCTCTTCTTTTCTCCCAAGGAAAAAGGAAACCATAACAAAATATTACCGTATTTGAGTAAGCCATCAGAATCTGCATCTGGGAGTGAAGAGAGGGCTTTCTTTTCCATGACACAGTGCACGCCATAGAATGTCCAAACAATGAGGGACCGCAGGGATTATCCTGCCCACCTCTTATAAGAAGGTAGAGGCCCAAAGTTAAGCTCTTGCACAGGACTCTTAATCGCAGCGCCACCTCTTTCTGCTACTCCAGGCTGGAAGGGAGAGCATTATTTGTTATATAATTTCACGAGTTCTGCTGGAGCTCTGACGGGGTCTCTTCAGCATGACTTGACACAACACTATTTGGAACCATTAAGCTGGCATATCTTCTGGTGTGCTGTTAAGCTGGGGTATCTTCTAGTGTGCTGAGGATCTGGCCAGCTTGCTTACATTTGTGGGCTGACTGGCCGAGAAAGAATGAGATGACTTCAGCCTGCAAAGAAAGGCTGCTTATCTATTCTAAAACAGGCTTGATGCTTTTCTTTTTTCTTTTTACTTTGAGAAGGAGTTTTGCTCTTATTGCCCAGGCTGGAGTGCAAATGCGCGATCTCGGCTGACTGTAACTTCTGTCTCCTGGGTTCCAGCGATTCTCTTGCCCTTGCCTCCAGAGTAGCTGGGATTACAGGCACGTGCCACCACGCCTGGCTAATTCTTTTGTATTTTTAGTAGAGATGGGGTTTCACCATGTTGGCCAGGCTGACCTCAGGTGATCCACCCACCTTGGCCTCCCAAAGTGCTGGGATTACAGGCGTGTGCATGGCCAGCCGGCTTGATGTTTTTCTGAGCACTCAACCGAATTAGTTTAGAAATGTCTGAGGCTTCTATAATGGAGAAAGAGTGAAACTGAGCAAGGAGTGCCATAACCCCCCTGGTGAAAACCCACCTGATGCTGACATCACTGGAAGCCCCTGTGTAGCTCCAGCTCTCAATTCTGTCACTTCTTTACTCCTCCTGAGTGACGACTGAGTTTAAATTCTGGGTCTCTCTGCCATGCTGTGAAAAAATGTCTTCTAAAGGATGGCCACCATGTAAGTCAGGGCCTGTGGTTGCACCAACACCTACCCATCTAGTTCCTCCTTCAAGGAGTTTCAGATCATTTGGTGCTATAGAGCCACTGATGCAGAGTATGATAATGTCTGTTCTGGATACTTTATTTCTTATTCTGGTGACAGGTTTTTTTTTAAATTTTTTATGTAAACTTTTTTCCCCCCGATTGGCAATATCATCATTATTTGTCAATCATATTCTTTTTGTTTGTTTTTGTTTTTGAGACAGAGTCTCGCTCTGTTGCCCAGGCTGGAGTGCAGTGATGTGTTCTCAGCTCACTGCAACCTTTGCCTCCCAGGCTCAAGCGATTCTCGTGCCTCAGCCTCCCAAGTAGCGGGGACTACAGGTGTGTGCCACCATACCCAGATAATTTTTTGTAGAGTGGGGTTTAGCCATGCTGCTGAGGCTGGTCTTAAACTCCTGGGCTCAAGTGATCTGCACCCCTTGGCTTCCCAAAGTGCTGGGATTAGAGGTGTGAGCCACCACACCTGGCCTTACATTCTTCAAATTAATGTGTGTTGACAGTAATTGCCTATTAGTTGGACCTGTGACTACATTAACAAAAATAATCTTTCATGTAGCATATAGGGTTAGAGTGATAGGGCGGGAAGAAAAAAAGGAAAAGGAAAAGGATAGAGAGAAAGAGTTCTGTACGTTAAAGAATGTGTTGCTCTTGGAGTCTCTGAGATCTTGGCAAGGCCTGCAACGAATTATGTGTGTTGTTTTCTCTGGATCCTCAGTGAAAATTTGAGCTATGAATAAGAGTTAGAAAGAATAGGACACTGTATTTTCCAGAGTAGAAATATAAATACATGTTTTACAGCCTCAGAGTGAATTCCCATAACTGAACTCACACTGTAGAATGTAATTTGACACCTCCCTCAGTCACAGCCACTAAGAGCAACCGCCATCGAGAACCTAATGTTACTCAGAAAACCAGGACCATCAAATCCTAGGGTTGGGAGGATCTTGGAGGTTATCTTGTCCCTTTTATGCCTTCTAGCTCTTGAGCAATAAGGGAATCTGGAGCAGTGAGGGATGGGAGGGGACAGAGGCGGGGAGCCTCTGCCTCTGACTTTGTCTCAAAGATTCCAGAAATGAGGATGCATTCTTGGTCACCAAAATGCTATCTATCTTATTCTAGTGTTTAGTTTTAAGAAGCCCCAGTGCAAGGATAAGAGTGATTAATATTATCAGGAGCACAACATGTTGTGCCTGGCACCATGCCAAGCACTTACAACACATCTTACCTCATTTACTACAACAGCTCCATGAACGTAAGCACTTCATTTATAAAGAAAGCAACACAGAAAAAGGTGAGTAAGTTACTCTGGACTTAGCAAGTGGCAGAGCTGGGGTTCAAACTAAAGTTTGACTGATTTTGCACCTCAACCTTTTTTTTTGAGATGGGAGTCTCTTTATATTGCCCTGGCTGGTCTTGAACTCCTGGGTTCAAGTGGTCCTCCTGTCTCAGCCTCCCCTGTAGCTGGAACTATAGGTGCACACCACCATTCCAAGCTCCTGTATCTCTAAATTTTCTGGTATTTTTATGCCCTGCCATTTGCAAGAAAGTCTTACTATTATAAAATGGTTCTTTTTATGTGCTGTATAATTGGTTTTGACTTACAAGCCAAAAGACATTTTCTTTGAAAATAACAAGAAGTTCATAATTAGGGTTGCTGGGCTTAGCAAATAAAAATACAGGGTGCCCAGTACAGTCAAATTTCAGACAGACAACAAATAATTTTTTAGTTTGTGTGTTTTAAATATTTTTAGTCTATGTCCAAAATATTACATGGGACATACTTAAAACTAAAAAAAAAAAATTATTTGTTTGGTATTCAAATTTCCTGGTCATCCTGTATCTTATCTGTATTCACAATGAATGAGACCAAGTTGCTAAATTTAGTCCCTTTGTAGGCCACAGTGTTGCTCTGTTCCATGGCTGATGACTCTCTAGTGGGAACTTCTTCATCTAGGGCCTTCTGTAAACCCTTCAGTCCCATCCCTTGTGTCTTTTTTTTTTTTCCTTTTTTTTTTTTGTTCTGAGTCCTTTGTGTATTCTAGATTCTACTACTTCACTGGTTATGTGTGTGGCAAGCATCTTCTCCCAGTGTGTGTCTAGCCTTCTCCCCTCCCCTCCCCTCCTCTCCCCTCCCCCCCTCCCGTTTCGTTTCGTTTCGTTTCATTTCGTTTCGTTTCGTTTCATTCAGCGTCTGATATGGTTTGACTGTGTCCTCACCCAACTCTCATCTTGAATTCCCACGTGTTGAGGGAGCGACCAGGTGGGAGATAATTGAATCATGGGGGCGGGTCTTTCCCGTGCTGTTCTCGTGATAGTGAATAAATCTCACGAGATCTGATGGTTTTAAGATGGGGAGTTTCGGTGCAGAAGAGTTTTTCTCTTGTCTACCGCCGTGTGAGATATGCCTTCCACCTTCCATCATGATTGTGAGGCTTCCCCAGCCATGTGGAACTGTAAGTCCAATAAGCCTCTTTCTTTAGTAAATTGCCCAGTCCTGGGTATGTCTTTATTAGCAGGGTGAAAACGGACTAATACAGCACCCAAAATGTTTTTAATAAGAGAGTAGGATCAGGGTTCGTTTTTCTAGCTCGGCTGGCCCATGGGGCCCTGGCACACTGAAAATTTCGGCCCTTGGAACACACAGGGTTTGGTGTGGCTGTGCGGGGTTGCCAGGGTAAATGCCAGTGTCGCTATGGGCCCTTTCGAGGACCAGAAAGCAGGATGGTGCCACAGCCCTTGGGGGAATTCAGGCCAGCTGCTCAAAGGTGCGGATCTTGCCCCAGCCTTGGGGATGCAGCTGGGCCCTGGCCGCTCACACGCAGTGCGAACCTTTACTCTGGGTACCTCCTGAACCCGCACAACCGCAGCTGTGGGCCTGAAACCATAGCCGTTTTGTTTTCCCGGCCTGGAAGCTTCATCTTCCGATCAGGATCAGAGGTGGCCGGTTGGTGCGATTCACAAAAAGCCTCTTCAGTATAACCTGGCTGAAGGTGGACAGCTTGACCAACAGCCCTAGGTAGATGTCCAGCGCTTGGGCTCCCTGCGCCCAGTCTTTCTGTCCTTGCTGTGGTGGATGTCGACTCCCACGATGGCGCCTCCGGCTCCACGAGGCCGGGAAGGAGCCATTTCACTTTCTTTATGGGATCTTTGATAAACACATTTTATCAGTGTTCTCCTTTATTATCTGTTGATTTGTTTTGAGACAGGCTCTGGCTCTGTTGCCCAGCCTGGAATCCAGGGGCACGATGTCAGCTCACTCCAGCCTCCACCTCCCAGGTTCAAACAATCCTTCCACCTCAGCCTCCTGAGTATCTGGGACCATAGGTACGCATCACCACACCCAGCTGATTTTTGTGTGTTTTGTAGATACGGGGTCTTCCTACATTGCCCAGGTTGGTCTTGAACTCGTGGCCTCAAGCAAATGTTTTCCTTCATAGTTAGTACTTTTGTGTCTTATTTAAGAAATTTGGCTGGGCATGGTGGCTCATGCCCTGTAATCCCAGCACTTTGGGAGGCTGAGGTAGGCAGATCACTTGAGGCCAAGAGTTAAAGACCAGCCTGGCCAACATAGTGAAACCCTGTCTCTACTAAAAACACAAAAAAATTAGCTGGGCCTGGTGGCACACGCCTGTAATCCCAGCTACTCGGGAGGCTGAGGCATGAGAATCGATTGCATCTGGGAGGCAGAAGCGATAGTGAGCCAAGATCACGCCACTGCACTGCAGCCTGGGTGACAGAGTGAGACTCTATCTCAAAAAAAAAACAAAAAAACAAAAAAATTCTTCCCTGCTCTGTGAATATAGACGTGTTCTCTTATTTCATTATGATTTTTGTTTTGTTTTGTTTTACTTTTTGTATTTGTCTTTTTTTTTTTTTTTTTTTTTTTTTTTTTTGAGACAGAGTCTTACTCTGTCGCCCAGGCTGGAGTGCAGTGGCATGATCTTGGCTCATTGCAACCTCTGCCTCCCAGGTTAAAGTGATTCCCTCCTGGGTAGCTGGGATTACAGGCACCCACCACCACACTCAGCTAATTTTTTTGTATTTTTAGTGAAGGTGGGGTTTCACCATGTTGGCCAGGCTGGTTTCGAATTCCTGACCTCAGGTGATCCACCACCTCGGCCACCCAAAGTGCTGGAATTACAGGCGTGAGCCACTGTGCCTGGCCATATTTAGGTCTAATCTGCCAGTATTTCTGCTTGTGTGCAGTATGTTGTTGGGTCCTCCATTGTCCCAGCACTAGTTATGAGTGATCCATCTTTCTTTGATGATCAACAATTAAAAAAAAAAATCTTTAAAAAAATATGGAATGCTGATTTTACAGTGAACTATGATTGTGACACTGCACTCCAGCCTGAACAACAGAGCGAGACCGTCTCTTTAAAAAAAAAAAGAAAAAGAAAGATCTCTTAATGAATTGGTGTGCCATCCTGGTAAAGGGGCCATGCTGATCTTCTCTGTATAGTTCCTATTTTAGTATATGTGCTGCCAAAGTGAGTGCTAATCAACAATTTTAGTATTTCTGTGACTGTTCCCACTGCTGGACAATGAGCTACTTTTATCTCTATATTACTAGAGTCTAGCATATAGGATTTGTCTCTGAGAGTGGGCTAAATAATTGTTGAACTGTGTTTTTTTTTTTTTTTTTGAGATGGAATCTTGTTCTGTCACCCAGGCTGGAGTGCAGTGGTGTAATCTTGGCTCACTGAAACCTCTGCCTCCCAGGTTCAAGTGATTCTTGTGCCTCAGCCTTCCGAGTAGCTAGGATTACAGGCATACACCACCACACCTGGCTAATTTTTGTATTTTTAGCAGAGATGGAGTTTCACCATGTTGACCAGGCTGTTCTTGAGCTCCTGGCCTCAGGTGCTCAAGCCTGCAAAAGTGCTGGTATTACAGGCGTGAGCCACTGTACCTGGCTTGAACTATGTTCTTAATCCTGGGCACCACCTGCAAAAATCTGTTAATATAAGTAGGGGCTTAAGCAAAGGAAGATTTCTGCTAATGAGGAATTTTATCTCAAGTAACTGTTGAATTTACTAAATGAGTTGCTGAGTTTCATTATTAGAATAATAATTGTATTAAGTCAGTTCTCGAATGCTATAAAGAAATACCTGAGACTGGGCCGGATGTCGTGGCTCACTCCTGTAATCCCAGCACTTTGGGAGGCCAAGGTGGGTGGATTACCTGAAGTCAAGAGTTCGAGACCAGCCTGACCAACATGGCAAAACCCCATCTCTACTAAAAATACAAAGTTAGCCGGGCGTGGTGGCAGGGGCCTGTAATCCCAACGACTTGGGAGGCTGAGGCAGATTTGCTTGAACCCGCGAGACAGAGGTTACAGTGAGCCAAGATTGTGCCATTGCACTCCAGTGTGGGTGACAGAGCAATACTCTGTGCCAAAAAAAAAAACACCAAAAACCCACAAAAAACAAAAAACTGAGACTGGGTAATTTATAAAGAAAAGAGAGTGCCGGGCGCGGTGGCTCAAGCCTGTAATCCCAGCACTTGGGAGGCCGAGACGGGTGGATCACGAGGTCAGGAGATCAAGACCGTCCTGGCTAACACGGTGAAACCCCGTCTCTACTAAAAAAAAAAATACAAAAAAACTAGCCGGGCGAGGTGGCGGGCACCTGTAGTTCCAGCTACTTGGGAGGCTGAGGCAGGAGAAGGGCGTGAACCCGGGGGGCGGAGCTTGCAGTGAGCTGAGCCAAGATCACGCCACGCCACTGCACTCCAGCCTGGGGACAGAGTGAGACTCCGTCTCAAAAAAAAAAAAAAAAAAAAAAAAAGAAAAGAAAAGAGGTTTAGTTGGCTCAGGGTTCTGCTGGCTGTAGGAAGTATAGAGGCTGCTTCAGGGAACTTACAATCATGGCAGAAGGCAAAGGGAAAGCAGGCATGTCTTATGTAGCCAGAGCAGGAGGAAGAGACAGTAGGCCGGGGATGCCACACACCTCTAAACAACCAGAATTGTGGGATAGCTCACTCACTCACGAGAACAGCTCCAAGGAGATGGTACTAAACCATTCATGAAAACTGCCTCCATGTCCCAGTCACCTCCCACCAGGCCCCGTCTCCAACACTGGGGATTACAATTGAACATGAGATTTGGGTGGGAACACAGATTCAAACCATATCAATAATAATATTTCAATAATAATTCAATAGATACCTTTCACTGAGATTTGACCAAGGCCAGGCGAAGCTTTACTCACATTCTCACTTTTCATCCTCACACGGCATAGTCAGGAAGAAAATGTCATCATCACTATTCGCAGAGGAAGAAGCTATGGTTCGGGGTGACCTGGTGTGCTGGAGGTCACACAGAGCAGGATGCAGGCTGGGACTATGAGCAGCTCTGTAATGACAGCTCAGAAAACCTCTAACACAAACTTGACCTCATTCTGCCTCTTCAGCATCACAAGGTGCTAAACCAGATGCCTAGAAATAGGGCACAGCTTTCCAGCTGGGACATTTCTATACAGGACCTGTAGTCTCTATAGCCAAAAGGGACCCTAGGTGAGAGTCTACATGTAAAAGTTAGTGGGGCTTACATTTTGGCCCAACTGCAGAAGAAACTTTCTAAACTAGAATTGTTTGAAGTGGAACCATTCCCAGCAGTGTTAGAAGTTTTGCACCATCCAGCTGTACTGTGTGACATCCACCAATCACTGGAACAGGTCCTGATAGAGTAGTACCCACTCTCCATAGATCTCATTTCCAGGTCTCCCATTGTCCTGAGGTCCCCATTTCTCTCAGAGCTCCTGTATCTTGGGGTCTGAGTATTTGATAAACATTGCTTGAACCCCTCTATTTGTCAGGTACTATACCAGGTGCCAGGGGTGCAGACATGGATAAAAGAGAGTTATCCTCAGGATGGTCACTGAGGCAGAAAGATTCATTAACATGATTTTATTATAATCTGGTAAATGTTAAGATGTGCACTGTCCCTTCCCAGAGAAGGGCCCTGGTCCTAACAGGACCATGTCTGGAAAAGATGCCTTTTGAGATGAATGACTCTTGAAGGATGAGGAGATTTAAGTCAGGCAAAGAAAGTCCGTAGTGATGTGGCTGGGGGTGGTGGAGAACCCATGCCATTCTAAGAACCAAAGAGTAGTGGCCGGACACAGCGGCTCATGCCTGTAATGCCAGCGCTTTGAGAGGCTGAGGTGGGCGGATCACCCAAGGTCAGGAGTTCGAGATCAGCCTGGCCAACATGGTGAAACCCTGTTTCTACTAAAAATACAAATATAAGCCAGACGTGGTGACGGGCGCCTGTAATCCCAGCTATTCAGGAGGCTAAGGCAGGAGAATCACTTGAACCTGAGAGGCAGAGGTTGCAGTGGGCCAAGATAGCACCACTGCACTCCAGCCTGGGCAATGAGAGCGAAACTCGGTCTCAAAAAAAAAAAAGAAAAAAAAATACAGAACCAGTGAGTATCTTTGAATCTCAGCATAGACTGCTTCCCTGTTCCTCAGCTTTTCCCCTTTGCCTTCTCCCTGGGACTTTTCCCAATCTTTCCCCTGGATAGAAAGCCTTGGAGTTCTCCCATTATCTGTAATTCTTACCTATCTCCACAAAGTCATTTATCTCTTGACCTCTGTTTTATTTTATTTATTATTAATTTCTTTCTTTTCTTTTTTTTTTTTTTAAACTGGGTCTTGCTGTGTTGCCCTGGCTGGAGTACAGTGACATGATCTTGGCTCACTGCAACCTCCACCTCCTGGGTTCAAGTGATTCTGCCTCAGCCTCCTGAGTAGCTGGGACTACAGGCGTATGCCACCACGCCTGGCTAATTTTTGTAGTTTTAGTAGAGATGGGGTTTTCCTGTGTTGGCCAGGCTGGTCTTGAACTCCTGACCTCAGGTGATCTGCCCACCTTAGCCTCCCAAAGTGCTAGGATTACAGGCATGAGCCACTGCGCCCCGTCTTGACTTCTGTTTTAATTCTAATTATGTGCTGGGGTCTAAAAGTTCATTGTAAGGCAAACTCTCAGAGACAGTAACTCAGGAAAGGAGTGGAGAAGGCTCCAGACCCAGCATCTGAAGTGCAAGTGCACACTGGCCTGCGCGGAGCAGAGTGAGCGAACTGTGCATGGTCCACAGCACCACTTGAGGCCCAGAAACCCCTGGCTGCCGAAACACCACTAAGATCCTCCTTGGTAGCAACCAGGTGTGTGGAAAGAGCTTCCACACCAGAAAGACCTGGAGTTAAATTCTGGCCCCACTTCCTAGCTTCTCCACAGAAAGTGACTTTCCTTGTCTGAGTCTTAGTTTTCTTATCTGTAAAATTGGTAGGAAATAAGTGCCCTTCAGGGTTGTTCTAGGATTAAACAGGATGGCCCATGGAAAGAACTGCCAGGGAGGTGCCCAATCAATGTCACTTTCGTCTAGATTTCTTTGTGTGAAGGAACTGACTAGAAGAAAATACCCCAAAGCAATCGATACTTTTTCCCAAAGTATTAGAATAAATTTAGAAAATTTGCACTTAAAATCTTATTTGTGGTGGCCAGGTGCAATGGCTTATGCCTGTAATCCCAGCACTTTGGGAGGCTGATGTGGGCGGATCACTTGAGGTCATGAGTTCAAGACTAGCCTGGCCAACATGGTGAAACCCGTGTCTACCAAAAATACAAGAATTAGCCGGGTGTGGTGATGCACACCTGTAATCCCAGCTACTGAGGACGCAGAGGCAGGGGACTCACTTGAACCCGAGAGGCAGACGTTGCCGTGAGCCAAGATGGCACCACTGTACTCTAGCCTGGGCAACAGAGTGTGACTCCATCTCAAATAATAAAAATAAAATAAAATCTTTTTTGTGGAAAATGTAAGCTTAGGGATATTCCTAGGGCCAGAGAGTCGGTAGATTTATTTTTTATTTTTTAAAAAGCTTTAATATTTTATATAGAGAGAATCTCACTATGTTGCCCAGGCTGGTCTCAAACTCCTGGCCTCAGGTGATTCTCCCACTTTGGCCTCCCAAAGTGCTGGGATTACAGGCATGAGCCACTATGCCTGACCCAAAGAGTGGGTGGATTCTGGAGGCAACTGGACTTGAGGATCTTTTTCCAGCAAATACTAGAAAAGATCATCTGAGAGATGAATATTGACCATCATCCCACTACACCTTCTGAGGGATATTCTGCAAGTACCCGCATGTTTGACTCTGTCTCACAGTCCTTATATTATTGAAAGTCCTTTCTGTTATCTTACTTAAAGTTTCTTGTACTTCAGCATGAGTCATGCTCTCTTCTTATAGCAAGGGAGTACTGCTATAAAATGGACATTTTAACTACATAGCAACATCCTGTTTCATCTGAAGCTCTGTTGCTCCTTCATTTGCCTGGTTTACAAGTTATCATACTGTATTATGGAATGCTGGGCCTAAGCCAGACCTCTTCATTCACATGAGGAAACTGAGGCTCAGAGAAGTCCATTACCTAGCTATGATTCTACAGCCAGTAAGGCATAAGAGCTGAGTTAGAACTCAAGTTTTCTGAGTCCCAAATCTAGAGTTTTTTTCTCTTCCCTTTCACTGAAGGGCTCCTTTTACTGGTCACATGTCTGGAAGTGACCCAGGCCCTTTCATATATCTCTAAGAGCCAATGTCAGATGTTTTATCCTGGGAGTCAGAAGACCCAAGAATCCCAGTCTTAAACCTCTTCAGAATTGCTCCTCTGAACTGGGCGTGGTGGCTCATGCCTGTAATCCTATTTTGGTAAGTCAAGGCTGGAGGATTGCTTGAAGCCAGGAGTTCGAGACAAGCCTGGGCAACAGAGGGAAACCCAGTCTCTACCAAAACAAAAAAAGAAAAAATAAAAGGATTTCTCCCAAGGAGAATGCAAGGAGAATGACAACAGAGCTTTTATTTATGTGCTTTTTAGGGATACCAAATACCATTGGTGAAGCAGGAATGTCTTTTGCAAACTGGGGCCTTTGCATGAGAAGATTCAATTAGAGACAGATAGATAGACAGACAGATATAAAAATATAATTATACATTGTAATTATATATGTATAAATTATGTAATATAACATTTTATATTTTTGAATATATGTATTTTGGGGGTAAGGTAAGAATCATAACTTCCACCATTTTTTTTGTTTTGTTTTGTTTTTTTTCCAAGATAGAGTCTCCCTCTGTCGCTCAGGTTGGAGTACAGTGGCACAATCTCAGCTCACTGCAACCTCCACCTCCCGGGTTCAAGCGATTCTCCTGCCTCAGCCTCTCGAGTGGCTGGAATTAACAGGTGCCCGCCACCACACTCAGCTAATTTTTGTATTTTTAATAGAGACGGGGTTTCACCATGTTGGTCAGGCAGGCCTTGAACTGCTGACCTCAGGTGATCCACCCGCCTCAGCCTCCCAAAGTGTTGGGATAACAGGCGTGAGCCACTGTGCCCAGCCACTTCCACTGATTTTTTTAAAAAGGGGTCTAGGGCTTGAAAAAGTCTGAATCATTCATTCATTATTCATTCATTCAACAATTTTTTTTTTGAATGCTTATGTAAGGTACTCTACTAGGGCCAGAGAATGTTAATGGAAATATGGAAATAAAATACACATGTTCCTACCCTCATAACACTTTCATTCTAGTGAGAGAACTGAATGACAAACAATAAACAAATAACAACAAAATGTCACCTTAGGACAGACTGCAAAAAAAAAAAAAAAAAAAAAGCTAGGAATTACTGATCTGACTATACTTTGTATTTCTCTCTGGATTTTATATTTTCACTTTCCTTCTGAGAAAGTCAAATTTCTCTAAAAACACACCCAATTTAACTTCTCAGTTGTAATTTAAAGGATAGTTACATCTCTAAGTCCTCCAAACCTCCACTTCAATGGTTTTGTTTGTTTGTTTGTTTTGAGACAGAGTCTCATTCTGTTGCCCAGGCTGGAGTACAGTGGCAGTGTGTCGGCTCACTGCAACCTCCATCTCCTGGGTTCAAGCAATTCTCCTGTCTCAGCCTCCCGAGTAGCTGGGATTACAGGCACCCACCACCATGCCCATGCCCAACTAATTATATTTTTAGTAGAGACGTGGGGTTCACCATGTTGGCCAGGCTGGTCTCGAACTCCTGACCTCAGGTGATCTGCCCGCCTCGGCCTCCCAAAGTGCTGGTATTACAGGCATGAGCCACCACACCTGGCAGTGGGGTTGTTTTATCCACCAGGCTATTGAATAGATGCATGCTGCTTTCTTCCCTGCCTCACAGGCAGGCAGGATCATTCCAGGTCTCTAGAAATGACAGGTCTGTTTGCCCAGCATGAGCAATGTGGTTTCCCGTGGCAGAATCTCCCTCCCTATAGATTGCAGCTGCTGCTTGTGCAAGACTGAATGATCTGAAAGACTCACAAAAACAGAACACCAAGATGTACCAGTGAATTTTTAAGATTTGTGAACCGTCAGGATATTGTTCAAAATTGTATCAGATTAAATCTTTGCTTATTGCTAAGTGAGTTTTTCATATGTGCATATCTGTTTTATTCAAATGCAAGTGATTTACACAAACCCCCATCTGCAATCCTTAAGACACTCACAGAGTGATGCAGTATTAGGTAACTAGAATTGTATCTATTTTTTTTTGTTGTTGTTGCCTCCCCTGCCATACCAGTTGTTTTTTGTTGTTGTTGTTGTTGTTGTTGTTTTTTTTTGAGATGGAGTCTCTGTCTGTCACCAGGTTGGAGTGCAGTGGTGCAATCTCGGCTCACTGTAGCCCCTGCCACCCGAGTGCTAGCAGTTCTCCTGCCTCAGCCTCCCAAGTAGCTGGGACTATAGGCACACACCACCACGCCTGGCTAATTTTTGTATTTTTAGTAGAGATGGTGTTTCACTATGTTGGCAGGCTGGTCTCGAACTCATGACCTCAAGTGATCCTTTCGCCTCAGCCTCCCAAAGTGTTGGGATTACGGGTGTGAGAAACTGCACCTGGCCATCGTACCTATTTTTGAACTGGTTGTTCTAAATTCATCTATGTGAGTGGGCAGTAAAAAGAAGGGGTGACCTGTCGAAAGTCTTACAACTCAAAACAAAAAATAAAGAAAGTCCTACAACTCAATGGCAAAGGTGAAATTCAAATCTAAGACATATGATTTCTAGATCTCTGCTCTCCAGGCACGAGATTAGATCCGACAGCCTGACTCAGATTACACCTGTTATGTGCATACAATATTATCAGAATGCTGTGGGGCTCCAGCCTGTTAGAATTTCCTGTTTTAGCTGGGAGTGGAGACTCATGCCCCTGAGCATTTTTGAGGCTGAGGTGGGAGGATCTCTTGAGCCTAGGCCATCCAGGGTGCAGTGAACTATATGACAGTGCCACTATACTCCAGTTAGGGTGACAGAATGGAACCCAGTCTCTAAAAAAAAAAAATTAAATTTAAAAAACGAATTTTCTGCCCAGTGCTGTGGCTGCTCACACCTGTAATCCCAGCACTTTGGGAGGCCACAGTGTGAGGATCGCTTGAGCACAGGAGTACAAGACGAGCCTGGGCAGCATAGTGAGACCCCATCTCTCCCCACCAAAAATAAAATATTTGCTGGGCATGGGAATGTGTACCTGTGGTCCCAGCTACTTAAGAGGCTGAGGAGGGAGGATCGCTTGAGTCTGGGAGTTCGAGGCTACAGTGAGTTGTGATCACGCCACTTTACTCTAGCCTGGGTGACAGAGTGAGATCCTGTGTCTTTGGTTTGTTGTTATTGTTGTTTTCTTTTGAGACAGAGTCTCTCTGTCAACCCTGGCTCTTCAAAAAAAATTTTTTTTCTTGTCCTGACTAGTTTTAGGGAAAGTGTCACACCATCAGAAAGGCCAGTTCTGATTTAGAAAAAAATAAACCTTTTCAATTAAATACGAAGATGTAGTTGTAACACTTTGGACCAAAAATACAAGTAAATTACACTTAAAAAAAAAAGATGTTGGTGAAGGCCATGGACATCACTTGGAAAGTGAGTCATGTAGGGTTAACAATGAGATACCATCAGATTCCCAGGTGAGTGTCTGAAGTCCCATTGGCTGTCCAAAGAGGGTCTGAATTGGTTTGAACTCAACTGTTGACTTCTCTTTTTCATAACCTTTCTTTCTACATCCATCTTCACTTAGTTTCTCCCTCCCATTCCTTAATATACTGGATTTGATGAGGAGATGAATTCCCTTCCTCTGAGAGTCTCTTTGGAGACAGGCTTCAGGTCATGGTATTCCAGCATTTAGGGTGCACGGCAGCCCCCCAGTGAAGGCATGGGAAAGTGTCAGAAAATGAAATGGGCCTCCACTGGAGAGACAGTCCAGCTTCTTTCCCAAGGAGCCATCGGATATTTATAGAGAGCCAGGCTTAGGATGTATGCCCATTGCTGAGAAGGTTTTGTGGCCTGATCTGGTATACATTAGAGGCTCTATCTTTCCATCTCCTCAGTTCATGAAGCGTTAGTTCCTGGCCTAGGAGAAACTGAAAGCCAAACCAAACAGGGGACTTTTCTTCTTCATAGTTATTGTGAGCCAGCCAATTCCAGGATTTAAGCTTAGGCTTGTTAGGCTTTAGTTCTTCTGGGAAATGCCATCTGTTAGGAGAATGGATTTCTGGGCAGCAAAAGTGCTATTAATTCTATTCTAGTGTAGTTGCTGTATGGCAAGGCTCATATTACCCTTCACTCTGGGGGCAGGGAGAAAGGGTTAGGATCAGGCATTTGCCACCATTAAATCCACCCTCTTTTTTGTACATTCTGCCTGTTGTCCCAGTTCACTGCCACACCCTCGCCCCACACATACACACCAGACCTCTCCTTTAGTTTTCAAGCCACTACACAATTGAAATGTTTGTGTGAATTTTCACATACAGTCTAATCTTTATGTCAAGTGTGCAATAAGGCTCAACATTTGTCTAGAGCAAACAAGGAAGTCTTGTTAGGAAATTCGTTCCTTAGGATCTTATGTCTTAAATTGGACTGGTGCCTTTTGTTGTCACAGTTGTTTTTATAATGACATGCACGTAGGTTTGCCTTTCTGAATTCTTATGTTGAATCTACTGTTGGTTGGAACCCACCACTAGCATAAATTTCTACTCTTTCAATCAGTGGGACAAATTCACATGCCAGTCGAGGCTGATTCACCTGTTCAGTGCTGTGAGTGATTTGAAGAGGACCACCTTCTCAGCACTTCTTTGGCCCAGAGTCACAGGAACACTCTTCTCAAGAATGTGGTTCTGGTAAGGGAATTTGTAAAATACTTACAGATTTCAGGAGTCCACAGTTTCAGGCAGAAGGAGAAAACATCTGCTGGTTTGAAATACTGGAGACAAATTCTCGTCCAGTGCCCAGGAAAACTGGTTTTCTGACCAAAGACTCAGGGAGACTGGAAACTCTTGGGATGTGGATGACAGAGGAAGGGGTTAGGGATGGAGAATGGAGTAGAAATCCATGTGTTCAGGACAGAATCAAAGACAGCATCCTTGATTTCTCTCTCCTTCTTACCCTTCATAATCAGTCTGTTAGCAGGTCCTGCCAGTCCCACCTTCAAATCATGTCCTTGATGTCCTTCACATCTTCTTCACTATCATCACCTAGCTAAGCCTCGGCCATCTCTCACCTGGTCAACCCCAGTACCTCCTCTGACTAGTTTCTGTGTATCTTCTCTTGCTGCATTCTAATTCATTCTCCATGCAGAAGACAGGGAAATCTTTTGCAATTGCAAATTAGATCACAAGGCTTTCCTGCTGGCATCCCTTGGGCCACTCTCCTTTGTTCCTGGAATTCCATCAAGCCACCTACCATGGCCTACAGAGTCCCCGGTGTTCTGGCCCCTGCTCACCTCTTCTAAGTCTTCTCATTCCTCTCTCCCACAGCCATGGTGCTCCAGTCACACGGCCTCCACTCTATTCCTGGCCAAGCATTTTGGTTTTCTGTATTATTTCTTCTCCTCCTCCTCCTCCTCTTCTTCCTTCTTCTTCCTTCTTCTTCCTCTTCCTCTTCTTCCTCTTCTTCTTCCTTTTTTTTAAACAGGGAGTCACTTTGTTGCCTAGGCTGGAGTGCAGTACAGTGTCCTGATCACAGCCCATTGCAGCCTCAACCTCCCAGGCTCAAGAGATCCTGCCACCTCAGCCTCCTGAGTAGCTGGGACCACAGGTGTATACCACCACACCCGGTTAATTTTAAAATGTTTTCTAGAGACAGGGTTTCACCATGTTACCCAGGCTGGTTTTGAACTCCTGAGTTCAAGCAATCCACCTACCTGGGCCTCCCAAAATTCTGGGATTACAGGCATGAGCTACTATGCCCAGCCTAATATGGGTCATTTTAAGCCCTCCTCAATGTGCATTAAATACTGTACTTGTGTTCAGGCATGGTAGCTCATACCTGTAATCCCAGCACTTTGGGAGGTCAAGGCAGATTGCTTGAGCCCAGGAGTTCGAGACCAGCCTAGGCAACATGGCGAAACCCAGTCTCTACCAAAAATACAAAAAAAAAAAAAAAAAAAAAAAAAAAAAGCCAGGCATAGTGGCGTGCGCCTATAGTCCCACCTACTTGGGAGGATGGTTTGAGCCTGGGAAGTGGAGGTTGCAGTGAACCGAGATGGCACCACTGCACTCCAGTCTGGGTGACAGAGCCAAACTCTGTCTCAAAAAAAAAAAAAAAAAAAAAATACTATACTCGTTTACTGAATGATTGTTTATTTGCCCCCACTTACCCTTTGAAATTTACCAAAGATAAGTGACGAGGATTAGCAACCATTCTTTATTTCCCTGTTCCATCTGTTCTGAGTTAGGAGAAAGACAAAGCAAAATGCAATCTCACCAACAGCAATATCAACAACAGAAATCCCTTGAGCCATGTAGCCCCTAGCAGCTAGCCAAGGAAGGCAAGCTGGGATTTGGGAACAAGTGGGTAACCTGGAGCGGAGCGGCCACAGGAGGGATAAGCAGCTTCAACAGCCAAAGATTTTCCCTTAGTCTTAGGAGGTGACATAAGCAACTTTCCCAGAACCGTCTTGACACAAGCAATAAATTAAGTAAACAAGGCAGAAGGTCGCCAGAACCTGGTCTCACCTAGTCCTGATGTGACTCTCTGGTATCACGTGGACCAGGAAGCTGGAGGGAAAGTCTTCTCATCCGCCAGTCTGCCTAAAAACAAACCTTTCTGCTTGTGTGGTGGAGGAGTTGCAGAACTTGTAGTCAAAGCATGGTGGTGGAAGGGAAATCACTGTGGGCACTTGAAATACCCTAATGATTTTAAGGGCTTCTGGAGACAAAAGGGGATTAAACTTCAAATTAGGGAAAAGTAAAAACTCAGTTAACTCATTAGCTGGGCTCACCTAATTAATCTTAGTAGCCTGGGGCACAATTCAACCCAACAGAATTTACTTACCTCTGGAGACTTTAATAAGCTCTGAAGCCAGAGGCCCTGCCCCCATTGCTATGGGATGGGAGAGTTGGGCGGGTGGGGGAGAAGGAGATAAGGCTTGGAGCTGACTGGTTCTGGGGACAAAAGAGTCCTAGGCAGGAGGAGCTGGCTTTGTTCCCTTCTCTGATCTGAGTCTTCCATTCTAACCTGCTTTCAGCTCCACTTATTCATTCAGCCATGCATTCATTCCATAAATGTTCAGTTCCTACTATGCCCTAGGCTTGCTAGGGCTGTAAATTTACTACAGTGTTAAATAAGATATGCAAGATCCCCAGCTTCTGGAAATTTACATTCTAGTAGGGCAGACATTTGAAAAATAAACAAGAGCCAGGCATGGTGGTGGGTGCCTGTAGTCACAGCTACTTGGGAGGCTGAGGTGGGAGGATCACTTGAACCCAGGAGTTCAAGACCAGCTTGGGCAACACAGCGAGACTCAGTCTCTACAATAAGTAAATAAATAAATAATACAAAACAAGTGAAGCACAGGAAAACTGAGAAGTTCTGTGGAACAATTAAAGGGCATACCCACTGAGTAAAGACCTCTTTCAGGAAGTGACGTTAAGTCCAGTATCTGGAAGGAAGGCTTCCTCATTGCTTCTTTTCATGCTTTGGAGATTTTATGAGTGCATTTCTCCATTTATCAAACATCTAGTGGTAGTATACAGATGAAATAATTAAAAACCAAAATCTAGTGAGCACCTTTTACGGCCAAACCCTTTGCTTGCTGGGCACTGCCAAAGAAAAGATTGATAAGTCAGGGATCTGCCCTAGAAGAATTTATAATTGAGTGGCAAAGCCTGACAAGTCAACAAGAAAACACTTATGAAGGATAATTTGGCACAGCTGAGCCAGGTGGTCTCTAAGGTCATTCCTTTGTCTAAATATTCTATTGTCTAATAAGTTCCTACTGCATGTCTAGTACTTTGGGGATGCCCATTCTCTCCAAGGCTCTCATAGCCTAACTGCAGAGAAAAGGCTTACATGTATGAAATATTAAGATTGTAGAAACCAGCACCTGTGGTGATTCCTATGTTCTCACTTTGACACCTGTGTACCCCAGAGATCACTGAGGCTTTTAAGATCCATTAGGCTTAGCTCTTGCCCATTAACCATTTTTGGATTTCATCTAGTTTATGGCAAAATATATGCACCTTGCCTTTTTTTTTTTTTTTTCAGGGACCTCTGAGAGGGTCTGGAATTAGGGTTCAGATACCATCCATCTGTTATGTGCTTTGAAGATGCCACTCCATCTGTGGGATTCAATTTACATAAACTGAAGACTATTCTTCTGAGTTGAAGTAAGGAGAGGCATCTATCCTCTCCTCCTGCAAAATTATTTGATCTCCTGGAAGCAAAAAGCCCACTATGAAGTTGTTCTTGCCATGGACTTCTGGAGGAGCTGACTGTCCTTTGGGAAGCTACAAATACAGCCTTAAAATCTGTTAGCGGGGAAGAGAGAGAGGCTTTTTCTGAGTGATCAGGTAGGTGAATCCTCCTCTTCCTCCTTTTTCCTCTTTTCCATAGCAATCTGCAATCCCAACCACCCCAATCCCCTGATATTTTGCTGAAATCGCTTCCACTAAATTCCTGATGACCTCCAAATCCACTTGTAACTATGGAGCATCCGCATCTCTTGAAATTCTGTTTTCCTTTGGCTTTTGGGGACACCTCTCTTCCTTGGTTCTTGTCCTGTGTTTCCGGCTGATTATCTTTTAATCTTCACCTCCTTTGGCTGCCCTTTAAAATGGGTGTTCCTGGAAGTCCTTAGTTTTCTCCTCTACTCACTCTATTCACAGTTTTGGGGCATTGATAACCAAAATCTCTCTCTCTACATGAAATCCATGTAGACATGGATTTCAAAATGGTGGGATCAGATCTCCAAAGTGTGTATGAGGTCTTTATCTGTCATCTGATTTTCAGACACATGTAGTAAACTGCCTTCTAGACTTTCATTGGGTGAATTTAATTCCTAAACCAGTTGTCCTGTTGTTCCAGTCTTACAGACTGGTACTACCAAAAACCTAGGGGCTATTTAGACTTCTGCTCTCTGTTATATCATTTATTCAGTGGAAATATATTGATCTTTTACTATATTCTGGGCAGTGGACCATGTGCTGTAGGTACAGCCTCTGCCCCAAAGAGACTCATAATCCAGGAGACAGGTAAACAATCAGAGAAACACACTGTATGATGTAATCAGAGGGATAAGTCCATGAACAGAAGCACGTTCTAGATGTAAGACATAGAGAAAGCACAGCAGAAGGACTGACTAGGAGATGGAATAGGAAAAAAGGCTTCTTTGAGGAGCTGATGCCTAGGATGGGTTGTGAAACACAGATGGGACCAGGTGCAGAGGTGCATGCCTATAGTCCCAGCTATTTGGGAGGCTGAGGTAGGAGGGCTGCTTGAGCCCAAGAGTTAGAGCATGTAATGTGCAATGATGGTACCCACGAATGGCCATTGTGCTCCAGGGTGGGCAACATAGCAAGACACCATCTCATAAAAAACAATCAATCAAACAAAACAAAGAGAATGGAATTCCCATGACAAGCGGGGAAGGTGCGGTATTTTAGGCATTTCAGACTTCATGTAAAACTTATGGGTGCGTGAAACCAAATAACATTTAACTAAACAAATATGAGCAGTTTGATATTGAAGGAGTATAAAGTTTAAGGCAAGGGGAGATTTGACAGGAGGTGAGCCAGAAGTAGTAGGTAGGGGCCAAATCATAAGGGGTCTGTATAATAATAAGAGCAATAATAGCTACAATTGGCTGGGCTCAGTGGCTCATGTCTGTAATCCCAGCACTTTGGGAGGCTGAGGCAGGTGGATCACTTGAGGCCAGGAGTTCGAGACCAGTCTGGCCAACATGGTAAAACCCCGTCTCTACTAAAAATACAAAAATTAGCCAGGCATGGTGGTTCTTGCCTGTAATCCTGGCTACTTGGGAGACTGAGGCAGGAAAATTGCTTGAGCCCAGGAGGCAGAGGTTACAGTGAGCTGAGATTGCACCACTGCACTCTAACCTGGGCAACAGAGTGAGACTCCATCTCAAAAAAAAAAAAAATAAATAAATGAAAAATAATAATAGTAATAGGTACAATTTATAAAGTACACTTTACATACAGAACCACTATTGCTCAATCACCCTGTATTATTATTCATACTTTACAGCAAGGGACCTAAGAGGCTGCATATCCCATACAGTTGTTTAGCTGAAATCCACATCCAGGATTCTTTGATTCCAAATTGTAGGCTCTGGCCAAGAGCTTTGCTTATGCTTATAATCCTAGCACTTTGGGAGGCCAAGGAAGGAGGATCACTTGAGCTCAGGGTTTGAGACCAGCCTGGGCAACATAGTGAGACCTCATCTCTACAAAACAATACAAATAAATGAGCTGAGTGTTGTGGCACACACATGTAGTCCCAGCTACTCAGGAGGCTGAGGTGGAAGGTTCCCTTGAACTCAGGAGTTCAATGCTGCAGTGAGCTATGATGGTGCCATTGCACTCCAGCCTGGGTGACAGAGTGAGACTCTCTCCCTCTTTCTCTCTCTCTCTATATATGTATATATACACACACACACATATACATATACGTATGTGTGTGTATATGTATATATATATGTGTGTTGTGTGTGTGTGTGTGTATATATATATATACAAAACCAAAGCCTAGGCTCTTTGCTGTCTACCACACCTCACTTGCGCGATGCTCAAATGCCCTTCCCTCATGGAGTTTATAATCTAGCACAGGAAACATTAGCATCCTCTTGTCTATCCTTTTGTGTGAGTCTCTACTTCAGTTGGAGGAACTGGCACTGAAGCTATAAGGATGGAGGAGGATTACAATAAGCCAACGATGACATACCCATCCTTTTTGACAGTGGTTGGTTTAAAAACCAAGGCTTAGTCTAGCAACTGATTAAAAGACATATAAAATGTGATATATTCATACAGTGGAATATTATTCAACAAGAAAAAGGAATAAAATACTGATACATGCAATAACATGGATGAACCTTGGAAACATTATGCAAAGTGACAGAAGCCAGTCACTAAGGACCTCATATTGTATAGTTACATTTATATAAAATGTGTGGAATAGACAAATCTGTAGAGGCAGAAAGTAAAGTAGTGGCTGCCTAGGGCTGAAGGGAATGGGGGAGTTGGAGGATGGTGGCTAAAGGGTGGCAAGTTTATTTTGGAGATAATGAAAATATTCTAAAAGTGATCGTGGTGCTGGATACACAACTCTGTGAATATACTAAAAGCTATTGAATTTAATACTTCAAATGGTGAATTGTATGGCATGTGAATTGTATTTCAATAAAGCTGTTTTTAAAAAGGCTAAAGTTAACAGTCCCGTGGAGGAAAAAGTGTTTAGTGCAGGGTGAAGAAGACTGCATGCCTTGAGTTGGGAGGGGAGGGGAAATGACTTCTGCTGTTTGTGAGGTCAGAAACTAGGGTGAGGCTCCCTTGGCCACAGATGGTGGTGGCGTATGGTTCTGAGGTAAGTAGAGACATTTTTAGTTCCATAATAGTTCTTTTCCCTGGCTTCCAGGCTTCCTACCCTGCTTCCTCACCACCTCCCACTTTGCAAATCATCTCTAGCATCATCCAAATCTGACCTTGGCAGTTCCCTACTTAAAATCCTCCTGGGCACTCTTGTTGCCTTCAGGATAAGGCCCAAATCTTCACACTCCTTTGCCAGCCTATGAAGCCCCTTGTGGTGTCACCCTCCCACCCCTCTGCTTTTGTCTCCCACATGTATCCATGGCCACACTGGTTTGTTGTCTCACAGCTCTGCCTCTCCCAGGGTGCTGAAATTCCTGCCTGGAATGCCCTTCCGCTTGCCTGACTTCCTAATCCACCCACCATTCAGTGTGGCTCAAATATCACCTCCTCCAGGAAGCTTTGGACTTGTCCAGGCTGGGCTAAAGGTCGTCCCTCTTTTGTGTTCCTAGCACGCTTTTATATACATTCTGGCTATCTAATCTATGCACTTGTTATTACCCACTTCTAATTGTGTTAGTTTCAACTCTTAGTCTGAATTCTTACCACTTGACCTTGGCCAAGTTACTTAACCTCTCAATATACTGATCAAAAAGGGGATTAAAAACAATATCTTCTTCCTAAATGTGCTGTGAAGATTAAAGTTATTAAAAATATGAGAAAATGTGTTAAAGCCATATATATTGTGTATATATTATATATTAAAATATATATTCAAATGCTTTGCACCGTGTCTTGCACAGTGTAAGTACTACGTAAATGAAGATTTTATTCTGGCTGTTATTATTGATCATTTATACTAAACTGTAAGCCCCTTGAGAATAGTGACATATTTATCTAATCTACTGCTTGACATCTGGTATACTAGTATACTGCCTGACATCTGGTAAGCATTCAGGAGATACCTGGGTCTATGTCTCCCCCATGTTTTCCATGCTGGCTTCCATGCTGGCTTTGCCATTTTAAGTATTTTGTATTCACAAAGACTTGGTGAAACTATAACTCAACTCTTTTTTTGTTTTGCTTTTTCTTAATTAAGTAATCCTCCCTCCTCAGCCTCCAAGGAGCTGGGATTACAAGTGTGTGCCACCCATGCCTAACTCTACTCTTGGACTTTTTGATTTTCAAAGAATGTGGTAGTGTGGGGGAGGAGGAATTTGCATGGGGGAAAAAATCCAACTTTCTGAGACAGTCCCAGAAGAGATGAAGAAAGATGAGGTTTTTTTTATTTTGCCTAGGTACCTGGAGGCTGGGAGGCTTTATCTGAACAAGAATATCTGCCTCATCCTTGAAGACAGAGGGGGGAATCGTTCCTCTCCATGCTTTTATTAGAACATTTGGAAATCCTGAGAACAGGGAGTTCTTTTGTCAGATAAAGGCTCAGGCAAATGGGGAGCTAGACTAGATGAAGTCATTGTTGTGGGTATATTTTCCAAACTCTAAGGAAGACAAACTATGGCTCAAAAGAATTGTTTTTATCCTGATTTGTGATTTTATTTATATAGGAAGTGGTGCAAAGATATAAAACACTGAAATTGCATGAATGAATTATCTTTATTAAAGATAGACAAAAGAAACAAGTGTAGTCAAAAATACTTCAGTGTTTGTAATGTTTTATATTAAAGAAGGTTTAGTTCACTGGGCACATTGGCCAAGAGGTTGATCAGAACGGGGCAGAGGGCAGTGTATGAGGTGTAGATAATGTATATATTGATCCGAATGGCAGCTTTATGGTTGTATATATTTGTAAAAATATATCAAGTATCATTCAAAGATTTGGGCAATTCAATAAAAAAGTTCAGGGAAAAATCTTTAGTGAATAAAATGGTGAGAATTGTAATTCTCACCGTTTATTTACAATAGAAGTAGATAGAGTATTTTACTCATATTTGCATGTTTGATGAACTCAGTTTACTAAGTCATTGTGATGTTTGCTAACTTTTTCAGATATTATTTGTAGGAATATTAGAATTTCTGTGAAATGTCAATGATTTATGGGATCTAGGATATTTAAATTTGATATAGTCCCCAAAAATCCAAGGAGTAGAGTTAGGAACTCTCTAAGATCCCTTCTGGTACTAAGATATAATGACCTGTCTGAGAGCAAATGTATATTATTTGTGACATATTAATATAATAATTTGATTATAAGAATAATGAGATATAAAAACCAGTTTGAAGCCATGTATAGTAATCATAATAGTATCATTCTTTATTATAAAGGCACATTTTGAGTTTTGGCTCCCGGACTGTTGACTAGATTTACATTGACTGCATTTTTCTTCAAAAATGTTCCAAATATTTGGATCTTACATTTTTTGAAGAGATTTTTCATATATTGTATGATCAGCTACTTACAACATATTGAATGAATGAATGAATCAACAAGAGAACACGTTATTCATTTTTTGATGCTTGGTGCTAGGGTCTTAGTAGTAAAAAGGCAGATCAGCTCCCTACCCTGATGGATGCTTAATCTAGTAGGAGAGACTGACCTTAAAGAACTGACACAAGGCATTTGAGTGCTAGGAAATAAATATATAATCTGATCTAAGTGTCTAACGAAGCCTAGGGAATTGAAAAGAGTTCCCTGAAGAAGCTGGCATCAAAACTGAGAGGAGTTCAAGGTTGCCAGATAGTGTGAAAACGGAGGCATCTAGGGAGAAGATTAGTACATGTCAAAGCTACAAGGATAGAGAACAGCATGTTGCTTTGGGAGAAAAAAAAATCCACTTGTTTGGACAAGAGAATTGGAGGAGAGATCTAGCAGCTATTAGATGCGGAAGGTGCTGTTTGTTCCTACTAAGAATACTGAGCTTAATTCTAGGGCAAGGTGAAATCACTGAAGGTTTTAAGCAAATGTATTAATCATATTTGCATTTTAAGAAAATCAAACTAGAACCTGGTAGAACCTGGGGATAAGAAGTAGAGTTGGAACTAGAACCCAGCTCACCAGGGACCTGGTCCCACACTACCCTAAGTTCTCTACTTTTTGTTGGTCTCAAGCTAAAGTAGGAAAGAAAGCTTGGTGTTAGAAGAGAAGCTTGAGAGTGCAGCCACCCCCTTCTCCTTCTTCAGTGGCACTGTGCCGTTCACTGGAGAGAGAGGAAGACTGACTGCCTACGCAGAACCATGGCAGACCCCTTTACAGGGGAACCCATCCTGTGGGCGGTACCCCCACTCCCCCAGGGACTTTTCAATCTTTTCATTGATTTTCTGTAGAAACACTTTTTTGGCAAGAGCAGAAACCCTACAAATCGTGGGTTCCTGTAAGACCCTCTTGGAATTCTGTGAAAGGGTAAATGTGACCTTGGAGAGTTTTGAAAATGGATTGGTCTATTTTCGGAACACAGCACCCAGTGAATTGAAAGCAGAAGTGTTTTCCAGGACAGACAATTGGTGTTTAAGAGAGAGAGAGAAAAAGAAACTAGGAAAGCATAAAACAGTTGTAGAAATGCCACTTTTGAAAGTGCATGCTTGACTCCTTGTTTCTATTTCTTCAAATTCACTGACTTCTGAAACCACATAAATTGGTCTCTGCTGCTATTACTCTACTGAAATGTTTCCTGGCTGAGTCACCAATGACTCCTTTTTGCAAACCCAACAGCTTCTTTTTGGTGCCCATCAAAACCAATCATCTGTCTTGGAAAACGCCTCTGCTTTCCAGTTTATTAACCCTAGGCACTGAGTTCTGGAAGCAGGCCAACTGATTTTTAGAACTCTCCAAGGTGTTACCCTTTCACAGAATTCCAAGTGAGCTTTATGGGAATCCATTATTTGAGAGAGTTTGTGCTTTGTGGGGTTTTGTTTATTTGTTTTTGTTTTTAATTCTCTTGACCCTCTCCAGTGGCAGAGAAACTTCTGAAACTTCCTTCTCCAAAGCTTTGGCAATACTTTTCGTTCTGGGTTCTTCTTTTTCCCATCTTTAGTTGGCTTCTCTTGCCTTGCATCCAATTAGATGCTGGTATGCCCTCGGGTTTTCTTTGTGTCAGCACATCCCTCCATGTTGCTTCTGATCATCTTCAAAGCACACATCTGATTTTCTCTCTCCCCTCTTTTAAAAATCTGCAGACTCTCCATCACCTCCAGGATAAAGTGCCATCCCCTGAGGGTGGTACAGAGGCTCCTCCGTAGTCCAGCCCCAGCCTGTCTCCTGGAATCTCCTCCTGCACCCCCTGCTGATTGAACGTGCCATACATATCCTCCTCCCTCTTTGCTCTGTGCTTTTGCTGCTGCTATTTTCCTGTTCACCAAGGATAAACCCTCTCTTCTCACCTAACCAACTTTCCCCACTCTTCAAAGCCTCCTAGGCCAAAGCTGTCACCCCCTGTGACTTTTCCTGATGCTCCTCTTCAAAACCTAGTAGAATTAGTTTTTGTTCCCTCAGCGCTTTGTTTATGTCTCTATATAGGAATTATTCCATTATTTTATAACTACTTGCCTTTTTGTGTGTCTCTCCCTCTCTCAGGGACCTTTCCTTATTAATACATTACTGTAATTCCAGAGTGCCTGGCATATAGCAAACACTCAATAATGTATGTATTTTAATGCTTCCTCACTCTCTTCTTTCTAACCCCTTTCTAGTCAGCTGATTAAGGTGTAAACAAAACCCAACTCATATTTTTTCCAGCTGAGCCAGTTCAAATGGACACAGCAGGCCCTGAGAAGCAGTAATAAGAATGAAAGATCAAGGGCTTGGAGAACAAAGAGCACATTGAGTTGTTTCAGTAGTGTCGACTGGGATTGCACCACCCCCAAGTGCTTGCTTAGAAAATAACAGTAATGCTTTATAGCCTAATCTAGTCTTACACTTTCCAAAGTGGAGGCCAGCTGGTGTTAACAGCATCATGGTGAATGAGCCAAATGGCATGTGGGGTGTGTTTGTGTGTGTGTGTGTGTGCACGCGTGCGCGTGCACGTGCATGCTGGTGAGGGTTTTTCAGTGACAGAAGAGAAACTGTTATCTCTATTTGGAAGGTGGGAAGCAGGGCTGGAATTGGACTGCTGATCCTCTAATGCAAGGCTGATCAAACTTTTTTTGTAAAAGGCCAGATGGTAGATATTCTACACTTTGTGGGTCATACGTCTGTGTTGTACCTGCTCAGCTCTGTTGTTGCAGCGGAAAAGCAGTCTTAGAGAAGATACATAAACAAATGAATGTGGTTGTGCTTCAGAAAACTCATTTATGGACACTGAAGTCTGAATTTCATCTGTTTTTCATGTGGCATGAAATATTATTCTTGTTTTTGACTTCTTGTACCCCAGTGATTAAAAAATGTAGAAAAATGTTAACTCTTGGGCTAAGTGGGCAACAGGCAGGATTTGGCCTGCAGCCATGCCATCGTTAGGCCCCGTGCTCTAATGCTTAGTTCATCGCTACATACCTGGAGTGGCTGGATTTGGGGTGGGGTCATACGGAGGGTGCTGACCTTATGCAGTGATCACAGCAGCCCTCACCTGCTAAGTGCTGACCACATGCCAGGCTCTGTGCTTCAGCACGGTGCATATGCCCACTCATTTCTTTCTTTCTTTTTTTTTTCTTCTACTGCGTGTTCTCAGAACCTGTCATTCATTTCTTACAACAACTGTGTGAGGAAGGAACTAGTGTCAACCAACTTTGCAAGTGATCAAACTGCTCACCCAGCTTGTAACTGTCAGTGTCAGACTTTTACCCAGGTGTCTGGTTCTGAGGTGCATGTTCTTACCACCACATCCTACTACTGTCTCTTATAGCAAAATATCATTGCCACGGAGATTATACGTGATGGGTTATGTTTTTCAAAAACACAGACATTCTTATCAAAGCAGGGTCAATTTTCCAAAAAGAAATTGAGGACAAGGAGGACCGAAGGACAGATGTTGACATATCCAGCTGTGGAAAGATTGGCTCAGAATCCCCCAGGACTTAATATACTTTTCTGAATTTGTTATCAAGTTCTTTCTCCAGAAATTTGGAGGAATGCAGATAGTCCTCCTACCCTCTGGAAAGATCTTTCCTCTCGCTCCCCTTCCGCCCACCCACCCTCCACCAACACACACACACACACAGTTCCTAGTTGTGCATATTAAACTACTGTCAAGTAATCTATTTGGCATTAGTAGCTAAAGAACAGATGTCAACTTATTGCGGCTTCCAGAGGGCCCTGCCAGATGAATGCAAAAGTTATCAATTCTCCCAGTAGGAATTACCCACAACACTTTTGTGCCTGCCCTGTCCTACCTGCTGTTTCCAGTTTCTTCTCCTTGGACACCCACCCACTCTGAACCCAACACTTGACAGTAGCTCAAGGCTCTGACCACAGTGACAACGTAAGAAGAGTCTCCGCCACCTCTGCAGTTCTGGGAAGTTTACTCCAAGCTTTGCTTCTCCCCAGCCCCCAATTCCCCCTTCCTCCCTGACCTCATAAGCTCATTCCCCTCAAAAACCGGGGTGTGACTGTCACCCCAGGCAGCAGCAGCTGCAGGCCCTGGGAGCTCAGTAGATGGTGTTGCAATTAAGTTGTGGGTGGGGGTAGATGCTGGTGGCTGGGTGAGGGAGATAAGAGAAACAAAAGGCAGTTAAAAAGATCTGTCAATGAAAAGGATGGTTAGAGCTGGAGGAGGAGGTGGGTGAGCTGATGTGAACCTTGCCTCAACTCCTTCCTTTCTCCCAGTCCTCCTCTTCTGACCCTCAGGGGTCCCTGGAAATCTGCTACCTCCTGAGCAGGGCACTCTCCTCTCCTCTCCCCTCCCTTCCTCTCCTCTCCCCTCCCCTCCTCTCCTCTCCCCTCCCCTCCTCTCCTCTCCCCTCCCCTCCTCTCCTCTCCCCTCCCCTCCTCTCCCCTCCCCTCCTCTCCCCTCCTGTTTCCTCTCCTTTCTTTTCCTTTCTCTCTCCCTTCTTTCCCTCCTTCCTTTCCTCCTTCCTTCCTTCCCTCCTTCCCTCCTTCCTTCCCTCCTTCCCTCCCTCCTTCCTTCCTTCCCTCCTTCCCTCCTTCCCTCCTTCCCTCCTTCTCTCCTTCCCTCCTTCCCTCCTTCCTTCCTTCCTTCCTTCCTTCCTTCCTTCCTTCCTTCCTTCCTTCCTTCCTTCCTTCCTTCCTTCCTTCCTTCCTTCCTCTCTCTCTTTCTCTTTCTCTTTCTCTTTCTCTTTCTTTTTTGAGACAGAGTCTTACTCTGTTGCCCTAGCTGGAGTGCAGTGGCACAGTCTTGGCTAACTGCAGCCTTCGCCTCCTGAGTTCAAGTAATTCTCTTGCCACAGCCTCCTGAGTAGCTGGGACTACAGGTGCCCATCACCACGCCAGGCTAGTTTTTTTATATATATATATTTTTGGTAGAGACAAGGTTTTGCCATGTTGGTCAGGCTGGTCTCAAACTCCTGGCCTTAAGTAATCTACCCACCTTGGCCTTCCAAAGTGTTGGGATTACAGGCATGAGCCACCATGCCTGGCCCAGGATAGTTCTAATGCTTTCCCAGTAATCCCCTTTTTGTCTCCTTTGCCTTGTTCTCCTCCTACTCTTTGAATCATTTTGGAGCAAGCTCTAGGGGTGCACTGGGGTTGGGGCATAGCTGTGGAGCCACTGGCCACAGGTCTGTCTCTGAGCTTTGTTCCTACAGGCCTATTTATGCCTGAGCCACCTCTCCCATAGGGCTTTAGCTCACCTTCTGCCCTCATATAAAGGTAATGGCCTTCGCCGGACACTGTGCTGGACAATAGGAGGGAGGGCCTGTGCCATGGCGTAGGAGGATCTGAAGGCCTTAGTACTCAGGTCACTCCTCAACTTTCAGGATTTTTTTTTTTTTTTTGAGATGGAGTCTTGCTCTGTTGTCAGGCTGGAGTGCAGTGGCACGATCTCGGCTGACTGCAATCTCTGCCTCCCCAGTTCAAGCGATTCTCCTGCCTCAGCCTCCTGAGTAGCTGGGACTACAGGCGTGCACCACCACGCCCAACTAATTTTTGTATTTTTAGTAGAGACCGGGTTTCACTGTGTCGGCCAGGATGGTCTTGATCTCTTGACCTCATGATTCACCTGCCTCGGCTTCCCAAAGTGCTGGGATTACAGGCGTGAGCCACCGTGCCCAGCCACGTCACTCAGCTTTCATCTGGGCTTCTTGATGACACTGGGAGGCAGAGCAAAGTGTTCTACATTTGAAAAACAAATTAAAAAATTATTGATCCCCACCATTACTAGAGTCACGTTTGCTCACAGTAAAAGACTTGGGCAGCACAGAAATATACAGGAAAGAAGAAAGCAAAGATCACTGTGACTCCAAACCTGGAGAAAACCTCTCTGGGCATTTTGGTGTATTTCCTTCTCTCTTTGTTCAACGCCTATCTTTATCTCTATCTCTGCTTGTAACACATGGTGTCTATTTGAGGTCCTGCTTTTCTTCCCACCCACATTGGCATTGTTTTCTGAGTATTACCCATTAAAAATTCTTCCAAAGCAATGATCATTTAATGAATAGGTATTCACCTTCCAAGATTAAGATAATGTTTTTATCTAGGTATTAGTATTGAATTAGTCTTGACGAAGACAATGTTCTTATCTAGGAATTAGTATTGACTATATTAACATCCCCATTTAACACCACACACAGACACACACACACACACACACTCTCATAGATACACACACAGACACACACACATACATACTTCTGTCTGAAAGTTTATCAGGAAGGCAGGTAGATGAAACACCCCTCACTGCAAGGCACAGGCCCTTTACGTGAGATCTGTGGGGAGGATGTGGGGCAGGAGGCTGGGTAAGAGGTGGGCATGGGAACATGGCTTCCAGCTACTCGTTGCCCCTCTCGAAATTCCCAGCCCTTGACCTAAGAGCTTCCTCTGGGATGGAGTGTGAACCAGCTACCTGACAGGTGGGACCAGGGTTCAAAACTATGTGGGTGACAGGGTGAGGTGGCTCATGCCTGTAATCCCCACACTTTGGAAGGCCAAGGCGGGTGGATCACATGAGGTCAGGAGTTTGAGACCAGCCTGGGCAACATGGTGAAACTTTGCTTCTACTAAAAATACAAAAATCAGCCAGGAGTGGTGGCATGTGCCTGTAGTCCCAGCTACTCAGGAGGCTGAGGAAGAGAATTGCTTCAGCCTGGCAGCAGGGGGACAGGGGGTGGCAGGTAGAGGTTGCAGTAAGCCGAGATCTTGCCACTGCACTTTGGCCTGGGCGATAGAGCGAGATTCCGTCTCAAAACAAAAACAAAAAACCCTATGCGTGTGTATGTTTTCATGCTCAAGAAAGTAAAATGGTCTCCAAAAAATAAAACTGGATTGGACAAGGGAATTTTATCTGTTTTCCTGAGAGTGCCAACATTATGCTCCCACATCATTGTTTATATTCCAGATTCCCTGGGTTGCCCTTAATCTGGCACATACTCCAGAACAGAATGCACTGTTTTCCTCAGTGATGGTGGCTAGCACACCCTGAAGGCCACCAGCACAGCCTATGTGTCCAGTCTCCAGAGCCAGGACAGAGGTAGTCTTTCGGGTTCTTTGGGACTGGCATAGGACAGGAGAGTGGAGTGTAGGTGGGGAGGGCAGCCAACAGCAGCTATGAACCCGTCTCAAAGAAATCCCACACAAGGCCAGGCGTGGTGGCTCACGCCTATAATCCCAGCGCTTTGGGAGGCCGAGGCGGGCGGATCACGAGGTCAAGAGATCGAAACCATCTTGGCCAACATGGTGAAACTCTGTCTCTACTAAAAATACAAAAATTAGCTGGGCATGGTAGTGCATGTGTGTAATCCCAGCTACTGGGGACACTGAGGCAGGAGAATTGCTTGAACCTAGGAGGCGGAGATTGCAGTGAGTCGAGATGGTGCCACTGCACTCCAGCCTGGTGACGGAGTGAAACTTCATCTAAAAAGAGAAGAAATCCCACATGAGCTTCCAGGGAGTGTCCCAAGGAATGGCTCTAATACTCCAAGGGTCGTGTTTCTCACCTTTATGGGTTAGCAGCTGACGACCCAGGGACTGAGACCACTGGAAGTAGGAAGGAAGTGAGTAGAAAAATGAGGGTGAAGATGAAGAAATAGAAGGGCTGGATTACCCAAGAGGCATACGATCGTTCTGAGCCATCCAGAAAATGAGGGAATCATCAGGGTTTTGGTGGGTTTTGTTTTTTGTTTGTTAGTTAATTTGTTTGTTTTTTGGGACGGGGTCTTGCACTATCCCTCAGGCTGGAGTGCAGTGGAGTGATCATAGCTCACTGCAGCCTTAAACTCCTGGGCTCGAGAGATCCTCCTGCTTCAGCCATCCAAGTACCTAGGACTACAGGTATGCACTACCACACCCAGCTAATTTTTATTTTTTGGAGATGGGAATCTGATTTTGTTGTCCAGGCTGGTCACGAACTCCTGGCATTGAGCCATCCTCCTGCCCCAGCTTCCCACAGGCATGAGCCACTGTGCCCAATTTGGGAACCATCAGTTTTTTAAAAAATAGGATTTAATATTTCACAAAGAGTATCTATGTATTGCCTGTGAGGATGGGGTGGGAGGCGGGTAGGGCAAAGGTACAGAAGGGAAAGGTAATCACTCACCTTTAGTAATTAGGGCCTCAGTTATTTTTAGTAATGCAGGCTCAACAGGTCCTGAATGGGCAGGAAGGAGATGTTAAAGGAGGAAAAAGAAAGAGAAAGATGGAAGATAAAAAGGTCAGTGTGGTGGCTAACGCCTGTCATCCCAGCACTTTAGGAGGCCAAGGCAGGAGAATTGCTTGAGTCCAGGAGTTCAAGACCAGCCTGGGCAATATAGTGAGACCCTGTCTCAGAAAAATTAAAAAAAGGAGAGAAAGAAAAGCAAGTATGAGTATCCATTGGCAAATATGTACCAAGTGTCTACTGCGTCTTAGGCTGTGTGCTAAGAACTGGGAATGTAGAATTAAAATTTCCTGATCTGCTGAGAGAGAAGAAGGAGGAGGAGGAGGAAGAAGAAGAAGCAGAAGCAAGGAAGCAAGCGAGAGAGAGAGGAAGGAAGGAATAAGGAGGAGGAGGAAGAGGAAGAAGGAAGAAAAAGAATGAAAGCTTTCAAGCCCTGCCTTCAAGGAGCAGTATGCCACAGAAACTTGGTGTACAGATTGTCACTGGTTGTGTTACTGGGCTGCTGCTGAGCTGCTTATCCCTTTATGGTTGCTTGTTCTTCAGCAGGAAGTCCAGTCTCCACTGTTAAATGTAATTTGTCTTAGAATCTTCGGAGGGGCCGAACTCTATAAGGCAAACCAAACAAATATCCTTTTTCTTCATTTAAATAGCATGCTTATCATTCATTCCTTTTTTTTTTCTCTTTTATTTTATTTTCCTTTCTCCTTTCTCCTTCTTTCTTCTGTCTCTCTCTCCTTTTCTTTTTTTCTTTCTTTCAGACGGCATTTTGCTCTGCCATATAGGCTGGAGTGCAGTGTGGTGCAATCTCAGCCCACTGCAGCCATCGACTCCTGGGTTCAAGCGATTCTCCTGCCTCAGCCTTGGGAGTAGCTGGGATTACAGGTGCACACCACAGCACTCAGCTAATTTTTGTAGAGATGGGGTTTCGCCATGTTGGCCTGGCTGGTCTCAAATTCCTGTCCTCAAGTGATCCGTCTGCCTCAGCCTCCCAAAGTGTTGGGATTACAGGCATGAGCCACCACACCGGCCTCATTCATTCATTTTTCAAACCTCGAGGTTACACCTTACTACGAAAGGCATGCTACAAAGGATCTATCTAACCATTTTTTTTTTCTTGGCACTTTAAAGAACAGGGACCTTTGTGACAGCCTCTCTCTGAGGCATTAACTATCTTGGAAACCATAGATTAGATTAAGAAGGGAGGTCAAAACATTCTTGAATCACTTAAAACTGGAGACTACATGGTTTCAAGGTGAAACCCCTGAGGTCAAAACATTCTTGAATCACTTAAAACTGGAGACTACATGGTTTCAAGGTGAAACCCCTGGGTTGCACATTGGGAACTGACATAGGAAGTCTGCTTGGAGCTTCCTTTCTTTGTCTTTCATTGGTATCCCAGTGGCTTATTGCCTGAGCAGAATCACTGAAGGTGTGTGACGTGACTGAATCAATTCTCTGCACTGGCAAGCAGCAGCCACCTGCACCACCAAAGACTTTTGGGACACCCTGCTGCTGTCGTGCAAGACCCAGGTTACAGAAATGAAGAGAGTGTGTTCCCTGCCCTTGGGTTGCTTACAGCCTAAGAGAGGAAGCAGAGAGGTAAACAACTGATTGGAACTTGAAACAAAATCAAATGCATTTTAAACTCTGGAAGAGGCACTGGGACCATGAGGACTCAGATGTGAGAGCACTTAATTTCATTAACAGAAAACCTGATGGAGGGAATATTCATTTCAGCTGAGCCTTCAAAGATACATAAGATAGCACAGGTAGAAAAGATGGAAGGTGATTTTCCAGCTGAAGGAATTGTAAGGGATTTGCACAGAAACACGAAAGCATGCAGTGATTCCAGGAAAAGTAGCTCTTTGGAGGTGGCTTGAAGGGAGGGAGAGTGCATGGGGCAATTAAGTAAAAGTCATGGGCCGGGCACGGTGGCTTACGCTTGTAACCCCAGCACTTTGGGAGGCCAAGGCAGGTGGATCACCTGAGGTCAGGAGTTGGAGATCAGCCTGGCCAACATGGTGAAACTGTATCTCTACTAAAAACACAAAAACTTGGCCAGGCATGGTGGCAGGTGCCTGTAATCTCAGCTACTTGGGAGGCTGAGGCAGGAGAATCGCTTGAACCCGGGAGGCAGAGGTTGCAGTGAGCTGAGATTGTACCATTGCACTCTAGCCTGGGCAACAAGAGCGAAACTCCATCTCTAAATAAATAAATAAATAAATAAATAAATAAATAAAAAGTAAAAGTCATCTGAGAGACTCACAGGAAGAAACTACAGCAACCTGCCCACAGACGGATGCTTAGGTGGGAGGTAGTGCATGTTGCCTGGTATTCCAAGTCAGGCACACCAGAGTTTGCCTCTCAACTGTCTTATTATTGCTGACATATGTTGAACTTATTGAACCTCATTTTCATATTACATAAGTTGAAGATAATATATCTACATTTTAGATGGATGTTAAAGTGCTGAACAAGTGAAAATGACAGACCCTCAATAAATGTAGCCCCTTCTTTTTAACTCTTGAGGCGGAAACATAATTGAGCATCAAATCATTTTCTGTATTGTCATTCGTTTCACAAATAGTTATTGACGGCCTTCTGTGCATTGGGCCCTGTGCTAGAAGCTGAAGAGTATTCAAAAATGCAAGCCATCAAAGAGAAGATAATATAGTTGTGAGATGATATGAGGAGAGATCAAAGGAGAAGTCAGTGTCCAAGATAGCAACCAATCGGAGCCCTCACAAGGCTGCGCCCCATTCATGAACAAAAGGAGCATCCAGGCAGTGAGTACTGTGCGTGATGTACGAAGAGTGGTGTGCATGGTGGACAGAGAGTGCTGTGAGTTCAGAGTACGGTGAGGTCACTGAGGACTGGGATGGGCTGGAAAGGTTTCAAGGAACAGGAGAAATGCGAGCCAGACCTGGAACCTAGTTAGCATTTGGAGAGCAGAATCACTGGACGTGTGTGAAGTGACTGAAGGAAGAAGAGGGGAAAGGAATGATTGTGTTAAGTGGCAAAAACCCAGCCATAGAGCAAGGTGAGCTTAGGGGAAGTCTGGTTTGACTGTATAGGAGGAGTCCTGGGAGATAGGGCTGAGAGGGAGATTGGTGTCAGATTATGGAAAGCTTTGGAGGTCAGGCTAAGGACTTCAATTTCCATGACAGGCAATGTGTTTTTCATTGTGTGCTCTAGGGCACACAGATCTACCTCCCACCTGCACCCTGCATTTTTTAAATGCCACTTATTCTGTAGTATTCATATATTGTACTGTTTTCTCTATTAGAAATATGTGTCATACTATGCCCTAAGCAAAACTATAAATTCTACAGGATAGGGCTCATGAAGATTTCCTAAGTTGATGTGATTTAATGAGGTAGCAGATCTTAGAAGCTGGGAAGTAAAGAAGGTTTAGTGATGTCCGTGGAGAAACTGGGAGCATACTGCTCCGACGGTTTGTAGAAAGTGCCAGCCACTGCACTGTCTCCACACTTGGTGCCTCTCCAAATGTTGATTTTAATGCTCTTGGAGTTGCCTTGATGGTTTGGACCTCTAGTTTGAACAATATCACTGTAGACCATATTTGATGTTACTTCCCATACACTAATATCAGAAATACAGGTGTGATGTGGTTTGGCTGTGTCCACACCCAAATCTCATCTTGAATTGTAGCTCCCATAATTCCCGTGTCATGGGAGGCACCTGGTGGGAGGTAATTAAATCATGTCGGTGAGTCTTTCTTGTGGTGGGGTTCTCATGATAGTGAATAAGTCTCACAAGATCTGATGGTTTTAAAAATGGGCGTTTCCTTGCACAAGCTCTCTCTCTTTGCCTGCCATCATCTGTGAAATACATGACTTGCTTCTCCTTGCCCTCTGCCATGATTGTGAGGGCTCCCCAGTCATGTGGAACTGTAAGTCCATTAAACCTCTTTTTCTTTCCAGTCTCAGGTATGTCTTTATCAGCAGCATGAAAATGGATAATACAAGGTAGAAGGCACATTTCTGCTGAAAGGTCTTAGATCTTCCAGATTCTTTCAGATTTTGCCTGATCAAACTCCTTCACTCTCCTAAAACAAACCAACCAAAGTAACAACAGAACAGTAGTAACAAACTCATCAAGTAACAATAGAACTGCTGTGTGTTTATAACTCCCTTGCTCTCTAGAGACCCCTGTGCTTTGATACTATCATTTGCTCTTTCTCAGCTTAACTCTGAGGAAGAAATCAACCAAGAACCTTGGGAATCAAGTGACCAAGGGCAGAAAGCAAGAAGGGTGCAGTGCAAACATGGCCTGCCTGGATGTTTGCTTTGGTTTAAAGAGTTACCAGGGATAGTATACTAACCTTTTATTTTGCAGGGGCCTTTACTTTCCTGGTAAACAGCTGTTTTTAAAGTAGCAGTTTCTCAATGTGACTGGGCAAACAGATCCTTAAAATAGATCTGACCCTCCTTTCTGTGCATCAGCCAGGGTGGCAGCAGTGACACCTGGGCCACTGGTCCCAGTTGCATGCCAGGAAAATAAGCAGTAGTGTCTGGGTTACTTTTCTATCCAGGGCACAGCCGTTTATCCCACTGCCTCTTGAAGCCATAGCCTGTGGTGGCCCCGACTACCACCAAGTAGTAGACTCTACACACAAGTGTCTGCAGCCCCAGGCGCTGAGAGAGACCCTCCCAGTAGGGCATGCGCAGGGACCGCCTTACTGGCCTGGAGTAGATCACTTTGGTTTCACAGACTCTTTTTAACGTGGTTTTCCATAGCAAGGGCAGCTAACTGGGGTGGAGGTGAATATGGGGCCTGGGAAGAGGCCATTCATAGTGGTTCCTACAAGGAACAAGGTCAGTGTCTCCCCTTCCCAACAGGAGCCTGCTCCTGCAGTTGGGGGTCATGCCTAGCTCTCAAGGCCCTAGATGCTGACCATCCTCAGCCTGTTTTTCTGCCCCCCCTCCATATGTATTTACTACTGGAGTAAGACCAGCTTTTTACAGGCACTCCCCAAAACATACACATACATGAAACTTGTGCCAGTCTTCTCTTCTGGCCTTTGTTCATGCTGTTCTTTCATCCTGGTAAATTCTTTCCTTTCCCCTGTATCCATTCAAATCCTTCCCACCCTTCAAGGTCTGGTGTAAACCTACTCCCTCCATAAAGCCTCCTCAGCATGTTCCTATTTGTGATCCTGGTTCTTGTCTGTTTCATGTAGGTCAGTTCAATCTCTCCATGTAGTTTGCAAGCCCCAGGAAAGCAGAGTCCATGTCAGGTCCTTTAAAGGTGTCACCTACATCCCCTAAAATAGCTCTCATTTCCTGTATGACTTCTCTCTCCTTTGTAATTCACTTTTTTAAAAAAACCTTTTTTTCCCCCCATAAGTGACTGGGAATGATGCTCTTCACTTCTGAAATGCCTGTAGCTACTTGCACAAAGCTGGTGATCAATAAATACTTGCTGATTGGATAATTTATCAATAGCCTATATTGAAGAGAGAAAATAGTAACTAAAATGATGAAAGCTTGAGCATGATCCATCAATCTTACTTTGGATCCTTGAAGACGAGCACGTCTAAACACATAATGGCCTTTGCATGCAGTTCTCTTTCATTTAGTTGCTTAAAGAGGTAGTTTGACTCCAGCCTCTCTATATTCAGCTACAACAATTCAAACTAGTAAACTTTAAATGAACATCCTGACTGTACTGGATCCTGGTCACGGGATCTGAGGCCCTGCTCCTGGAGAAGAGAGTGGAAGAGCCTTTATTAGTCACCAACCAGTCATTTCCCACTTAGCCCTAATGGGTAGTAAGCATGACAGCTATGAGCAGTAGCCACAGGCTGTTTAGGGTAAGGGAAAACGTAGGGAAGGAGATCCAAAGGATGCGAAGCTGGAATGAAGGATTTCAGCTTCCAAAAGCACAAACTGATTGATTCTCAAAGTACATACCGTAGCCTGTAGTGAGTCATGACCAATTATGCAAGTGGCATAGCAGACACCAGAACCAAATGAGACCTCCAAGGGAGGGAAACCAGGCCAAAGCTTTCTCTGGGGAGCAGCCAAACCGTCAACAGTCATGGAACAAAGTCAGGAAAAGGCCCTGAGAAGAGCTAAATTTATCCAGGTTGCCTGTGGTGCTTGAGGGCATGAACTTCAGGGAAAAAAGAGCAAATGAGGAATTACTCATATGCCAGAGAGAGAGAGAGAGAGACCAGAAAAGACAGGACAATACCTATGGCTGGTGGTTTACAACAGCAGAAGAGGGAAATCTCACTAATGTTGACCAGCAGCAGCTGCCTAGCCATATCACTCTGTGTGTGTCTGTGTGTGTTGGTATGGGTGTATGTCTTTAAACGGAGGACCTTTATACTAGGGATTTAGAGTGGACAGAAGATCAGGAACCACATCAAGTTTCCACTACCTCTGATGGCTCCTAGAAAGGTAGTGTTTTCCCAGAGAACTAGGTAAATAGCTGAGAGTTACAAAAGCATGCCAGTTCATACCCAATGATTGGAACATGTGATACCCAGGGTACGATAGCTTAGTGACATAATGGTAGAATCTCACCTACTGATGGATCACAGAGAAAATGCTGAGATCATTGTCAGTCTGAACAATGTTTCTAATTTGGAAGGAGTTGGAGGAAGCCATGATAATGAGTTATCTTGCCCACTCAAGGGTGGCTCTCAAAAGTAAGGTGGGCAGGAGGAAGCAGGAGGTGACAGAGCACTTGCTGAGTAGCTATTGGTAGTTTTTTGTAAATACTCTCTCATTCAATCCTTTGAGGTAAGTATCATCTCCAGTTTATAGATGACAACACTGAGACTCATGGAGTTTATGTAATCTTAACAAGGTCACCCTAATGATAAGGATTGAAGTCATGGTTCAAACTTAGGCTGCTTGCTCCAAAGCCTGGGCTTTTTCTGCCCTACTGCCGTGGTTCCTAGCTCTCTCCACACTCCTCAAGTCTAAAATCCCAGCCAGAGTGAACCTCCAGGGAGAGCCTGGTGTAATCAGGACATGGGGGATGAGAATGTGAGCTCTTTGCTCGTAAAATCTCCTGCATCTTGGACCAATCAAAAGCTAACAATCAACCAATCCCTTCCCTGGGCCGACCCACCACTTTACTACTTGGAATTTCTTCCAAAGTGACATTTTTTTTTTAGAAAACACACTTAATGAGATGAAAGGTGACTGTCGTCGCCTTTTCTCTTTGCTTTAAGCATGTGATAACCTTTCTTTCTGGTCATGTCTCAGTCTTCTTGGTCTTTGCCCTCAGCACTGTGAAAGTGCATGTTTGCCCAACCTTTATACCACATAGCTCTGAGCAGCACATGTTCTGATCTGGACTAAGTTCACTTAGCAGAAGAGTGGGTGGCCTCCTACTGACCCTTTCTGGAAATACCTGTCCTCACCAGGTTCCCCTTAGGCCTATCCTGGTGGCAACTATGCTAGGATGGGAGCAGAGTGTGTGGGAGCCCATTTCTCCACAGGAAATCCAGAAACAGTCCCACCAACTTCTCCGGGATTAACCTTAAATGCCTTCGCCCTCCCTTAAATCCTCTCACTTCCTTCCTTTTGTCACTTTAAGCATTAGCTACGTATCATTGTAACCCATGTTCAATACTCAGGAGGGAAAGAAGCAATCAGAAACTCACACCTTGGCTCGCTTATTCAGAGACTAGGGTACATTCTACGAGTTCCCTGTATTTTCCCTTACTCTTCCCATCCTAAGGCTGGTGCTCCTTGGGATTTGGGCATCTTCTGTTCTCAGTGTATTAGTTCTCCCCGGGCAATCTCATCCTTTGTTATGACAATGATCACCATCTCAGATCTCTCTCTTCTTAGACCTCAGCACCTACCTCTCTACTAGACACCTCCATTTGGAAGTTCCTCAGGACAAAATACATGCTCAATAACTCATTGCTGAATGCATGGATTGTTTAAACCCCTAAAAATGGGCAGCTCAGGCTGAAGTAAGCCTCTGATTTGTTGGATTTTATAGTTCCCCCTTTATTTTATTTTAATTTATTATTATGGATTTGTGAGGCAGTTTGGAGTGGTGAAAGGATCACAGTCCTCAGAATTACAACTGTGTTTAGATCTTGACCTTGCTTTAACATCTATTTCTTTCTTTATTTTTTCCTTGAGACAGAGTCTTGCTCTGTCACCCAGGCAGGAATGCAATGGTGCGATCTTGGCTCACTGCAACCTCCACCTCCTGGGTTCAAGTGATTCTCCTGCCTCAGCCTCCCAAGTAGCTGGGATTACAGGCATGCACCACCACACCCGGCTAATTTTTTTGTATTTTTAGTAGAGACGGGGTTTCGCCATGTTGGCCAGGCTGGTCTCAAACTCCTGACCTCGTGATCCACCTGCCTTGGCCTCCCAAAGCGCTGGGATTACAGGTGTGAGCCGCTGCGTCCGGCCTTTGACGTCTATTTCTATCTGTCTATCTGAAGGTCACAGGCTAAACTCTGAGCTAGGCAGTATGGAGCCCCATCCATGATTCTACATCTGGTTCTGTTGCAAAATGGCTCTGTAGCTTTGGGCAAGTCCCTTTGCCTCTCTGGATCTCCTAGTCTCTGAATAAGTGAGCCAAGGTGTGAGTTTCTGATTGCTTCTTTTCCTCCTGAGTATTGAACATGGGTTACAATGATATGTAGCTAATGCTTGAAGTGACAAAAGGAAGAAAGTGAGAGGATTTAAGGGAGGGTGAAGGCATTTAAGGTTAATCCTGGAGAAGTTGGTGGGATGGTTTCTGGATTTCCTGTGGAGAAATGGGCTCCCACCCACTCTGCCCCCCATCCTAGCACAGTTGCCACCAGGATGGGCCTCAGGAGAACCTGGTGGTTGGATCTCCTGCTTGAATTGCTAAGCTGAATTATCTAAGACCCATCTAAACTTACCTTTCAGGGTGAAGCATTCTAGCACCTGTAGGTAGGAAGTGTTTTTCAGACTAACTAACTGATATTTTTTTTCTACAAGGAGATATTGTAAATCTCAGCAACTTGGAAGAGTTCATTCTGTTTTTCTACAGCTTTGTCCAGACTCTCTGAATGAGGGTGAGAACTAGAACTAGTTGTTGTTTTCAACACGATCCAAAATTCAGACTTCTGTCATGGTAGGTGTCCACATAGCAGGGTTAAAGATGAATGTGAAAATATCTGTCTCCACAGATGCCTATGTTTGTCTAGCTTGTCCACTTTCTTTCCTTCTGGTACACAGACTTGCAGAGGCAGCTGTTACCTGAATACACAGGCAAGAGTTTCTCTGCATGAGGCTTAGGCGGCCCCATTCCCCCACAGGATCCACCGCCACCTCTTTGGGTGTGACCACTTAATAAAAACAACACACTATAAAAAGTGTTTTTAAAAAAAAAAAAAAAAGTTTCTCTGCATGGATGATTGGCTGTAAGGGAGCTGCCACTGCAGGTTGATAACTGCTTGACAAACATGCCAGACACAAGAACCATGACTCTAAGTGAACTGTTAACTTTCCATGTATTCACCTCGGTAGGTATATAGGAATACTAGGTGTTTGAGGGATACTATTTAATTCTGATAGTAAATTTATTTAAATTTTATTTTATTTAAAAAAATTTTTTTAAAAAATATATGTATTTTTTAATAGAGATGGAGGTCTTGCTATGTTGCTCAGGCGACTCTCGAACTCCTGGCTTCAAGTGATTCTCCCACCTCGGCCTCCCAAAGTGGCACCTAGATCTCTTTTAAATTTTAATCAAAGTGGCACAGATCCTGAATTTAAACAAGTTAAATGTGCTAAAAACACTTAGCAGTCCTGTAGACTCCTGACCACCTCCTCCATGTCCTGTTCCCCAGAGGTACTTGCATTCAAATCTTTCACTGTTTCTAATGATATATACTTCCATATTTTATTTTATTTTTTATTTTTATTTATTTATTTTTTGAGATGGAGTCTTGCTCTTGTCGCCCAGGCTGGAGTGCAGTGGCGCAATCTCAGCTCACTGCAACCTCCACCTCCTGGGTTCAGGTGATTCTCCTGCCTCAGCCTCCTGAGTAACTGGGATCACAGGAACCTGCCACCGTGCTCAGCCAATATTTTTTTGTATTTTTAGTAGAGATGGGGTTTCACCATGTTAGCCAGGCTGGTCTCAAACTCCTGACCTCAGGTGATCTACCTGCTTTGGCCTCCCAAAGTGCTGGGATTACAGGCCTGAGCCACCACACCCAGCCATACTTCCATATTTCAAAGAATATACTGATGTTGTTTAATTAATAATTTGATACTACTATTATTAGACAGGGTCTCATTATGTTGCCCAGGCTGGAGTGTAGAGGCTATTCACAGGCATCACAGTGCACTACAACTTCAAACTCCTGGGCTCGAGCAACCTCCTGCTTCAGCCTCCTGAGTAGGTGGTACTACAAGTGAGCCCCACTGTGCCTGGCTAACTTGAAATTATTTAAACATTTTATTGTAGATGAGGTTTTAGATCTCTATTGCTCCCTTTTTCTTTTCATATGCTTCCAGTTCCTCCAGCAGAGAAGTCAAATATATTCAGCATTTAGATTATTATGACTATTGAAAGATTGTTCGTGCTAAGCCAAGTATTGGATTATAATTTCAATTTTTGATTTTTTAGGTAATTAATGATTGCCTGCTTATTTTCTTTTGTTTTCTTATTACTTTTTTTTTCTTTTTCTTTTCTTTTTTTTTTTTTTTTTTTGAGACAGGGTCTCACTCTTGCCCAGGCTGGAGTGCAGTGGCATAATCACGGCTCACTGCAGCCTTGACCTCCTAGACTTAGGTGATCCCCCTACTTCAGCCTCTCAAGTAGCTGGGACTACAGGCACGCATCATCACACCTGGCTAATTTTTTGTAGAGATGAGGTTTTGCCGTGTTGCCCAGGCTGGTCTTGAACTTCTGGGCTCAAGTGATCTGCCTGCCTTGGCCTCCCAGAGTGCTGGTGTGAGCCACTATGCCTGGCCCTTAATTTTTTTAACCTATGGCTAAATCCCTCTACCCCATTCAACATCCTCACTGTATAAAGTTCCATGTGGTCAGAGCAGGTGTCTGTGGAGAATGGAGATATTTTTACATTCATCTCAAAGCCTTCTATGCGTACAGCTCTATTCGCCCCCGCCCCCCAGTAGACCTTCCTCCAGGAGCTTCTCTCCTCTTGTTCCACTTTGGGTGATCCTCCAGGCCTGCAGCAAAGCTGTCCTTGTGGGACTTCCCTTCATGGTCATTCCAGGAATTTCCTTCATCTTTCTCTTATATTGCATCCCCTATTTCTTGCATCCCCTATTTCTTGCATCCCATGTCTTCCCCTTTCTTGGTTTAGATTTTCATTTCAGTTTCATTTTATTTTCATTTTGTCACAGTCTCTAGAAATCTCTAGTAAAGGATACATAGGAGGTAAATTTTTAAAAAGTCTTGTTTGTATGAAAATGTCTGTATTCTATGTTCACATTTAATTGGGACCTTCAGTTGGTATTAGTTGAAAATACTTTTTCTTTAGAAAAACATTTTTTTCATTTACTAACTTTTAATGCTGATATTGATAAGTCTATTGCTATTATTATCATGTCTTTCTATGGAGACTGTTTTCTTCCTGGAAGCTTTTGATTATCCCTAGTATGTTATAATTCATTGTTTTTATTTAACAGTAGGGTTTGTCAGAGCTGGGTGCAGTGGTGGGTGCCTGTAATTCGAGCTATAACCGGAGGCTAAAAGAGGATCGCCTGGGCCCAGGAGTGAGTTTAAGACCAGTGTGGATAACACAGACTCTGTCTCAAAAAATACAAAATTAAAAAAAAAAGGTAAAATTTGTCAATGGATGGGCTACATCTTAGGGTCCTCAGGTGGCAAGTGGGCTTTTCCACACACACAATTGGTCTTATAAGACAAGAAATGCAGTGCAAAGGCCAGGACTTTGAAACGGGGTCAGTGAACTAGTGTGGTAAAAGTTTAATGCTTTTCCTTCTGTCATTTAGGTGGTTCCCCCCACCCCCCCATTTGTTTTCACTTTAGAAATTATCAAAGGGATTAGATAAGTGATTACCTCCTTGGGGTAATTTCAGATTCTCTCAGAAGCCGGGAAACTTGGACAGGATGTGAGGCTGCAATTTCAGTTCATTGAGCCTAAAGAGCACCCTCTTTGGGGATGGGCACCAACAGCCACCTAGAAAAGACTGGAAGAAAGAATATTTGAATATGATGGCTACCAGTGGAATTGGAATCAATATGATTGTGCCAAGCAAAAGAGTGAAACTATTGTATAGATATGAACTCCTGATGCTATAAGTTTTTTACATTTTATTTTCAAGACAGCAGCTTCTTGCAGTATCACTCCATGATTATTGCTGTCGATCAGGAAGTAGTCTGTAACAGGATATGCATGTAGAGAAATAATAGATAGCATTGCCTGCAGATAAGTTGAAATGCCTTCTCCCTGCTCTGAAAACAATACATTTTCAGATTTTTAAAATTTATTTGTTTTTGAGATGGAGTCTTGCTCTGTCTCCCAGGCTGGAGTGCAGTGGCACGATCTCTGCTCACTGCAACCTCTGTCTTCGGATTCAAATGATTCTCCTGCCTTAGCCTCCAGAGTAGCAGGGTTTACAGGTGCCTGTCAACATCCCTGGCTAATTTTTATATTTTTAATAGAGACAGGGTTTCTCCATGTTGGCCAGGCGCGTCTCAAACTCCTGATCACAGGTGATCCTCCCACCTTGACCTCCTGAAGTGCTGGGATTACAGGTGCCAGCCATGGTGCCTGGCCTGAGTTTTCAGATTTTAAATGAAAGATACCTGATCTGTGCTCCTTCTTCTAGCCACAGTCTGCCATGTAAACGTATTTGGTCTGTTCCTGAACCCAAGGGGAATTCTTTTCTCTTTCATCTATCCATCCATTTATGCATCCAATCATCTACCTGTATCCTACCTGCCTGTCAGACTAAGTCTAAGAAGCTTTGCTCAACTATTTAATTCTACTGATTTCTCCTTTTTTTGAATACCTGCCAGATAGTTATTGCCATCCCTCATTTTAGCACGTAGCAGTTCATGACTTAGATTGACTTCAGTTGTGGTCACAAACACAAATGCCTACCAAGGGCCAGGCGGATGATGTATCTGAAGTCTGCTCCATCAGTCAGATAGTAGACCCCTGGGGACTGTGTGAACTGGAGAATAGGTGCTGTCAGTAAGGGACAGCTGCCCTTTGCTCCAGTCTGTTGCTGCCTACCAAAAATCCAGGTAGATGTAGATCTTCCAGTTTTTCAGGAGAGAACAGATGTCTAAATTTTTACGACTTTTTAAAGTGGTGGTTTAATTGTAGAAAAACACGGTGTAGGACAAGCACAATGTGTGTTTCACACTGTACATTTGCAGCCTCTGAGGTGATGAGCTTCTTGAGCTCATTGTTTCTGAATTCCATATGACAGCTCATACATTAACTAACATATACAGTAGGTGCCTGATAAATGCTTGCCACCCTTTCCAGAGCACCACATCCAAGCCAAGTAAAATTATTGCCTCAGCTGATTCTCTGTAGCTTGTAGGTGGTGTAAAAAGAAATGTTCCCCTAAAACTTTATATATTAGAGATACTCTCCTTGCCCCCAAACCTAGTGGGGCTTGATGTATTTGCTTAGCAGGTTAAATGAACTATTAGTGTATTTAAGTGTTTTTTTTTTTTTTTCCTTTTTTTCGAGAGACAGGATCTCACTCTGTCACTCAGACTGAGGTGCAGTGGTGTGATCACGGCTCACTACAATCTTGAACTACAGGATCCTGTCACTTCAGTCTTATAAGTAGCTGAGACTATAGGCACATACTGCCACACTCAGCTATTTTTATTTTAATTTTGTTTTTTGTAGAAATAGGGTCTCACTATGTTGTCCTGGCTGCTCTCGAACTCTTGGCCTCAAGTGATCCTCCTACCTTAGCCTCCCAAGGTGTTGGGATTACAGGCATGAGCCACGCACCAGGCCAGTGTGTTCTTTGTCATCTTTAAATAAAACCTTCCCTCAACATTCCATTCCTCTACGGCTACCACTAATGGTATAAATTTGCCTCTTATTTATCACATCATTTGGTTCTCAGTTACCCTTCCACGTATACTGCTCCCCAGAAATCACTCTCAGTAAGACCACCAGTGACCTCTTTATTGTTAAACACAGTGGTGCCAATCAGCCCTGGCCATTCTCGCAACTGACTTGAATCAGCTGATAGCATTTGATACTGTTAATTATTTCCTCCTCCGTGAAATTCCCACTTTTCCTGGCCTTTGCAGCTTTACTCTCTCCTACATTTTCTTCAGTCTTTCTGGATACTTCTCTTCAGGCTCCTTTTCCTGCCCGGTCCCTAAAATGCTGATTTTCTGCTGGTGTCATTTCAGGCTCTCTTCCCCCTCCTTCCGCACATTCACCCTGGGTGACCTCATCCTCTCCCGTGACTCTCCCCCTGCATAAGCGCTGAGATGCCCAGTTCCACCATCTCCGTTCCAGACTCATCTAATCAGCTGCCTTCTGGCCGTGTCTGTCTCCATTGATACTTTTCACTCAGCATGTCCAAGGCTGAGCTCATCACTCTCGCTCCACCTCCCCTCTCCTCTTCCTGCATCCCTGTCCTCCGTGAGCAGCATCACCATCTACCTTGTGGCCTGGACATGAATCCTGAAACTTCCTCCTTGTGTTGGATTCTCCAGTGAGCACAAAAAAAGCACAGGCTTGGAACACCAAGGAAACAAACACAAGGTGCCAAAAAATTATTTCAGAAGTGTGTAGTGATTTACATGCATGTTTATAGCAGCACAATTTGCAATTGCAAAAATGTGGAGCCAACCCAAATGCCGATCAACCAACAAGTGGATAAACTGTGGTGTGTGTGTGTGTACATATACATATATGTATATGTATATATATGATGGAATACTGCTCAGCCATAAAAAAGAATTAATTAATGGCACAGCAACCTGGATGGGATTGGAGACTATTATTCTAAGTGAAGTAACTCAGGAATGGAAAACCAAACATTGTATGTTCTCACTCATAAGTGGGAACTAAGCTGAGGATGTCAAGGCATAAGAATGACACAATGGATTTTGGGGACTCAGGGGGAAAGGGTGGGAAGTGAGTGAGGGATAAAAGACTACAAATTGGGTTCAGTGTGTACAGATTGGGGCTTGGGTGCACCAAAATCTCAGAAATCACCACTAAAGAATGTACTCATGTAACCAGACACCACCTGTTTCCTAAAAACCTATGGAAATAAAAAATTAAAAAAAACAACAAAAGCTTAAACAAAAAAGAGTGCAGTGCTTTTAAAAAGAATCAAAATGCCATCCTAGAAAAAACAAAGCTTATTGGCTTCCTTATACTTATTTTATGATTAGACAGTACTTTTATTGTGGATGTTGTATACAGGGTAGACATAACCTTTCGAGGCTTAGAGCCACTAATGTTCTTTCTACAGCGTAGTCATCCTCAGCCACCCTTTCTCCATGCCCAATTGGTTCCTAAGCCCTATTGATTTTGCCTCATTGACAGCAGCTGAACCATCTCAAATGCTGTCTTAGGGCTTCTGGTTGTCTGTGACCTAGATTGCTATAGCAGCCTCTTGACTAGCTTTCCCTTCCCACCCATCTATCACAGAGATGTCATCTGTTTCTTGTATGTCACTCTTCTTCCTAAAACCTTTTCCTTGCCACCTAGTAACTTCAATGAAAGTTTCAACCCCTTAGATTAGCTGACAGGCTGTGTGCCCCTTTACCTCCATGCTACTATTTCACATGCAACCTTCACTCTAGATTTCTTATGCTTACCCTACTCTGCACCCCTCACCTCTACCCCTCCCCAGCTAGGAAGGGACTGTGTGACAAGTGAGAGAAAAGGCGGGAGACTCTAACCCTGTGTTCTCTAGGGAAGAAAGGAATTCTCCCCATTTCTCAAAAGCCTCCAGAGGAGAAATGATAAGACATACAGAGATAGAGTTCAGCCAAGAAACATTTTCCTTCTGCCCTGGGCTTGTCTTTTGGCCATAGCTTTTGCCCTTAAAATGCAGGTAGATTTGTCACTAGGGCCACATGCAGAAGAGGGCCATTGTCTTCTTTCAATGTTCTGCTCAGTGAGAACATCTTCACGTCACCAGCCACGGGCAAGCCCGCTCAGCTGACACAGCTCATGTCCTCTGTAAACAGGGCCCGGGAGAGCGCTCTGTGTGCCTCTGGTCAGGAGCTCCGTGGCTCGGCCTTGGTGGGGAGAAGGGCATTACTCACTGGACCCCGTCCTCTCCCCAACATTGTTTGCCCATTTTCACCAGGGGACTGAAAGGGGGATGGGGGAGGAGGGCGGGAGAACACAGGAGAGTGGAGCTGTTTGTTTTCTCCTTCCTGTTAACAATGCAACATCTGTTCCCCAGCCTGGCAGCTGGACCAAAGTGAATTGATGAGAGCATTCATGCCTCTGGATCAGGGGGTGGGGAGTGGGAGGGGGAAGGAGGGAGGGCTCCCCCAAGGGCTGAAGCCTCTCTGAACAATAACAATAGCAACAATCATGAGAATATCTTCAACACCATTTGGCAGTTTGACCGTGGAGCCCACGGAGCCCGTGGAGCTGGGTAACTTGATGTTCCAGCAGATCCAGGTATTGTAATGAACACACCAAACAGAGATCTGTGTGCCTTTTTTTTTTAAAGAATCGCCCAATTAAAGGAATAGTGTTTACCTAGTAAATATCTATTTTGGCTCATGCACAGTGATAGAAAACATCTTTATTTACCTAAGAATGAATCTGAGAGAGGTGAAGCTGACAGAGGTGGAGTGACAGCAATAAGGCAAAATGAGGGTTAACATAGCAGTGAGGAGAAAGAAGGACCCGCCTTCTCCTGGCTTCCTCCTGCCTCCCTCCTGTTCCTTCTAGTTCATCTTTGGCTACTTCCTTCTCAGCTCTGGTGTCTACTGTTGGCCTGTGCAGGGCTTAGGTCTCTCCTTTACCTGCACTTAACTCTCAATGTTTTTGTCTAGTCTTATGGCAGTGGGATCCACCTAAATACTGACCACTCCCAATTTATACCCTTGACTCAGATCTGTCCCCTGAATGTCAGCCTCGTGTATTCAACAGCCCACTTACCATCTTCAACTGAGTATCTAAAGTCATCTCAAAGCTGAGCATCACCAAATGAGCTTCTTGGGTCGTCTATCCACGAAACTTGATCTTCCATAGTTTTCCTCATCTCAGCGAATGGCAATTACGTTCTTCCTGGACTCTTCTCTTACTCTCATATACCACAACACACTGTAGGCAAAGCCTGTGGGCTCTATCTTCAAAATGCATCCCAGAACCCGGTCACTTCTCTCTGCCTCGACTACTTTGTTCCCTGTTCTAAGCCATCATTAGTTCTTTCCTAGATTATTACAGCAGCTTGCCGACTGGTCTGCCTCCGCCTTTGTGCTGCCTTCCTCTTGCCCAGCCTGTTCTCAACACAGCAGGCAGAGAGACCCTGTAAAACCATGATTTTGATCAGGTTCCTCCCCTGCTCAAAACCCCATATGCTCCCCATAGCAGAGGAGAAGCCTGTGAGGTTCTATCCAGTCTGGCCTCCTGCTAACCCTCTGACTTCTTTCACTGCTCACTACTTCAGCATTGCTGGCCTCTTGTGTTCTAGAACATGCCAGGCACTCCCAGCTCCAGGCCTCTTCCTGGACGGCTCTTCTCTCAGATGTTTGCTTATCTTGCTTTTTATCTTTATGTATTTACCCCAGAATTCCCTACCCTCCTTTTTTGGTCTATTTTCCTCTATAACACTTGTCACACCTGAAAAGTTCCATCTTCCACTGATTTATTTTGCTTATTGCCTCTTCCCAGTGATGACTGCACAATGTACGGGCAGGAATGCTTATTGTTTTGGACTCTGCTGTTCCCCTGGCCCTGGAACGGTGCTTGGCATGCAGAAGGCACTCAACAAACATTTGATGAATGCATGAACTGATGAATAAACAAATAAATGGATGCATGAATTCTGCTTTTGTTTCTGGCAGAATGGCTATGATATGGTTTGGCTCTTCATCCCCACCCAAATCTCATCTTGAACTGTACTCCCATAATTCCCATGTATTACGGGAGGGACCCAGAGGGAGATAACTGAAACATGGGGTGGTTTCCCCCATACTGTTCTCATGGTAGTGAATAAGTCTCATGAGATCTGATGGTTTTATCACAGGTTTCTGCTTTTGCATCTTCCTCATTCTTTATTTGCCTGCTGCCATCCATGTAAGATGGGACTTGCTCCTCCTTGCCTTCCGCCATGATTGTGAGGCTTCCCCATCCACGTGGAACTGTAAGTCCAATTAAACCTCTTTCTTTTGTAAATTGCCCAGTCTCGGGTATGTTTTTATCAGCAGTGTGAAAATGGACTAATGCAGGCTAGATTGCTAGAGGCGCATCCCATACCCTCTGAACCAACGAGAAAGTGTTGAGTGTTTATTTTGGGTATAGCATCTCTCTTCCCCTGAAAGAATGGTGGGTCAGAAAGGCAAGGTGGACTGTTTGGTCCTAGGGACCCATTACGGCTCTTGGGGAAAGGAATGTGGGGCTGCCCCCAGTGAAAATCACGAACAAAGACTTTTGTTCCAGTTCACTGAGTTACCTCCAGTGCCTTTTTCAGATTGACTGCTATTAAGTACTCTTGGGAAAATGCAGTAGATTACAGATGAGGGTGACATGAGGACAACTGTCACCAGACACAGGAGAGAGATAAAGAATGGAAGCTGTCAGGTTAGGGCCTGAACCCTATTCTTCAGCAGGTGGTCATGACCCTTTGCTCTGTAATCTCTTTTGAAGCTTTCTGGATCCTTGGAAGGTGGTGACCTTTCATATGATTTTGATTCTTGACTCATCTCTTTCTATCCTTTAGGGACCAGGGCTGAAAGAAAGAAAACACAACAGCACGGCTTTTCCCTGGGTTAATCAAAGTGGCTTACATTTGTACAATTTGCTAAGAACTTCCATATGGACTCTTTCAACATTGTTTGAGGGCCAATTATATGCAAGGAAACTGTGCTAAGTATTAGTGATACTAAAGACAGTTTTAATACAGCATGATGAATGCTGTGAAATGTTAATGTAATTAAAGCAACACCAAAAGGTTCGTGAAATGTTAATGTAATTAAAGCAACACCAAAAGTTAGGCATCTTATTCCTTTTATGTAGGTTACAAAATAGATTTAGAGATTAAGTTGCTCTAGAATACATTAGAAGAGGCCAGGAGTGGTGGCTCATGCGTGTAATCCCAGCATTTTGGGAGGCCGAGGCAGGTGGATCACCTGAGGTCAGGAGTTCGAGACTAGCCTGGCCAACATGGTAAAACCCATCTCTACTAAAAATACAAAAATTAGCTGGGCATAGTGGTGAGAGCCTGTAATGCCAGCTACCCAGGAGGCTAAGGCTGGAGAATAACTTGAAGCAGGGAGATGGAGGTTTCAGTGAGCCACACCCAAACCTGACAACAGAGCGAGACTCCATCTCAAAAAACAGAAAGAGTACATCAGATTAGAGGATCCTTAGGAAATGGATTTGACCCCAGATGTTCTGGTGCCCAGTCCAGTGCTCTGACCTTTATGTTATATGCTATTCAAGGGTGCCTTCCTCAATCATTTTCTAAGCCTACACATAGTCACGCTAGTGTGTGACCTCAACTACCTGTTCTAGAAACACTAAGCAAAGAGGTATATGAGATTGTCTTGAAGTCTGCTTGCTGAGGTGGGAGATAGGACCCAGACATCCTTTGAATTAGGATTCTTAGGTTTCTGTCACTCAAGATTATCTCAACTCTGCCACTTGTGATTGACACTGATGAAATTTTTTTAACGTCTATAAGCCTCAGGTTCTTCATCTGTAATATGGAGATTATCATTCCTATATCAAAAGGTTGTTACAAGGATTAATGAGCTAAAGGTTGTTACAAGGATTAATGTATTAGTTTACAAGGGCTGCCATAACAAAATACAATAGATGATGTGGCTTAAACAACAGAAACTTACACAAAAAATAAAAATAAACCAACAGAAATTTATTTCTCACAGTTCTGGAGCATAGAAGTCCAAGATCAAGATGTTGGAAGGGTTATTTTCCTCTTTTATATTTTATATTTTATTATTTTTTGAGACAGTGTCTCATTCTGTGGCCTAGGCTGGAGTGCAGTGGTGCAATCTTGGCTCACTGCAGCCCCTGCCTCCCGGATTCAAGTGATTCTCCTGCCTCAGCCTCCCGAGTAGCTGGGATTACAGGTGCGTGCCACCACACCTGGCTAATTTTTTGTGATCCGCCTGCCTTCACCTCCCAAAGTGCTAAGATTACAGGTGTGAGCCGCTGTGCCCAGCCTGGGTTAGTTTCTTCTGAGGTCTGTTTCCTTGAGTTTCGGATGGCCATCTTCTCAGTGTCTTCATATGGTCTTTCCTCTGTGCACCCCTGTGTACCATTGTGTGCCCTTATCCCTTCTTTTAAGGACACCAGCCAAGTTGGATTAGGCCTACCCTGATGGCCACATTTTAACTTAATCATTCCTTTAAAGGCCGTATCTCCAAATACAATTACATTGAGAGAGTATGGATGTTAGAGCTTCAACATGGGAATGTTTGAGGGACAAAATTCAGGCTGTAACAACCACCTAACACAGAGCTTGGCATATAGTTTGTTAAATAAATAAATAAAAGTAAAACCTAACACTTTGATTGAATCTCTGTTCTCAGCCTGTGCAGCTTCTTAGGGATGGTGAGTCCTGCAGGCTCGTTACCATGTGTGCACCGTCACACTTCTCTCTCGTAAATGCATCTCTCTCAAACTTCCAGAATGGTTCCTAGTCCCGTTATTTTTATACTGCTGGGTTTTGGAAGATTCTAAATTTATTCACTTCATATCCTTTGTGATTTTCTAGAATTTAGAAATATCCTCTCTCAACTTTTAGCTTTTCAGATGGAATGGTCCCTTGGCACAGCAGAAATATCCTGACCTGGGAGTCAGGAGATCTTGGTTCAAGCCTCAGTTCCACTGCAAACCAGCTTTGGGCAAGTAGCCTCAACTTTCTGAACTTCTGATTGTCCAGATAAAGACTGCAGGGGGAGGGGGGAATGGACTAAGTGCTACAATTTAGTATTCAGTGAACATTTCACAGAACATGGTGGATAAGAGCATGGACTTGGACTCAAGACAGATGTGGCTTTAAATCCCACCTCCACTACTTTCTAGTTGAGTACCTTTGAGCAAGTTACTTGAGCCCCAGTTCCTCATCTGTAAAATGAGAATAATGGTACCTCCCTTCATCGGGTTTCAGTGAGGCTTACATGAAATAATGCATATAAAGTTCATTCAGTATGATGCTTGGATGTGCAAACTCCCTTCCTGGCTTCATTGTATTACTGAGCCATCTTTCCCTGTGCTTGTCTTTCCACAGAGCCAGCAACCAGACCACACACACTCTCTACTCCAGGTGTAGCAAGAGATTGGTTTTGTGTGAAGAAAGAATAATGTTCTCCATTTTGTTGCTGGTTCATAACAGTGTTCAGCATATTTATTTATTTATTTATTTATTTATTTATTTATTTAGTTTTTTTTTTTTTTTACTAAAGTAGTTCATTAGTCTCATGCTCTCTGTGGGTCATAAATAGATCAATTCAACAGCAGGGGCCAGGTGCGGTGGCTCACGCCTGTAATCCCAGCACTTTGGGAAGCCAAGGTGGGTGGATCACCTGAGGTCAGGAGTTCAAGGCCAGCCTGGCCAACGTGGTGAAACCGTGTCTCTACTGAAAATACAAAAAAATTAGCCGGGCATGGTGGTGGATGCCTGTAATCCTAACTACTTGGGAGGCTGAGGCAGAATAGCTTGAACCCGGGAGGCAGAGGTTGCAGTGAGCTGAGATCATGCCATTGCACTTTAGCCTGGGCGACAAGAGCAAAACTCCATCTCAAAAAAAAAAAAAAATTCAGCAGCAGGGTGAATAGGCACACAACAGTGCGACTGCTCAGTTAAGGCCTTCGTTATAATCAGGATATGAAAATCAGTGTCTGTAAGATTTTTTCACTGGGTTTTATTATCATACTTTTTATAGCTTCTTGCTATAGCAAAGTGTCAAATCATTTCTTTTAAAATTTTTGTCTAACCTTCATTGCAGCATATAATAAAAATTTATATGAAGAAGTAGTAATATTAACTTTGCAGTATTAAATCCATTTTCCTTTCAATCTATAGAACAAATGGAATAATAGAAAAAGTGCTATACCCTCCTCCTTGTCAGTCAAGGCAAATATTTAATTAAAACTTTTTCTTGGTCCCATCTCAAGGGCTGACAGATGTCTAACTCCTAAGTACAAGTCACAGATCTATCGTAATAGCTCTTGAGATCATTGCTGGAGGATATGGTTGAAGGTGGTGGTAAGAAGGTGCATCCTCCTTAAAGTTAATGACTCAATTTCAAACCAAATGCATAAGAGTTAGGTTTCAGTTGGGAGAACATTTTAAAGTTCCAGGTTTATTCTGCTTCAGTTGTTTTAAAAATCATAGGTTTTAATGCAGCTACATGTTCTTTAAGAAATACTTCTGGCATTTTGTAAAAAGAAAGTGCACCTAAAGGGATGTCAAAGATTCATCTAAATTTGATTCTCAAATGATAGTTTCTCAAGTGTTTAAAGACAGTTGTTATGTCTTGTGGGCGTCTGCAATTTTCTTGGCTAAATTCTTCACCTCCTTCAATGACTTCTAATGTGACAGCATTGCCCAGTTCTGAATGTCTTGTTCAGTTGTCATTCAGTGTGCTTGTCAACCTGAAAGTGATGAAGGCACCCAGAGATGAGCTTACCATTTCAGAAGTGGATTGACCTGTGCACAATGAAGTCATTCTTCTCCAGTCCCTCTGTGGAATTTTACACTTCCACTAACTCTAGCCATGTAAGCATTAGTTTGTCAACAACATCACAATATTAATTCATACTTTCTTTTAGTCAGCAAAACCTCTAAATGATCTGCTGTTATTTCCTTCTCCCTAACAAGAGTAATTTAAAAAACCTTTCGTTTTGAAATGATGATAGATTTTCAGGAAGTTGGCAAGATAGTACACAGAGGTCTGGAGTATCCCTCCCTCAGTTTCCCCCAAGTTATATCTTACTTAGCTATAGTACAATAGCAAACCCAGGAAATTGATATTGGTACAATGTGTAGGTACAGCTCCACACCACTTTATCTCTTTTTGCCTTACAGGAATAATCTGAGCTCATTAAATAACAAACCCTGTAACTGCATAAACATCTTCAGATGCTGTCCTCTTTTCTCCCATTTTGGAATCCTTTGTAACTATATTGTCAGAATCGAACTTTTGAGAGCTTCTTATTTAACTTGAACTTTCCTCTCTTAATATGTCTTAATACTTCTCCAGACCAAAACAAAAAAGCAAAAGAAAACAAAACAAAATAACCAATCAAGCAAAATCCTCCTCCCTTGGTGCTCCCCATATCAATAAAATGGCACCACCATTTGCTCAGTTACTCAAGCTCAATTCTGGAAAACAACCTTACTCCTCCCCTTTGCTTATACCCTTTATCCAGTCCATTAGCAAATCATGGCAAATGTGCTTTTGGAATTCATCCAGAAGCCCCATCATGACCATCCCTGCCACATCGAAGCCACTGCCATTCTGGCCTCCACCACTGATCTCTGGCCTCTGCTCTTGCCTCTTTCCAATCTGTTCTCCCCAGTGAGCACAAAGAGAGCCTTCACAGGAGTAATCTAAGCTAGTGGCACTCCTCAGCTTAACCTTGCCAGGGGCTTTCCACACAATAATAGCTAAATACTTATTTATACAGTGCTTATTATGTGCCAAAGGATGTTAGTGCTTTACAGATAGTCAGTCTTCACAACACTCCTGTGAGGCCAGCTGTAGCATGATCTACATCCTGCAGCTGTTATACATCCACCTGTCAGAGAGGGCGTATGACTGTCCTGAGGTCTTACAGCTCCCACGTGGAAGAGTCAGGATAAGACCTCCACAGATTAGCTCTGGAGTGCACTCTATGCCATCCTGCCTTGTGCTTCACCCACAAAAGAATTCACATTTGCATGGCCTAAAGGACTGCAGCATCCCACCCTAGTAGCTCTCTGACCCATTTCCCACCACTCAGCCTCTCCCATACACATTGGCATCTTTGCTGCTCCTTTGACATGCTAAGAGCGTAGCAACACCCCTCTGCAGCAGCACCCTCCTGCAGCAGCACTTCCCTGCAGCAGCAAACCCCTGCTACAGCAGCCCCTCTGCACCAAGACCCTCCATAGTAGCAATTCCCCTGCAGTAGCACCCCTCTGAAGTGATGCCTCCCTGCGGCAGCACCCCCCAGCAGCAGCACCCTGCTGCCAGCACCCCCTGCAGCAGCACCCCCCTGCCAGCACCCCCTGCCAGCACCACCCTGCAGCAGCACCTTAGTGCCTGCTCATCTCTCTGCCTGCAATAGTATTCCTCCAGAAAGACTCATGGCTTAGCCTCATTTTATTTAGGTCTCTGTGCAAATGTTTCTACTTCAGACAGATCTCCCCTGACCACTGAAATAGCAGGCTTCCATCCTTGCCACTATCTCCCGAGCTTGCTTTATTTATTTTTAAAATAAACTTATTCTTTAGGAATAGCTCTTGATTTACAAAAAAAAATTAAAAAGAATAGTACAGAGTTCCTATATGCCTCACATTGAGTTCTTCCAATTATTGACATCTTATTTTGATATAATACATTTGTTATAATTAATGAACAAATATTCATACATTGTTACTAATGAAAGTCTACACTTTATATCCAGATTTCCTTAGGTTTAACCTAGTATCACTTTCTGTTCCAGGAGTCTATCCAGGGTACCACATGAGATGTAACTGCTGTCTCCTTAAGCACCTCTTAACTGCCGCAGTTTCTCAGACTTTCCTTGTGTTTTATGACCTTGGCAGTTTTGAGGAGTACTAATTGGGTATTTTATAGATTGTCTCTATATTGGGATTTATCTAATATTTTTCTCATGGTTAGGTTGGAGTTATATGTTTTAGTGAGGAAGATCACAGGGAAAGTGCCATTCTCATCATATCATATCAAGGGTACATCTATTGACATGACTTATCACCGTTGATGTTGACTTTGATCATCTGTCTGAGCTAGTCTTTGTCCTGTTTCTCTAAAGTTATTCAATTTACTGCCCCCGCCCAACCCCTTTTCATACTGTCCCTTTTTGGAGGAAGTCACCCTGCACAGCTCACACTTAAAGGATGGAGAATTAAGCTCCATCTCCTTGAGAGTGGATTATCTCCATGTGTTGTTTGGAATTCCTCTGCCTGGAAGGTTTCTGTCTTCTCTCCCATTATTTATTTATTTATTCAGTCATTTACCTGTGCCAGTGTGGACTCGTGGTTATTTTTTCTGTACTTGGGTTATAATTCAATGCTACTTTATTTACTTTCCTGCTCAAATTGTTCCAGCTTCGGCCCTGGGAGCTCTTTCAGTTTGCTGCTGTGTCTCCTTTGACATACTCCCATCAATGTGGGGTTGTTTTGTTTATTTGTTTTGTTTCTCCATTTTGAGTAAGAAAGTTTACTTTCTTACTTTCTGGCACTGTGTTTTAAGCTTATCTTGTAAATATCCTACCCTAGTCCTAGAATCAGCCATTTCTCCCAAAGTTTTCTTTATTTTTCAATAACATCACTACCTGAAATTGCATGGCATATTTGTTTGCGTATTTGCTTTTTATTATTCTCTTCCCCAATAAACAGCAGGTTCCATGAGGATAGGAACTTTGCAGTATTCCTAGTTATTGAATAGTGCCTGCTACAAAATATATGCTCAGTTAACTTTGTTGAATCAGCTTCAGAAGTTGGTTGTTCATAACTCACAGTTTACTTTTTGGCACATGGGAGTTTTGGCTGTCATAGTTATATTTTCCCTAAAGTTTTCCTCATCTTTGTAATCCTGATGCCTCCTTACTTGTTGATCAAAATTAAGTCTGGAATAGCAGTTCCTTTATTGCTTCTTCAATTCTGTATCCAAAATAAGAATTTAGAGAAGTTCTGTTTTTTTAAAAAAAAGAAAATGAGACATGCGACTTTTTTCCAGATAACTGAAAACAATTTCCTACCACATCTGTATTTTCTTTCTTTTTTTTAAGACAGGGTCTCACTTTGTCACCCAGGCTGGAGTGCAGTGCAGTGGCATCATCACGGCTCACTTCAGCCTTGACCTCCTCAGCTCAAGCAATCCTCCTGCCTCAGCCCTGTAAGTAGCTGGGATTGCAGACAGGCACCACCAACCTGGCTAATGTGTGTGTGTATTTTTTTTTTTTTTTTTTTTTGAGACAGAGTCTTGCCCTGTCATCAGGCTGGAGTGCAGTGGTGCAGTCTCAGCTCACTGCAACCTCTGCCTCCTGGGTTCAAGTGATTCTCCTACCTCAGCCTCCCGAGTAGCTGGGATTACAGGTGCGCACCACCACACCCAGACAATTTTTATATTTCTTAGTAGAGATGGGGTTTCACCATGTTGGCCAGGATGGTCTCAATCTCCTGACCTCGTGATCCACCTGCCTCGGCCTCCTAAAGTGTTGGGTTTACAGGTGTGAGCCACCAGGCTTGGCCAGTTTTTGTATTTTTTGTAGGGATGGGATTTCACCATGTTGCCTAGGCTGGTCTCAAACTCCTGGGCTTGAGCCATCTGCCCATCTCAGCCTCCCAAAGTGTTGGGATTACAGGCGTGAGCCACGGCGCCCAGCCCAAAATTCTGCTGGCATTCCCTCTTCTCTTCCTCTTTCTCTTTCTAAAGATGTGGCTACCAAATTGCCAAGTTACCATGGGATAATTAAAATGCCCTTCAGGTTTCATAAATATTTATTGAGCACCTATTCTGTGCAAGGCCTTTTTTAAGGAATTACGGGTAAGGAAATTTTATGGCTCTTATAGTACGGATTAATGGCAAGAAAGATACAGACAAAAATAATTACAGCAAAACAAAACATGTAAAATCCTAGTAAGGCAAAAGTAAAGTGCTGTGGAGGTTTGGGGAGCAGAAAACCGCATCTATTTGGCAGGCGGGGGAACTGGGAAACTGTCATTAATCCTGGGCATAGTTGTAAATGATGGATATAGAAAGAGGGTATATCTAGTAGAAGGTGCAGGATAACTCCTGACATGAGGTTGGGAAATTTAGTTATGTTTTGAAAACAGCAAAGAAAATAGTTTGCCTAAAGTTTATGAGCACATGTAGAAAAGCAGTGACAGGTAGGACTAGAAGAAGCAAGGGATCACTTTGGAAAGAACTAGGAATGTAGGTAGAGGAGTTTGAAGTCAGAGGTGTTTGAGTTTAAATCATATACAGGGAATCCCAGAAGGCTTTTTAGGAAGGGGTTCTTTGAGGAAGAAGTTATCTTGGAGGAAGTTGAGGTAAAGGCAGAGAAAATGATCAGGCATGTTTTGCAATAGGGTTAGAGAGCATTAGTGAAGGCATAGACCAAGCTTGTATCTGTGAGCATGGGAAGGTGAATACAGATGCAAGTTGGAGCCTGACAGAACTTGACAGCCAGGGGGATCAAGGGGAAGGGGCACCAAGCATGACTGAAGAACTAAGAGTGACACCTAGAAGAGTGGTGGAAAGCCACAAACACAGACCAAGGGGAATGAAGAAGTGGAAACTACGAAGAGCCCAGTTTTGCTCCTTTTTCCTCTGGTCTATCCCATCTGGGCAGCCATTTAGAGGCCAGCTGTTTGGGAGGTCCAAATTCTGAGGACAATGAGGGCCTTCTCTGGATAAGAGGCTGGAAGTTTTGCCTCTCCTCTCAACCACAGTGCTTCCAGAAATTTCTGATACAACTGAACACTTTGATTATACCTTCTGGTTCCTTAACTGCCTTAGGGAAAACCGCTCAAAAACAAGCCTCCTAATTCATTTGCCTAATGTTCCCAATAACATGGACTGTTTCTTTCAAGTCATAAAAACAATCTCTATGTACCAGTATTACAAGGACTGAACCACTCAGCTTCTTGGTATATATAAACTTGAATTATGGATTGCATTTTTCACGTTGGAGTATATGTGAAATATGCCTCCAGGATTACCCCACTTGAAGGTCCCCTACATTCAGTAAATGGATAAAGAGCTCCCAGACTTGCTGACATACATCCCAATACTGGGATTACCCTGGTCTACTTTAAAGGTAAAATATTTTTAAAAATATAGTAAATTCCTATTTTTCACAGATTCTGTGTTTGCAAATTTTACTCACTAAAATTTGTTTGTAGCCCCCAAATCTATGCTCAGGACACTTCCCTAATCATTCAGATGCATGTGCAGAGGGTAGAAATACTTGAGTAGCTGGACATACATGTTTCAAGCTAAGATGGAACAAGCAACCCTGTGCCTTCTTGTTCCAGCTCTCATACTATAAACAAGTGTCATTTTTGCAGTCTATTTAGTGCTACATTTTTCATATTTTTGCACTTTCTTTTGGTGATTGTGCTGTTAAAATGGCCCCCAAGCATAGAGCTAAATTGCTATCTGGTGCAACAAAACTAAATGCCTTGTGGAGAAAATACATGTGTTAGCTAATCTTGGTTCGGGCATGAGTTATAGTGCTCTTGGCCCTGAGTTCAGTGTTAATGAATCAACAATATATATTAAATAAGGTGTCTTTAAACAGAAACACACATGAAACAAAGGTATCTATTAATTAGTTAATGAAAATGTGGCCAGCGGCTTGCGGGAACACCATATTTCCTCTGGGAAAAATGGTTTGACTGGCCTGGTGCAGTGGCTCACACCTGGAATCCCAGCACTTTGGGAGGCCAAGGCGGGTAGATCACCTGAGGTCAGGAGTTCAAGACCAGCCTGGCCAACATGGTGAAACCCTGTCTCTACTAAAAATACAAAAAATTAGCCAGGCGTGGTGGCGGATGCCTGTAATCCCAGCTACTCAGGAGGCTGAGGCAGGAGAATTGCTTGAACCTGGGAATCAGAGGTTGCAGTGAGCCAAAATCACACCACTGCACTCCAGCCTGGGCAACTCTGTCTCAAAAGAAAACAAAAATGGTTGGATATTCATAAATTCAGGGCTTACAGAAGCTTTACAGAATATAACTACTTCAAATGAGTATCAACTGTGATCCCTTCCAAAACCATAGCTACATGCTAAAATGCAAGATGCAGATAGTCATAGATAGGCTTTGAGTTCGTCTGAGCCGAAACCATTCCAGTGGATAGATAAAAATCTGTCCTGTCCTGAAGATCCCATGAAAGAGGCATCAGTACCTCCATTCTTTCACCATTGTTTATGTATACATGTATGTATGTACATACACCTTCATCCAACCAAAAAAAGATTTGAAGTGACTAATTCAAAAGATAACATAAGCCAGAACTAGGTAAAATAAGAAGTGTTAAAGAGAAAGGAAAAGGAAACACAGTGCTAGGCACAAGGTGGTACCAGGAATGAAGCGAATACAAAGTGCACTCTTAGTCTGGGCTGTTGCGACAAATGTACCATAGATCAGATGGCTTGAACAACAGACATTATTTATCATGGTTTTGGAAGCACTGAGATCAAGGTGCTGGGAGACTTGGTGTCCAGTGAGAGCCTGCTTCCTGGTGTGCAGATGGCTATCTTCTTCTTGTAGCCTCACATGGCAGAGAGCAGAGAGACAGAGCAAGCTCCCTCGTGTCTCTTCTTATACAGGCACGAATCCCATTTCACCTTCAAATATCACCACACTGGGGACAAGGTTTCAACATATGAATTTGGGGGGCACAAACATTCAGTCCATAGCATGCAGGATTGGATCCTAGGTATTTAACAAAGTTGGGTCATAAATCTAGCCCTAAGCTTTTGAGCAGGGAATGAGAAAAGGAAATTGATTAAGATATACAGTTCACAGGAATCATAAAACAAATGTGACACTGTTGATTCAGATGTATTTCCAAGTTCTAGCAGCTTCCCACTGCACCTCTGATTCCTGCAGGTCCTTGCTGGCCCCTGAAGCCTTGTCAGCCAGCACCTCCCTGCTTCCCCAACATGTTTCTCACCCCCATCTCCTTTTTTTCCTTGAACATGCCAAAGTCATGCCTGACTTGAGGCCTTTACACCATGTTTTGTCTCTTACTGGAATGCTTGCTTGCCACATCTTCACATGTCTAATTTGTCATTCAGGTCTCAGCTGAAAGTCCCATCTTCAAAGAAGTTTCTGACTTTCCAGTCTAAGAAACCGCCATTCCCTTATCTCCACCCTTGTCTTGCTTCACCTTCTTTAATTTTTTTTTCATAACAGTTAATCACCACATAACATTCTTTTACTTACTTATTTAATCATTTGCTCATTATCTATTTCTCCCATTATGTGAGGCCCATAAGCACAAAGACTGTACCTTCCAGAACACTGGCAAATAGTGGGATGCTCTGTAAATACCCGTTGAATAACGAACACTGAAACTAAACCTAGGGGAAACTTTTTCCAAAGGGTCCTCATCAAAAGGGACTCTGAGCAATGTAGTAGATATATTCTTAGCAGCACCCTCACAGCAGACACAATGAAGAGTCCCCAGCAATTCTTGTTTTGTTTTGTTTTATTTTTTTTAAAGACAGGGTTTCTCTGTTGCCCAGGCAACAGTGCAGTGAGGTGATCATAGCTCACTGTAGCCCAGAACTCTTGGGCTCAGGCAATCCTCCCACCTTGGCCTGCTGACTCACTGGGAATACAGGCGTGCACCACCACACCCAGCTTTTTTTTGAGACAGAGTCTTGCCCTGTCACCCAAGCTGCAGTGCAGTGGCATGATCTCGACTCACTGCAACCTGCACCTCCCAGGCTCAAGCAATTCTCCTGCTTCAGCCTCCTGCATAGGTGAGACTACAGGCACACCACCATGCCTGGCTAATTTTTATATATTTAGCAGAGACAGGGTTTCGCCATGTTGGCTGGGCTAGTCTCCAACTCCTGATGTCAAGTGATCTGCCTGTCTTGGCTTCCCAAAGTGTTGGGATTACAGGTGTGAGCCACCGCACCCAGCCTAATTTAATTTAATTTTTTTTTTGTAGAGACAGGATCTCACTTTGTTGCCCAGGCTGGTCTTGAACTCCTGACTTGAAGTGATCCTCCCACCTTAACCTCCTGAAGTTCCAGGATTATAGGCATGAGCCACTGCACCCAGCCCCCAATGATGCTTAATTAGTGTCAATCAGCTCAGAGCAGGAGGCAGCCAAGACATACCAGAGCAGTTCTGTCTACATGTCCTTTCTAGTTCTACTTTCTCTCTGACTGTAATCTCTCTTGTTGCAACCAAAGTCTATTATGCCATTTCAATAGATTCAGATAATGGTAGGCTGCTATCATGTGCCTAAAAAAAAAAAAAATCATTTTATAGTGTTAACAATGGCATCAATTTGCATTATTTGGAAGGTCTACTGAATTAATATAAAGGTGACTTTTTGGAATATATTTGAAAGAAGTATTTATTTTTATTGAGTAGACACTCAATAATTGATATAATTGCTAATACAAGCAGATATCTTATGGGCCTATTCAAATTATTTAAACAAAACATTATGAATTAACTCATAACCCTATTTGTAAATTTTTGTTTTTTAAAGTCACTATGCTGTACACTAGCAGTCATTAACACCTTTTTCATCAACTTTAAGAAAGCACCAATTTTAAGCAACTCACATATTGATAAGAAAAAAATATAGCAATTAACATTATAAGACTCTGTTTTAGGATGTATCTCAGTATCTATGAAAAAATGATAAGAGCTAACATTTATTAAACACCTATTATCACTTATGCACTGTGAGCTAAGCATTTTACATAAATGTTCTCTTTTATTCCCTGCAAAATACAAGGGGATAGGTACCTTTATGATCTCCAGTTTACAGATGATGAAGCTGAGGGTAGTTATTACAGTTCACAAAGCTGATACATGACAGAACTAGAGTGAGCTCAGAACTGTCTGACACTGGAGCCTGAGTTCCAAGCTACTATGTTTAGAATACCTTCTGTCTTAGTCTGTTTTCTGTTGCTATAGCAGAATAACTGAGACTGGATAATTTTTTTTTTTTTTTTTTTTTGAGACAGAGTCTCACTCTGTCACCCAGTAGCTGGAACTACAGGTGCCCGCCACCACGCCTGGCTAATTTTTTTTTTTTTGTATTTTTAGTAGAGACGGGGTTTCACCATGTTAGCCAGGATGGTCTTAATCTCATGACCTCGTGATCTGCCTGCCTTAGCCTCCCAAAGGAGACTGGATAATTTATGAAGAAAATATATGTATTTCTTAGAGTTCTGGAGGCTGGGAAGTCCAGGGAATAGGGGCTGCATCTGGTGAGGGCCTTCTTGCTGCTGCGCACTCTCTGTGGAGTCCTGAGGTGGCTCAGGGCATTGCATGGCGAGGGGGCTCATGAGAGATGTCCAAACTGGCTTTTACACCAGATCCACTCTTGTGATAACTAACCCACCCCCTCCACAACCCGTTAATCCATTAACCCATGAGTGGAATTAATCAATTTGTGAGGTTACAGCACTCATAAACCAATCACCTCCCCAAAATCCCATCTCTCAAAACTGCAGACATGAACTTGGAAGGTACACATTCAAACCATATCACCTTCTATCATCTTATTTACTCTATTGCTTTTATTAGTTGTCTCCCCTTGGATTAGGGATGTGGAACCTTCTATTTGTCTACCAAAAGGATTAGTCAGTCTAACAGTGTGTGCAAAATAAAAACAACCTAATTCAGTTTTTCCCCCTAAGAATCAAATTTATAAAGACCTACACATTGTTTTTAAAATAAGAACATAAAAATTTATTTAGTATGACAGGCATTCTACAAGGGCAGCTACTCTGAGTGATGGCACTGATTATTAGAGCAATATATTGAGAGAAATGAACCCAATGAAGCTTTGGACCAAAAATGATGCAAATTTCTTAAAGGTGATGTTTACTCCAATGAGAAGGAACTATACTTAAAGGCAGCCAAGTGGCTTTCCTGTTTGTATTTCCTTGATCTGTTTGTTTCCATTGCTCATAAATAGCTGGTATAGGGATTCTCACTTACTCCACTAACTTGGGCCTTATAGACATTAAAATTAAACATTATTCCATGGATTTAGAGGTCTGCAATTGGTTCCTTGACCAGGGTGCACATCAGAATTACCTGGGAGCTTTCTCAAAATACGTGTACCTGGGCCCTTCCCCCAGCCAACTTACATGGAGTTCCTAAGAATAGGTTGAGGTATCTGCATTTTAAAATCTCTCTTCTGGATAATTTTGATGCTAGCTCCAAGTTAACTGGTCTGGTATTAATTTTCATCAGAGCCAAATTTCTAAAGAAAGTGGTGCCTAGAGATGCCACAGAGCTATCAGTCAGAAGACCTGGCTCTACTTTTCCGGTTACTCATGACCATTTTCTGGATCTATTTCTCTACCTGCAAACTTTAGAAATTATCAATAAACCAATCAACAAACATTCAACACATTCTCACAGTATGCACAAAACTAAATTATAGCTTGGCAACTGTTGCATACCGGTATTCTCTCTTCTCCTTAATGACCTTGCTCTCTGCTTAAAAGGAAGAGTCCATAACTATTAGTCTGGCAAATTTAGCCCGGATCCACTTTTCCTTCATCATTCCAGGTACAAGCCTCACAAACACACTCACATACACAATTTCTTTCTTTTTTTGCGGGGGGGCCCAAGTCTTGCTCTGTCGCCCAGGCTGGAGTGCAGTGGCATGATCTCCGCTCACTGCAAGCTCCACCTCCCAGGTTCACGCCATTCTCCTGCCTCAGCCTCCTGAGTAGCTGGGACTGCAGGCGCCTGCCACCATGCCTGGCTAATTTTTTGATTTTTTAGTAGAAACGGGGTTTCACCCTGTTAGCCAGGATGGTCTCGATCTCCTGACCTCTTGATCCGCACGCCGTGGCCTCCCAAAGTGCTGGGATTACAGGCTTGAGCCACCACACCCGGCCAACATACACAATTTCTAATAGTATCTCCTCACTCCCCAGCATGGTAATACAAAGTCCATTCCATGATCTACATGACCTGCTCCTCCCCCTGTGACCTCCCTGATTTAATCTCCTGCTGATTTCCTCCTCAGTCACTTGGCTCAAGCCACACTTTGCTATTTCTAGATCATGCCAGGCTTGCTCCTGCCTCGGGACCTTTGTGCTTGCTCTTCTGTCTGTCATGCTTGTTCCTAGATAACCACATAGCTCGCTTCATCACTTCCTCCTGCACTTTACTCAAAGTGCTCCCCTCAGTGGGGACTTCCCTGGCCATGCTATCTACAGTGTCAAACTCCATCCAGACATTTCACATACTTCTTGCCTGTTTTACCTTTTCTCCCTATCCCTTATCACTATCAGCCTTCTAAGTCCATCTCAGAATGAGAAAAGAGAGAAGATGCCTAAGAAAATGTAATAAAAACAAAAAATAGACAAAACCCCAACCAAAAACCCCGCAGGAGTTTGGTATTCCATTGTGTAATGAACAATGAGAGAGGATAAAATTCTGGCCAAAGGCAGAGTAAATCCAACAAGGATGAGGAAGAAGGTGACAGAAAGGATATTCATTTATATGAATAAGCAGATTTTCTACTTTCTTTTTTCTTTTTTTTTTTTCCTTTTTCTTTCTTTCTTTTTTTTTTAGAGACAGAGTCTTGCCCTGTCACCCAGGCCGGAGTGCAGTGGTGTGATCTCAGCTCACTGCAACCTCTGCCTCCTGGGTTCAAGTGATTCTTGTGCCTCAGCCTCCCGAGTAGCTAAGATTACAGGTGTGTGCCACCATGCCTGGCTAATTTTTGTATTTTTAATAAAGACAGGGTTTCACCATGTTGGCCCGGCTGGTCTTGAAGTCCCAGCCTCAAGTGATTTCCCCACCGCAGCCTCCCAAAGTGTTAGGATTACAGGCATGAACCACTGCACCCGGCCAGTTTATATGAATAAGCAGGTTTTCTACTTTTGATACTACTTTATTTTTTTGCTCAAATTATCGTAGCTTTGGACATTGAGAGCACTTTCAGTTTCCTCCTGTCTCTTTGACATAGCCCCATCAATGTGTATTTGTTTTGTTTGTTTTTGTTTGTTTTTGTTTTTGAGCACTTTCTTACTTTCTGGCACTATAAGATGTTTTAAACTTGTCTTGTATATATCCTGCTCTGGTCAAAATCTAGAATTTAAAGTATGAGAACACATCCCAAGATAAAAGGACAAAATCAGATTCTATGAAGACTGTTAGCAGTAGCAAAGAGAGACCACAGAAAATGGCCAACAAGAGGGCAGACATAAGAGTTCAGTAGTGATACTAGAGTTTAAGTAACAAAATAAAGTCAATTTCCATATAAGAATGCAAATGTGGCTGGGTGCAGTGGCTCACGCTTGTAATCCCAGCACTTTGGGAGGCTGACGCGGGCAGATCACCTGAGGTTGGGAGTTGCGAGACCAGCCTGACCAACATGGGAAAACCCCGTCTCTACCAAAAATACAAAATTAGCTGGGCGTGGTGGTGTGCGCCTGTAATCCCAGCTATTCCAGAGGCTGAGGCAGGAGAATCACTTGAACCCGGGAGGCAGAGGTTGCCATGAGCTGAGATTGCACCATTGCATTCTAGCCTGAGCAACAAAAGCAAAACTCCATCTCAAAAAATAAAAAAAAAAATAATAATAATAATACAAATCCATTCTTATGGATTTCCCAGAGACTTGGTGGACAATGTCTGGTGACTGCAATGTGGCTGTGGGAGGGCATGATTTTGCAGATTTGCTGGGCCCAGCAGACATGGCAAGTCCTGGCTATCTATGAACTCAAGCACAGAAGCCCAACAGGGACATTTAGGGGAAAGCTCAATACAAGGAAAACCAGTAGTAACAACATGGCAGGACTGAGAATGATGCTGCTACCTTAATACAGCATAAAGAATACAGATGTGGCCAGGTGTGGTGGCTGGCGCCTCTATTCATTTATTCAATCATCAAGAGATATTTATAATGTCTTGAGTGCCAGTTTGGTACCAAGCACTTTCTGGGCACTGGGATACATTATTGAACATGACAAGCTCCTCAGCCCTTCAGGACAGTTTGGAACATCTGGCTGTGGTGACCACAGTCTGTCAATGTTTCCCACTGCCCCGAACCTGGTGATTTCCTCTTGAGTATAAGACAATACCACTCAATGAACTGGACAGAGACTTCATGAAAGAGGAACTAGGTGAATGCCGGGAAATAACTGGGATATTAGTTTTGAGTGGCACAAACTTCTGCCATTTTAGTGTACAACTGAAAGAGCTGCACACTCCTGTGGCTAATTCCACAATGACACGACCTCTTCCAACCCACTGTGGATCCTCTTTGCAAATTTTACATGGTCTTACACGTTAATTTTTCAAGCCATCACCTCTTTCTTCTATTCCCTTTCCTCCAAAAAATCCACCAAAACAAAGGGAAAAAAGTTCTAAAACAAGAAAGTGGAGGGTATATTTCCTCTTCATGATTTTGCCTTTTCATGCCCTTCACATCTGGCCTCTGCCACAACTGGCAGCAGAAATGCTAACTTTTCATGAGAAAGGCTTTTCTGGGGGATGTGTGCCCCTCGCAGCAGCGACAGCGGGTGGCAGGAAGTACAGGAAACCTCATGAGATGGCTTGTTCTGGAACACTTGCCAGCCTGCTTCTGCAGACTCATGAGGTTAAGAGAAACATACAACTTACCGGGGAGGTTATTGGAACAGAGCCCCAGTTCTCGATTGTTTGAGGTTCACTCATAACTGGCAAAATGACCACAGGGCACAACCGCAAGAGTTCCAGCCACAGCCTGTGGCCCTGGTGCTACATGTTGAGATGCTTCTGATTTTAAGCACCCAGGAATGCTGCTGGTTTGAAGCACCCAGGAAGCCCAGCAGTTAATGTTGGCAATGAAGGGCAGTTAAGTGAGGCTGGTTCTGCTAGTGCTGTGACATGTGGGCTCATGGTAAGACACTGTTACTGAAGCCTTGCAAGGTCATGTGAGAGGGGAGGGATGATAACCCCTCCCTGTTTTTATGAGGTAAGAACGTAGCTGATTCTGAAGGGAAAGGGAAGAAGTCTGGGTCATAGACCAGAGTTAACCTCTGTGGAAGACTCAGGATGGGGCCCTGTGATTACTGTTTTGCATTTCTGGACAATTTAACTGGCCACACATGAATATAAGCTTTGAGATAAAGACGCTGGGCCCAAGTCACCAAACTTCCAAAAGTTTCGTCACTTATTATTATTTTTATTTTTATTATATTTTTGAGATGGAGTCTCACTCTGTTGCCCAGGCGGCTGAAGTACAGTGGCCATGATTTTGGCTCACTGAAATCTCCACCTTCTGGGTTCAAGCAATTCTGCTGCTTCAGCCTCCCAAATAGCTGGGATTACAGGATAATTTTTGTATTTTAGTAGAGATGGGGTTTCACTATGTTGGCCAGGCTGGCCTTGAACTCCTGACCTCAGGTGATCCACCTGCGTTGGCCCAAAGTGTTGGGATTACAGGCATGAGCCACCATGCCCAACATTCATCACTTTATTTATTTATTTATTTATTTTGAGATGGTGTCTAGCTCTGTCGCCCAGGCTGGAGTGCAGTGGCATGATCTTGGCTCACTGCAACTTCCGCCTCCCAGGTTCAAGCAATTCCCTGCCTCAACCTCCCAAGTAGCTGAGATTACAGGAGCCTGCCACTATGCCCAGCTAATTTTTATATTTTTAGTAAAGACAGGGTTTCACTGTGTTGGCCAGGCTGATCTCAAACTCCTGACCTCATGATCAGCCTGCCTCTGCCTCCCAAAGTGTTGGGATTACAAGCGTGAGCCACCATGCCCAGCCTCATCACTTATTAAGAAATGGAAAGATAGAGAGGGAAAGAAGAAAGGGAGGAAGTGAGGAGAGAGGGAAGGAAAGAAAAAGAAAAGAAAAAATAAAAAGGAAGAAAGAAGAAGGGAAGGGGAGGGAAAGGAATGGGGAAGGAAGGAAAAAGAAAGAAAATTCTTCAGACAAATACTGTTTTCTGAAGAGCAAGCTCCATTCTGAAAGTGCTGCATTAGAGCCAACACAGAAGGACTGGACCAGGCCTAATGCTCCACCCCATGTAAATCCACCCAGGCACATGCCCAGCTACCGAACCCTTTGGTTTTCTGCCACATCTGGTCATCTGCATGCCTTGAGAGCTGGACCCCTGGGATGGTTTGGCTCTGCCTTTCGGACACAAAGGCACTAGGCCAGGCACAGCATCTAATGTGCCCAGCAGGTGCCTTCTTCCAGCAACACTGTAGGTAGTCTAATTTGGAGGAAGAATGGGAGCCCAGCCACTCTATGGCCAAAGACTAGAGATAAGCCCTGGGCCAGTCACTGCTCAAGCCTTGGATTTTGAAAACCCACTCTGCCACTCCTCTCTCCTGGAGGGGAACTCCCCGCTAGGCTGGAAACTTAAGGAGTAGAGCTGGGGATTGTGAGGCTGGGTGAATGACAGCCCTGGAACTGGGCCTGTGAGTCAGGAGACTCAGAGTGGGGCCCAACATTGTTGTGCTCAGTTGAGAATTATCATCTGACTCCCATACTGGGGATGCTGATAAGGCCCTTAACCTGCTGGTGGGAGTGGTGAGAGGCTTCCTGCACTGCTGATAATTTGGACAGAGGTATTAAATAATTGAATTACAAAATGCAGTTGATGATACAGGTGCTAAAACACTTAATTTGTCTTTTTAAAGCAAGCTCCAGTATCATTATTAAGTGGACTCTCTTCTCTCTGCTCCCCACCTTACACAGCTGGCTTGGAGATTTGACCCATCTTACACACTCTTTCTCAATCTGCCATCAAGCTCTAATAGCATTTCTTTAGCAGATACCAATGCAGCTAATACAATTAAAGGTGTATTTAAAAAAAAAAAAAAAAAAACTCTTTTCTAAAGCCTGGGTGTGACCCATTTATTTAAGATAAGAGGGGGTACTCAACTTCTGTTGGGTTGGAGTGGAAGATGCAGGGTTTATATAAGTATGACTCCTTGGGCAACGACTAAAATTCATCTGTCTCCACCGTCATCACCAGCAAAGACATAAAAACACATGAGAAACCCTGCCACATAGATTGTTTACAGGCTGGCCGGGCAGATAGATTCTTTTGTTTTGTTTTGTTTTGTTTTCGAGATGGAGTCTAATTCTGTTGCCCAGGCTGTAGTGCAGTGACGCAATCTTGGCTCACTGCAACCTCCACCACCTGGGTTCAAGTGATTCTCCTGCCTCAGCCTTCTGAGTCGCTGGGATTACAGGCACGTGCTACCACGCCCGGCAATTTTTGTATTTTTAGTAGAGACGGGGTTTCACCATGTTGGTCAGGCTGGTCTCGAACTCCTGACCTCGTGCTCTCCCTGCCTCAGCCTCCCAAAGTACTGGGATTACAGGTGCGAGTCACCACGCCCAGCCTAGATTCTAAGCAATGTCTTTAACTAGAGCTACTGTTACAGTTGCTTTTTTGTTTTACTTGAGCTAAAAATCCTTTTATAAGTAATACCATAGTCATCAAAAGACTAGGATAAAAAAAAAATTAAATCCCTGCTCACCGTGAATATATTTCCAAGCAACATCCAAAGTAACAATCTTTTCTGCAATAATAATGTTGTGATGGTATAATACTTTCACCAGCCTTATCTACTGTGATCCTTATGATGACTCCCATGAGGTAAATTAACCCAGTTTTACCATTCTCAGTTTCCAGCGTGCATCAAAACCATGCAATATGCTGTTGAAACATGTGCCTTAAAAAAAAAAAAAAAAACAAAACTCCAGACATGGTACTGGGCCAGAAACTGTGATAGAAGCAGGATGCCTGCCCATGTGACACATCAGACTGCTCTTTTTTTTTTTTTCTGAGATGGGGCCTCACTCTGTCACCCAGGCTGAAGTGCAGTGGCATAGTCACCACTCACTGCAGCCTTGACCTCCTGGGCTAAAGTGATCCTCCCACCTCAGCCTTCAGAGTAGCTGGGACTACAGGCACACACAACCATGCCTGGCTAATTTTTAATTTAAAAAGAGACAGAGTCTCACTATGTTGCTCAGGCTGGTCTCTAGCTCCTGGGCTCAAGGGATCCTCCCACCTTGGCCTCCCATAGTGCTGGAATTACAGGTGTGCGTTACTGCACCTGGTCAGAACTACTCTTCTTGAACTGGGTCCTGTCATATCCATCAGTCATAACGTCAGATGGGCCCAGCAAAATTCATTATACAATAGAAGTAAGTGGTATACACTTGGAACTGAGCAAAGCAGGAAGAGGGCACAGCAGGCTACACGGCAGAGCTCAGACTCCTGGCACCCACCACTGTTACACTGGCACCCATCCCTTTTCTAACACCCATGGCTATATGGGCAATTCTTAACCAACAGCTAAAGGAGGATCAAGAAGCCCAAGCTTGCTTTAGGGATGGGTTGGCTTGGTATTCGTGTGCAAGTTGAACGTTGATGACAGCTGCACTTAGTGTCACTCAGGCCTGACCTTGAAAAAGACAGGGGCAAGAGAAAATCCTCTCAGTGAACAGAGCTTTGAACAATGCACATGCCTATCCACTTTGTCTGGAAAGAGAAGTGGTTCGAGGTTAGAATATATATAGAACTGTGTACTGGAGTATAACTCAGCCAGAGGTTTGGGATTTTATTTTCCAAAAAATGACTCTTGCCCCCTGGGGCAGCTTCCCTTAGCCCCAGGACTGGCCTGGCTCCTCTCTGGGGTCCTTGCTGTACTCAGAGGGCCCCCTCATAGGGTTATGTGACCCACTCTTTCTAGGGAGCTGACGGACCACGATGGCCTAGAGTCCATAGCTCATATAGAGAACATGTCACAGATACTTTCCGAAACTCTATCTCCAGCTCTGGGTTAGGGCCCCTCCTGGCACAGACTTCTGAGAAGCTTGAATAAGGCCCTGTCATTTTCTATACCAGAATTAGCTAAGAACAATACAGATCTAATGCAAACATATTTAGAGGCATGTGGAAAGTAGGTTTAAATTTGCTTGTATTTATTCATTTTTAATTATTATTATTATTTTTTTAGATGAGACTCACTCTGTTGCCCAGGCTAGAGTCCAGTGGCGTGATCTCAGCTCACTGCAGCCTCCTCCCAGATTCAAGCGATTCTTGTGCCTCAGCCTCCTAAGTAGCTGGGATTACAGGCACCTGCCACCACACCTAGCTAATTTTTGTATTTTTAGTAGAGATGCGGCTTCACCGTGTTGGTGAGTCTGGTCTTGAACTCCTCGCCTCAAGTGATTCATCCACTTTGGCATCCCAAAGTGCTGGGATTACAGGCATAAGCCACCACGCCCGGCCTAAATTTGCATTTGTAACAGTCTGGTAGAGCTTTGTGGGAAGAAGGAGAAGGAGATTTCTCAATTAGCCACTTGATTGGTGATGTAACTTAAATATTTCAGATTGCAATTTAGCTCACAGACTAAGGGAGAATGAAAAACCATGCTGGGATCTTTCAAGAAATTAATCAACAAGCGCCGTTTCTTTATCATGGAAAGACTGGCCTGGGAAAGCCCTGACTCTTTCCTCTTCTGGTTCTGCAGCTTCCTCAACATCACCGAGCTACCAGGAAAGCATAATATAAAAAAGGGCTCATCCTGAAGGATGATATCCTTGTTGCCATGAATTCTTATAACATTAAACTGGCAAACAAACAAGCAAGAATCATGATTAGGATGATAGTAGTAATATTTTAAAGTAATACTATAGGCTAAAATTGTTATCTGTGGTTTTCGGCCTTTACTTTATATAAGAAACACTTGGGGAGATTTAAAAGGCACAACTGGCCTCTATTTCCTGAGATTCAGAATCAGTTGCTGTGGAGAGAGGAGCTAGGTATCTATATTTTGTTTCTTTAATTGATAAATAATAGTGTTAGCAGATCCGTACCGATCTGCAGCAACCTCAATTCCCATTTTTTTTTTTTTTTTTTTTTGAGATGGAATCTCACGTTGTTGCCCAGGTTGGAGTGCAGTGGCGTGATCTCGGCTCACTGCAACCTCCGCCTCCCAGGTTCAAGCAATTCCCTGCCTCAGCCTCCTGAGTAGCTGGGATTACAGGCACCTGCCACCACGCCCGGCTAATTTTTGTATTTTTAGTAGAGACGGGGTTTCACCATCTTGGCCAGGCTAGTCTTGAACTCCTGACCTCGTGATCCACCCACCTCAGCCTCCCAAAGTGCTGGGATTACAGGTGTGAGCCACTGCACCTGGCCAGCAACCTCAGTTCCTGCCTCCTCAGAAAAAAGAATTCAACCCAGGGGCATAAGGCAGAGGGAGAGACTGAGGCAAGTTATACAGCAGGAGTGAAAGTTTATCAAAAAGTTTTAGAGCAGGAATGAAGAAAATACAGTACACTTGGAAGAGGGCCAAGTGGGTGGCTTGAGAGATCAAGTGTGCAGTTTGACCTTCAACTTGGTGTTTTCTATGCTGGCAGGCTTCCCGGGTTGTGTTACATCTCTTCTGATTCTTCCCTTGGAGTGGGCTGTTGGCATGTGCAGTGGCCCGCTAGCACTTGGGAGGGGCCACATGCACAGTGTGTTTACTGGAGTTGTACATATGCTCACTTGAGGCTCTTTTCCCTTACCAGTTGGGTGTTCTAGAAGAAGGTCATATACCAGTTAAACTCGGCCATTTTGCCCCTGAGTGTGCATGCTTGAGCCCACTTGCCCACCTCCTGAGATCTTATCAGGAAGCTGCTGCTCACCAGTTTCAGGTGTTTTCTATCCATTGGGAGACACTGGCTGCAACCAATTATTATTGGTTTAGCCACCACCTGACTGTCACCTGATGGTCACCTGACATTCCTGGTGCAGGGGGAAGTGAGGGGGCGCCTTCTCCTGCCCTTCTCATGTCTAACTACCTACTGCTATAACAATAGTTGAATAGTTGTACATGTAATTTTGGGGACCATGTGATATTCTGATACCTGTACACAATGTGTAATGAGGAAGTCAGGGTATTTGGGATGTCTGTCACCTCAAATAGTTTTCTTTGGGTTGGGACCATTATAATTCTTCTATTTTGAAATATATAACAAATTATGGTTAACTATAATCACCCTACTGTACTATCAAATACCAGAAGTTATCCCCCATAATTGTATATTTGTACCCCTTAACCATCTTCTCTTTATTTCCCCTCCCTGCTTTCCTTTCCGGCCTCTGGTAACCATGATTCTACTCTCTACCTCTATCAGATCCACTTTTTTAGCCCTTACATATGAATGAAAACATGCGATATTTGTCTTTCTGTGCCTGGCTTATTTCGCATAACACAATGACTTCCAGTTCCATCTGTGTTGCTGCAAGTGACAGGATTGCATTCTTTTTTATGGCTGCATAATATTTCATTGTGTATATCTGCCATATTTCCTTTATCCATTTATCCATTGATGGATGCAGGTTGATTCCATATCTTGGCTCTTGTGAATAGTGCTGCAATAAATATGGGAGTGCACACATGGCTTTGATATACTGATATCCATTCTTTTGGATATATACCCAGCAGTGGGATTGCTGAATCATATGATAATTCTATTTTTAGTTTTTTGAGAAATCTCCATGCTGTTTTCTATATGGCTATATTACCATACATTCCCACCAACAGCATACAAGGGTTCCTCTTTCTCCACATCCTTACCAGCATTGTCACTGTTTATTTTCCTTTATTTATTTTTTAACTTTATTTATTAATATTAATTATTTTTTTGACAGCTCTCACTCTGTAGCCCAGGATGAGTGCAGTGGTGTGAACACGGCTCACTGCATCCTTGACCTTCCAGGCTCAAGCCATTCTCCTGCCTCAGCCACCTGAGTAGCTGGGAATACAGGCACACACCACCATGTCCTGCTAAGTTTTTGTAGAAACAGGGTTTTGTCATATTGCCCAGGGTGGTCTTGAACTCCTGGACTCAAGTGATCCACCCACCTTGGCCTCCCAAAGTGTTGGAATTATAGGCATGAGCCACCACACCTGGAATATTTTATTCTTTTAGAGACAGGGTCTACCTCTATTGCAAGGCTGGAGTGCAGTAATGCAATCATAGCTGACTGCAGCCTCAAATTCCTGGCCTCAAGTGATCCTCCTGCCTTGACCTCCCAAAGCACTGGGATTATAGATATGAGATACCATGCCAGGCCTATTTTTTGTCTTTTTGAAATAGTCATTCTAACTGGAATAAAATTATATCTCATTGTGGTTTTGATTTGCATTTCCCTAATGATTGACGTTGGGCATTTTTAAATATACCTGTTGGCCATTTGTATGTCTTCTTTTGAGAAATGTCTATTCAGGTCTTTTGCCCATTTTCAAATTGGATTATTTGTCTTTTGCTATTGAGTTTTTTGAGTTCCTTCTGTATTCTGGTTATAAATCCCTTGTCGGATGGATGGTTTGCAAATATTTTTCTCCCATTCTGTAGGTTGTCTTTTTGCTTTGTTGATTGTTTCCATTGTTGTGCAGAAGCTTTTTAGCTTGATGTAATCTCATTTGTCTATTTTTGCTTTTGTTGCCTGTGCTTCTGAGGCCTTATGCAGGTAAATATTTGCTCAAACCAGTGTCCCATACCATCTCCCCGGTGTTTTTCTTTTAGTTGTTTTATAGTTTAAGGTCTTACACTTAAGTCTTTAATCCATTTTGAGTTGATTTTTGTATATGGTAAAAATGAAGATCTAGTTTCATTTTTCTGCATATGGATATCCAGTTTTCCCAGAACCATTTATTAATGAGGCCATTCTTTCTCCAATGTTCTTGGGGCTTTTGTCAAAAATGAGTTGGCTGTAAGTGCATGGATTTATTTCTGGGTTCTCTATTCTGTTCCTTTGGTCTACGTGTCTGTTTTTATGCCGGGACTATGCTGTTCTTGTTACTATAAGGTATCTGTCTTTTTAAAAGGCCCACAGAAAATTTAATGTGCAGTCTAGGTGGGAAACCACTGAACCAGACCTTTACCTATTACTAGGTGATTCCTGTCCCCATAGAAGAAAATACACTGATTGTGACTGGGGATGAGGTGGGAGGCAAAGATACAAAAACCATCAGAAAGAGGCTCTACAGAAACCAGATAAATGAAGGCATATTTTCAATGACACCCTGTTAGTCTCCATATTCAACAAAGATCCTGTGAACCTTTCAACCCACACTATTGTATAAAATCCACATTTCAAGCATTAATGCCAAATTGTTTATTAATAGACTGTAAAAGTAAGGCTATTGTTTTAAAAATTTCTTTGATTTGAGTTTCTTAAATGGGCAAGAAAATTTCCTATTAGAGCTTTGTTCTGTTTCTTACATCAATGAGTTAGTGAGTCATTTAACCGAAATTCTTTTTTATCTTTAAAACAGAGATAATGATTATTTTAATAACTTGAAAGGCAGTTGTGAGGCTAAATTATACAAAGGCACTTTTCAAAGAGCTAAACATTGATATGTAGTACTATTGTTATTTACTATTATTTCATTACATTTTCATTCCACATATGACTTGACTCAGTGGGCCTTAGTCTTGTTTTTCAAAAGGAGAATTTGGGAAATTACTCTTGTTATTATAATCTATCTTCTTAATGTCCTTATTTTTATTTTGGTTAACATCCTCAGTAGCAAAAAAACTAGCAGAAGTGCTAAATAGGTGACCCCCACCAAGTGACTCACAAAGGCAAAGTATTGTAAAGGGTTCTTCTCTCCTAGGTTATTTAATAGTACTTTTTCTGACCCCATCTCTACTCTCATATTATATAAATACCCATTTGAAGGCCCATGGAAAAGTCAGTGATTTTAGTACACATGATCACAACAACAGAGCTGCCCACAGAGGGGTTGTCAGCACAGAGTGAGAAGGTGAATACGAAAACACTTGGTAAACTATGAGGTGCTGGACATGGCAGCAATGGTGGTGGTGATGCTGATGGAGATGATGGTGTTAATGACAGTGACAAACACCAGTTTGCTAATCCTGCATAAATATGTAGGAACATGAACTACTGGTCCCCACTAGACTAATAGGTGTACCAAGGAGATAGGACAGCCTCAGTAAAAAGGATAAATCCTGTGGAGTGAAGTCAAGGACTGACCAGCTCTGACGATGATAGTTCTAGGTCTCCACCCCATCCCTCTCCAATCTAGGAAATGCCAAACAACTTCTATATAGCAGTCTTCATTGGGTTTTCTTCTGCATGTTACTGGTTTTTGTTTGTTTGTTTGTTTGTTTTTTGAGACGGAGTCTTGCTCTGTCGCCCAGGCTGGAGTGCAGTGGCAAGATCTCAGCTCACTGCAAGCTCCGCCTCCTGGGTTCACGCCATTCTCCTGCCTCAGCCTCCCGAGTAGCTGGGACTACAGGCACCCGCCACCACGCCCGGCTAATTTTTTGGATTTTTAGTGGAGACGGGGTTTCACCCTGTTAGCCAAGATGGTCTCAATCTCCTGACCTCGTGAGCCGCCTGCCTCGGCCTCCCAAAGTGCTAGGATTACAGGCATGAGCCACCGCTCCTGGCCTTTTTTTTTTTTTTTTTTTTTTTTTTTTTTGTGAGTTGGAGTCTTGCTCTATCACCAGGCTGGAGTGCAGTGGTGCGATCTTGGCTCATTGCAACCTCCGCCTCCCGGGTTCAAGCAATTCTCCTGCCTCAGCCTCCCTAGTAGCTGAGATTACAGGCATGCGCCACCACTCCTGGCTTATTTTTTGTATTTTTAGTAGAGACAGGGTTTCACCATGTTGGCCAGGATGGTCTCGATCTCCTGACCTAGTGATCTGCCTGCCTCAGCCTCCCAAAGTGCTGGGATTACAGGCATGAGTCACCGCCCAGAAACACTGCATGTTTCTTCTTAGTTAGTTCACTAGAAGTTTCATTATACATGTCTCTTGCTTAACTAAGCTCCTCCTCTCACACCATCTGGGCAGGTTCCACTCTGGAGACCTCAGGATGGGACGCAAACATTGTCAAAGGGCGGAGTGCAGGAAGGCAGGAGCTGTGGTGAAGATCTGTTTACTGATCCTCAGGAAAGGTTCATGAATTCCTTGTTCTTACCACCAACTGACTGCTCATTCTCTAACAGCTAAGTGCTCATAGGAGAGCCGCACTTTTGAGAGGAAATCTGTGGGCTAAAACTAAAAGCCAGGACGCTTGTTCTGAGTCAGAAACTAACTTTCATTGTGACTTGGAGGAAGTTAGTCTTAGGTTTCTCGCTTGGTAAATGGGAATAACAGTACCTATCTTTCAGAAGTTATAACCTAGATGTTCATAAGTTGAAATTTTGTTTACACTTGTATTTTAAGATTTTTAAAAAATGCTTTAAGCAGGACATATACTCAGACACAATCCTCATCATTCACTTCCTGTTGTTTTCCCAAAGTATTGTCTAACTCAAAGCTTTAGTGAGGGGATACCTTGAGGTAATAAATGGAATGCCCAGGGGTTCATTCACTCCTCTAGCAAACATTTCACTGCTTACTAAATCCCGGAACCTCACCCAGTGAGGCCCTGGGGTTGCCGGGAGGAATGAGATGCCATGGCTACCCTGGTGGAGTTTCCAGTTTTGTGGGGGAAGGCAGACAGAAAAGCACTGGAAATAGCAAACTAACGCAGGAAAGAAAACCAAACACCTCACGTTCTCACTAATAAGTGGGAGCTAAATGATGAGAATTCATGAGCACAAAGAGGGGAACAACAGACACTAGGGTCTACTAGAGGTGGAGAGTGGGAGGAGGGAAGGAGCGGAAAAGGTAACTATGGGGTACAGGGCTTAATACTGGGTGATGAAATAACCTGTACAACAAACCCCCATGCCACGAGTTTAGTTATATAACAAACCTTCACATGTACCCCTGAACCTAAAATAAAACTTAAGAAAAAAAGTACATGCAGTTACCCCAAGTGCTCAGAGCAGGCAGCTGCAATTCCATTTTGGTTTGAAGATTTAAAAGACTTCATAGGGGAACAGGGGTGGGAAAAATTGAAAAAATTGGGTTACAAACTAAACCAATGTGAAAAATTTATTAACTTTCCAAAGAAGTTCACTTGTATTTTTTTTTTTTTTCAAATATAAGAAGTATCATTATCTCTTTTTTAAATATGGGGAAAGATGGTACTAAAATTATGTGAACTATATATAGGGTCAAGACAAAGAAAATCTTGGCAGCCTAACTCCTAGTGAATGCTCTTTACATTAAACAGTGCTCCTCAATTCTTGTACCTGCCTAAAAGCTGCCTTAACTTCTTCACCTCTCCTCTCTTTCACATTCGTATATCACCCTTCTCTGGGACCTTTTTTTTTTTTTTTTGGTGAGAGAGAGTCTTGCTCTGTCACATAGGCTGGAGTGCAGTGGCATGATCATGGCTCACTGCAGCCTCAAACTCCTGAGCTCAGGTGATCCTCCCACCTCAGCCTCTTGGGTAGCTGGAACTACAGGTGTGTGCCACTATGTTCAGCAAATTTGTTTTTGTTGTTTTGTAGAGATGGGGTCTCACTATGTTGCCCAGGCTGGTCTCAAGTTGTCTCAACTCCTGGCTCAAGTGATCCTCCCACCTCGGCGTCCCAAAGTTTTGGGATTATAGGTATGAGCCGCTGTGCCCAGCTTCCTCTCTTTTTTTCCCCATGCAGATGTGGCCCAAGTTGTGCCCTTTTTCTCCCAACTCCATCACCTTCCTTTGACTCCCTCTGGGTATTCCTTTCAGGCTAAGCAGGTGGCTGGCTGTGAAGTCAGGGAAAACAGTCACTCTCTCTAGCATCACAGCTAGTTGGGGCCTATGGCCATCCCACGCTGGTCTTATCTCTGAGGATTCTTCTGAGAAGTCCCATAGCTTCAGTAGCAGGTTTGACTGACTCAAGGGACGATTCTTTTGTTTCTTTAGGTCTCAGTGGCTCCTCTCCCAAAAGAACTTATATTGGATGGAGAAAGCAGAATCATCTCTACCTTGAGTGACCATTCCCGACTCTAGAGGGTGACTTGATGTCATTCCTTCTTCTTCCTTTTTTTTTGACAGAGTCTTGCTCTGTTGCCCAGGCTGGAGTGCAATGGCATGATCTCGGCTCACCGCAACCTCCGCCTCCTGGGTTCAAGTGATTCTTCTGCCTCGGCCTCCCAAGTAACTGGGATTATAGGCATGTGCCACCATGCATGTATTTTTAGTAGAGATGGGGTTTCTCCATGTTGGTCAGGCTGGTCTCGAACTCCCAATCTCAGGTGATCCACCCTCCTCGACCTCCCAAAGTGCTGGAATTATAGGCGTGAGCCACCACACCTGGCCTTGATTTTGTTTCTTAGCCTTTAAGGCCTAAAATATTTATTATCTGATTCTTCTTCTTTTTTTTTTTTTTTTTTTGAGATGGAGTCTCACTGTATCTCACCCAAGCTGGAGTGCAGTGGCGCAATCTCGGCTCATTGCAGCCTCTGCCTCCCGGGTTCAAGCAATTCTCCTGTCTCAGCCTCCAGAGTAGCTGGGACTACAGGCATATGCCACCACACCCGGCTAATTCTGTATTTTTATAAAAATACTAGAGAAGGGGTTTCACCATGTTGGCCAGGCTGGTCTTGAACTCCTGACCTCAGGTGATCCACCCACCTTGGCTTCCCAAAGCACTGGGATTACAGGCCTGAGCCACCGTGCCTAGTTATTATCTGATTCTTTATAGAAAATGTTTGTCAACTCTGTCCTTCTTTTTCCATTTCCTTCTTGTTCCTCTTTTTCCAGGAAGGAGTTGAGCGTCAGTGGAAGAAGTTTGTAAAACCTGCCTGAATGCCCCAAAAACTCCCCATTCTCTTCATGTGCTGCTAAATCCAAAATGTCTTTCTTTAGAAGGCTGAATCAGATGTGAAGGCTCTCTTCAATACTCTAGACCAGTGCTGCCCAATAGAACGTTGTGCAATGATGGGAACGTTCTACAACTGCTGCTGTTCAGTACGGTAACCACTGGCCACATGAGGGTATTGTGCATTTGAAAGATGGCCAGTGTGACTGAGAAACTGAATTTTCAATTTCATTTAATTTTAATTAACTTAAATAGCCACATCTGTCTAGAAGCTAGTTCATCAGACAACATTACTTGTTCAGAGAATCTGAACAAGTGTCAGACTAATTCAGAAGGGAAGCAAGAGAAATTTTGGTGGTCAGCAATCTGAGTTCCTACAAAGAACCCTGATTTTTATACTGACTAGTTTTTAAGTTTGATTTGCTTATTTTGATTCTAATCAGCTTAGCAAACATTTATTGAGTACCTATTATGTTTCAGACATTTGCCCAACATTTACATATATAATGGTAGCATAGGTTCCTGATGTCAAGAGCTCTGAGTCTAGAAGTGAGATAACAAATTAGGCACTTATTCCCCAAAGCAGGAGTAGTGTTTCCTCAGGTGCCACAGCTTTTCTTATTCTTCTCTCTCTTTTTTGTTTTTTTTTTTTTAGAGACGGGGTCTTTATCTCGTGCTCAGGCTGGAGTGCAGTGGCTTGATCTAGGCTCACTGCATGCAATCTCAAAATCTGGGGCTCAAGCTGTCCTCCCACTCAGGCTCCCAAGAAGCTGGGACCACAGGTGCACGCCACCACACCTGGCTATTTTGTTTATGTTTTGTAGAGACAAGGTTTCACTATGTTGTCCAGACTGGCCTCCAACTCCTGGGCTCAAGCAATGTTCCTGCCTTGGCCTTCCAAAGTGCTGGGATTATAGGCACAAACCACTGCACCCAGCCAAGTCCCACAACTTTCTTCTCCCAGGCTGTACTGTCTCTTTATAATGGCGGTCTTGTCCCTTGCTTGAACCTTCACTTTCTCAATTCTGGAACCTTCTACATTGCTCAATGCTGCTTCTACATCTTGTAGATTCCTTATTCTGGGTGCTGGAAACTTCTTCCTCTAACAGTGGAGATTTTTTTCCAGAGAACTGCTCTACCTGCCTGTTACTGGCTGATACATCTCTGACCAAAACAACTGTATACAGGACAAAACCTCAGTTCTTCAGGGTCAGGGTAGGAAGTCAGAGGTAAGAGATCCATAAATCTGTACTCTCCCCAAGCCACAAGCTGTCTCTTTGGATTAGCATAGAGTGGCAAATGGCCATGGGGCATGTCCCTTGGGTCCCCTGAGTCTTGTGGAACTGGATTAGTGACCTAACTGTGTTAGGCCCTGCTGCAGGCAGTGGCTTTCTTTGGAAGGACATGAGGTGGTGTGAGAAATCACACAACTTGTTGTGAGACCACAGGGGCAGATAATGCCTCATCTGCCTTCATCACAATGTTTGAACCTTAATCCTTTGATGATAGCTTTGCCACAGAATTTTTTTAAATCTCTGGACATTTTTCCAAACTCTGTTGAATTTCATTTTGCTGACTTCATCTCATCTTGTGTGTTCCAGGTACTGGTGTCTGATAATTCTATTAGAGCAAACTTTCTCTTGAGGTTTTGGGGAAAAGAATGAGACATTCTTCATATTGACTCTGTTTAGAGGGAGATAGGACATGAGTCCAGGAGTGCAAATGGATAGACAGATACAAGAGAATGCTTTGTCTTTGAGCAGATCCCAGAGTGTCATGGGCATCGGGTAGGGGATGGAGCTTGAACAGAAGCCTGGTGAAGAATTATCTGCTCCCTAACCCCTACCCAGGGTCACTGCAGAGTGAAATTCTGGCCCATGGTCTGTCTCCCACATGGTCAGCATGGCCTCTGTGGCAGACTGCTTTGGCTTTGCAGGTGCAAGGTTTCCCGTGAGGCCATGCTGGAGAGCATCACCAGAAATAATTAAAAACACCCTTGGCCTATTGTCATGGTCACTCGTGAAGCCAAATGGAGAAGGAATGTGAGGGAGTAAAGTGTTGAGGGGGGCAGGGAATGAGTGGGAAAGAAAGAATATGAAAGGTGTCATCTGGGTGAGTTTGGGCCCATTCACAAGAATGCAGCAAAGTGCAGAGAGGTGGGGGTGTCTGCATGAACCTGAAACAGGCTCAGATGACTGTTAATTTATTCTGTCAGAATTTCCCCATCCAATCAGTGACCTTCCAAAGGAAAGGGCTATATTTTTGTTGAATGTATTTTCAATGTATAGTATATTTGTTTTTAAAGCTAAATATATGTGTGTATTTTTAAAATCAACTTTTAAATGTAATTTGAATCTTTGCTAAGTCAGAAGACATCTCCTGAGTGCTCCAGGGTAGAATACATTTAGTAGGTTTTTATTAGTACAGTAATAAGGGTGAATAGCTGAAAATGAATGCTTGAGGTTTGGAAGGTTGTATCCTCTCCTGAGTTTCTGGAGCATTCTGTTACAAGATTATTACAACCATTACCTTGGTTTCAGCTTCCTAAGAGCCAATGGTTGAAGAACTTGGGCTGTTTCACCTTGGGCAGGCTAAGGGATGACCGAATTTCATGAAGAAATATAAACAACAATAACACACGGCTTCAGATTTGCTCAGGCCAAATGAAGAATAAATGAGCTGAAATAGCAGCAGAGAGAATTTTGATTAAAGCAAAACAAAACTCACACACACACATACATTGTGTCCTTTACTGCTCTAGTCCTGGCAGACTCTGTGGGTGAATCCAGTGTTTTCAGAGGGACAAAAATCTGTGACGATATGGGCAGAGGCAGGTAAGCAAACTGAATGCCCAAGATCCAGCTGATGCTGTTTCTAGAAGGCTCCTCCTTTCCCTTTCTGACCTTACCCAGCCAGAGTTGAAGCTGCACCTTCTTACAGTAAATACCAGCAAAGCTCCACCTAACAGGGGCTTCCCAAAAGAGTACCCTGGACAGAATACGCCAGCCCATAGCCCAAGTTCCATTTGACTTACAGCATCCTGGACTTCCCTCAAAGTAGTATGTGCTTAGAAGACACTTTCTCACCATAGACAACAGAAGTCCTCAGTGCCCTAAAAACATGTGAAGAATGTCAGGAGTCCATCATGTGTCATGGGCTGAGCCTCCAGAGAACTAAGTTCTAACCTGGTTATGTTGTGAACTGGCCATCAAGCAAAGGTGAGTAGCCTATCCTCTATGAGCCTTGCTATCATCGCCTGTATCACGAGGGATATTTGACTAATAATCTCTGAGATCCTTCCCAGCACTGACATTTTATAATTCTCTTGTAACTTGTGCTTTCCCTGTTCTACACTTAAGTCAAGGTTCCAAACAGGGTCACATTAAGAATGATCATTGCTGTGCCACGGCCTCCTGCATCCTCCACCCTCTCTGTGAGATCTCTCCTTTAGGTTTTATCAGGAATCCTCAGGAATCTTTTGCATGTGCTCACATGATCCCACACAGACTCTGCCCCATGAGGGTGCTGATGTCTGCCAATGCTGCTGTCACCATGTCCCGAAAGATATAGACAGTTACAGTCTCAGAAGAATTCAGGATCCCCCAAATGCTGCTGTATTAGCACAGAAGCAGACAGAATGTTGCTCCTTCCCACTTTAGTTATGTTTTCTCCCCTGGCATCAAACTGTGCTGTTTGCATCTCCCCTAGCTTCTGAAAACTGGCTATTGCAGCTTCAGTGTATAGTTTTTTGTTTTGTTTTGTTTTGTTTTGTTTTACCTGGAGCCAAGAGAGGAGCCCACTGACGTCTGAAGTACCCAAGCCCGCTCCGCTCCAGGATGTAGACTCCCGCCACCAAAATCCCCTTCCAAAGTGACCCTTGCCCCGCCTTTCTGTGACACACAACCAGACAGGTCTGAATTGCTGAAATGAATGCTATTTAGGCTGAACTGGGGGGACCCTGATATGCTATTTAAAGAAAAAAGAAATGAGAAATCACAGGAATCTTGAAGCTATTCATCTTGAGGACCATTCACGGAAGCAGTGAAATTAAACACAGCATCCTTCAATATATTCCCTCCACACGTAAGCTTGGGCTATTGTTCCTTCATAATGCCAATTTACCTCTGGGAGTTTGAGAGGCGGGTACTCATGTCCTCTCAGCACAATCACCAAAGCACTGCACCAGGTATCAGGAGGAAACAAGAATAAATCGATTGTCAGGAAGCCTGACGGTTGACCCAAACACAGCAGAGCTATGGAAAATTGTTTTGGAAAGTATTTCTTACATAGCTGTTTGCAGTTGTTCAACCTGATTCTTAGACTGGACTGGAAGAGGAAAACCGCTCATTCATCCGAGAAGCCTTCGTGTTGCTATTTTATTAGGGACAGAAACATGAAGATAAAAAATCCATGGTTCTGCCTCATTTTCTGCTCCCTCCTTGACTTTTCTCTGCAAGTCTCAAGCACTCTTTATGCTCTATGGACAGTCATCAATAGGAGAAAAGACTGATTTGATTTAAACTCACAGCTTCCTTTTAAAGGGCTCCTTCCTGCTCACCTGCTCATTTGATTAACTGGGGGCACAAAGAGGGTAGGAAATCCAAGAGGCAAAAGTGAAGGACCCCAAATAATGCATGCAGAATCTTTAGTGGTGAACTGTTGGGCTGGAAAAATTGTCAACGTGGAATCTAAAATGGGTTCTCTCATTTGTAAGATCCTTTAACCATCCTACTTCTCTTAATAACCATGTGAGCTATCCCAAAATAGATTTACTATTAGAAGACCTATTAGAAGACACAGAGAGTATTATGGATGTGTGTTTAAGCCACAGTTTGAGCAAGATTGCGTTTCTGTAGAGTCATGATCTATGAAAACTTTCTGGTTGAATTGTTCATGTTACTAGTAAATGAATTTCTTTTGAAGAGAGTGTAGAAGAAGCTGTGGAGGAATCCTGCCAACAGCAAGAGTGAAGATGAAGCTCTATTTGAAATGAGGAAAGGGTCAGACCTGCCACCGCAGAGCTAGCCTGTTCTTATGGATGAAAGCCAGCTTCTGGGCCTTATTCATTCATTCACTTTTCATTTATTCGCCCATCCATCCACTCCACACATACTTCCCGAGCCCCTACTAAATGCTAAGCACTGCAAGTCTTAGGGACAGATCAGTGAACAAAATAGACAAGCTTGCTGCCTTCTTGGAGCCTGCAGCCTGGAAAGGGAGTCAGACTAATATGACACAAATAAATTATGTAATTGTGATCATGGTAAGTGTTAGGAAGGAAGAACATAGGGTGCTATGAAAGCAAATAGGAAGAGTGGTGAAGGGTCAGAAAAGTTTCCATGAGGAAAGCTGAAGGGTTAGCCAGATGAAGGGGAGGGGAGCCTGGGGAAACGATTTAAGCAGGAAATGATCCATGACTGAAGGGAGAGGCAGGCAGATGTGTTGTGTGAGTGCGTGTGTGTGTTTGTGTATGTGAATCTCAACGAAATGAAATCATCAGTAAAAAGCAAGTAAGCAAAACTCAGTGAAAAGAAGGGAAAACAAAATACAAATCAACCCCAGTAGGGCAAGAATATGCTCCTAAAAGTTGCCAACTGTGGTGGCAAGAGAGTGAGTGCAGGGTGCCCTCCACTCAGGCTAGCTTCCACCCCTCCCACATTGAAAGCAAAAGGCATTTTGTAGAAGGATGGCGTTGTCTTTCATTACCGAATCTCCAAATGGTACACTGAATCAGATGGATGCTGTGAATTCTTTATACATTTGGTATGGTTATCAATGAGTAGAATGGCAAAGTTGGAGGTGGATATAAAACTAAAATTACTGAACATCAATGTTGAGGCAGGCAAATGGCTAGGCACTTTGTGGCCATTATTTAAATAGTCCTGCCAGGTGGATAGTACACATTTTATAATCAAGAGAGGAACTGTAGTTCTGGGAAGGTAATTAAAGATGAATGAAGATCAACACACTCAAGTTGGTCTGGCTTCCATGTCATGGAATTTCTGCATTGCCACTCCACTTTGCAAGCTTAGAAGACCCCTGTTATGGTTTGAATGCTCATCCCCTCAAAACTCCTATGAAACTTAGTCCCCAGTTTAGCAGTATTGAGAAGTGAGGCCTTTAAGAAGTGATTGGGTAATGATGGCTCTCCACTCATGAATAAATTAATCCATGTATGGATTAATGGAGTAATGGGTTATCATGGGAGTGGCATTAGTGGCTTCATAACAGGAGGAATAGGCCAGTTGCTGTGGCTCACCCCTGTAATCCCAGCATTTTGGGAGGCTGAGGCGGGAGGATTGCTTGAGGCCAGGAGGTTGATACCAGCCTGGGCAACATAGCAAGACCCTATCTCTACAAATAAAAACTTTAAAAATAAAAATAAAAATAAAAAGGAGAAAGAGGGACCTGAGCAAGCACACTCAGTTGCCTTACCATGTGATGCTCTACACCAGGTTGGGACTCTTTAGAGGGATCCTGTCCAGCAAGAAGGCCCTCATGGAATGCTGAGCCATGCCCTTAGATTTCTCAGCCTCCAGAATTACAAGCAGTAAATCTCTTTTCTTTATGAATAACCCGGTTTCAGATATTCTGTTATAAGCAACAGAAAATAGATTACCGCAAACCGATAGAAGTCATGTGGTCCCAGTCAATGTCCTCCTCCGAAAATAACAAAAATAACAGAAAATAAAAAATAACAACAACAACAAAAAAACCCAGAAAATAACAAATTTTCTGGAGGAGGACATAGAAGCTTACAAAGTTTGAGGGATTCATGTAAGGCTGGAATTATGGCAAATGTAAAGTGGACCTCTGTTTTCCCATTACTAATCCACACATCTTTTCTGTTTCTTACTGTTTTATAACTCTAGTTAAAAACACACACTTACTTGTGAATCATTAGGTTGCCAGAAGTACATATACATTCGTTATTTTTCTTGAGTTGTACCATTTTTTCCCTGAAAACTTCAATGTTGAAATATGTAGTGAGAACGTCTTTTCAAAAAACAAAAACCCTACTATATAATACATTTTGTAATGAGGCAATCATACTTTTATTATTTTTGTATTTTGAACTTTCATAAAGCAGGAGATGTTTGTGTTGGACAACCAACTTGTGTTGTACCTTTTATATGATATTATAATATAAAAGATATATTATATAAAAGGGAAGGAAAAACAAAGAAGAAGGGGAAAAAATACAAATCAACCCCAGTAGGGCAAGAATATGCTCCTAAAAGTTGCCAACTGTGGTAGCAGGAGAGTGAGTGCAGAGTGCCCTTCACTCAGGCTAACAAGAGTCTTGAGGGGATGAACATTCAAACCATAGCAGATGTCTCCTAAGCTTGCAAAACAGAGTGGCAATGTAGAAATTCCATGACATGGAAGCCAGACCAACTTGAGTGTGATGATCTTCATTCATCTTTAATCACCTTCCCAGAACTACAGTTCCTCTCTTGATTATAAAATGTGTACTATCCACCTGGCAGACTATTTAAATATTAAATGAAATAACAATATTCTGTATAAAATTATATATATTCTATATTATATAACAGTTGGTTGTCCAACACAAGCATCTCCTGCTTTAAGAAAAGAGGAATATAGTATTCATCTAATAAAATGGAAAGTCCTAAATAAAGTATGTTTAATTTGTTAGCATCTCTAATAAAATCTCATATCCAGAATAATATCTTGGTCCATACACTGTGTCAGTGAAATAATACCATAGAATCAGAAGATAGAAAATGGTAACCAGTGCTCCATTAGGGAAGAATTCTACATTTGCGACCACAGAGTCACTCCTAATTGGTTTTGACTTCAGACATATGATTTCACTCTTTTGGCTTCAGATTCTACATCTGGGAGATGAAGGGATTATAGCTGATGGTCTCTGTACATTCCCCTCTAGCTTTCAAGTTCAGTAAGATAATGGGTCTTGAAGGTATACTTACAACCAGCCCATCCTTTCCTTCTTGGTCAATAAACCCCAACTGTCATTCTCACCTGCTGGTTGTCTCTTAACTTCAATTTCCCACTCTTCCCTATAGGATCTTAGAAATACTAAAGGGAACATCTAATATTCACAATTCCTGGGCCTGAGCGCCCCCTGGGCACATAGAGATAAACTGCCCTAGTCCTGGAAGAAATCAGGGCTCTGGGAAGCCAAGGCTTAACTAAAGTTCTAACCAAATCCCTGAACTTCCCTGTTTGTACTATGAGAAGAGAACTGTGGGACTTTCCTGACTTGGGCAGGAAAGGAGCTTGGAAGAATGAGAGGGAATGGGTGGCAAGCTCTATCATCAAACAGGTGCTGCACGGGGCTCTGCAGGGCTGTCCTCCAACAGGTACATTTGGAAGGGAGGGAGATGAGGTAGGGACTTGGCAGATGCTGCCCAGTGGACATAAGTTAGTGGCCACACAGTGAGTGTACAGGGGCTAAAGGGCAGCCACTTGAAAAAATGTGCTGTTCAACTGAATAAGCTCACAAGGAAAAGATTACTAAATATCAATAGTGTTGCCTGCATTGTTCTCCAGTTCCAATAAATATTAGGCATGCATTTCAACAGAGATTTTGTCTTTGTGTATTTACCATTTTTGATGCTTTCTTTCATTTCTTTTACTATTTTATATACATACCTTCCGTGTTCATAGGCCATATTACCATTTATTTTAAGCCTGTTAGGATATGGCTGTCCTGTAGTGAGGCACTTTTTGAGAAGTAGAGTATGTGCATGAGCCTGCATATGTGTGTGGTTTGTATGTGCTGCGTATGTTTGTGTCTGTGTGTGGTATGTGTGTGTGGTGTACATGAGTGTCTTCATGTGTTCCTGTGTATGTATGTGTTGCATGTGGTGATGTGTTGGGTGTGCACGTTTGTGTGTGTGTATGTGTGGTATATGTGTTTCTCTGGGTCTGTGCATGGTGTGTCTCTCTGTGTGTGTGTTTGTGTTATGTATGTTTGTGGCTCTGTGGGTGTTTATTGGGTTGTGTATGTGTGTAGTGTGTATGTTTGTGTGTGTTGTATGTGTGGTATGTGTGTCTCTGTGTGTGTTGTATGTATATCTGTATGTGTGGTGTGTCTCTCTGTGTGTGTGGTCTATCTGTGTGTATATTTGTGCTGTGTATATTTGTGACTGTGGGTGTTTATGTGGGCTGTGCATGTGTGTAGTGTGCATGTTTGTGTCTGTGTGTCTGTATGTGATGTATGTGTCTGTGTGTGTATTTGTGTTATGTATGTGTGTGGCTCTGTGGGTTGTGTATGTGTATGAGTTAACTCCCATGTGCAGACTGCAGCCCCTCAGGCCTAGACTCTGGGCTCTTCTCTCAGGCCTTAGCATCCATGCCAGGCAACTGCGATTTCTCAGGCACTCCTGGGAACTGCGCCTTGTGTCCCAGAGAGCATGTGGAAAGCACTTTCTGTGGCAGGTGTCTGAGAGCCTGCACGGTCGCTATGTGCGTAGGGTGTGGCACTCAACAGCTCTGCAGAGGATGAGTGTCTGTGGTTATCAGCAGCGTCAGTGCACTGAAGAGGCCATTATCACAGGCACCAGAGTGCATGAATCATGGGATATGTCATTTTCTATTTTAGAAAGAAAAAGAAAACATCGCTTGAGTGAATCAATCAATTCTCATTAGGCCCATTCATAACCACATTGCCTGGTCCTCTTTCAGGAGCTAGAAGAGGTGGCGCACATCCAAATCCACCATTCAATCCATAGGCCTTTGCCCCATTTTCTGGCCCCATTTCCTTGCTTGATGTGTGCACACAGCTCTGCCTCATGCTGTGAGTGGGCACACCTCCTCCGTGTCCCTCAGTCGGCCTCCTGCCCTCTGACTTGGGTCACAATCAGGAGGTGAAGACACTTTCTGTAAGCCACAGCATTCCAGGTTGGTGTAATTTTCTGTTTAAACTCATAATGAATGAACTCTTCTAACATTCATTCAGTAGGTGTGGCCACACGCAGGATTAGGCATTCAAGATGCAGGGAGGATTAGATAAAGTGGTAGTTAAGAGCATAGGCTTAGAATAAGATGGAACCTGTTCACATTCCTTCTTCACCCCTTCCTCTGTGACATGGGACAGACAAGGTAACTTCCTGAAGGCTCTGCTTCCTCATTTGTCAAATGAGCACTTACCTAACTGTGGTGCTGTGAGGCCAATGACAGCTGAAAGTGCCAGCAGTGGTGTGGATGGTCACTGAACTTTCATTCCTGCCTCTTGCTGGGCGAAGTTGGAAAGCTGAGTACCATGATTCCCAGGCTCCTTTGCAGTCGGGGTTCTAGATGCAAGCTGTCTTCTGCCAAGTAGAGGCACTCGGTGCAAGATGTGCAAAGCAGAAGCTGCACCCCTTTGCAGCCATTTTGCTGGCCAGCAAAGCTGGGGAAATGTAAGGTTTTTCTGCATCGGAGCTCCAGAGTCCATTCTCCAGCTTCCTGGGTATTGAGAGGCAGGAATTGTAGCAGAAGCAGCAGTCACTTCTGGAGTCCAGCACAGCTCCAGAGGTGCCCTAGAGGTGGCAACTTCCCTGGTGGTTCATTTCTGTACTGCTTTGTGAGCCCCACCCTAGAACCTGCTTCTTCAGCCCTTCTAACCACTTTCCAAGTACCTTATCCATTGAGTAAATCCCTTCCTACTAAATATAAGTGAAGCAATTTCTGTTTCCTGCAGATAAAACTAATCCTAACAGATAAAACTATTATTATTTGTATACAGAAGAACAAGTTAAAGTAATAGCAGCTGCCACATATTGGTTATACCGTAAGTCCAGATTTTTATAGATGGTATCTAATTTCATTCTCCCAGAAAAGTCACACAGCCCCTAAGGGGCCAATCAGAGTTTGAACCTAGATTTCTCTGCCACCAAAGGCCAAACCATTATACTCCTGTATTCATGCTCTGAAAGAGCTCACAGGTCAGGACGGATGCATTTTGGTGAACAAATGGCTACAGTGCAGTGAGAGAGATGCTGAAAAAAACTGTGGGCCCAGGCCTGTGGAGCCCAGATGAGAAAGTGTCTAACTCTGCCTAGCCTCGGAAGTCCAAGATGGAGTCTGATTCCCACCTTGGCAAGGAATCATGACCTCCAGGCTCCTTAAGATGTTGGGGACCTCTGCCTTGAAGTTCCAATGTCCTGTTTCTCAAGAAATCGTGATTTAGGAACTCCACAGAAGGAAGAAAGAAAGGGAGAAATGAGAGAGGGAGGGAGAAAGCAAGGCAGGGAGGGAGGGAGTCCTAGCCTGCAGTGACATTTGGCTACCTGGAGGGCTGAACCCTTTGGCTCCTATTCTCAGCTCTTTTACCCAGGCTTTCAGGTACCATGGTTTACTCATACACCTGGCCTTGCCAAATTGTACCACTCCTCACCCTTTTCTAGCACCTGGAAAATGGGTTTGCCTTTATTTGGTGGTTTCCTTTTAATGTCTGTCTTTTCAGGAATTGAGATAATTTTTCCTTCATTCTAATTTAAAGGCTTATGAACACATATAAAAGCTTAGGAGTACCAATGTGTTTCTGAAAGGTTTGTTTGTTTGTTTGTTTGTTTGTTTTGAGAAGGAGTCTCACTCTGTCGCCCAGGCTGGAGTGCAGTGGTGTGATCTCGGTTCAGTGCAACCTCCGCCTCCTGGGTTCAAGCAATTCCCTGCCTCAGCCTCCTGAGTAGCTGGGATTATAGGTGCCCACCACCATGTCTGGCTAATTTTTGTATTTTTAGTAGAGACGGGGTTTTACCATCTTGCCCAGGCTGGTTGAACCCCTGACATAGTGATCCACCCGCCTCGGGCTCCCAAAGTGCTGGGATTACAGGCGAAAGCCACCACACCTGGCCTGAAAGGTCTTTTAACACTGAAAAAAACAAAACAAAACAAACAAAAAAAAGAAACCAAGACTTATTCAGCCACATCTCTAAATGAAACGTGTATCCCAGCAAACAATCATAGATGGCCTCCCTTATTAGGGACCTGGAGATCCTAGGCTATAGGAAATACATATCCTTTGCATTTGTATGCTTTAAATTTACAAAAGAATTTTTAGTTGTTTTGTTTTTTAACTCTCAACTGATTTTTTTTAAAAAAGATACAACTGATTGTTTGATCTGCTGCCTGCAAGATGTTTAGAATAGGCATACTATTCCCGTTTCAGAGGAGTAGGTTGAAGCCAGAGTCCCACACATCTAGTAAGTGACGGAGTTAATTGATGACTCTGAATTAGTGCATTTCCCTGTTTTCCTTGAAAGTAAACCTTTCCCCAGAGCTGTTGGAATAAAAGGCGTGGGGGTCTCTTTTTTGCTCTTCCTCTGCCTACCTGAAGCATATGTGAGGAGCTGGCTCTGTTTCCCTGGCTAGAACTTGGAGCAGAAAGTCCCGACCTGTGGCGTCAGCCCTGGAAGTGGAAGCAGGGTCCTGTGGAGGAGGTGGTTCCAGATGTAGGGCCTCTGATTTCTTGCCTCTCAGCTCCCTCAGTTTCAGGATTTGCTACCACCCCCTAATTTCTAGGTAATGGCCTTGTAAAATTTTATAAATTGTATCATCAGGAGTGATGTGGTTAGGTTTTATGTCCCCACCCAAATCTCATCTTGAATTAGAATTCCCATAATCCCCAGGTGTCAAGGGAGCGACCAGGTGGAGGTAATTGAATCATAGGGGTGGTTTCCCCCATGCTGTACTCGTGATAGTGAGTGAGTTCTCACGAGATCTGATGGTTTTATAAGGGGCTCTTCCTCCTTTGCGCTCTTTTCTGTAGTCTGGTGAAGGTGTTTTTCTTCTGCTTCGCCTTCTGCTATGATTGCATGTTTTCTGTGAGGCCTCCCGAGCCATGCTGAACTGTGAGTCAATTAAACCTCTTTTCTTTATAAATTACCTAGTCTTGGATAATTCCTTACAGCAGTTTGAAAACAGACTAATACAAGGAGCCTAAACCTTGAGCACATTTTCTAATTTCTAGACCCTGGGTAACTGGCTCCTCTCTCCACATTTAGCCCCATGTGCATGGTCAGACCCTTAGCAGAGCCCTGGGCATGGGGCCAAGGAATTGCAGAAGATTCTGGCCCCAGGACAACTGTTAGATGATTTCAGAGAGCTAAAGACCACCACATATGTGCACCTCAAATAGTTTCAGGACACACAGGACCTGAAATACCACAGTATTTTATAGAGGACACAAAAAGGGGGCTTAGAAATTATTAAGCCTTCAGAAGAAGAGATGATAGGAGAGAAGTAACAGTGGAGATAATGAAGCATTTGTAAGATAATGATCTCAAAAAGTACAGATAGTACTTGCTGATTTCAAAAGCTTTCTCACCTATATTATTTCATGTAATTCTCAAAGTAATAGTCTAAAGCTGGGTGCTGTGACATGCACCTAAAGTCCCAGCTACTTAGGAGGCTGAAGTAGGAAGATCATTTGAGCCCAGAAGTTCTAGGCTGTCGTGCGCTATGAATAGCACCTGCACTCCAGCCTGGGCAACACAGCAGGACCCTGTATCTTAAAAAAAAAAAAAAAAAATAGTAACAGCCTTGTGAAGTAGGCAGAGCAGACATTACCATGCCAGCGTAAAAGACAAAAAGCCTGAAGCTTGGGGTTGAGGTCTTCTGATCCCAAATCTAGCTCTCTAATTAAAATTAGGAGCAATATTGTATATAGCACCACCAATTAGAAAAAAAAAATCTAATGTCCCAATTACCTGATTCTGGTTTCTACCTGCTCAGTCTCCTGCAAATTCCCTCTTGATTGGTTCTGGGAGTCCCCAAGAGGTATTTCACATGTGTGCTCAGGAACAAGGCCACTCACAAGTTTTCCTTCTGAAGGCTTCCCTGGTTCTGGGGCGCTGATTAATGTCATACTGCCTTGGGTCACTGCCCAGACCCCACTGTTGACCATCACCTCCCTAGAGCAGTCCTCTTTCCTATAGCCACAGGGCCCCGCCCTTTCTCTGGTAGCATTTGCTTCCATTCCCCAGGCTGTCAAGGATATTTGTGTGGCCTATGGCAGAACAGGAGAGAGTGGCTCTCTCTTCATGGAATTACACTTTGTTAGAGGCTCCCAAAGCCGTGTTAACATGCTTCCAATGTGAGAGAGGTTAACTCAGACACCTAGGTTAGCTTTTATCTCTCCAGGGGGAGGGCTTGGGATGGATGCATTTAATAGCCATGCAATTCTGTAAAGTTCCACTCAGTATCTTTGTTCTGTGCTTTATTCCTACCCTCTCAGTCTCTGTCAGTCTCTTAATCAGTCAACTCAGGAACCAAATGGAGTAAAGTGCATATTTTGGGTGGATTCTTTGTTGCTCAAAACTGAGGAATCAAGCAGAGTTGGACAACTCATTGTTCCTTAATCTCTTAATGCTACTGTTTGGGTACAGAGGAACTCTTGTCTTAACCTGACACGTCAGTGTAGTTTGAAGTACTCGCAATCCAGTGATGAAGAAGATGGGCACAGTTCCTGCTGCCTTGGATGTTACAGTCTGAGAGGTCGATGGTACCGTGCCTGCTTTCTTCTTTAGGATGAATGTTTCGTGGGAAGCTTATCTAGATTATTCACTCTCCTCCCACTCCCCTACCTCTATCCTCCACCCACACTCCCAATTTACAAAAAAAAATTTTTCTAACTGAATTTTTATTTTTAGATAATTGCCAATTAATGTGCAGATGTAAGAAATATAGAAAGATCCTTTGTATTACTTATCCAGTTTCCTCCTGTGGTAAAATCTTGCAAAATTATAGAATAATATCACAACCAGGATATTGACATTGACACAGTCAAGATACAGAACAGGCCAGGCACAGTGGCTCATGCCTGTAATCCTGGCACTTTGGGAGGCTGAGATGGGAGGATGGCTTGAGCCCAGGAGGTCGAGGCTGCCGTGAGCCATGTTCACACCACTGCACCCAGGCTGGGTGACACGGCAAGACTTCGTTTCAAAAAAAAAAAAAAGAAAGAAGAAAAGATACAGAACATTTCCATCACTACAAAGATACCTCATTTTGCCCTTTTATACCCACCTGCACCTCCCGCCTCACCACTCCATCCCTGATCCCTGGCAACCACTAACCTGTTTTCTATTTCTATAATTTTGTCATTTCAGGAATATTGCATTAGCTGAATCATACATCACGTGATGTTTTAGAATTTGTTTTTGGTTTTGTTTTTGTTTTAAACTCTGCATAATTTCCCAGTTCTCTGGAGATTCATTGAAGTAGTTTTGTTTCTCGCTGAGTAGTATTCCCTGGTATGGATGTACATGTGTTCTTCCTTAATTTGGATACCATACTTGTATGAATACAGCCAAAGACTGCAAAGACACTTTAGTAGGCCCTGTCCTTGATTCCTTGTTTTTCTGTCAGTTAATATTCCCAGGTTCTTTTCAGGTGAATACTGAAATTTACATAGATATGCATCAAACTTTGTCTTGCTAGCTTCAGCCTGCCAGATACTTCTGCCACTTGAGTCTGTCACTTAACATACTAGGCACCTCTCCCAGTTTTGTGTCATCTGTGAGTGCGATAACATGTACTCTCAGAACAAATTTGATATGCAAGTATTGAAGAGGACAGGACACAGGCACAACTCGCCTTCAGACTAGTATAGTACACTTAAGCCTTTTTGGACTTAGTTGCTTAGTGAGTTAGGAAGCTGCCTGTGTTCCCACATCTTGCCCATGAGACCATTGTGAGAGCTTTGGAAAAATGTTTTGCTCAGATCCAGCTACAGTACATTACCTGTTTGGTAATTCTACCAAAAAAGAAAATCGGTGCTTGATGGCAGTTGCTCTTAATGATCTCCAGTTGATGTCTAGCATGTGGTGCCTGTTTGTAATATTACACCATCTGCCTCAAGCACTTAGCCTGACCTTTTTCTTATACTTCCTGCTCTGAACACAACCGAAACAATTATCTTTGTTGTCCTTAGGATTTTTACAAATCTCAGCTTTTTCTGAAACCATTATTTTGAGGTCTTTGTTGTATCTTTTGTGCTTTCTTTTAAAATCTGAGTGCCCTGGACAGCCAAATTATTAATTTCTCCATATTATTTTCTGCATGTACACACACACATACACACAAAGAAGATTGAATTATTTATGTTTATATTAACAAAACATTTAATTTTTACAATCTTCTAAGCCCCTTGAGATGTCTTGTCTTTTGGAGTTATTGACCACAGGATCATTCTTTTTTTGGTTTATTTTTATGAAATCCACTTTACTAAAGTTGAATATGTGATTAATTCTTCCTGGAATTCTCTTTCTTAACTACTAGGTTGGTGCAGAAAATCCCGCAATTAATTTTGCATCAACCTAATATATGGTCTTTAAGACAGCATGGCTACCTTTCACCACTCTCAAGATGCCTAGTTAAGAAGTGAGCTTTGGAGTCATAAATCTAGGTTGGGCTTTTGGGTTCTTCATCACTAGCTACGTAACCTCTTTAACCCTCTGTTTCCTCATCTGTAAAATGTGAATAGTTTCATAGGATTGGGAAGATTAAAAAAGGTAATTCTCTGCATATAGTAAGTACTCAATAAATGTTAGCTTTTATAATTAAAGTATTAAAGTATTTATTACTGTGATCAAACATGTTAAGTGCTCAATAAGTGTAAGCTATTGTTATTTTATTTATTTGTATTTGTTTATTTTGAGACTGAGTCTCGCTCTATTCCCCAGCCTGGAGTGTAGTGGTGTGATCTTGGCTCACTACAACCTTGGCCTCTCAGGCTCAAGTGATCTTCCCACTTCAGGCTCCTGAGTAGCTGGGACCATAGGCACCTGCCACCACACCCAGCTAATTTTGGTAATTTTAGAAGAGATGGGGTTTCACCATATTATCCAGGCTGGTCTCGAACTCCTAGGCCCAAGCGATCTGCCTGCCTTGGCCTCCCAAAGTGTTGGGATTATAGGCATGAGTCACTGTGCCCAGCCAAAATTATTTCATTTTATTTATTTATTTATTTATTTGTTTATTTATTTATTTATTTATTTATTTTTGAGACAGAGTCTCGTTCAGTCACCCAGGCTGGAGTGCAGTGGCTCCATCTCGGCTCACTGCAAGCTCCGCCTCCTGGGTTCACACCATTCTCCTGCCTCAGCCTCCCTAGTAACTGGGACTACAGGTGCCTGACACCACATCCGGCTAACTTTTTTGTATTTTTAGTAGAGTAAGGATTTCACCATGTTAGCCAGGATGGTCTCAATCTCCTGACCTCGTGATCCACCCGTCTCGGCCTCCCAAAGTGCTGGCATTACAGGCGTGAGCCACCGCACCTGGCCCTTTTATTTTTATATGAAGTATCCCATTCATTTCTTTATCCATGCTTAGCCCATATCTGAAATCATGTTTTGCTACCATACCTTTCTTATTTTCTCCAGAGATCAGCTGGAGACATTTACCATTATTGTTATTCTTTCTGTTTCAACACCCAAGATTCTCCATCATACTGGCTATGAGTTTTATCTAAATCTTTTCCTCTCTCCTCATCAAATGTTAATGTAAAGCCCTCTTGATCAGTTAATGAACCTCCTGTCAAACTCTCTTCCTGTTCTGTCTCTTGGCAAGAGCCCATTTCTCTATTATTATAAGCCATGGTCTAGGAAAATCAAACCTGTTTTTCAACTTGTTTATGAAGTGTGCACTTCCCTTTCAGTATTAAGGTCAATACTTACGACTGGAATGTGAGATAAAATGACCTTCAGTGGATCGTAAGTGGATGACTGTTTGGCATTTTGTTTTTGATTTCACAGTCATCTGAAATACACACCCAAATTTCTTTGTGCTGTATTGTCCCTCTCTATGAGGGTCAGTGGCAGTGGGTAGTGGTCAACAGGCTTGGGGACTCTTGGCAGGCTCCTGTATGTTCCCGACACCTGTGTCAAAAAATCAACAAACCTCCTGAGATTCCTGCTGGGATCTTACTGCTCAACACCTTTTTCACCTGGCTGGCCTCCTTGCTGGCTCTTAAGTATGGGCATGGCTCTGCCTTGGGGTGTCTTTCACCAGATATGCGCCAGTATCCTCAAAACCTCATCTACATGCCCATGTCCTATGTTTCAGTAAGGTCTGCCCTGACCACCCTAGTTAAAATTACAAGCTGCAGTGCTCTGATCCCACTGTATCATGTTGCCTATCTTCTTTACGCAGCTGAGTTTTTCTTCCCATAGCAAATATCACCCTCTAATATATTAAATCACTAACTTATTTATTATAGTTATTAGTTATTGTCTAATACTCCCACACACAAATTGGAATGCAAAATCCATGAGGCAGAGACCTATGTATCCTGGGCACTTAGACAGTTCCTAATACTTATAGATGTTCAGTAATTGTCTAATGATGGATTACAATAGGACCCACAACCTGCCTTTTTTATTTCCTTTATTAAGTAAAGTTAGACTTTTTCTAAGTATAAAATAAAATTGCTTGAAGTAAAAATTTGAAAAAAAAATCATAGATAGTAAAAATAAAATTAAACAGAATCCTACCACTCAGAGGTAAATACTGATAGCCATTTAAGTACTCCTGAGCAAAAGGAACAAAGCTGGAGGCATCACATTACCTGATTTCAAATTATAGTACAAAGCACGAATAACCAAAACTGCACAGTACTGGCATAAAATGGGACACAGATGAATGGAACAGAATAGGGAATCCAGAAATAAATCATGCATTTACAGTCAACTCATTTTTGACAAAGGTGTCAAGGACATACACTGGGGAAAGGACAGACTCTTCAATAAAAGGTGCTAACAGAACTGGATATCCACATGCAGAAGAATGAAACTAGACTCCTATCTCTTGCCATATGCAAAAATCAACTCCAAATAGAATAAAGACTTAACCTTAAAACCTGAAACTATGAAACTACTAGAAGAAAACATGGGGAAACACTCCAGGGCATTGGTCTGGCAAAGATTTTGAGTAAGGCCTAAAAAGCACAGGAAACCAAAACAAAAATGGACAAAGGGGATTGCATCAAGCTAAAAAGCTTCTTCATATCAAAGGAAATGATTTGCAAACTACCCATCTGACAAGAGATTAATAACTAGAATGTTAGGAGCTCAAATAATATCAAACAAACAGTCCTATTAAAAATGGGTAAAACAGCTGAATAGACATTTCTGAAAAGAAGACATACAAATCGCCAATGGGTATATGAAAAAATTCTCCACTAGTCATCAAAATAATGTCAATTAAAACTACAATAGGATATCATCTTACTCCAGTTTAAAGGGCTTTCCTCCAAAAAACAGGCAATAACAAATGCTGGAGAGGATGTGGGGAAAGGGGAACCCTCATACACTGTTCATGATAATGTAAAGTGGTACAGCTGCTGGAAAACAGTATGACGGGCTGGACGCAGTGGGTCATGCCTGTAATCCCAGCACTTTGGGAGGGCGAGGTGGGCAGATCATCAGAGGTCAGGAGTTTGAGATCAGTCTGTCCAACATGGTGAAACCCCATCTCTACTAAAAATACAAAAAAATTACCTGGGTGTGTTGGCAGGCACCTGTAATTCCAGATACTGGGGAGGCAAAGGCAGGAGAATCACTTGAACCTGGGAGGTGGAGGTTGCAGTGAGCTAAGATCACACCATTGCACTCCAGCCTGGGCGACAGAGTGAGACTCTGTCTTAAAAACAGTATGATGATTCCTTGAAAAACTAAAAATAGAACTACCACATGATCCATCAACCCCAGTGTTGTATATATATCTGAAATAAAGGAAGTCAGTATATCAAGCAGATATCTGTACTCCCATGTTTATTGCAGCCCTATCCTCAATAGCCAAGATATGGAATCAACCTAAGTGTCCATCAATGGATGAATGGATAAAGAAAATATGATACATATACACAATGGAATATTATTCAGCCATAAAAGGAATGAAGTCCTGTCATTTGTAACAACATGGGTGGAACTGTAGGACATGATGTTAAGTGAAATGAGCCAAACACATAAAGCTAAAAATAAATAAACTCATAGAGATAGGGAGTAGAGGCCAGGCACGGTGGTGCATGCTTGTAATCCCAGCACTTTGGGAGGCCAAGGCAGGCAGATTGAGCCCAGGAGTTTAAGACCAGCCGCCTGGGCAACATGGTGAAACCCCATCTCTACAAAAAATATTAAAAAATTAGCCAGTGTGGTGTTGTGTGCATGTAGTCCCAGCTATTCAGGAGGGTGAGGTGGGAGGATCACTGAAGCCCAGGAGGTTGAGACTACAGTGAGCCAAGATCATGCCACTGCACTCCAACTTAGGCAACAGAGTGAGACCCTGTATGAAAAAAAGAGAGAGTGGAATGATGCTTACCAGAGGTTAGAAAGGGTGGTGGGGAGGAGGGATAAAGAGGGATTGGCTAATGGGTACAAATATACAGTTAGAAGGAATAATATCCAGTGATCATAGCATAATAGGGTGACTATAGTTAACAATCATTTATTACATATTTCAAAATAACTAAAAGAGTGAAACTGGAATGTTTCTAACACAAAGCTGGAACTACAGGCACGTGCCACCACGCCTGGCTAATTTTTTGTTTTTATGAGAGACAGGGTTTCCACATGTTAGCCAGGCTGGTGTCAAACTCCTGACTTCAGGTAAACCATCTGCCTCGGCCTCTCAAAGTGTGAGATTACAGGTGTTAGAAACATTCCAGTTTCACTCTTTTAGTTATTTTGAAATAGTATTTGATAAAATTCAACAATCATTCATATAAACATTCTCAAACTAGGAGTAGAAACGAATTTTCCCAACCTGATAACTATCATTTAAGAATAATCTACAGCTAATATATTCATGTTGAAAACTGTTATCCCACTAAAATCGGGAATAAGTTGAAGGTTTCCATTCTCACCAGTTCTACCCAATTTTGTACTATACTGGAGGTCTGATATGGTTTGGCTCTGTGTCCCCACCAAATCTCATGTCGGATTGTAATTCCTAGTGTTGGAGGGGGGGCCTGATGGGAGGTGATTGGATCATAAAGCAGTTTCTCATGAATGGTTTAGGACCATTCTTTTAGTGCTGGTCTCATGATAATGATAATGAGTGAGTTCTCATGAGATCTGTTGTTTAAAAGAGTGTAACACTTCCCCCACCCAACTCTCTTCTTCCTACTTTTACCTTCTTCCTGGCTACTCTCCCTTCATGTTCTGCCATGATTTTAAGCTTCCTAAGTCCTCCCCAGAAGCAGACACTGGCATTATGTTTCCTGTACAGCCTGTAGAACCATGAGCCAATTAAACCTATTTTCTTATAAATTACCCAGTCTCAGGTATTGGTTTATAGCAATGTAAGAATGGCCTAATACAAGGTCCTAGCCTTGGAAAGGAAGAATTAAAACTTTTTATTCACAGATGATATGCTCATTTATGTAGAAAATCATTAGAAATCAACAACAACAACAAAAAGCTACTAAAACCAATAAATAAGTTTTGCCAAGTTGCAGAATACAAAGTAATTTGGGATTTTTTGAAAATCAGGATTTTCAAAAAATCAATTGTATTTCTATATATTTGCAATGAAAAACTGAAAATTAAAAAATAGAAAAAAGTGAAAATTAGTTTTAATGCCATCACCTGAGGTAACTTCTGCTTACATTTTGGTATTCTATTTTACACATGCATTGAATCATATGTATTCAGAATCATATGACACACATTCTTTAGTTGCTGTTTTCCCTACTAATCAATAGATCACAGGTATTTTTCTCTTGTAGAACATGAATGCATATAATTAACATGGATATATCACAATGAAACCGATTAATTATCTCCCTACTCTAGCACTTTTAGGTTTAATTTTTTTTTATTTCTATAAAAATGAGAAACAACCTTATGCTGTATCTTTGTCTATAGTTATGGTAACTCACAGGATAAATTCTCCAAAGTGACATAACACATATTTTTTTTGTTTAGATGGAGTCTCACTCTGTCGCCCAGGCTGGAATGCAGTGGCTTATTCTCAGCTCACTGAAGCCTCCACCTCCCAGGTTCAGGCATTTCTCCTACCTCACCCTCCCCAGTAGCTGGGACTACAGGCATGTGCCACCATGCCCAGCTAATTTTTGTACTTTTAAAAATATTTATTTACTTTTATTATACTTTAAGTTCTGGGATACATGTGCAGAACGTGCAGGTTTGTTACATAGGTATACACGTGCCATGGTGGTTTGCTGCACCCATCAACCCATCATCTACACTAGGTATTTCTTTTAGTGCTATCACTCCCTAGCCTCCTAACCCCCAACAGGCTCCCAGTGTGTGATGTTCCCCTCCCCATCTCCATGTGTTCTCATTGTTCAATTCCCACCTATCAGTAAGAACATGCGGTGTTTGGTTTTTTGTTCTTGTGTTAGTTTGCTGAGAATGATGTTTTCCAGCTTCATCCATGTCCGTGCAAAGGACATGAACTCATCCATTTTTATGGTTGCATAGTATTCCATGGTGTATATGTGACACATTTTCTTTATCCAGTCTATCACTGATGGGCATTTGGGTTGGTTCCAAGTCTTTGCTATTGTGAACAGTGCTTCAGTAATCATATGTGTGCATGTGTCTTTATAGTAGAATGATTTATAATCCTTTGGGTATAAACCTAGTAATGGGATTGCTGGGTCAAATGGTATTTCTGGTTCTAGATCCTTGAGGAATCACCACAATGTCTTCCACAATGGTTGAACTAATTTACACTCCCACCAACAGTGTAAAAGTGTTTTTATTTCTCCACATCCTCTCCAGCATCTGTTGTTTCCTGACTTTTTAATGATCACCATTCTAACTGGCATGAGATGGTATCTCATTGTGGTTTTGATTTTCATTTCTAATGACCAGTGATGATGAGCTAGTTTGTTGGCTGTATGTGTTCTTTTGAGAAGTGTCTGTTCATATCCTTTGCCCACTTTTTGGTGGGGTTTTTCTTTCTTGTAAGTTTGTTTAAGTTCTTTGTAGATTCTGGATATTAGCCCTTTGTCAGATGGATAGATTTCAGAATTTTTCTCCCATTTTGTAGGTTGCCTGTTCACTCTGATGATAGTTTCTTTTGCTGTGCAGAAGCTCTTTAGTTTAATTAGATTCCATTTGTCAATTTTGTCTTTTGTTACCATTGCTTTTGGTGTTTTAGTCGTGAAGTCTTTGGCCATGCCTATGTCCTGATTGGTATTGCCTAGGTTTTCTTCTAGGGTCTTTATGGTTTAAGTCTTATGTTTAAGTCTTTAATCCATCTTGTGTTAATTTTTGTATAAGCTGTAAGAAAAGGGGTCCAGTTTCAGTTTTCTGCATATAGCTAGCCACTTTTCCCAACATCATTTATTAAATAGGAAATCCTTTCCCCATGGCTTGTTTTTGTCAGGTTTGTCAAAGATCAGATGGTTGTAGATATGTGGTGTTACTTCTGATGTCTCCATTCTGTTCCATTGGTGCATATATCTGCTGTGGTACCAGTACCATGCTGTTGTGATTACTGTAGCCTTGTGTAGTTTGAAGTCAGGTAGCATGATGCCTCCAGCTTTGTTCTTTTGGCTTAGGATTTTCTTTTCTATACAGGCTCTTTTTTGGTTCCATATGAAATTTAAAGTAGTTTTTTCTAGTTCTATGATGAAAGTCAATGTTAGCTTGATGGGGATAGCATTGAATCTGTAAATTACTTTGGGCAGTATGGCCATTTTCACAATATTGATTCTTCCTATCCATGATCATGGAATGTTTTTCCATTTGTTTGTGTCCTCTCTTATTTCCTTGAGCAGTGGTTTGCAGTTCTTCTTGAAGAGGTCCTTCACATCCCTTGTAAGTTGTATTCCCAGGTATTTTATTCTTTTTGTAGCAATTGTGAATTGGAATTCACTCATGATTTTGCTCTTTGTCTACTACTGGTGCATAGGAATGCTTGTGATTTTTGCACATTGATTTTGAATCCTGAGACTTTGCTGAAGTTGCTTATCAGCTTAAGGAGGTTTTGGACTGAGACAATGGGGTTTTCTAAATATACAATCATGCCATCTGCAAACAGAGGCAATCTGACTTTCTCTCTTCCTATTTGAATACCCTTTATTTCTTTCTCTTGCCTGACTGCCCTGGACAGATCTTCCAATACTATGTTGAATAGGAGTGGTAAGAGAGGGCATCCTTGTCTTGTGCCAGTTTTCAAAGGGAATGCTTCCAGCTTTTTCCCATTCAGTATGATATTGGCTGTGCATTTGTCATAAATAGTTCACATTATTTTGAGATACGTTCCATCAATACCTAGTTTATTGACAGTTTTAGCATGAAGGAGTATTGAATTTTATCAAAGGCTCTTTCTGCATCTATTGAGATAATCACGTGGTTTTTGTCAGTGGTTCTGTTAATGTGATGGATTACGTTTATTGATTTGCATATGTTGAACCAGCCTTGCTTCCCAGAGATGAAGCCGACTTGATGGTGGTGGATAAGCTTTTTGATGTGCTGCTGGATTCAGTTTGCCAGTATTTTATTGAGGATTTTCACATCAATGTTCATCAGGGATATTGGCCTGAAATTTTCTTTTTTGTTGTGTCTCTGCCAGGTTTTGGTAGCAGTATGATGCTGGCCTCATAAAATGAGTTAGGAAGGATTCCCTCTTTTTCTATTGTTTGGATTAGTTTCAGGAGGAATGGTACCAGCTCCTCTTTGTACCTCTGGTAGAATTAGGCTGTGAATCCGTTTGGTCCTGAACTTTTTTGGTTAGTAGGCTATTAATTACTGTCTCAATTTCAGAACTTGCTATTGGTCTATTCAGGGATTCAACTTCTTCCTGGTTTAGACGTGGGAGGGTGTATGTGGTCCAGGAATTTATCTATGTCTTCTAGATTTTCTGGTTTATTTGCATACAGATATTTATAGCATTCTCTGATGGTAGTTTGTATTTCTGTGGGATCAGTGGTGATCTCCCCTTTGTCATTTTTTATTGTGTCTACTTGATTCTTCTCTCTTTTCTTCTTTATTAGTCTTGCTAGCAGCCTATCTGGTTTGTTGATCTTTTCAAAAAACAAACTCCTGGATTCATTTATTTTTTGAAGGTTTTTTGTGTCTCTATCTCCTTCAGTTCTGCTCTGATCTTAGTTATTTCTTGCCTTCTGCTAGCTTTTGAATTTGTTTGCTCTTGCTTCTCTAGTTCTTTTTTTTTTTTAATTATACTTTAAGTTCTAGGGTACATGTGCACAACGTGCAGGTTTGTTACTTATGTATACATGTGCCATGTTGGTGTGCTGCACCCATTAATTCATCATTTACATTAGGTATATCTACTAATGCTATCACTTCTCCCCTCCTCCCCACAATAGGACCCGGTGTGTGATGATCCCCTTCATGTGTCCAAGTGATCTCATTGTTCAATTCCCACCAGTGAGTGAGAGCATGCGGTATTTGGTTTTCTGTTCTTGCAGTAGTTTGCTGAGAATGATGGTTTCCAGCTGCATCCATGTCCCTAGAAAGGAAATCCTTTTTTATGGCTGCATAGTATTCCATGGTGTATATGTGCCACATTTTCTTAATCCACTCTGTCACTGATGGACATTTGGGTTGATTCTAAATCTTTGCTATTGTGAATAGTGCCGCAATAAACATACATGTGCATGTGTCTTTATAGCAACATGACTTATAATCCTTTGGGTATATCCCCAGTAATGGGATGGCTGGGTCAAATGGTATTTCGAGTTCTAGATCCTTGAGGAATTGCCACACTGTTTTCCACAATGGTTGAGCTAGTTTGCAGTCCCACCAACAGTGTAAAAGTGTTCCTATTTCTCTACATCCTCTCCAGCACCTGTTGTTTCCTGTTTTTTTAATGATTGCCATTCTAACTGGTGTGAGATGGTATTTCACTGTGGTTTTGATTTGCATTTCTCTGATGGCGAGTGATGATGAGCATTTTTTCATGTGTCTGTTGGCTGTATGCATGTCTTCTTTTGAGAAGTGTCTGTTCATATCCTTTGCCCACTTTTTGATGGAGTTGTTTGTTTTTTTCTTGTAAATTTGTTTGAGTTCTTTATAGGTTCTGTTTTTTTCTTGTAAATTTGTTTGAGTTCTTTATAGGTTCTGGATATTAGCCCTTTGTCTGATGAGTAGATTGCAAAAATGTTCTCCCATTCTGTAGGTTGCCTGTTCACTCTGATGGTAGTTTCTTTTGCTGTGCAAACTCTTTAGTTTAATTAGATCCCATTTGTCAATTTTGGCTTTTGTTGCTGTTGCTTCTGGTGTTTTAGACATGAAGTCCTTGCCCATGCCTATGTCCTGAATGGTATTACCTAGGTTTTCTTCTAGGGTTTTTATGGTTTTAGGTCTAACATTTTAGTCTCTAATCCATCTTGAATTAATTTTCATATAAGGAGTAAGGAAAGGATCCAGTTTCAGCTTTCTAGCCAATTTTCCCAGCACCATTTATTAAATAGGGAATCCTTTCCCCATTTCTTGTTTTTGTCAGGTTTGTCAAAGATTAGATGGCTATAGATGTGTGGTATTATTTCTGAGGGCTCTGTTCTGTTCCATTGGTCTATATCTCTGTTTTGGTACGAGTACCATGCTGTTTTGGTTACTGTAGCCTTGTAGTATTGTTTGAAGTCAAGTGGCGTGATGCCTCCAGCTATGTTCTTTTGGCTTAGGATTGTCTTGGAAATGCGGGATCTTTTTTGGTTCCATGTGAACTTTAAAGTAGTTTTTTCCAATTCTGTGAAGAAAGTCATTGGTAGCTTAATGGGGATGGCATTGAATATATAAATTACGTTGGGCAGTATGGCCATTTTCACAATATTGATTCTTCCTATCCATGAGCATGGTATGTTCTTCCATTTGTTTGTGTCCTCTTTTATTTCACTGAGCAGTGGTTTGTAGTTCTCCTTGAAGAGGTCCTTCACATCCCTTATAGGTTGGATTCCTATGTATTTTATTCTCTTTGAAGTAATTGTGAATGGGAGTTCATTCATGATTTGGCTCTCTGTTTGTCTGTTACTGGTGTATACGAATGCTTGTGATTTTTGCACATTGATTTTGTATCCTGAGACTTTGCTGAAGTTGCTTATCAGCTTAAGGAGATTTTGGGCTGAGACAGTGGGATTTTCTAAATATACAATCATGTCATCTGCAAACAGGGACAATTTGACTTCTTCTTTTCCTAATTGAATATCCTTTATTTCTTTCTCTTGTCTGATTGACTTAGCCAGAACTTCCTACACTATGTTGAATAGGAGTGGTGAGAGAGGGCATCCCTGTCGTGTGCCAGTTTTCAAAGGGAATGCTTCCAGTTTTTCCCCATTCAGTATGATATTGGCTGTGGGTTTGTCATAAATAGCTCTTATTATTTTGAGATACGTTCCTTCAATACTGAATTTATTGAGAGTTTTTAGCATGAAGGGCTGTTGAATTTTGTCAAAGGCCTTTTGTGCATCTATTGAGATAATCATGTGGTTTTTGTCTTTGGTTCTGTTTATATGCTGGATTACATTTATTGATTTGCGTATGTTGAACCAGCCTTGCATCCCAGGGATGAAGCCCACTTGCTTATGGTGGATAAGCTTTTTGATGTGCTGCTGGATTCGGTTTGCCAGTATTTTATTGAGGATTTTTGCATCAATGTTTATCAGGGATATTGGTCTAAAATTCTCTTTTTTTGTTGTTATCTCTGTCAGGCTTTGGTATCAGGATGATGTTGGCCTCATAAAATGAGTTAGGGAGGATTCCCTCTTTTTCTATTGATTAGAATAGTTTCAGAAGGAATGGTACCAACTCCTCCTGGTACCTCTGGTAGAATCCGGCTGTTAATCCGTCTGGTCCTGGACTTTTTTTTGGTTGGTAGGCTATTAATTATTGCCTCAATTTCAGAGCCTGCTATTGGTCTATTCAGGGATTCAACTTCTTCCTGGTTTAGTCTTGGGAGAGTGTAAGTGTCCAGGAAATTATCCGTTTCTTCTAGGTTTTCTAGTTTATTTGCGTAGAGGTGTTTATAGTATTCTCTGATAGTAGTTTGTGTTTCTGTGAGGTCGGTGGTGATATCCCCTTTAGCATTTTTTATTGCATCTATTTGATTCTTCTCTCTTTTCTTCTTTATTAGTCTTGCTAGCAGTCTGTCAATTTTGTTGATCTTCTCAAAAAACCAGCTACTGGATTCATTGATTTTTTGGAGAGTTTTTGTGTCTCTATCTCCTTCAGTTCTGCTCTGATCTTAGTTATTTCTTGCCTTCTGCTAGCTTTTGAATGTGTTTGCTCTTGTTTCTCTAGTTCTTTTAATTGTGATGTTAGGGTGTCAATTTTAGATCTTTCCTGCTTTCTCTTGTGGGCATTTAGTGCTATGAATTTCCCTCTACACACTGTTTTAAATGTGTTCCAGAGATTCTGGTATGTTGTATCTTTGTTCTCTTTGGTTTCAAAGAACATCTTTATTTCTGCCTTCATTTCATTATGTACCCAGTAGTCATTCAGGAGCAGGTTGTTCAGTTTCCATGTAGTCGAGTGGTTTTGGTTGAGTTTCTGAGTTGATTGAAGTCCTGAGTTCTAGTTTGATTGCACTGTGGTCTGAGAGACAGTTTGTTATAATTTCTGTTCTTTTACATTTGCTGAGGAGTGCTTTACTTCCAACTATGTGGTCAATTTTGGAATAAGTGCGATGTGGTGCTGAGAAGAATGTATATTCTGTTGATTTGGGGTGGAGAGTTCTATAGATGTCCATTAGGTCCACTTGGTGCAGAGCTGAGTTCAATTCCTGGATATCCTTGTTAACTTTCTGTCTCGTTGATCTGTCTAATGTTGACAGTGGGGTGTTAAAGTCTCCCATTATTATTGTGTGGGAGTCTAAGTCTCTTTGTAAGTCTCTAAGGACTTGCTTTATGAATCTGGGTGCTCCTGTATTGGGTACATATATATTTAGGATAGTTAGCTCTTCCTGATGAATTGATCCCTTTACCATTATGTAATGGCCCTCTTTGTCTCCTTTGATCTTTGATGGTTTAAAGTCTCTTTTATCAGAGACTAGGATTGCAACCCCTCCTTTTAGTTTGTTTTCCATTTGCTTGGTAGATCTTCCTCCATCCCTTTATTTTGAGCCTATGTGTGTCTCTGCATGTGAGATGGGTCTCCTGAATACAGCCAGCTGATGGGTCTTGACTCTTTATCCAATTTGCCAGTCTCTGTCTTTTAATTGGATCATTTAGTCCATTTACATTTAAGGTTAATATTGTTATGTGTGAACTTGATCCTGTCAGTATGATATTAGCTGGTTATTTTGCTCGTTGGTTGATGCAGTTTCTTCCTAGCATCGATGGACTTTACATTTTGACATGTTTTTGCAATGGCTGGTACCTGTTGTTCCTTTCCATGTTTAGTGCTTCCTTCACAATCTCTTGTAGGGTAGGCTGGGTGGTGACAAAATCTCTAAGCATTTGCTTGTCTGTAAAGAATTGTATTTCTCCTTCACTTATGAAACTTAGTTTGGCTGGATATGAAATTCTGGGTTGAAAATTCTTTTCTTTAAGAATGTTGAATATTTGCATGCATTCTCTTCTGGCTTGGAGAGTTTCTGCCGAGAGATCTGCTGTTAGTCTGATGGGCTTTCCTTTGTGTGTAACCCGACCTTTCTCTCTGGCTGCCCTTAACATTTATTCCTTCATTTCAACTTTGGTGAATCTGACAATTACGTGTCTTGGAGTTGTTCTTCTCGAGGAGTATCTTTGTGGCATTCTCTGTATTTCCTGAATTTGAATGTTGTCCTGCCTTACTAGGTTGGGAAAGTTCTCTTGGATGATATGCTGCAGAGTGTTTTCCAACTTGGTTCTCTTGTCCCCGTCACTTTCAGGCACACCAATCAGACATAGATTTGGTCTTTTCATATATTCCCATATTTCTTGGAGGCTTTGCTCATTTCTTTTTACTCTTTTTTCTCTAAACTTCTCTTCTTGCTTCATTTCATTCATTTGATCTTCAATCACTGATACTCTTTCTTCCAGTTGATTGAGTTGGTTACTGAAGTTTGTGCATTTGTCACGTAGTTCTCATGTTATGGTTTTCATCTCTATCAGTTCTTTTAAGGTCTTCTCTGCATTGATTATTCTAGTTATCCATTCATCCATTCTTTTTTCAAGGTTTTTAGTTTCTTTGTTCTGGCTACGTAGTTCCTCCTTTAGCTCTGAGAAGTTTGATCAACTGAAGCCTTCTTCTCTCAGCTCGTCAAAGTGATTCTCTGTCCAGCTTTGTTCCATTGCTGGTGATGAGCTGCATTCCTTTGGAGGGAGAGATGCACTCTGATTTTTTGAATTTCCAGCTTTTCTGCCCTGCTTTTTCCCTATCTTTGTGGTTTCATCTGCCTTTGGTCTTTGATGATGGTGATGTACTGATGGGATTTTGGTGTGGGTGTCCTTTCTGTTTGTTAGTTTTCTTTCTAACAGTCAGGACCCTCAGCTGCAGGTCTGTTGGAGTTTGCTTGAGGTCCACTCCAGACGCTGTTTGCCTGAGTATCAGCAGCGGAGGCTGCAGAAGATAGAATCTTGCTGAACAGCAGGTGTTGCTGTCTGATTCTTGCTCTGGAAGCTTCATCTCAGGGGTGTATCCCGCTGTGTGAGGTGTGAGGTGTTGGTCTGCACCTAGTGGGGGATGTCTCCCAGTTAGGGTATTCAGGGGTCAGGGACCCACTTGAGCAGGCAGTCTGTCTGTTCTCAAATCTCAACCTCCGTGCTGAGAGATCCACTGCTCTCTTCAAAGCTGTCAGACAGGGACATTTACACCTGCAGAGGTTTATGCTGCTGTTTCTTTAGCTATGCCCTGTCCCCAGAGGTGGAGTCTACAGAGGCAGGCAGTCCTCCTTGAGCTGCTGTGGGCTCCACCCAGTTCGAGCTTCCTGGCAGCTTTGTTTACCTACTTAAGCCTCAGCAATGGCGGGCACTCCTCCCCCAGCCTCGCTTCTGCCTTGCAGTTAGATCTCAGACTGCTGTGCTAGCAATGAGGGAGGCTCCGTGGGTGTGGGACTCTCTGGGCCAGGCATGGGATATAATCTCCTGGTGTGCCGTTTGCTAAGACCCTTGGTAAAGTGCAGTATTAGGGTGGGAGTTACCTGATTTTCCAGGTGTTGTGTGTCTCAGTTTCCCTTGGCTTGGGTAAGGAATTCCCTTCCCCCTTATGCTTCCCAGGTGAGGTGATGCCTCGCCCTGCTTCAACTCTCGCTGCTCTGGCTGCACCCACTGACCGGTGCTAACTGTCCAACACGCCTCAGTGAGATAAACCCAGTACCTCAGTTGAAAATGCAGAAATCACCCGTCTTCTGTGTCGCTCATGCTGGAAGCTGGAGGCTGGAGCTGTTCCTATTTGGCCATCTTGGGCATCCCCCCTCTAGTTCTTTTAATTGTGATGTTAGGGTGTCAATTTTAGATCTTTCCTGCTTTCTTTTGTGGGCATTTAGTGCTATAAATTTCCCTCTAAACACTGCTTTGGCTGTATCCCAGAGATTCTGGTACATTGTGTCTTTGTTCTCATTGGTTTCAAATAACTTATTTCTGCCTTCATTTTGTTATTTACACAGGAGTCATTCAGGAGCCGGTTGTTCAGTTTCCATGTAGCTGTGCATTTTTGAGTGAGTTTCTTAATCCTGACTTCTAATTTGATGGCACTGTGGTCTGAGAGACTGTTATGATTTCCTTTCTTTTGCATTTGCTGCGGAGTGTTTTACTTCCAATTATGTGTTCAATTTTAGAATCAGTGCAATGTGGTGCTGAGAAGAATGTGTATTCTGTTGTTTTGGGATAGAGAGTTCTGTAGATGTCTATTAGGTCTGCTTGGTCCAGAGCTGAGTTCAAGTCCTGAATATCCTTGTTAATTTTCTGTCTCATTGATCTGTCTATTACTGACAGTGGGGTGTTAAAGTCTCCCACTAGTATTGTGTGGGAGTCTAAGTCTCTTTTTAGGTCTCTAAGAACTTGCTTTATTAGTCTGAGTGTTCCTGTATTGGGTGCATATATATTTAGACTAGTTAGCTCTTCTTGTTGCATTGATTCCTTTACCATTTTGTAATGCCCTTCTTTGTCTCCTTTGATCTTTGTTGGTTTAAAGTCTGTTTTATCAGAGACTAGGATTGCAACCCCTAGTTTTTTATGTTTGTCATTTGCTTGGTAGATATTCCTCCATCCCTTTATTTTGAGCCTATGTGTGTCTTTGCATGTGAGATGGGTCTCCTGAATACAGCACACTGATGGGTCTTGAGTCTTTGTCCAATTTGCCAGTCTGTGTCTTTTAATTGGTGCATTTAGCCCATTTACATTTAAGGTTAATATTGTCATGTGTGAATTTGATCCCATCATTGTGATGCTAGCTGGTTATTTTGCCTGTTAGTTGATGCAGTTTCTTCATAGTGCTGAGGGTCTTTACAATTTGGCATGTTTTTACAGTGGCTGGTACCGGTTTTTCCTTTCCATGTTTAGTGCTTCCTTCAGGAGCTCTTATAAGGTAGCCCTAGTGGTGACAAAATCTCTCAGCATTTGCTTATCTGTAAAGGATTTTATTTCTCCTTTGCTTATGAAGCTTAGTTTGACTGGATATGAAATTCTGGGTTGAAAATCCATTTCTTTAAGAATGTTGAATATTGTCCCCCACTCTTTTCTGGCTTTTGGGATTTCTGCAGAGAGATCTGCTGTTAGTCTGATGGGCTTCCCTTTGTGGGTAACCTGACCTTTCTCTCTGGCTGCACTTAACATTTTTTCCTTCATTTCAATCTTGGTGAATCTGACAATTATGTGTCTTGGGGATGCTCTTCTTGAAGAGTATCTTTGTGGTCTCTGTATTTCCTGAATTTGAATGTTGACCTGTCTTGCTAGGTTGGGGAAGTTCTCCTGGATAATATCCTGTAGAGTGTTTTCCAAGTTGGTTCCATTCTCCCCGTAACTTTCAGGTACACCAATCAAACATAGATTTGGTCTTTTCACATAGTCCCATATTTCTTAGAGGCTTTGTTTGTTCCTTTTCGTTCTTTTTTCTTTCATCTTGTCTTCACACTTTATTTCATTAAGTTGATCTTCAATCTCTGATATCCTTTCTTCTGCTTGATCGATTCTGCTATTGATACTTGTGTATGCTTCACGAAGTTCTCATGTTCTGTTTTCAGATCCATCAGGTCATTTATGTTCTACACTAAACTGGTTATTCTAGTTAGCAATTCCTCTAACCTTTTTTCAAGGTTCTTAGCTTCCTTGCATTGGGTTAGAACATGCTCCTTTAGCTCAAAGGAGTTTGTTATTACCCACCTTCTGAAACCTCCTTCTATCAATTTGTCAAACTCATTCTCCATCCAGTTTTGTTCCCTTGCTGGCAAGGAGTTGTGATCCTTTGGAGGAGAAGAGGTGTTCTGGTTTTTGGAATTTTCAGCCTTTTTGCACTGGTTTTTTCCCTTCTTTGTGGATTTATCTACCTTTTGTCTTTGATGTTGTACCTTTGAATGGGGTTTCTGAGTGGACATCCTTTTTGTTGATGTTGATGCTATTCCTTTCTGTTTGTTAGTTTTCCTTCTAATAGTCGGACCCCTCTGCTACAGGTCTGCTGGAGTTTTCTGGAGGTCCACTCCAGATACTGTTTGCCTGGGTATCACCAGTGGAGGCTGTAGAACAGCAAAGACTGCTGCCTGTTCCTTCCTCTAGAAGCTTCATCCCAGAGGAATACCCGCTAGCTGCCAGCCAGAGCTCTCCCGTATGAGGTGTCTGTTGACCCCTTCTGGGATGTGTCCCAGTCAGGAGGCACAGGGGTCAGGGTCTCACTTGAGGTGGCAGTCTGTCCCTTAGTAGAGCTCGAGTGCTATGCTAGGAGATCCGCTGCTCTCTTCAGAGCTGGCAGGCAGGGACATTTAAGCCTGCTGAAGCTGCTCCCACAGTCGCCCCTTCCCCAAGGTGCTCTGTCCCAGGGAGATAGGGATTTTATCTATAAGCCCCTGACTGGGGTCGCCGCCTCTTTTTTCAGAGATCCCCTGCCCAGAAAGGAGGAATCTAGAGGCAATCTGGCTACAGTGACTTTGCTGAACTGAGTGGAGTCCACCCAGTTCGAACTTCCCAGCATCTTTGTTTAAACCATGAGGGGAAAACTGCCTATTGAAGCCTCAGTAATGGTGGACACCCCTTCCTCCAGTAAACTGGAGCATCCCAGGTCGACTTTAGACTGCTGTGCTGGCAGTGAGAATTTCAAGCCAGTGGATCTTAGTTTGCTGGGCTCCATGGGGGTGGGATCTGCTGAGCTAGACCACTTGGTTCCCTGGCTTCAGCCCCCTTTCCAGGGGAGTGAATGGTTCTGTCTCGCTGGCATTTCAGGTGCCACTGGGGTATGAAAAAAACAAAAACAAAAACAAAAAAACAACTCCTGCAGCTAGCTTGGTGTCTGCCCAAACAGCTGCCCAGTTTTGTGCTTGAAACCCAGGCCCTGGTGGCATAGGCACCTGAGGGAATCTCCTGGTCTGTGGATTGCAAAGACCATGGGAGAAGCATAGTATCTGGGCTGGAATGCACCATCCCTCAGGGCACAGTCCTTCATGGCTTCCCTTGGCTAGGGTAGACAGTTCCTCAACCCCTTGCACTTCCCAGGTGAGGTGATGCCCCACCCTGCTTCCGCCCACCCTCCATGGGCTGCACCCACTGTCTAACCAGCCCCAGTGAGATAAGCCAGGTACCTCAGTTGGAAATGCAGAAGTCACCCACCTTCTGTGTTGATTTCGCTGGGAGCTGCATGCCAGAGCTGTTCCTATTCCTCCATCTTGCCAGCCCAGTCCTAATTTTTGTATTTTTAGTAGAGATGGAGTTTCATCGTGTTGACCAGGCTGGTCTTCAACTCCTGATGTTAGGTGATCCGCCTGCCTTGGCCTCCCAAAGTGCTGGGATTACAGGCATGAGCCACTGCGCCTGGCCCATGACACACATTTTTAAGGGTTTTGCTGTTTACTGCTCTCCTTCCTTTCATAAGTTTATATGGAGTTAAAATTCTATGATCAGTGTAAGAGAGTGTGTTCCCCTTACACTTTTCAAACTACATATTTCCATTGTGAGTAATCCTTTTTACAGATCATCTCAACTGGCACTCAAATCAATATTTGTCCAGTCCTGCCCTTCCTTGTCCTATGTATATAGGACACACTGCTCCTAGCAAGAAAGTTCACACCCAACAGAAGTTTTTTTGTTTGAACCTAAAAATAAAATGCTGACGGTGATTAATTCATGAAATCTTAATTTTATTCAAATTATATTAGACTATCCTAAAGGAAAAGAGAACAAAGGCAAAATATTTTTTACCTCAACCTATTGTCATATAGATAATCCTCAACTTACTTTCATTTATTTATTTATTTATTTATTTTTAGTAGAGATGGGGTTTCACTGTGTTTGCCAGGCTGGTCTCAAACTCATTACCTCAAATGATCCACCCACCTCGGCCTCCCGAAGTGCTGGGATTACAGGTGTGAGCCACCATGCCCAACTGATAAACTTCAACTTTCAATCTGCTGATCTACTTGTACATTTGCAATTCTTCAGAAATGCGACATGGCTGATATTTTACCTCCTTTGAAGAAATTTAAACTTCTTGAGGTCAGGAGCCATTCTTCTATACCTTTTATAGAATAAGTTAGAGAACCATAAGATGGTAGACCTGGAAATCGCCTCTGTATTTCTCTAGTCTGAATTTTTCTACAGATGGGGAAAATGGGTCCCAGAAAGGTGGAAGAACTTACCCATGATCAGGAGCTATTTAGAGGCCACCAGGTATTAGAACCTGTGTAACCTGACTCCTCTTTCAATGCTCTTAGCAGTGCCTGCCCTCAAAGGTAAATCTATGAAGAAAAGAGAACACTGCTTGTCTTATTTAGAGTAGGTTAATAAAAAGTGCTTCTCTGAATCATTCTGAATCTATTAGCTAGACTCATACAATGTTTGCAAGACTTGAATGAAATGTCCATTTCCAAGTGGTATGGCTTTCTCATGCATCACTGGAAGGGATTATTCATAAATGAACTCTCAGGAAATGGTATGGTTCATCCACCATAAGGAGTTACTGAATATCAACCAATTAAATCTTGGAGTCTGTTCCATCCAAGGACAATCATTTTTGGTTTGTTGTGTTCGTGTTGTAGATCAAACCTTTTATCCAATCTTCTGTTGGCTGGTATGTGCTCACAACTCACCATCCATCCAAGGCAGATAAATACTTTGGAACATAAGAAAAACATATTTAGTTTATTTGCATCCTCTTTTTAAATGACTTTTTTCATGAACTATAAGCATTCAGATTAATAAAATAAAGGTTTTAAATGGGGATGTACAATTAAGAAAGAGAAAACTAATTTCCAGACACCATAAGAGGCAAAGCAGTAGCTGGGATTAAATATAAAACTTGACTAAGACTATGGTAGTCATAGAAAGAGATTAAGAAAGGGAAAAGAAACAAAAAGGAAGAAAGAAAAAGAGACAGAAGGATTGATATGGAATAATTCTCATTATCTAAGAGGAGGAGGTCTTAAGCGATATCAGGTTCTCTATATCAACCTCACAGTGAACAAAAAAGTTGAATTCATAAGGTTAGTTCTCATGACAATTTTTTATAAAAGCCAACCCCTCTACACAAAAACATAAATATAGTAAAGGCATTTATTTGAGATGGTAAGGTAATGAGGTTCAAGTTTATAGATATTTGGTAGTCCAGGCTAATCTGACAATAAAAGTTAAAATATTTAGAGGTATAGATAGATATCATGTTTCTCAGACTCTTAACTAAATGCTTAATAAATATAATAACTTCAGCTAGGTATGACTTGAGAGTTGAAGTTAGACTTCCAGGAAGCTGTTCTATTTTGCTAATTAAAGACAAATGTATATGCTTGGGAAAATAGATAAATGAGTGGAAGGACATGTGTTATAGCAACAAAGGAACCTACCAATAATCTGATGTGGAAGGAAATCATGCTTCTTCTAAATACAGGTGACCCGCTAGGATCTGTGCTTAATGAAAACTCCAAAATTTGCTAGAATGGCATGAATATTTCAAGTTGAGCCATCACAGCTTGGGCAAAACATTTTTAAGACTTGTGTGGAATGTCTACTTCCAAGTAGCATGACTTCCTCATGGGCCACTATAATGAATTAGACTTAAATGAACTCTCAGGAAATTGTATGATTCATCCACTATAAAGAATTATTGGATATCAAGCAATTAAATCTTGGAATCTGTCCCATGCAAGGACAATAATTTTTGTTTTGTTGTAGTTAGTGTTTAGCTCTTTTTCCTGGTTAGTGTAATAAAACCATGCTGTCCGCATGTACACTTGGGCTGTCCACTTAAAACTGGGACCTGATACTTCTAAAAAACTGTTCTTGCCTTGCTGATTTTGGCAGTGGAGTTAGAATGCAAATTTTGTAGCTCTCTCTGGGAACCTACATGGAATTCTTTTACAGCTTAATTCACGACCAGTGAATAGGAGGGATACATTCTTCCTATTAGCTAGACTTGTGAAATATTTTTAAAGGATGTTTTGATTGATTGGTTGCTTCATTGTGTTAACTGGGTGGCGCCTCTCCAGAAACAGTAGGTTCTGAGGCATCTTTTACATAAAAATCACAACAGGTCACTCTGCAGTCAAAAAATCTTTCATGCCAGACGTAGTGGTTCATGCCTGTAATCCAAGCACTTGGGGAAGTGGAGGCGAGTGGATCACTTGAGACCAGGAGTTTGAGACCAGCCTGGCAAACATGGTAAACCCCCTCTCTGTTAAAAATACAAAAGTAGCCAGGTGTGATGGCGCATGCCTGTAATAGCAGCTGCTTGGGAGGCTGAGGCACAAGAATCAATTGAACCCCGGAGGCAGAGGTTGCAGTGAGCCAACATCATACCATTGTACTACACCTGGGCACAGATTGAGACTCTATCTCAAAAAGAAATATGTGTGTGTGTGTGTGTGTGTGTGTGTGTGTGTGTGTGTGTATGTGTGTATTTCATATCCTTACCTCACTCTTAGGTGAAATCTAAAGTCTTCAACATGATCCGTTAGGCCTATGTGATCTGGCTCTGCCTCAGTCTCCAGCCACCCACCTTTGCTATACAGGTTGAGGATCCTTAACCTTAAAATACAAAATACAAAATGCTTCAAAATTCAAAACTTTTTGAATGCTGACAAGGTACCATAAATAGAAAATTCCATACTTGACCTTATATGATGGGTTGCAGTCAAAACACAGTCAAAAGTTTGTTTCATGCACAAAATTATTTAAAATATTGTATAAAATTACCTTCAGTCTATGTGTATATGGGATACTTGGAACATAAATGAATTTTGTGTTTAGATTTACTATGGATATGCAAATATTCCAAAATTCAAAAAAAAGTCCCAAATTTGAAACACTTCTCGTCCCATTTTGGACAAGGGATAATCAACCTGTACTAGACTTTCTTATCTGCTTTTCCACCATGAGGCTTTTACCCCAACTATTCCTGCTGTCTGAAATGTTCAACATCTGGATAGTTCTTTCTTGTCTTCTATGTCTCAAGTTAAATGTTCCTTCCTAACCCCCTCCAATCCCAAATTAGATTCTCTAAATATGCTCTGTTACAGTGCCCTGCACATTTTCTTTGTAGTATCTACCACTGTTTTCAATTATGGCATTTATTTGAATAATTATAGCTTATCAGTGAAAGACAAGTTCCAGGATTTCAGAGACCTGTTTGTTCTGCTCAATGCCGAATGCTCAGGTGACAGGAATTTAGCATCTCCTGAATGGTTGGAGGTTTACAGTGTCAGGGCATTGGCTTTCCTGATTTTGGTCGGTCCAGTAGGCATTGTGCTTAAAATATTGTTCTGTTTTATTTTGTTTTATGGAGTAGGTTCTTTCCCCGCGCCCCCCCCCCCCCCCCGATACGGAGTCTCGCTCTGTTGCCCAGGCTGGAGTGCAGTAGTGCAATCTCGGCTCACTGCAACCTCCGCCTCCCGGTTTCAAGTGATTCTCCTACCTCAGCCTCTCGAGTAGCTGGGACTACAGGCACATGCCACCAAGCCTGGCTAATTTTTTGTATTTTTAGTATAGACAGGGTTTCACTGTGTTAGCCAGGATGGTCTCGATCTCCTGACCTCGTGATCCGCCTGCCTTGGTCTTCCAAAGTGCTAAGATTACAGGTGTGAGCCACTGTGCCTGGCATCAGTTTAAGACAAATGGGATAGCAGACATTCTTTCCTTTCCGGCACTCCCTCTACCATGCCATCATGGGGAAACATCTTCTTCCATGGACAGTGGGAAAGGGTGCTCACTCTGCAGAGAGGACAGATGGGAGCCCAGGTGCATGATCCAGGGCAGCATCTTCTTAGCTCAGAGGAGGGGTTGAGCTGTTATGGAAGGCCAGGTAGAGTCAGGACCCAGTCACCAAAAACCTGTATCATCTGGGTGCCACCCATGCCAGAAGCAGCTAGCAGTAGCCACCTGCCCTTTCTCCCCTGGGGCAGCTATGGGCTGACACCTGAATTCTCCCTAGAGCCTCTAGACCTGAGGCCACCCTCAAGAGCAGTGTCCTCTGAGGGGAAGAAGTGACCACATGGTACAGAAGCCTCGTAATGGCCTGTAATCAGTTTTTACACTAAAGGAAAAAGTAGTTTAACCTAAGGTCTTCCTACTTCTTCATCCACCAAGGCTGAAAAAGTAAATATTATTTTATTATGGGTTTAAGTTGACCTAGAAGAAAGGAGAACCAAAAATACTGTATCCTTTTGGGAGGTATTGTATGCCAAGAGGAGCCAGGGCAGGTGGTGTAGTAAAAGCACAGGGCCAAAGAGTCAGGAGGTTTGAGTTGGAGTCTTTGGTTCAGGCCTCATCAGCTTAGTCACTTCCCCACTCTGGGGTCCTCAATTTCCTCATTTTGAAATGAGGGGCCTGAGTGAGATAACAACTAAGATCCCTGCTGAGTTAACACAATGTTATTTTAGAAGAGAGAAAGAAGGGATGGAAGGAGAAAAAAAAATGGAGGAAAGAAGGAACGAAGAAAATCAGAAGGAAGGAAGGATGGAAGGAAGGTGGGATAACTTCTAATATCAGAAAGTAGGGTAGTAGAATAGAATTAATTTAACTGTAAGTGACAGGAAACTCTAAATAACAGGGACAAGCAAGTTTGAGGCTTATTTTTCTTTCACATGGAAGTCTAGAGATTGGCTAAAAGGGAGGGTCAGGGACCCAAGTTACTTCTATCTTGTTACTCTGCCCAGCATGGCTTCCATTGCCAAGTTTGTATCATGATCCAAGCTGTTGGCCAGCCATCTACTTCCACTCCATTGATGAGAACTTAGTCTTATGGCCACGCTGGCCTGCAAGGGGATCTATCATATGTAGTTTTTGTTCTGGTTAGCCATGGGGCTCCTGCTGAGGAGTAGGAGGAAGACAGATATTAGGGGATGTATAACAGGCCCTGCTAGAGTGGGCTTCCCAGGAAGGGTCAATTAGGGAGATGTCCAAAAATTGTAGAGCAGAATATCGGTACTGTAAATGGAATCAAGATCATTTAGAATCTGCCTGTTTAATAGTTTGGGCAAAATATAGGGCAAATGGAGCAATTAGCTTACTCCACATCTCAGGGAAAGGGAGAGGCTTTGGTTTTGTACAGAGGGGAAGTCATGGTCAACAAAGGAAGAGAAAACAGACTCTTAGGGTCTTCTGTAGACTTAGGAGGCAGGACAACATAAAAGAGTATGCAAGGAAGGAAAAAAAATTAAATAAAAATAAAATGAATGGATGAACAAGATTCCCACTGTCCCTACTTACTATCCAGTTAAATTTTTTTTTAATTAAAAAAAAGAAGACTATGTAAGGAAACAATGAACTTTGGCCCTTTAACAGAAAGAATCCAGAATCAAAAAACTTTAAATAAGACTGAGGGAAAATTAAAGTAGCCAAAGCAATACTCCAACTAAGCCAGATGCCTAGAATTTGCTTTCTTATTGTAGCCTATACCTAAGATTCCTTGTGTTATCATTTCTGTGTCTGAGATTGCTGGAGAGTCACAAAAGAGAAGGAGGTTAGAAAAACTAAGGCCTTTAGTCTCATGGTTGTAGCCCAAAGAGGGCATCCCTGCCTTCCTTCCCCACCTTCCACAAGCTATGAAAAAAAGTGGAGGAGCCGGTGCCCAGGAAGCTAGGAGATGACAAGTGAAACTTGCAGCAGGGAAGAGAGGGCCTGACACCCCACCACGTGCTCATCTGTTAGGAAATTTCAGCTCCCTTACATATACTTCTGCATTAGGAGGGAGACACCCAAACCAACAACCCAGGCAGAGGAAAGAGAGTAAAGCCACTTGAGAGAGGCCCATCTTCACCATTCAACTGTGTCTTCTGACCATGGTCACATCCTCACCCTCCTCTCTCAGTCCTTTATAACTTCAGAGAGGAAATTGCACAGAAAAAAGAAAAAAGACAAAGACAGGTAAATATGTTAGTTAAGGTATGTGAGCTGCTGTAACAGCATAACACAATAAAAGTTTGTTTCTGTCCCACCAGTCTAATGCGTGGGAAGGATAGGGGAATCCAGGGAGCCATAGCTCTGCCATCTTCAACACATGACTGCCAGCGTTGCCCTGAGCATCGGCATCCCACAGGCAGATGGGGAAAGAGCTTGTGAGGTTGCAAGTGGGAGGCTTTTATCATAAACCTGGAGGTGGCACACATCACTTCTGCTCAGATTCCACGGGTCAGAACTCAAGCGTGTGACCACATTTAACTCAAGGGAGACTAGAAGCTGTGAAATACATGTTTGCTCAGGAAGAAGAGGGAATGAGTTTGTGATCAGTCAGCAGCCTCAGCCTTAGTGGACATGAGAGGGCAGGTAGAAAATTCGGGAGTGATCTGTACCCATGGGGTAGTGAGGGTGCAAATCTAGTTTTGCCTAAAAAAAGTATTTCAGACCACAGACTCAATTAGAAAATAGAAGGTTACACTGGTTAGTCCTCCTTCACAAATCTTTGCTTTGTTTCCCTTAGTCCCTTGCATCATGACCCCAGTGTTCAGCTCAGATCCGATTATCTCAGAGAGTGAGTGCACTGTGATAAACAGCCAGAGTCTTAGGGTTGCTAAGAATGCCAGTAATTATCAGGCACATCTAAAAGATTTGTGAAAACCTCTGTACAGTTGCTGCTAATACTTGAATACTTTCTGCTTGAATACTTTCTATCCTGGAGAACTTTTTATCTTAAAAGACAACCTAAGCCATTAATTTACTAATTAAATGTTTTTTTTTTTTTTTTGAATGCGTACCCTCCACCAGGCACTGGGAATACAAGGTCACAAAAACCTAGATCCAGTTCTTAAGAATATCACAGTTTTGTACAATTTCTCTACTGTTTATGTTTATTACATTGGGCCACAGTTCTGCTTCTGCTGATGGTACTTCTCATTACCCTCCATTGCAGAGGTTGCCCAGGTATCTGAGTGAATTCCAAGCACAATACAGTAATCCTCTCTCAGACCCCAATCAACCTCACCCTAATTACCCCTCGAATCACCCTAATTATCCCTAGAAAAGTCAATCCTGGCTCCCATGCGACATTTGAAAATTGCCTACATGGCATTTTCCAAACCCGCTTATCCTCAGAGGACTTTTTGGAATCAGTCATTTGTCTAGTTACCAAATTACTTCTCCTCTGCCTTTCCAGTTTGGTTTTCTAAATTCTGCCTCTGGGTCCATTTCAAAACCTGTAATTGGATCTTTCAGGGGCTGAGCCTGCTGCGAAATGTCTCAGTGCCCTTGTTCATATTCATCTTGGAAAATCCACCCATCAGAACTCATTTTATGTGGCAAGATATGCCCATGCTTTTCATTTCAAAACCACTGCAGGGGCTGCATCTGAAGAATGGCCACCCATCTCACAGCCGCCTCCCACTTTGTGTTGCTAATTCAAAATATAATCTGTGCCTGGAAATCACGGGGGCTTTCAAAATTGTTTTAGAAGATATTCTAATGATGAGTTGCAAACCCTCAGGATCCTCTTCCCTGACTCCCCATGGCCCACTCCCTCACTTTAGCTCAGCCTGCATATGATCTTCCAATCTTTGCTCTTGGCCCTGCCACTAGGAATTCTTCCCTGTTCAGTCTACCAAACTCTGCTTTAAAGTTGGCATTTGCGGGTTGGTAAGCAAAAGTTATTCCTAAATGTCCCTATTTCAACATTTAGGCAAAGCCCAGTATGGTTTTTAAACTCTACTTACTTCCTTCTACTGGGCTTTTCCTGTTGTAAGTGGCCCTGAAAGGTTTTAATGACATGAGGAAACCAGCAGGAGCACCAGCAAGTGACAGATGCCCCTGGGCACCTGGTGTGCAATATCCCACTTAGTCCTCCCCACCATCCTGTGAGGCTGGCTCTATCGTCCCAAGGCTGCATGTGAGGAAGTGAAGCAGAAACAGGTCAAGTAACTTGTTTGATGTCACCAAGCTGGCAAGTGGAATTCGAATTCACATAGGCCTGACTCCAAAGCCAGAGCTCTTTCTACCACTCCAGTGAACTAACATCCTTATTTGAAGGTTGGAACTAGTAAGGCATATAATCAGGGACAAGGCAATTAAGCACCTCTGAACCTGGGGTTTCTTCACAAATGAAGGTGGACTAGATGAATGCTAAGGTCCCTCTCCCTAAAATTTTCTCTTTCTATTGATCTAGGGCTAGTGGACTCTGGAGGGAGAACTCACACCAATCTCAAGCAACAGCAGCAGGTATAGTATCAACAATAAACATTTATTTAGTGCCCATGCTACATAAGACAAATTATAGCTTTATTTTAATTATTCTAACAAGTCTGTAAAAGCCTGATTATTATCCTCCTTTTTATAGATGAGGAGACCAAGGCTCAGAGTAACATACCCAAAGTCACACAGTTAATAAGAAGCAAACCCAGGAATGTCTGACTTTTAAGTTCACACTCCCGTGTCCACCACTTTATATTTGTAGGGAAGGTGGGGAGAGGATGGAGGGCAGGTATTGTAAGATTTGGTCATTTAAGGCCAGAGAATTACCTTACAGAGTGGTCACCTGGCAGAGTGGTCAGAGGTAAGTCAGTTGAGATGAGAAGAGGTGCTTAGAACAGGTAATTAAAGCCCTGTTCTAGTCTCTCTCACTAGACTTTACTCCCAACCACAGGCAGATGTGCTACTTATTTCCACACATGGAGTCCTGCCCTGGAGGAAGCTTTGCCTAAGAGAGCTTGGCTTGGCATCCAGTCTTGCTCATGGAGACTGCTATCTTCTAAGTCAATAAACCTTTTGTGCACCACCCCACAAGCCCCCGCCATCTCATACTTGTCTTGCCTCTCCGGACTTTAGCCTAGGTGACTTACAGAAATGCCAGACTTCCAGCCCAAGCCCTGTCATGCACAGCACTTTTCTGGGGCTGCTTCAAGGCTTGGTGTATACTAGATAAGGCTTGCTGGAGTATGATATCACCCGCTGTAATGGAAAGGAACAATCAGTGGTGAAAAAAAAATGAGGCTTGAAAAATAAACAAGGGTCCATGCCTGGTTATTCCAAGGTCAAGCCGGGTTTGCAAAGCAGATGCCCAGCCTGATGGAGCACAAGCATGGGCTTTGGAACCAGATAGATCTGGATAAGATATGGCTAGCCCCCATTTCTGGCTTCAACTTGGAGTGTCAGTCAGTAAAATGAGGATGACTGGAACCTTGTAGGGTGGTTGTAAACATGGAAAACATGCACGATGCTTTAAGCACTTTGGAGAGACGGAGAGGAGGCAAGTCCTGTTACCATTAGTGTTAAGGAAATAGCATGAAAAAGCCTTTTCCCTGCTTTGAGTGCTCAAGCAAGGATCACCATTTTTCACACTGTTTTGCTTCTCCAGAAACTGGGATGTGGCTATTTGATGAGTAACACCAACAATACCCACTGAACACTAATGTTCAGAAGGTAGCCAGTCTCTGGAATTGAAAACCAGCTCCTGGAGGCTGCTGGAACACACCACTCAGAGCCTTAATGAAGGGGTCTTACAGCTTTTTAAAATTTTTATTTATTTATTGTTTTTTATTATTATTATTTTTTAGAGATGGAGTCTTGCTCTGTCTCTCAGGCTGGAGTGCAGTGGCACCATCTCGGCTCACTGCAAGTTCTGCCTCCTGGGTTCACGCCGTTCTCCTGCCTCAGCCTCCCGAGTAGCTGGGACTACAGGTGCCCACCACCACACCTGGCTAATTTTTTGTATTTTTAGTGGAGATGGGGTTTCATGGTGTTAGCCAGGATGGTCTCGATCTCCTGACCTTGTGATCCGCCTGCCTCAGGCTCCCAAAGTGCTGGGATTACAGGCATGAGCCACCGCGCCCGGCCAGGGGTCTTACAGCTTTTTACATACGGAATTTTCAAAACTCACCTTTTTTCACTTCAAAATAGAGGTGTGATAACTGCCTGAATGTGATTATTATATAAGAAAATGAAGGAATATAGGCTAAAACCAGTAAAGAGGAAGGACAGGTCAGACATAGCAAAAATATGTCGTCTGCGAAGCAGGGCGGGTCGAGAAATGTGGGAGGGACGTCCGGGATGGTAAATGGTCCCCTCATCATGCAGGCAGCCCTATGTCCTGGTTAATGTCTTTGTCCTGGAATTGTTTTCAAGAGCACTGCCTTTAATTCTTAGAGCCGTCCCAGTGTGGATGATAAAGTCTTGGGTCACCTAGACATACAGAATATAGAGCAATATAGGATATCACTCCCACATTTATGTGGGAGGGGCAAGCTATATATGCTCTTTGGGCTACAAAGCCCCAAGTTACCCCAGGCAGATGGACACTCAGGTAAGGAACTTCCATAGCTGTGCTGTCTGAGCCAGGGCACTCTTCCTCATATTTCTACTAAACCCCTCTGATTGTCACAGGCTCATTTGCTGACTGGTGAAATGGAAGTGGATACAGAGGAGAAAACAGAAGGGTGTGGGGGCAAGGGAGGAGGGATGGGATAAGCCTGAGGAGTCATAGGATCATCAGTCAACTATTCCATGCTATGGTATCAAATGGGGAAATGGACTCAATGACTGTGCTTGTCTGCTGTGGTTCAGTTTGTCTTTTTGGAAGGCAAAGGGATTGCTTAGAGCATGGCGCCATTAGTCAGTGGCCTGGCTTGGCCTAAGTCAGTGTCTCCTTACTTTACCCTTTGTGTTCTGAGATTCCTAGGAAGGATCCTAAAGAGCTCACCAGTTTCTGACCATTCTGAGGCTCGAACGTGGGTTTTTGGTATTTGTCCCAGTCCCATCAGAAGTGAATATGTGTATACATGTGTCCGGTGGGCCTCGTGGATGTGCCTTGCTGATCCAGGATGAGCACAAAGGCCTCCTAGTCTCCATGCCCCACCCTGCTAGGCCCCTGTGTTCTATTTTAACAGCTCCAGGGTAGCCTGATCTGAGGTCCTTCCATCCCGTCCCCTCCTTGTTTACTGGAACATTGGGTCACCGCAGTGCAGCTGGAATGCAATCTCTGGGCAATTCAGTAAGGCTGAGGCGGGCCCTGCAAGGCGTCATGTCATTGCGTTGTTTTTCCTCCCCTCCCACTGAGTTTTCTTGGAAGTTCTGAGCCAGGCTCAGTGTGTATCTCCAAAGATGCATTCCAAATTCCCAGCTGCTTGCAACTCAGCAAGTCTCACTGCCTCTCCTTTTAAAACCCAGGCACCCTGAAAGGTTAGAGATTTTAAAAAGCCCACACATAAGCAGAGGGGGAGTGAAGCACTATATGGGGCCCGGAATGGGGATGTCAAGCCTCTTGTGGTTTGTAACTGCCCACTGTCACATAGCATTCAACCATGATTTCCTCTCTTAAAAGCAAAGAGGAAAACAATCTCTGTGTAAGATGTTTTTGTGGCTTCATTGAAAAGAAAGAAGGGCAAGTTTGTCCCTAGTCTGTGCATCAGGCCCAGCTGAAGGGCCTGGAGGTGGCTGTGCTGCCCTTTTCCTCCCTGAGCACAGATCTTGCCTCATTCTCCACCATCCTGAACTCTGGTGATCTATCTCTGTCCATCTCCCTATTTCCTACCAGCTTCCCTGCCCCTATACTTTTTTCCCTTTCGTCTTTGTCTCTCCATTATGATTGCTTCCTTCCTTCCTGGACTAGAGGAAATAATGTAGGGCAGGGGAGAAATAGCCAAACACATCAACTATTTCACATTTATTTTTATCAAGAGTGAAAAAGGCACTGTGCTTTTCTTAGATTTGTTCTTGCTGTTGAGTGATATATTGATAACTTAGGGATGAACCTTGGGATCTCAATGGGTGATCATCCCCTGACCTACAGCATCAACAGCCTCGGAACTTGCTAGAAATGCGCATTCCCCAGCCCCACCTCAGACCTCTTAGGGGTAAGGCACAGAATCGGAGTTTTAACAAGTCCTTCAGGTGATTCTGCTGTGCATAAAAGTTTGAAAACTCCTGGTGTAGATGATTCTCCAAGGGGCTGGGCGTGAAAGGAGGTGTTGAGGTTTCTTTCTGCCCTCTGGATGTGAGGAGGATGGGGTCTGTCGTATACTGGTTTGGCCTGGCTCACACACCTTGCCTTTCAAACTGGGGCAGGGGTGAGAGTGACAGTAAGGAGAGCAAGGACTGGGAGGGAGTTAATTATAGCTCTGCTGGTGTTCCTTGTGAGCTGGATTCATGAGCCACCCTCTGGTCAGGGATCTGCAGCTTTCTGATCTTCATATTGTGCTCAGTCTCCCTCGGAAAGCATGCGAACACCTGACACATGTTATGTAATGATGTGGATTCCATCACTCTGCTTCTCATCTGACCTTCGGCAACTAAGCTGACCACTGGTTGTAGATGGAAGTTGTGAAATCTATTGTTTATTTCTTTTCTTTTCTTGAACTAAAGCAAATAACTAAAAATAGGCTCTTTACCTTGTCAATTCTGTTCCTATCTTCAGAAAGACTTTCAAAAAGAGCTCCAAAGATTATGAAGAGTGTTGGGATTATGAATTTAGACTTGTGATGTTTGGTTTGGTAGCTACTGGCCACATATGGCTATTAAGCAATTGAAATGTGGACAGTTGGATCTAAGTCAGGCTGTAAGCGTACAACACCCACCAGTTAGCAAAGGCTTAGTCCAAAAGAAAGTGTAAGTTATTTCATGGATAATTTTTATGTTGATTTCATGTTGAAATGATAATACTTTAGATATATTGGGTTAAATACAATATTTAAATTAATTTCACTCATTTCTTTTTATAGTTAAAAATGTGGCTACTAGAAAATTTAAAATTATAAATGTGGCCTATATTCATGGCTCACATTATATTTCCATTAGATGGTGCTGGTCTGGTATTCTGGGGTTCTGGGGGAGACTGTGCCAGAAACAAATACAGGTAGTGAGTGTAAATTATAGCATGAGTGTTCAGGTGAGGCAATGTAGCATAAGGTGTGGTAGCTAATCTCTTGGCCTTTAGAGAAAAATATACTAGGGTTGAATCTAGATTCTGCCACTTACTTGGACAGTAACTTAACTTCTATGAACTTCAGTTTTCTCATCTGTAAAATGGGGTTGTCTGAGTTCCTAAATCAGAGGGCTTTTGTGAGCATTAGTTAAGAAAATGTAAAATATTCCTGACTGTTACTATGTTCTCAATAATACCAACTCCCCTTAAGTAACAAGAAATTCTGTTACAAAGATGGTATTTGGCATTGATTGTGGACTCTTTATTTCTGAGGGCCCTTTAACATGTACCTGATGCTCCTCTATCTGGAATGGTTTGTGTGTCATCCTGCCCCAAAGTATTGAATACTTACAATACCTTCTCAATGCTTCTTCAGCTGGAAATCCACAGCTGACTATGCCCCACTCTCAACATCCCCTACCATGATACTACAGGTCCTTGTGGTGAAGAACTGGATTACATGGTGGACTGTTTCTGAACAGAGACCAATCTGGTATATTATGCTTACAAAACTTGACAGTATATATGGCATAGACAGTGAATGGGCTCTGCCAGTGACAAAAGCCGTGTACTTTCTGAATGAGGAAAGCAGAGTCTATTCATTTGCAAATACTCCAGTTGAGCAAAGTCAGGACTGAGTGGAAAACTGGGAGGAAACTGTGGTCCTGGCTTTGTGATTATTGACTAGCCACTACAGAAGAGTTTTAGCCCTTCTGTCCATATGATAGCACAAAATATCTAAGTTAGAGTCTTCCAAAGAGAAAACTGTTCTCTAATGAAGTTTGTATGTAGACTGGAATGAAAGAAAAGGATGATAAGTGAGATGAAGAGTGGGGAAAATATCAAACAAAAAGGTGATATGCCAGATTCCATTTTGAAAGACACTGAATGTTGCATCATAGTAGCATATCTCCAGATGCAAAGTCTCTGAGTTTGCAGAATGCTTACACTATGATAAAGCCTGTAACAATTTGTTAGCCACTAACAAAAATGGTCCTGAGTTTTCTTCCATGAATACTGTTCAAAACAATTACACGAATGAAGAAGCAAAGATCATGCAAGGTGTTTCCATCCAAAAGTAGGCATCTCATGTCATCTGCTCTGGCCAGTATTTAACCTTGAGAAAAGAAGAAGTGTAGAGATGATGTTCTTGCATGAGGAATGGATTAAAGAGTCTCTGGTCTCTCTCTGAATGGTACTATTAAATTTATCCTCATCACCATCATCATTGTCATTGTCATCATCATTGTCATTGTCATCATCATCATCAAAACAGGTACCTTTGTTTAGTGCTTCTTACATGCCAGAAATTTTGCTAAGTGCTTTTTATGGTTGATCTCGATTAATTTTCTTGAAAGCTCTTAACTACTATTAGTAGGCTATTTTTGCAGATGAGGAAGCTAAGGCATAGAGACATTAAGTAACTTGCTCAAAGTTAACGCCCCTGCCATTAGGCTTGCTGGAATTTTCATGCTCATTAAACAGAATTGCAAGCTGAGAGGGGTTGCGTATTATTACAGATCACAAAGGGAATCCCCAGATTAGAAGTCCTTAACCTTATGTCAACTGTAAGGTACCTTTTTATAAGAAATATTTCATAATACTACATTTATCATTCAGAAATAAAATTAATATTATATAATCCATCTAAATGCACAATATTTGAAAATCAATATTTTGTCATAAAGAGACGTGAAATAGATATGTTTTACAATGAAGTAAATACATTTTAATAAGTAAACATTTGGGCACAATGAGATCATCAGACACTGGCACTTGTACACAGAATCACCATGTAAACTGCATCTACAAATGCTGACTACTCAAAATACCAAAAGTGATATTGACATAGTGATATGACTCTCTGAAAAGGTAAGCAACTCTTAGTAAAGTTTTAAATAGAATAAAGTACAATTCTACCTTAATTTATATGTTGATTACATTCTGGGAAAATTCAATGTACATTAATAAAAACCGTGCAAAAAATTCTTTGTGGTCATATGTAAGGTAGAGTTAAGTTCCAGATCATATAAGTTTTTCAAGTTTATTAATTATCCAGTAGGACATTCAAAAGGTGGAACCATTTTTCATTGTGAGGGAACTGTTTGAGGCACTGTAACAACATTGAACACATATCCCTGCCAAGAAAATGCCAGTAACACTTTTACCTCAATGATGGGGATACCAGGGATACTTTGCAAATTTCCAAAACACCTTTGGACAAAGGTTCTCTGCCAGTCTTGGCTGCACATTAAAATGAGCTGAACTTTAATTCAAATATCAATTGGTGCTTGGGCACCATCTGCAGATACTCTGATGTAATTGATCAGGCAGGACTGCTGCCTTGCCATGAGGGTTTTTTAAGCTTTTCTGTTGATTTTATTTAGTAGCCAAGGTTAAGAACCATGCCTTAGGGATGGTTCTGTCCCTTTGAGTACAACTGCCCCTAGTTGAATCAGATTACAAGATCATTGACCTGGTAGATTTTTGTCTTATTTGCATCACAGAGTTATTTTCTATCCAGATAGAGTCCAAGTCCCTCTTAATCTAAGGAAAAACATCTCTAATGTTTATAAGATAGGGAAGGGGGTATGTGACTCTAGGATCTGAGAAGTCAAGAACCTACTTTCAAGAAATCTCACAAGTCGGGCGGGGGGACGCCCAAGATGGCTGAATAGGAACAGCTCCAGCCTCCAGCTCCCAGCATGAGTGACACAGAAGACGGGTGATTTCTGCATTTTCAACTGAGGTACCAGGTTCATCTCACAGGGGTGTGTAAGACAGTCAGTGCTGGTCAGTGGGTGCAGCCCAACCAGGGAGAGCTGAAGCAGGGCGAGGCATCACCTCACCTGGGAAGCACAAGGGGGAAGGGACTTCCTTTTCCTAGCCAAGGGAAACTGAGACACACCACACCTGGAAAATCGGGTAACTCCCACCCTAATACTGCACTTTACCAAGGGTCTTAGCAAACAGCACACCAGGAGATTATATCCCATGCCTGGCCCAGAGGGCCCCACACCCACGGAGCCTCCCTCATTGCTAGCATAGCAGTCTGAGATCTAACTGCAAGGCAGCAGCAAGGCTGGGGGAGGGGTGCCCGCCATTGCTGAGGCTTAAGTAGGTAAACAAAGCTGCCAGGAAGCTCGAACTGGGTGGATCCCACTGCAGCTCAAGGAGGACTGCCTGCCTCTGTAGACTCCACCTCTGGGGACAGGGCACGGCAAAAGAAAAAGCAGCAGAAACCACTGCAGATGTAAATGTCCCTGTCGGACAGCTTTGAAGAGAGCAGTGGTTCTTCCAGCACAGAGCTTGAGATCTGAGAACAGACAGACTGCCTGCTCAAGTGGGTCCCTGACCCCTGAATAGCCTAACTGGGAGACAACCCCCACTAGGTGCAGACCGACACCTCACACCTAACACGGCTGGGTACACCTCTGAGACGAAGCTTCCAGAGCAAGAATCAGACAGCAACACTTGCTGTTCAGCAATATTCTATCTTCTGCAGCCTCTGCTGCTGATACCCAGGCAAACAGGGTCTGGAGTGGACCTCAAGCAAACTCCAACAGACCTGCAGCTGAGGGTCCTAACTGTCAGAAGGAAAACTAACAAACAGAAAGGACACCCACACCAAAACCCCATCAATATGTCACCATCATCAAAGACCAAAGGCAGATGAAACCACAAAGATAGGGAAAAAGCAGGGCAGAAAAGCTGGAAATTCAAAAAATCAGAGCGCATCTCCACCTCCAATGGAACGCAGCTCATCGCCAGCAACGGAACAAAGCTGGATGGAGAATGACTTTGACGTGCTGAGAAAAGAAGGCTTCAGTCGATTAAACTTCTCAGAGCTAAAGGAGGAACTACATAGCCAGCGCAAAGAAACTAAAAACCTGGAAGAAAGAATGGAAGAACGGATAACTAGAATAACCAATGCAGAGAAGTCCATAAACGAACTGATACAGATGAAAACCATGACACAAGAACTATGTGACAAATGCACAAGCTTCAGTAACCAACTCAATCAACTGGAAGAAAGAGTATCAGCGATTGAAGATCAAATGAATGAAATGAAGCAAGAAGAGAAGTTTAGAGAAAAAAGAGTAAAAAGAAATGAACAAAGCTTCCAAGAAATATGGGATTATGTGAAAAGACCAAATCTACGTCTGATTGGTGTGCCTGAAAGTGACGGGGACAATGGAACCAAGTTGGAAAACACTCTGCAGGATATTATCTGGGAGAACTTCCCCAACCTAGCAAGGCAGGCCAACATCCAAATTCAGGAAATACAGATAATGCCACAAAGATACTCCTCAAGAAGAGCAACTCCAAGACATGTAATTGTCAAATTCACCAAAGTTGAAATGAAGGAATAAATGTTAAGGGCAGCCAGAGAGAAAGATAGGGTTACCCACAAAGGGAAGCCCATCAGACTAACAGCAGATCTCTTGGCAGAAACTCTCCAAGCCGGAAGAGAGTAGGGGCCAACATTCAACATTCTTAAAGAAAAGAATTTTCAACCCAGAATTTCATATCCAGCCAAACTAAATTTCATAAGTGAAGGAGAAATACAATTCTTTACAGACAAGCAAATGCTTAGAGATTTTGTCACCACTGGGCCTACCCTACAAGAGATCCTGAAGGAATCACTAAACATGGAAAGGAACAACTGGTACCAGTCATTGCAAAAACATGCCAAAATGTAAAGTCCATTGATGCTAGAAAGAAACTGCATGAACTAATGAGCAAAATAACCAGCTAATATCATAATGACAAGATCAAGTTCACACATAACAATATTAACCTTAAATGGAAATGGACTAAATGGTCCAATTAAAAGACACAGACTGGCAAATTGGATAGAGTCAAGACCCATCAGTTTGCTATATTCAGGAGACCCATCTCACATGCAGAGACACACATAGGCTCAAAATAAAGGGATGGAGGAAGATCTACCAAGCAAATGGAAAACAAAAAAAGGCAGGGGTTGCAATCCTGGTCTGTGATAAAACAGACTTTAAACCAACAAAGATAAAAAGAGACAAAGAAGGCCATTACATAACGGTAAAGGCATCAATTCAACAAGAAGAGCTAACTATCCTAAATATATATGCACCCAATACAGGAGCACCCAGATTCATAAAGTAAGTCCTTAGAGACTTACAAAGAGACTTAGACTCCCATACAATAATAATGGGAGACTTTAACACCAGACTGTCAACATTAGACAGATCGAGACTGAAAGTTAACAAGGATATCCAGGAATTGAAGTCAACTCTGCACCAAGAGGACCTAATAGACATCTACAGAACTCTCCACCCCAAATCAACAGAGTATACATTCTCAGCACCACATCGCACTTATTCCAAAATTGACCACATAGTTGGAAGTAAAGCACTCCTCAGCAAATGTAAAAGAACAGAAATTATAACAAACTGTCTCTCAGACCACAGTGCAATCAAACTAGAACTCAGGACTAAGAAACTCACTCAAAAACACTCAGCTACATGGAAACTGAACAACCTGCTCCTGAATGACTACTGGGTACATAACGAAATGAAGGCAGAAATAAAGATGTTCTATGAAACCAATGAGAACAAATATACAACATACCAGAATCTCTGGGACACATTTAAAGCAGTGTGTAGAGGGAAATTTATAGCACTAAATGCCCACAAGATAAAGCAGGAAAGATCTAAAATTGACACCCTAACATCACAATTAAAAGAACTAGAGAAGCAAGAGCAAACACATTCAAAAGCTAGCAGAAGGCAAGAAATAACTGAGATTAGAGCAGAACTGAAGGAGATAGAGTCACAAATATCCCTCCAAAAAATCAATGAATCCAGGAGCTGGTTTTTTGAAAAGATGAACAAAATTGATAGACCACTAGCAGACTAATAAAGAAGAAAAGAGAGAAGAATCAAATAGATGCAATAAAAAATGATAAAGGGGATATCACCACCGACCCCACAGAAACACAAACTACCATGAGAGAATCTATAAACACCTCTACACAAATAAACTAGAAAGCCGAGAAGAAATGGATAAATTCCTGGACACATACACTCTCCCAAGACTAAACCAGAAGGAAGTTGAATCCCTGAATAGACCAAGAGCAGGCTCTGAAATTGAGGCAATAATTAATAGCCTACCCACCAAAAAAAGTCCGGGACTGGATGGATTCACAGCCGAATTCCACCAGAGGTACAAGGAGGAGCTGGTACCATTCCTTCTGAAAGTATTCCAATCAATAGAAAAAGAAGGAATCCTCCCTAACTCATTTTATGAGGCCCACATCATCCTGATACCAAAACCTGGCAGAGACACAACAAAAAAAAGAGAATTTTAGACCAATATCCCTGATGAACATTGATGTGAAAATCCTAAATAAAGTACTGGCAAACTGAATCCAGAAGCACATCAAAAAGCTTATCCACCATGATCAAGTGGGCTTCATCCCTGGGATGCAAGGTTGGTTCAACATATGCAAATCAATAAATATAATCCAGCATATAAACAGAACCAAAGACAAAAATCACATGATTATCTCAATAGATGCAGAAAAGGCCTTTGACAAAATTCCACAGCCCTTCATGCTAAAAACTCTCAATAAATTTGGTATTGATGGAACGTATCTCAAAATAATAAAAGCTGTTTATGACAAACCCACAGTCAATATCATACTGAATGGGGAAAAACTGGAAGCATTCCCTTTGAAAACTGGCACAAGACAGGGATGCCCTCTCTCACCACTCCTATTCAACATAGTGTTGGAAGTTCTGACCAGGGCAATCAGGCAAGAGAAAGAAACAAAGGGTATTCAATTAGGAAAAGAAGAAGTCAAATTGTCTCTGTTTGCAGATGACATGATTGTATATTTAGAAAACCTCATGGTCTCAGCCCAAAATCTCCTTAAGCTGATAAGCAACTTCAGCAAAGTCTCAGGATACAAAATTAATATGCAAAAATCACAAGCATTCTTATGCCAATAACAGACAAACAGAGAACCAAATCATGAATGAACTCCCATTCATAATTGCTTCAAAGAGAATAAAATACCTAGGAATCCAACTTACAAGGGATGTGGAGGACCTCTTCAAGGAGAACTACAAACCACTGCTCAGTGAAATAAAAGAGGACACAAACAAATGGAAGAACATACCATGCTCATGGATAGGAAGAATCAATATTGTGAAAATGGCCATATTGCCCAAGGTAATTTATAGATTCAATGCCATCCCCATTAAGCTACCAATGACTTTCTTCACAGAATTGGGAAAAAGTGCTTTAAAGTTCATGTGGAACCAAAAAAGAGCCTGCATTGCCAAGACAATCCTAAGCCAAAAGAACAAAGCTGGAGGCATCACGCCACCTGACTTCAAACTATACTACAAGGCTACAGTAACCAAAACAGCATGGTACTCGTAACAAAACAGAGATATAGACCAATGGAACAGAACAGAACCCTCAGAAATAATACCACACATCTACAGTCATATGATCTTTGACACATCTGACAAAAATAAGAAATGGGGAAAGGATTCCCTATTTAATAAATGGTACTGGGAAAATTGGCTAGCCATAAGTAGAAAGCTGAAACTGGATCTTTTCCTTACTCCTTATATGAAAATTAATTCAAGATGGATTAGAGACTTAAATGTTAGACCTAAAATCATAAAAACTCTAGAAGAAAACCTAGGTAATACCATTCAGGACATAGGCATGGGCAAGGACTTCATGTCTAAAACACCAGAAACAACGGCAACAAAAGCCAAAATTGACAAATGGGATCTAATTAAACTAAAGAGCTTCTGCACAGCAAAAGAAACTACCATCAGAGTGAACAGGCAACCTACAGAATGGGAGAAAATTTTTGCAATCTACTCATCTGACAAAGGGCTAATATCCAGAACCTACAAAGAACTCAATCAAATTTACAAGAAAAAAACAACTCCATCGAAAAGTGGGCAAAGGATATGAACAGACACTTCTCAAAAGAAGACATTCATACAGCCAACAGACACATGAAAAAATGCTCATCATCACTTGCCATCAGAGAAATGCAAATCAAAACCACAATGAGATACCATCTCACACCAGTTAGAATGGAGATCATTAAAAAGTCAGGAAGCAACAGGTGCTGGAGAGGATGTGGAGAAACAGGAACAGTTTTACACTGTTGGTGGGACTGCAAACTAGTTCAACCATTGTGGAAAACAGTATGGGGATTCCTCAAGGATCTAGAACTCGAAATACCATTTGACCCAGCCATTCCATTACTGGGGATATACCCAAAGGATTATAAATCATGCTGCTATAAAGACACATGCACACATATGTTTATTGCGGCACTATTCACAATAGCAAAGACTTGGAATCAACCCAAATGTCCATCAGTGACAGACTGGATTAAGAAAATGTGGTACATACACACCATGGAATACTATGCAGCCATAAAAAAGGATGAGTTCATGTCCTTTGTAGGGACATGGATGCAGCTGGAAACCATCATTCTCAGCAAACTACTGCAAGAACAGAAAACCAAACACCGCATGTTCTCACTCATAGGTGGGAATTGAGCAATGAGATCACTTGGACACAGGAAGGGGAACATCACACGCCAGGGCCTATTGTGGGGAGGGGCGAGCGGGGAGGGATAGCATTAGGAGATATACCTAATGTAAACGACGAGTTAATGCATGCAGCACACTGACATGGCACATGTATACATATGTAACAAACCTGCATGTTGTGCACATGTACCCTAGAAATTAAAGTATAATAATAATAATTTAAAAAAAAAGAAATCCCGCAAGTCAAGTAAAGGATTAATAGGTTACTTGCAAATATAGAACAAACAGGAAAAGAGTTAAACTAAATAAAAAACAAATAAACTGATTATTTGAGAAATAAACTTGTACTATAGTATGGCTAAGCCCCTTCTAAAACCCCTAGTCATCCCTCCTTAGGCTAGACTTGGGCCTTGGTCTTTGTAGGAAAGATATACTTAAAATCAGTCTTCCTGGTCTGGAGGGGATGTCCATTGAAGCCTTAAATCAGAATGGCAGGTACATTTTATCTCCACCAACAACTTAATATGGATCAGATGTGGCTGCCTGGAGAGGGATTTGGAGCTCAGTCCAGGCTAATTGAAGAATACTAGGGTGGGTTGTTTAGTGATACCTGTCATGGGCACAGAATAGGGAAAGGAAGGGAAGTACCCTCATTTTTCCCTTAGACCCTAAGATTACTATGGGAAGGATGCACATTTCTCAAGAAGAACAAGTAAGCTGCCTAGTCCTGGTCAACTTTTGGAACCTGATTGGAGTTTATCATCACCATCATCATAATCCAATAGTTTCCATTTACTGAGGTCCAGTTATATGCCTTGCACTTTACACTTTATTTATTACCTCATTGATTCTTACAACAACTCTATAAAGTAGACATTTTAATCAGAGTCTGGGGTCCCACAGGTGCTAGAAAAACTAATTTTCAAATCTGGTACTACCTGACTCTAAAGTCCTATACTAAAATAATATAGAGCAAAACATGGTCTCAGAACATCTTCCAAAGTGCTAATATTCTTTATCCTGCATCTGCACTGCTAAGATTTTTGTTCAAATGGTATGAGAGTTAACAAACACTAACTGTCAGGCTTATTGTACACATTCTTTTTTTTTTTTTTTTCAGACAGAGTCTCTCTCTGTCATCCAGGCTAAAGTACAGTGGCGTGATCTCGGCTCACTGTAACCTCTGCCTCCCAGGTTCATGTGATTCTCGTGCCTCAGCCTTCTGAGTAGCTGGGATTACAGGTGCCTGCCACCATACCCAGCTAAGTTTTGTATTTTTAGTAGAAATGGGTTTTTGCCGTGTTGGCCAGGCTGGTCTCCAACTCCTGACCTTGAGTGATCCACCTGCCTCAGCATCCTAAAGTGCTGGGATTACAGGCATGAGCCACTGCCCCTGGCCTGTTATTGTACACATTCTTTTTCTCAGCATTTTCCATCCTTTCCTAGTATTTGATCCTGTCTGTGAGTTTAAATAAAAAATTACTTTTAAATAATAGGGATATTTTTCTTATTGCTAATCTTTCTAAAATGTGTTTTCCTTCTCCAGTGCAGTATAATAGAGGGAATGCAATCCATTGCCATAATACAACAGCTAGGGGGTACTGGCACATAATATATAATAAATACTTGAATGAATTAATTAATGTAATTAACATTTTTAAGAGAGAAGTTTTTAATTTTTATGAAGTCCAGTTGATCCATTTTTTCTTTTATGGTCTCTCCTTTTTGTGCTGAATCTAAGAAATCTTGGCCTAATCCAGTGTCACGAAGATTTTATTCTATGCTTTCTTCTAGAAGTTGTATTGTATTAGCTCACATTTAGCTCTCTGATTCATCTAATAGGCATTACTTTTTTTATTAAGATTTTTGTAGACATCAGGGTTTGCTCTATAAGCACACCTTAATCTGCTTTGCAGACACACATGCAGCAGTTTAAGAGTATACATGTGATTTTCCTCTCTTGAAACATGGTCTAAAAGTTGTTTTTCCAGACAAAAATCTCTGACAGCATTCTCACCTTTATCATTTGACTCTTTCTTCTCCCCTCCAAAAATCTCAAGAAACAGAACACTCTAGTCTAGCTAGTGGTGTTATCTGATATTTTTCTGTTTCAGACAAACCCTGTCTAAAAAAATAAAAGAGGTATTGCTCAATATTTTCTGCCCTCCATCCACTTAATCACCTAACAGCCCTGAGCACCACTCTCCAAAGTAATCTCCACATAGTCAACAAAATAATCTTCAACCCAGGGCTCAAGAAACAGACCACTGATAGGAACGTGAGGCCTGTGCCGGGGAGCTGCATTTACAAAGGCCAAAGGCCTTCCATTCTGGTTAACCTCTAGCTACTCCTACCTCATGCTGTGAACACCCCCTGAACAAGACCTCACTACTTAGAGACTTTTTTTTTAGGAGTTGAGGGTAGAGTACGTGATTCAAAGAATCTTGTCCTGTGAATTTGTACAGCCCCTCAGAAGACTTGATTTCATAGCTGGAATGGCAACCAAGGTTTCTGTCCACTTACAATTCCAGTTACATTTTGTTTGTTTTTGAAACAAGGTCTCACAGTCACCCAGGCTGGAATGCAGTGGTGCCATCATGGCTCACTGCAGCCTCTACCTTCTGGGCTCAAGTGATTCTCCCACTTCAGCCTCTCTAGTAGCTGGGACTACAGGGGTGCACCACCACACCCAACTAATTCTTGCATTTTTTGTAGAGACAGGGTTTCCGTATGTTGCCCAGGCTGGTCTTGAACTCAAGCAATCTGCCCATGTTCGCCTCCCAGAGTGCTGGGATTACACGTGTGAGCCACCGTGCCTGGCCACTTACTTGCAAATTTGTACAATTTTACCCTTCTGACATTCTGGGAAGAACTGAGCAAAAGAAAATGGACTTTGTTAGATCTTCATTGGGTATATGAAAGAATGTTTTGCCTCTCACAGGTGGGCTTGTGTCCTTTACTGTTTCTTTCACACACCCTTGCTCACAATCACTCTCCTGGAAGAAGGACCTTCCCTTGCCTCTTCAAATCTTACCTACCCATTGGCCAGGACCCAACCCAGGTCTTTTTCTATGAATCTGACTGCTCAGGTATTTTCAATGATCTCCCATGTCCCTATCCTAAAAAAGAGCACTAATATACTCAAAGGTCCAGTAGCTAGGAGAGATGCTTTAGTACATAGAAAAAGAAGACACAGCTCATAGCCATCAGGAGCCTAGCGAAGGGGACAGACACCAAAAGCTTATTATAATAAAGTGTTGGGATAAGAGACATACATCAGAGTCAATGGGAACACAAAGACTTGGCACTTAATACAGAGCAGGCTAGGCCAGAGGGTAGCATAAAGTCAGGGAGTGTTTTATGATGGAGTCAATAGCTTTTGTTGCATTTTGAGATTGACTTAATGTAGAGTAGCAGTGGAGTGGTTCCAGATAAAACTGTCAAAAGCACAGACAGAGCATGGGAAATCCAGAGAATACAGGTGGTTCAGTAAACCATGGCCAGCCCACTGTCAGCTGGTTAATAATTAGGTACTTCTTTTAACCAGTTTTATTTAATTTTGTTTAGAGGAGAAGCTAGATGTTACAACGGTGGATAAAGAAGGCTCTCTGATGGCAATATGCAATTGTTCTTCTCTGTTTTCCCAAGCAATTCAATTCCTTGGTCCCTGACTCAATCAAACAAAATTCTGATACTGGGTGAACCTACTCTTCTTAGAAAGCAGTTTGATTTTTTTTTTTTAACTGCTACTTAAGCATGTCACTGGGGGATATCACTTCCCACCCTTAGCAGTTTATTAGAGGATCTCACAAGAAGCCCTGTCTGACAATTCTCTTCTCTATGACTTGCTAGATTTCATGTGTTAGAAAGCCTTAGCGATTGGCTTACCTGAAGGGCCTACCCTTAAGCCAGTTTCAGGAGTGGTGGAAATACGGAACGCAAGACAGAAATGGCAAGAAATGTGGTTGAGTAGGACGTGGGTGGGAAACCAGATTATAAACGCCTTTGAATGCCAAATTAAGGAGTTTGGGCTTGCTCCTGGGGACAGGGGAGTCCAAAAGAAGATTAAGCCATTGACACACAAACTGAACCATACAGATGGAGAATTGCTTATCTCAAATTGTTTTAAGCTACAACCCAGTCTCTTCTACTGAACGATGCATATATTTTCTAAGGACAAAATTACTGACTAATATTTTCTTGGTGTCCTCTTTTTTTCCTTTTCTTTTTAAAAATAGAGACAGGGTCCTGCTATGTTGCTCAGACTGGTCTCAAACTCCTGAACTCAAGCAACTTTCCCATCTTGGCCTCCCAAAGTGCTGGGATTGCAGGCATGAGTCATCGTTCCCAGCCACTTGGTGTCCTCTTTGATTCCAGGCCCATGTTTGAACAAATAGGAAGTTGTCAAAAATATGTTGATTGGTAGGTTTGAACAGCTACCAAGAGAGGCTGTATAGATGTTCAGAAAGAGATCTTGTGCCTTATATAGAATTAGATCATTAAACAACAGAGAGTAGAGTCTGCATTTTTACCCAGGATCTGAGGATCCTCTTGAATTCCTCCAGCCTATTCTAAATGGCTGTTTCTCTCAATTTGTCTCCCACTAGGAGGCATCATCATTTCCTCTGCCCTCAGCACAAGCAGCTTTTTAAATAAACATACACAACACATATAAAATTATATGCACATTCCCCCAATATAAACAAGCACATCAAGTTTTGACCTTGATTGACTAGAAAAATGTTTCTCGGAGTCTTGGCCAATTGGCTTCAACCTAAAGACAGAGGGTTCTGGAACATACAACTCTGACCTCCAGCTATCCTTGGAGGAGCTGCCTTTTATACTAATGAAAACTACTTTCTGAGAAGCATTTTCATGCATGGTATTAATAGATTGATTTTGTAAGCAGGAATTGGCAAACCTGATAGAACCCTATGGTAGAGAAAGAGCATTTGGACAATGTTGGATTGCCTTCCTGTTACATTTTATGCAACCTTGGGTCCTTAGGGAGTTTCCCGAGAAAGTTGGTTCAGAGTGTGCTGGCTCTTGTGTCCCAGCCTGCTGTTTATTTCACAGTGGCTGCAGTAGAGCAGCATTTATGCTTGTGTTAGCAACTTAAAGCTTCTTGGAAAACTTGGAAAGTAATGCTCCAGCAAATAGCCCAAGTATGCTCTAAGCATGTTTTTCTCAAGGCCTGGGTTTTCCATATTACCTCTGCCAGGAGTGACAGGAAAATTCAAGAAAAGCTATTTAATTTGATCATCATGGTTGATATACTTGTTGTACATTGAGAATCTCAAGCTGTCCTGGGAAAGATTTGTCAATCAGTTCAGCAGAACTTCTCAAAACTTGTTACATCAGATGAGTTCAGGTTATTTCTGTGTCACAAAAGGGTACAGCCAAGGCCAAGAACATGGTCAGTCCCACTCACGTACAATTCTGTCAAAACAAAACCTTGGGCTGGCCTCCCACTTAAGCCTTTTTAAGAATAATTTGCTTTGACAGGCGACTGGTGCCAAGGCCAAAATTAGAAGCTCCTATATGTGTGGGAGGCAGAGACCGAGAAATGTTTTAGGAGGAAATTCAGCTTTTCCTCTTTTGGCCTTTGCTAAAGTCCCTCCAAGGTTTTCAAAGGGAAAGCCAACACCATTCCTGCAGCAAACATGTGCTGAGCTTGAAATCTTGACAGGGCTGAGGACTGTCACAGTCTTGGAGTACAGCTTTGTCCATCACACCTGCTGCAAACGGGCTTGCACTCCAGCTAAGAAGCACAGGCAAGATCAATTCCTTCAGCTTTCCGTGTAGCACATTCATGAGAATAGATAATAAAAATAAAGGAAATACTACTTTTGAGAAGGAAATAAACATGAAAACAAGACAAAGACACCAACCCTGATTTCTAAGAGCTTCTATTATAGCGGAAGAGTCACATATGTATATAATAAGATAAATTACCATAACATAGATAATTGCCACCCTTATAGGTATTTTGTAAATTACTATGAGGATGCAGAAGAAAGAGTTATTGAGAGGAGCTTAACTCTTTTCCTACAAAGATTTTGTAATACAAATGATGGAGAAAGCCTGGTGGAATCACCTACCAGGAAGATAGAGGCCTTAGCTTCTGGCAGATCTTATTCATTTACTCTACAAATATTTACTGAACATCTATCATGTGTTGTTAGGCTATTGGAATCCATCAATGAATCAAAGAGAAGATCCCCATTCTGATATTCTAGGAAAAAAACTAAAGCTAAAACAAAATTGGCAATGACCAATTAAAGCATTTCTTCTTTGATAACAGGTAGAAATTAATTGGTTTTTGGTTGATGGGAATACTAAAAGCTGTAGAACATACCTGTTGATCCTGAAATCTCACTAAATGACCATGTCAAGCAGTATGCTAGAATAATGACCCACCCCAATATCTACATACTGAAGACCACCATGCCACTTCAAGCTACCAATGAGATGTCTCTGAACATACAGTTGGGAAGAGATGCATATAATAAAATAACCACAGAAACACAAAGCCCTGAATCTTAGAACCAAAGCAACATTCAGTAGGTAAGGTGTCAGTATTGATAAGAAATACAGTGTTGCTGGCTGGCTTTCAAAAGAGAGGAAGGAGGTCACAACCCATTGAGTGTGGGCAACCTTTAGAAGCTGAAAAATACAACGAAGCAGATTCTAACCTAAAGCCTCCACAAGGAATGCCATCCTGGCAACACCTTGATTTGAGCAAGTGAGATCTATGTTGGACTTCCAAACTATAGAACTGTAAGATAATACATTTAGGTTGTTTCAAGCCACTACATTTGTTACAGCAGCAATAGGAAACTAATACACAAGTGCTCCTCCACATTTCCTAGCCTCCATACCATGTAGGTGGGGCCATGAGACTTCATGGAATGTGGGTAGACATGATGTGTAGCCCATCCAGGCCTGGCTTCTGAACCTTCTTGTGCAACCTCCTCATAATCTCTCTCTCTGCTGGTTGGAGAACCAAATGCAGGAACTCATTGGAGGATTTCAAGTAGGCTCTAGTGAATGGCAGAACCACTGGACACAAGCAGCCTGGGATCCTAAGTTACCATTTAGAGATCTTTCCATGTCAGCATGTAGAGAAAGACCCAGTTCATTTTTTAGCAACTGGAAGATGATCCATTTTATGGAAGCATCATGAAGTATTCAACAAATTCCTAGTGATAGATTGTTTGTAGCCATTTGTTACTATAAACAACAGTGTGGTTATATCTAGCTAGCTAGCTAGTTATCATCTATTTATATCTGTTATCTGTATAACGATTTCTTTGCATACTTACAAGCCCATTCTTACAAGCGGGATTTCTGGCTAAAGGGTACTTGTATTTCTAAGGCTTTGTACCAGCTGTCCCTCCAGCCTGGACTGTTCTTTTTTTAGATCTTCACAAAGCTAGCTGCTTCCTATCATTCAGGATTCAACTTAAGTAGTACTTGATACCATATCACCTGCTTTATTTTTACCATAGAACTCATCACCACCCAATCTTTTATCTTTTGATTTACTAGTTTATTTTTCCCTCTCTCCACTAGAATGTAAGCTCCTCTCGAGAGCTCCATAAATATAATTGTTGAAAACATGAGTAAATGATGAATGAATTAATGAATGAATAAATGAGTGAGTGTTACATGTAGAAATTAAAACAAGGCAGCAAAATATTAACTGAGGCTATAGATGTTTTATTCTTTATGCTTATCTAAATTTTTCAAATTTCTTGACATAAAAATATATGCTTTTGTAATCAGAAAAAGATCTGAAAAAAACCTATATTTTTAAAGCATGGCTGAACCCACACAACAGTTGGGAGAACATAGTGAAAAATATCAAGAACCAAACTTAAATATAGTTTTGGAGACAAGGAATAATGCAGAATATTGTTTACAGGGTATGCCTGGTTTTTATTTATGTTTTTGGATGGAGATGGTCTCATTTTGGCTGTTTAGTGTTTTCTATATTTAGTGTTTGGTTATTTAGTGTTTAGTGTTTTAGAATTTATTATAGATCAAGTATATATAGTAATTAATAGCTACATAATGTTTTTGCTATTTAAATTGCAAATATGCTTAATTTAAAGAAATCTGTTAAAAAAGATAGGAAAGTTATTAGGATAAACCAACAAAGCTGAAGTAAAAATGTTTATAAAATCTATCTTTTTACATTTTTTGCCTTAATTTTCACCTTAGAATGACCTTCTGTTGGAAACTGGTTGCTCTTTATTTTGACTTAGACTCATTTCTTTCTCTTTTTTCCTTAATTTTAGAGACAGGGTCACTCTCTGTCCCCCAGGCTGGAGTGCAGTGGTGCCATCATAGCTCACTGCATCATCAACGTCCTGGGCTCAAGCAATCCTTCCACCTCAGCCTCTCTAGTGGGTGGGACTACAGGAGTGCATCACCATGCCCAGCTAAGTTTTTCAATTTTGTAGAGATAGACTCTCACTTTGTTGCCCAGGTTTGTCTTGAACTCCTAGTCTCAAGCAGTTCTCCCATCTGGGCTTCCCGAAGTGTTGGGATACAAGCATGAGCCACTTCATGGGACCTGAGACTCATTTCTTGTGTCTGATGAGGCCAGTTCCTCCTCCAAGGTGACATGCCACAATCAAGGCACTGTAGCCCAAGAGTAAATGTTGCTTCACATTGGAACTGGACAGCTGGCTTGTGGTTTCATAGATTTCATAAGCATGTTTCAGGCACCAAGGTATCTGTTGCAACTCCAGATGCTAAAGCCAGCAAGGAAGCCAGTTCCATAATGATCAGCTGGAAAGCCAGAATTTGAACTCTGGGCCTGATAAACTCCCTGTGTCAGCTTTAGGAGATGAAATACAAATTGCTTGGGAAATCTAAGTAGCACATTTTTTTCCCCCAATATACATGCCATGGCAGTACAAATTTAACTGAGATAAACTGATGGTCTGGGTAGGTTAAAGGAGATAATCACATGAGGTCAATAGCCGGGCTGAAGTAACTCTTGAATTTACCTGCTGTTGCTAAGCCTTGACTGCTGTTATGATGCAAGTAAGCCTCTGGGATATTTCCAACTATTTAAGAAATCTATGGGGTGATGCTATGGACTGAACATTTATGTCCTCCCAAAATTCATATGTTGAAGCTCTAACCCCCCAGTGTGATGTATTTGGAGATAGAGCCTTTACAAAAGCAATTACAGTTAAAAGAAGTGATATGGTTTGACTCTGTGTCCCCACCTCAAATCTCACCTTGAATTGTAGTAATCCCCATTTGTCAAGGGTGGGACCAGGTGGAGATAACTTAATCATGGGGGCAGTTTCCCCCATGCTGTTCTCATGATAGTGAGTGAGTTCTCACGGGATCTGATGGTTTTATTAGCTTTGCTCAGCTCTCATTCTCTCACCTGCCACCATGTGAAGAAGATGCCTGCCTCCCCCTCACCTTCTGCCATGATTGTAAGTTTCCTGAGGCCTTTCTAGCCATATGGAACTGTGAGTCAATTAAACCTCTTTCCTTTATAAATTACCTGGTCTTGGGTATTTATTCATAGCAGCGTGAGAATGAACTAATACATCCATAAGGGTAGGGCCCTGATCTGACACAATTAGTGTCCTTAGAAGAAGAGGAAGAGAGACAGGAGGGTGCTCTTGCTTTCTCTCTGTGTGTCTCTGTCTGTCTGTCTGTCTGTCTCTTTCTCTCTGCTCACCCACACCGAGGAAAAGCCACATGAACACACATGGAGAAGGTGGTCATCCACAGACCAGGGAGAGGACGCTCACCAGAACCTGACCTGGCACCCTGATCTCAGACTTCCAGCCTCTAGAACTGTATAAAAATAAATTTGTTTCTTAAGCCACCCAGCATGTGATATATTCTTTTATGGCAGTCCAAGGACACTAAGACAGATAGGGATAGAAAGATGTCTGTAGGGAGAGAAGTCCCACAGTAAAGGTTAAAAAGAAAAGTACCCATTCTAGTAAAGCACATGTGGAGGCATCTTAGCCAGGGTCACCCTTTTTAAGCACAGGTCAGATTATATCACTCCATAGTATAGAAACCTTCCAAGATTCCTTGGACCTTACAGGACAAAGTTGAAACTTTTTGCATGGCTTAGCCCTCCCAGCTCTACTACAGCCTACATTTGAGGGCTCTGCTTCAGCCATCATCATCTTGCCCTAGTTGTGGCATGTCACCTTGGAGTAGAAGCTGGCCTCAAAGGACTCAAGAAATGACCTTGGATCAAAGTAAGAATCAACCAATCAGCGTTTCCAACAGAAGGTCCCTCTAAGGTGGCTTCAGCTTCTCTGCCTCAGAAGTTGGACACAGCCAGTGATAGCAGTCTACTCATGGGGCCTTCCCTTCTGTCTTCTCATTGGTCTCACATTGATCCTCTCACGTTGCTCACCATATCCCCCCTGACTGAAACATTTCTTCTGCTGATCTTTCAAGGCCACCCGACTTCCTCTGTGAAACATACACTGATGCCCATTTCCTCCATTGCTATTCTACTGTTTTTAAGATGCGCATCTGCTCACATCCTATTTTCTGTAGCAAACATTGTTGGTGTTCTGCCCAGATCCTCTTGGATTCTTTGTACCATTCCTGTGCACCTCTCCTCATATGAATGTGGGCTTCTGCTTCCAACTGTCTGCCCTTGCTATTCTCTTCAAAAGACTACTCTCGGGCTGCCCAGAGCAGAGAGCTGAAATATAATATGCCCAGGCATCCTTGGCCCAGGACTAGTGCAGAAGTATGAAAGTCCAGTTCCCTGCCCCAAATCAGGACAGACTCTGAGATGCAACTTCCACCCCAGAGTTCCCCTGTGGAATAAAGCTGCAGCTGCTGTCTGTGGGATTGTGCTTGGCTTCCTCCCCTTCCCTGGCCTGCTTTCCTTATTCCCTTATTGGGTTCTGCTGGGAGCCCTTCCTAATTAGTGAGTTGCACATGAATGTTGGTCTCAGGGTCTATCTCTGGGAAACTTGACCTAAGACACAATTTCTAAAATTGGAGGTCATCTTCTTATCAATAGCATATTAAATTTGGTAAATAAGATAATAGCATTCTTAATTGAGTTCTCTTTTTACTATATACCAGCTCCAAACATAGCATTTTTCACATGAAGATAGTTTACTGCAAATGCATGGGTCTCTCTCATTTGGCTCTGAGATCTTAAGGCTGTGCTTAGCATTCCTTTATCCTTTTATCTTGATTTTCAAGAATTTATCTGTAAATGTGTGTTTAATGAACACATTAAGCACAGCAGAAAGAAGGAACATGACTTTTCTCCCCCATACCGAAACAGAGGCTGTACCATACAGTTTCTTTCTATCTTAAGATGTAATTATTTTAGGCCAGGCACGGTGGATCACACCTGTAATCCCAGCACTTTGGGAGTCCGAGGCAGGTGGATCATGAAGTCAGGAGTTCGAGACCAGCCTGGCTAACATGGTGAAACCCTGTCTCTACTGAAGATACAAAAAATTAGCTGGGTGAGGTGGCACGTGCCTGTAATCTCAGCTACTTGGGAGGCTAAAGTAGGAGAATCACTTGAACCTGGGAGGCGGAGGTTGCAGTGAGCCAAGATCATGCCATTGTACTCCAGCCTGGGCAATAGGACGAGACTCTGTCTCAAAAAAAAAAAAAAAAATTGCTTTATGAACTGACCTAGCCATGTGAAGGGAGCAAAGAGCAAAAGCTATTCCAAAGTGAAACTCTGTTGTGTGTGCATGCGTTTTAGAGTTGAATAGAAAAAGTACTCCATCAATAATATAAATAAATAATGTTTCAATCTGTGAGACTGTTATCACATCACTGAAAATAACTCATAGGATTTTCATCCAATTTGAAGAATAAGTTTGGAGACAGGCAGCCTTTTCCCAGAGCAAGTGAAACTAAGGGCCAGCAAGAGACCTATGTGTCCACCAGCCAGGAAGATGTGCCTTGGACAGTGGTTTAACATATGAGCCTGCATAGACGGAGAAGGGACAGATGATCTGGATTGCAGGTATTTGTGTTCAAACTGCTCTTCACTTCAGCAGTTTTTATATGGTGTCCTCTCTATAGCGTAAGAACATCAGATATCTATCCACTTAACAGTGGTTAGTTTCCTGAGAAATGCTGGAGAGATCCATCTGCTTATGGATAAAAACTAAAATAACTATCATTTATTGAGTGCTTACTATGTGCCAGGCACTGTGCTTAGCACTTCATATGCATGATTTCATTTACACTTCACAATCCCACTATGAGGCAGATACTACTATTATCCTCATCATACAAATAACAAAACTGGAGCTTAGAGGGTTTGAGTTTCCCAAAGTTAGCAGGCAAAGGGGCAGTATTTAAAATCTAGGACTGCTTGACTCCATAGTTCCTCCCTAACCTGAAAGAACCTATCTATGCTGTTGAGTAGTTTTTATCATTTTTAAAAATGAGAGAAAGAGAGGATGGGAGGAAGGGAGAAAATCAAATTATTTGAAGGTACCTTGCATTTTTGTCTTGTTACAGACCATGTACAATCCAAGCCTGCCACACAAGTCGTTACCCTACATAAGAGTCCATGCCTGCTTGTCCAGAGTTTGGGAAAAGCCAGAGCACAGCCTAGAATAAATGCAATAATGTATCACATGTATTCTTTTCCCTCTTATTTACATTTCTTCTGACAGAGCCCTGTGCTGCTTGTAGGACAAAGATGAGCTCCAATTCTTAAGTCTCATTATGTGTAACTTAGTAAAAATGTGAAGTTAGAAGCAAAAAACCACATTATAAGTGCATAATGACTGCAACTCTTTAAAGACATGAATATTTGGTGGAAGGAGGAAGAGAAGGAAATAAGCAAAAATGAAAATGGTCCTATTAGAAAAATGGCATTATGAGTGATTTTTGCCGCAATTTTTCAAACTTTCTGTGATCCTGCATGATTAGTCCATTCACTGAGTTGGTTGTGTAGTGATTGCCTACTGTGTGTAATGCTCTGTATTCGGCAGTAGGGAAGCATCAGAGAACAATGCAATCCCTGCCTACTGGAAGCTCATCATCTAGTGGAGCTCATCATCTAGCAATTCAACAATAAGATCCATTAAAGTGTGACGAGTGCTATTGAAAAGGAAGTTCATTGTGCCATAGGAGCACATACCGTGGATAATTAGCCTACTGAAGGAAGGGGGAGAAGTCTTCCTGCATGAAGTACAAGAAAAATGATACCTGAAGGCCAGCTAGGGTGTGGGGAAGGTGAGGATCATCCTAAATTAAAGCAGCAGCACATTGGTATGAAAGCCTAGAGGCAAGAACTTGATGAGTTGCAAAGACTGAAGAAAGCACAGAGCACATTGTTAGGAAATGACAGGGGCAAGACTAGAGAGGCACAGAGAGCTGAAGCTGTTAGAGGCCAGGTGAGCGAAGGTGCTGAGCAGAGCTCTATCCCAAGGCAATGGGGAGCTGCAGAAGGGCTGTAAGGGCAGAGTGATCTGATCATTCTTGGATGAATGACTTGATCATTTTTGGATTGTAAAAGGGTATCAGCCCTTTGAGAAGAACAGAGAAGTTTTGATGTAGCTATCTTAGGAGAAAGGAGAAAGACCCAATTTGTGAACCAATGGTGGATTGGCCCATGTTTTCCAAACTCAGCTGGTTGCTGAAGGTCATCATCTAGCAATTCAACAATAAGGTCCATTAAAGTGTGATAAGTACTATTGAAACGGACACTGAAGGTCCAATTGAGTTTGGAAAACATGTTTAATTAAAGGTTCAACTGAACCATCTATTAGACAAGCTTGTCCAATCCGTGGCCCACGGCCACATGTCACCCAAGATGGCTTTGAATGCAACCCAACGCAAATTTGTAAACTTTCTTAAAACATTATGAGTTTTTTTGTAATTTTTTTTTAGCTTATTAGCTATCATTGGTGTTAGTATATTCTGTTTGTGGCCCAAGACAGTTCTTCTTCTTCCAATGTGGTCTAGGGAAACGAAAAGATTGGACAGCCCTGTGCTAGAATCCCAGTAAAGAACCAATATATATCAACCACTGCCTCCAAGAAGCTGGAGTTTGGAAATGTCTGAGTGAAAAGGGATCAATGTGTGGTCACTCTGATCAGAGCAATTGCTGGTTCTGAGGTGCTTTCAGATCTCTGTCCCACCTAAATCCACATCACCATCTCTTTTTTTTGTTTGTTTGTTTCTTTAAGTGAGAGAGATAGTGGGCTGAGCACGGTGGCTCATGCCTGCAATCCCAGTACTTTGGGAGGCCGAGGCGGGAAAATCGCTTGAGCCCAGGAGTTTGAGACCAGCCTGGGCACCTCTTCTCTACCAAAAAAAAAAAAAAAAAAAAAGCCAGGCATGGTGGTGCATGCCTGTAGTCCCAACTACTCAAGTGGCTGAAGTAGAAGGATCACTTGAACCCAAAAGGTCTAGGCTGCAGTGAGCCATGATTGCACCACTGCACTCCAGCTCAGGAGACAGAGCCAGACTCCATCTCAAAAGAGAGAGGGGCAGAGGGAAGGAGGGAGGGGAGAGGGAGAGGGAGAAACTGCCAAGGAGACTTAAAATCTGAGCCTGTGAAAGACTTGAGAGAGGTATCTCCTGGTTCCGGGCAGTAAGACATTGTGACTGCAGTTTTTTACCACCGGAGGACATTGCTGCTCTCAGTCTTGCCTTTCCAAAAGCCAATGACAAGAAAAGAGTTTTAGGGAACTGGCGATAAAGCATAGGTCCCTGCTCTCTAATTTACTTAGATGATGCCACAGAGGCCTATAGAAGGATGAGGATGAGAGAATGTGAAAGGAGAAAATATAGAGGAATAAATATGTCACTCTGTTTTCCAAACTCACAATGGCAGACAAAGGTTTAACAGACAAGAATTTATTAGCCTGCAAAATGTGACAGAGTATCTGAAATTGGCATTGTGCAGTGTCTTAGTTTGTGCAGCTCTAACAAATGCACCATAGACTAGGTGGCTTATAAACAGCAGAAACTTATTTCCTACAGTTCTGAAGGCTGAAAAGTCTGAGATCAGGGTGCCAGCATGGTCATGGTCAGGTTCTGGCAAGGGTTCTCTTCCAGGTTGCACACTTTCCATCTTTTCATTGTATCCTCTCCTGTTGGGAGGAGAGTAAGAGAGTCTGTGGGGTCTCTTTTATAAGGTACTAATCCCATTCATGAGGGCTCTACCCTCATGACCTAGTCACTTCCCAAAGACCCCTCCTCCTAATACCATAATATTGGGAATTAGGATTTCAACATATGAATTTTGGGGGACGTGAACATTCAGTCCATTGCATCAAGATGTGAGTCATCTATGTTATTCTCCATAGTACCCACATCATCTAGCACAGTGCTTAGTCCAGAGAAGATGCTCAAAATAATTGTATAATGAGTGATTGAATGGTGTCCCTAGGTGGGGGACAGATCTGCTCATCTCAGGGCACCTGCCTCCTTCTGCCCTATGCCTTACACTCATGGAAGGCTGCTTTTTTCCCCTCTAAATATCCATGGGGATTTGCATGTTGGAAAAAAAATCAGATTCTTGGCTGGAAGAGAATTTCTTAGCCTGGTGACATTAAAACCAATAAGAGAAGAATGTTGAGCCAAGGCAGAAGACAGTGGATTCAGTGTACAGACTCTGGGTCCAGTCAGGCTGGCAGGAAACCTGAGAACTTCAAGGTTCCAGGTCTGTCTGAAATGCCTGTTGCTATGGACTGAATTGTGTCCCACCACCAAATTCAGATGTAGGAGCTCTAACTCCAGTGCTCATTGTGATGGTATGGGAGGTAATTAAGTTTAGATGAGGTCACGAGGGTAGGTCTTCATGATGGGTTGGGATTAGTGCACTGGTAAGAAAAGGAAGAGACACCAGAGCTCATGCACTCTCTCCTCCCCACCCCAACCTCTCTCTCTCCATCATGGGAGGACACAGGAAGAAGGCAGCCATATGCAAGCAAGAAAGAGAGACCTCATCAGAACCTGATCATACTGAGACCCCAGTCTTGTACTTTCAGCCTCCAGAACTATGGGGAAAACATTTCTATTAAGCCATCCAGTATGTGATATTTTATTATGACAGCCAGAGCTGACTAATATACCCATAAATCAGCTGTTAAGGAGTTTGCCCAAGGGTCATTCTCACTTGTTCAAACTGGTTTTGGTGGTGAGCTGCTAATGTCATTCTGGTGGTGTGATGCCTGCTACCAGAAAGCTGCCATTAGAAATTCTCCCTGCATGAAAGTACAGCCCTTTCCAGCTGAATGAGCTTTGACAAACAAATTAGATGATTCATCCTATGCCTGAAGGCTGTTTGGCTTTGTTGGAATCCTTAGCATACCACTACTGAAGGATTTTTTAAAACATTATTTTGTTTTAAATAGAATCTATGTCAAGCATTAATTGTTATCTATGCATTGATGCTGGAAAAATTTATCATCTTCTCTGTCTGTAATGAATTTTTTTAAATTAACTTTATTTTTTATTTTAAACTAATGTTGAGCACTAAAATGGTAAGCCTTCCTCTGATCTTCTAAAATAGGAAAAAGAAAGTAAATGAATAACAGCCACATACTAAGTTTTTGAATTGCAAGTGAGCCAATAAATACTTAGATTTTGTAAGCATTATTGTACCCTAAGAATCATAGATAATGCATGGGATCTTCAGTAGATAACAGCCCCTGCTGCTTTTGAGGATAATACATGGGAAGAAGTTCGCACATTTATGGTTTAAATGTGCCCCCCGCAAAAACCATGCGTTGGTAACTTAATCTCCATTGCAACTGTGTTGAGAGGCGAGGTCTAGTGAGAGGTGATTAGGCCATGAGGGCTCCACCCTCATGAATTGATTAATACAAACCCATAAGATTGGGTTCATTCTACAGGGGTGAGTTTGGTCCCTGGTCCCCAGCCCCCTGTGCCCTTCCACTATGAGATGACTTAGCAAGAAGGCCCTTGCTAAATGCCAGCCTTTCCATCTTGGACTTCCTAGCCTCCAGAACCATAAGCCAGTACATTTCTAATCTTTATACATTATCTCAGTCTCAGGTATTCTTTTATGAAAGCACAAGACAGACTAAGGCAGGATGGTTTGCATATGTCAACTTGATTAACCTGGAAGTATATTTCCCAGAGTTCCCCTCCCTATATGGTTCTGGATTGGAGTTGTCAAAAAAGAAATGTGCATGAGATTTGAAAGACTAAAGCAGCATGATTACCTCTGAAAGTCATTGTGATTAGACATGATGACAGATGCAGAGGTGTTGGCAGGTTCCAGTTTGTCCTTGCTGCCATCTGCTCTACATTCTACCTATGTTCCAACTGTTGACCCCACTGATCAACAGTGGTCTGAGGGTCCAGGCCTATCACCATATGTTGGCAGTGGTGGCAGTTTCTCATGGGCTTCCCATGAGCTTGCCATCGCAGTTTCATTTCTGCAGTGGGACATGCATGACTGTTACTTACTCTTGCTCTGATCTTTCAACTCTCCAGTGGCACTTTCACTTTCTCGGCTTCTTCCATAATTATGTAAGGTCTAAATTTCATAATAAATCCCCTGTTTCATAACTGACAGTGGTTCTTCTTTCCTGTTGGAATCCCAAGATACCCTGTGGGAGGGAATTATTGTTAATTACTGGAGGATTCCTGCTTGGAGAAGCATTACAGTTTGGACTCAGAGATACTGGGTATCCACCTCAGTTCTCCCACAAGCTATCTAACCTCTCAAGCCCTATTTTTAAATTTTATTTTATTTTATTTTTGAGATAGGATTTGAAGTGCAGTGATGTGATCTCGGCTCACTGCAACCTCCACCTCCTGGGCTCAAGTGATCCTCCCACATCAGGCCTCCTGAGTAGCTGGGACTACAGGTGTATACCACCACCCCTAGCTAGGTTTTGTAATTTTTGTAGAGATGGGGGTTTCACCATGTTGGACAGCCTGGTCTTGGAACTCCTGGGCTCAAGCAATCTACCCACCTTGGCCTCAAAGTGCTAAGATTACAGGTGCGAGCCACTGCACCTGGCCCCCATTTTATTTTCTTATAACCAATAACATATATATATACACACACACACACATATACACACACATATATATATAAAATAACATATAAAATATATTAACATATAACAAATAGCCAATAACATGAGCTACCTTATATTAGAGAGTCTTTGTGAGGTTTAGATGACATGTTGCATGTAAAGCACTTAGTCTAGCAAATAGTAAATGCTCAGTAAATGTTAATTTTTTTTTCACTGACAATTTGTGCTCCAAAATTGTTAGTTACTATTAAAGGAGCTTAATGCCTGAAGGGGAACCAGGTACTAGAGCCTAAAATATATGAAGAAAAGCAAACCGTTGAGCATAGGTGTTTTAAGGTTTGGGGAGAGCTGAGGTTGGCAAGACAAGCAGGAATCAGCAATAGGTGGAGCACAACAGGGAGGCAAGATGGAGGAATAGTGCAGCTCAGGAGAGAAGCTGTAAACGTCAAGTACCCAAGCACCAGGGGAACAGAGACATAAAACTGCAGGTTCAGAATGGGCATCTCTCACTGTCTGCTGCGGGTCCCTCCTGCTAAGTCAAGCCAGGTCTCCCTGGATCACTGGCTGCTATGTAGGATTTAGCATAGGGGGATTTCTGGATCACTCTGCTGGCTCACAGCTCTTACTCTGCTTCAAGTATTGAAGATGTTTTTGGTGGCACTAAAAGAAATGCAGAATGGCCAGCACCCACTTGGTCCTCTCTCAGAGTGTCACAGCAGCCATAATGGGGGAAGGAGGAGTTATGTCATACAGAACCTCACACCTCAACCCTAGTAAAAAGAGCAGAGATTCAGGGTGAATGTGCATGTGTGTTGGGGGAGTGGTGAAGGGGACAGGTATAATGAGTGATAATAGCTAGGTAGACACCCTGTTCATAACCTCTACCTCTTCAAAGAGATCCAAGAAACTATGTTTGAGTTGGAATCATGCCTATGTTGGAGAAGAAAAAAGCCCACACTTCCTTCTTCCTGAACTAACTGCATTAGGATCATGTGCCACTAAGGCATCACCCATGGGCAATGAAAAGGCTTTAAACAAATGGAAAAAAATCTGGATATCACATGGAATGAGAAAACATGATTAGAGAGAAGTGTAGATGTGTGACTTTACAGAAGGCTCTGGACGTACCTAATAGCTATCTTTGGCTGTCTGAAATCCTTCATGGGAAGAAAGGTTGGAGATCAATGAATGGAAATTAAGAGAAGGTAGGTTTGTCTCAGTGTATCTCTGTCATTGAGGATTTCCAAGCAGAAGCCAGATGAAGAAGAGGAAGAGAGTGATGAGGAGGAGAAAAGGAAGAAGAAGAAAGAGGAGGAGGAAAAGGAAGAAAGAGGAAGGGGAGGAGGTCGGCATTCATTGAGCACTTCCTATGTACCAGGCATTGTTTTAAATAAGCTACATATATTATCTTATTAAAATCTTACAGTATCACAACCCAGCTTCAGGGGAAGCCCAGGCCAGCCTAGTTACGCCCACTGTGGGTTGTGTCCTACCTTTCACTTGCTGTTGGGAGGATTGGTGTGCTCTTGCAGCCCCTTTATTCTACTCACCTATGCAGGTTTTTAAAACTTCAGCTCTAAAAATGGACAGAATTTTCCTTGATCATATTGGCAGTACCCATCTGTTTTCTTGTGCAAACTGTGATATAATCCTGACCAATGGCTCAGAACTCAATTCGTCTCTACTAGGTGCACAGGCACCACTAGCAGGGCATTTCTTTGTCACAAAGTAGTTAACCTATAGTATGGTGAAGTTCAAGATCAGATCATGCTCACTGGCTCCCACATAGTTCAAGATGTGAGCTACAAAAACTGCAACAGCCAACTGGGATGGATCTGTGAGTTTGCCACTGAAGACAGCCAGCATTATAAGGAAGGCTGTGTGATCCTGAAATGTGCTCTAGTTTGAGAGAATGAGGGCTTTGAGGAACATGTACCATTCAATAACTCTTGGAAGAAAATGAGCTCAATCCATCTTTTCCCAGGGTTTCCTTCACTGAAAACAAAAATCTGCTTACACACACTGCCAGCTTAGCATCAAGAGTCAGGTTCATAAACTGTGGAACAAGAGGTTGTGAGAATCTAAGATGGAACCTTTCTTTTTAAAAAAAATTTTTTTTATTTTCCTTATAATGGCAGAGTGTGGAAAGAATATTATGTAGATGCCATTAATTTTTCCCTGTGTTTACATCTTAAGGCAGAAGAGTCTGTCTGCAACTATGCGATGGGCTGTGTAAAGAAAAAAATCTGGGCTATTAAAGTGGAAAAGTAGGTTTTATATAAAATTTGAAAGGAAATATGTCAAGAGCATGGGTTTTTAACTTGAGCTTCATTTTAAACTTCTTTTTTAAAAACCCAATTATTTTACCTGACTTGCTAGCTTCAGAGAAGAGATCCAAATCTGGGCCCAGCACTAAGGACTCAGTTTTAGAGTGACCTGTGCTGGCCAAGGTGCCATATTCTTGTTGGAGATGAACCATAGCATTTTCCTTGCCAGTCTTGACCCAAAGGTGCCACCATTCCAGTTATTTATCACCATATAATTGGTGTTGATTGCAAACTTTTTCTGAAATGGGGCAAAATTGCTTGGTTGTCTTTTTCTTCGTAACAAGCATAGTAATATAAATAAAGTAATAGTTGGGAAAAAATCTTACAATATCCTTATAAAGTATTGAGGCACAGAGAAGTTAAATAAACTGCCCATATTTACAGGATTTGGGATGATGGAGCTGAGACTTAAACCCAGGAAAGTCTGTTTCCAGATGCTATGCTCCAAACTACTACATTCTTTGATTTATAATGCAAGGAGATTCCTGTATCCAGCAGGAGTTCAGGTGTTATTATTTCTGAGCTTTCCTCCAACTCAGACCACTAAGCTCTTTCCAGGGCTAAGATGGTTGGTGTCCAGTACCATTCAACAGTTATGGAACACTGATCATTCACCAGGCTCTGGGGTGGGCGCTAGGGGCATTCAGATGAATAAGACAAGACAGTCCTGTAATAGACAAAGGTGCAGGGAACTTCCGTGGTCCACAAAGACAGAATCACAGTCTTTCCTCTGAGAGTTGGCAAGCTTGTAAAGAAGGCAGTATTTGCTTTTGAAACACCCTGCTCTCACCTTAGCTCCTTTTGTCACCACACTCTCCTTTCTAGTGTCAACCAGCAAACCCACAAACATCCCACTGTTGAGTGAGGGTTCCTGACCGTGTGTGGCACTAAGAAGGCTGAGCAGCAGAGTGAGCGTGTGTATAACGAGGCAAACTTGTTTTCGAGGTTCAGCTCAGCCACTGCTGGGTAGAATAAATCATGTGTTTAAGGTGAAGCAGCCAGAGATATTAGCCCCCCTCCCATACCTGCCAGTTATGACTCATTCTCCCCGCTTCACCTAAAGCTATCAGATCTGGACAGGAAAATAAAGAGGTATTGTGTAATCTGTGTAATCATTTTGAATTCTGTAAACATGGGCAGTACATTTAACTTCTCTGTGCCTCAGTACATTATGGGGCTGTTGTAAGATTTTTTTTCCCTACTATTACTTTATTTATATTACTATGTTTGTTACATGGAAAAGGACAACCAAGCAGTTCTGTCCCATTTTAGAAAAATATATAGGTACACACACACACACACACACACACACATATATATACACACACACACACACGTATGTATGATTGTCCTATAACTAAAGATATTTATTGAGCCCTTGCTATATGCCAGGCAATGGATATATAGGTAAAGTAGCATTCATGAGCTTTACCCGTCTTAATTCATTAAATCCTTATCACAGCCATGTTGGATCAGTGTCATGGCAGCTACATTTTACAGATGAGAAAATGAGACACAGAGAAATAAAGCAAATTGTTCAAAATCACAGGGCTAGTAAATAGGGAGTCAGTTTAGCACATAAACAATACTGCTTCTGTCACTAAAATAGAAAATTGAACTCTGAGAATTAATAAATTAACCTGAAAGCCACAGTAGGGCAGTGAGAGGGTCAGAATGCCACCTGATAAGTATGTTCACCATGTAGGGGCCTGTTTCTACCACTCCCGTATCTCCCAAGAGGACACAGAAAAGATCCTCGGCAATCCTTCCCCCAATAAACATGGTGTGGTGGCTTTGTGTAGTGATATACATTCCTCAATGTCTATGTATGCTCGTGTATATGTAGGTTGGTGCAAAAGCATTTGCAGTTTTGCCATTGAAAGTAATGGTAAAACTTCAATTACTTTTACACCAAACTAATACTTGCTTTTCAGGGTCCCAGCTGCATAAAGGCTAATCCCTCTGCTCATCCATTTTTAGAATGTCAGAGACTAATCACTGCCAAAGAAGTGATTCTTTGCATTCTTTGCCAAATGCAGAAAATATACAAAATGCATATTCTCTGCATTTTGCTCCAAGCATTGATCCATCAATTGCCTTTGCTCTTCACAGAAGTGAAATAGGACAGTGGAGATACAAACCGTGCCAAAAATCCCTGCCCCTAAGGGAAGAAAAGAGGAACATTGGATTGTCCCCTTCATAATCTGACAGGCGCTTGAGAAGAAAGAGCCCATATTTAAAATGGTTAATGCATTTTGACTTTAGAGCAATAACATTTTTCATAGAAAAAGAAGGGTAATATATTTGAAGAGTAAGAAGTCATACCATCAAATGAGAAAGTTCAAAGTATATCCATGAGACAGGAACTTAAATTCTGGACTGATTATACTTGTGTAATCTATAGGAGGTAATTAAACTCTGTGAATCTCAGCTTCCTCATCTATGAAATGAACCGAGTTTTATAGATGAGGAAAGTTTGTGTCGCACAGCATCACAATGCAGTAAATGCTAGTTTATGTTTCAGTAGTCAGAAAGAGTACTGGGCAAAAAATGCATATTTTCATATATTTCTCTCTCTCTCTCTCTCTTTTTTTTTTTTTTTTTTTTTGTTTTTGAGATGGAGTCTTGCTCTGTCGCTCAGGCTGGGGTGCAGTGGTGCGATCTCGGCTCACTGCAACCTCCACCTCTTGGGCTCAAGCGATTCTCCTGCCTCATCCTCCCTAGTAGCTTGAATTATAGATGCACACTACCACGCCCAGCTATTTTTTGTATTTTTGGTAGAGATGAGGTTTCACTGTGTTGGCCAGACTGGTCTCAAACTCCTGACCTCAGGTGATCCGCCTACCTCGGCCTCCCAAAGTGCTGAAGTGATTGCTTTAGTGTCTATCACCCAGAGACAGAATTAATGCAGTTTTAAGATTGCATGAAAAGATTCTCTGAAAGTCAACAAAGCCTCTGGCTTCATACCAAGCATCTCAACTCATGTTAAAAAGTTCAAGGAAGTAAATTTTGAAGTTGAAATTATAGAACTTTTAGAAAAGAACCTACATCCAAATTCCTGCCATTTGAGGATAGTCAAAAATTTGTTAGACTCAAAAAGCATAAAGCATAAAAAGTTAAAAATCGATACATTGGATTTCATCAAAATTAAAAATTTCTTCCCTTTGAAAGGCATCATTAAGAAAATGTAAGCCAAATACTGGGAGAAAATAGTCCCAATTCATATATTAGCAAAGGATTTGTATCCAAGACATATAAAGAACTCTTGCAACTAAATCATAAGACAATCCAGTTAAAATGGACAAAAGACTTGAGCAGACATTTCACAGGAAATATATGAAGGGCTCCTAAAAGACACTTGACATCATTAGATAGATACACCCAAATTAAAACCATTCTGAGATACAATATGTATTCATTGAATTACTAAAATTAAAAAGACAAACAAAATGTATTAGTTTCCTATTGCTGCCATAATAAATTACCACACACTTACAACAACACAAACGTATTGCCTTACTGTTCTTGAGGTGAGACATCTGAAATGGAGCTTATAGGGCTAAAATCAAGCTGTCTGCAGAGCTGCATTCCTTCTGGAAGCTTTAAGAGAAAACCTATTCTTTGACCTTTTTATTTTTTTAGTGGCCCCCTCATTCCTTAGCAGATGACTACATCACTCTGACCTGTTTTCATCCTCACATCTCCTCTAACTCTTCTGCCTCCACTTTCCATCTTTTAAGGACCTTTATGATTATTTTGGCTCATCTGGATAATCTCTTCATCTCAAGATCCTTAACCAGGCTGGGCATGGTGGCTCACACCTATAGTCCCAACAGTTTGGGAGGCTGAGGTGGGAGGATCACTTGAGCTCAGGAGTTCGAGAGTAGCCTGGGTAACACAGCAAGACCCTCTCTCTACAAAAAATAAAATAAAATAAATAGCCGGGCATGATAGTGCGTGCCTGTAGTCCCAGTGGGAGGATCGCTTGAGCCCGGAGGTTGAGGCTACAGTGAGCCATGATTGCACCACTGGACTCCAGCGTGGACAACACAGAAGAGTCCTCTCTCAAAAAAAAATCCTAACAAAATAAAAGATTCTTAATCACATCTACAAAGTCCCTTTTGCCATGTAAGGTAACATATTTACAGGTTTTGGGGATTAGAACATGGACATCCTTTGGGAGCTATTATTTTGTCTACTGCAAATATCAACTGTTGGTGAGGATGTTGTGATGGTTAATTTTATGGGTTAACTTGAGTGGGCTAAGGGATGCCAGATAGCTGGTATAACTTTTTCTGGTATGTCTGTGAGGATATTTCCAGAAGACATTAACATTTGACTTGGTAGAAAATAAAGAAAATCACCCTTCAATGTGGGCAGGCATTGTTCCATCCATTGAGGACTCAGATAGAACAACAACAACAACAAAAAACTGAGGGCAAATCCACACTCTCTGTTTAAACTGGGACACCCATCTTCACTATCTTTGGACAAGAGTACTCCTGTTAGACCTCCTAACTCACTACTGGCTTTCTTGGTTCTCCAGCTTGCAGACAACTTCTTGCCCTCTGTAATTGTGTAAGCCAATTCCCATAATAAATTCTATACATATATAGAATCTCCTATTGGTTCTGTTTCTTTGGAGACCTTTGATTAATACAGAGGTAGAATACCTGAACTCACACTGTTGGTGGGAACGTAAAATGGTACAGCTATTTTTAAAAGCTATTTGCCAATTTCTTGAAAGTTTCTTACCTAACCACCCAGCAATTTCACTGCTAGGTATTTACCCAAAAGAAAGGAAAACATATATCCACACAAAGACTTGCACACAATGCAACTTTATCATGTTCACAACCTGGAAACAACTAAAATGTCTATCTACAAGTGAACAGATTTTTTAAAGCTATAATATACAATATTATACTCAGTAATAAAAATGAACAAATTATGGGTATATGCAACAATATGAGTGAGCAAAACACCACCAAACACAGAAGAGTACATATTGTGATTCCGTTATATAAAATTCTAGAATAAGCAAAATTAACATGTAATGACAGAATCACTGAGGGCCCAAGTGGACTGTAGATAGGCAAGAAGAAATTCTTGGGGTGATGAAAATGTGCTAAATCTTGATTGCAGTAGTAGTTACATGAGTGTATTCATTTGTCAAAACTAATTGAACTCCACCCAACAAAGGAGTGCATTTTGTTATATATTAATTATACCTCCATAAAGTTCAATATTTTTCTATTCTGAGAAGGATATTACTTGCCCTCTCTGATGAGGCTAAATAGCTTCCAGGAATCTCTTCCTGTCTAGCAAGAAGTGCTTCAGTGGCCATTAGGCTCCATTTCCTCTTACTTTGCTCTCAATTGAGATTAAACAAAAAAACAACAAAACTCTATGGAACTTGTATCGCAAAGAGATATCTGCACTCCCATGTTTCTTGCAGCATTATTTACAATAGCTAAGGTGTGTAAGCAACCTAAGTGCCCACCAACAGATGAATGGATAAAGGACATGTAGTATATATACACAATGGAATACTATACAGCCTTGAAAAATGAAATCCTGTCATTTGCAACAACACGGATGAACCTAGGGGATGTTATGCTAAGTGAAGTAACAGGCACAGAAAGACTAATTTCACTCATATGTGGACTCTAAAAAATTTGAACTCACAGGCTGGGTGTGTTGACTCATGCCTGTAATCCCAGCACTTTGGGAGGCCGAGGCAGGTGGATCACTTGAGGTCAGGAGTTCGAGACCAGCCTGGCCAACATGGTGAAACCCCCCCATCTCTACTAAAAATGCAAAAAATTAGCCAGACGTGGTGGTGCATGCCTGTAATCCCAGTTACTCAGGAGGCTGAGATAGGAGAATCGCTTGAACCTGGGAAGCAGAGGTTGCAGTGAGCTGAGATTGCACTGAGAGTCCATCTCAAAAAATTTTGTTTTTGTTTTTGGAACTCATAGAAGAAGAGAGTAGAATCGTGGTTATCAGGGACTGGGAGGTTGGGGGCAGGAATGGTGAACTCTTGGCCAAATGGTACAAAGTTTCAGTTAGACAGGATGAATAACTTCTGGAGATCTCCTGTACAGTATGGTAATTGTAATTAATAATAGCATATTGACTATTTGCAAATTGCTAACAGAGTAGATTTCAATTGTTCTCACCACAAAAATTGATAAATGTGTGAGATGATTGCTATGTTAATTGTCTTTATTTAATAATTTCAGTATGTATACTTATATCAAAACATCATAATGTACACTGCAAGTAAATACAGTTTTGTCAATTATAGCTTCATAAAGCTAGGGGGAGTGGAGAATGGCTCCTCAACAATCTTCAAATGTTGTAAGGCTCTTAGTCAGGACCTAAGTCCCCTGAAAACCATTCCTCCAGGAGGCTTCCTCAAACCGTAATTTGCCCTGTGAGTATGCCCATTCTCCCTACTGTGAAGAGCCCTAAGTTGCTCACAATTGGAGAAATGACTGAGCCAAAACAAAGGGATGAGCTGCAATGTGATCACAAATTTGGAAGGAATCCTGATGGACTGTCTCATTTTGATTTGTTCTGCTTTCTCCAAGCTGGGTCTGTTTTACTCAAGCAATTGAAAAATGTCCATGAAATGCCGCGTGCTATGCCTTGAATTAATTATGACAGCAGCTCTCATTTATTCAGACCTTATTCTGTCCCAGGGGCCAGGCCAACTACTTTATGTGCATTGTATATAAATTAGTCTTCCTGGCAACCTCATGAGACAGCTACTATTACCACCTTCATTTTATGGATAATGGATTAAAAGTCAAAGTGGTTAAGTGCCTTCCTCTTTGTCAGTGGAGAACCAGGACTAGAATCCAGGGTTTTACAGCTGCAGAGCCCATTAAACCATTGTCGTATACTGTTGATCCTTGTTTTCACAGATTTCAACATGTTGGGAGGATGACATAGAAACCTGAAACTAAGCATACAGGGAAGTGGGCTCTAGCCTATTTGAAAAGGCTCTGGAGGGCTGGGCATGATGACTCACATCTATAATCCCAGCACTTTGGGAAGCCAAGGTGGGAGGACTGCTTGAGCCCAGGAGTTTGAGATCAGCTTGGGCAACATGGTGAGACTATGTCTCTACTAAAAATTAAAAAATTAGACCAGCATGCCTGTAATCCCAGCTACTATGGAGGCTGAGGCAAGAGGATCACTTGAGTCGGGAAGGTCAAGTCTGCAGTGAGTCTTGATCACACCACTGCACTCCTCCCTGGGTGACAGTGAGACTTTGTCTCAAAAAGAAAAAAAAGGAAAAGGCCAGGCACGGTGGCTCATGCCTGTAATCCCAGCACTTTGGGAGGCCAAGGCTGGCAGATCATGAGGTCAAGAGATCGAGACCATACTGGCCAACATGGTGAAACCCCATCTCTACTAAAAATACAAAAATTAGCTGGGTGTGGTGGTGTGCGCCTGTAATCCCAGCTACTCAGGAGGCTGAGGCAGGGGAATTGCTTAAACCTGGGAGGCAGAGGTTGCAGCAAGCCGAGATTGCCCCACTGCACTCCAGCCTGGTGACAGAGTTAGACTCCGACCAAAAAAAAAAAAAAAAAAAAAAAGGAAAGAAAGAAGAAAAGGCTCTGGAAAAACCCTTTTCTACTCTCCCCTCTCTAACCTGTGCTTTTTCCACCCAAGCATCCTAGGCTTTTGTAATTAGCAGAATGCTTCCAGACTGATGAGCTGCATGCCTCATCAAATTCCTGATTCCTGATATACAGAAGAGAGACATGAAGGAGATGCTTTTTAAAGAGTGCTTGAAGAAAGCAAGAATATGACATTCATTCACTTAATCATTCACTTATTTATTGGACATCTAGTTAACCATTCTGGAGCTATTACTAAGCCAAGTCATTGTGTTGGTGCTGAGGATATATTAAACAGACTTGGATCCTATTCTCAAAATGTCATGTTCTAATAATTATCACCTCCTATCACACCTTGCCTGTTGTTGGCCAAATTTCACCTCCCAATCGGAACTGTCATCGTAGCCTGACACAGCCAGCCCTGGCTCTGGGTTGACTCTCTGAGTACTGCTTCCCTGCTGGGAGTAGGATGGCTGAGGTGTGGGGTTCCTGTGGATCGGCCAAACAATCATTCAGGAAGGAAGGAACTGGTCTCCCCTTTCCTGTTCTGCCCTCCTTTCTCAGTGAACTATAAGGAAACGGTGAAATAGTGGTCTGGGACTAGCCACAGGAACCCTTAATAAATTGCTTCTACACATCCCTCTTGCTTTTTAATGGAAAGAAAAGGGGTGGAGTAAGTCTCCTGTACAATTTCAAAATTGAATTGAGTTCAGTTCTGTAAAATAAGTTCTAAGTTACATCATGATGGTATGGGAACATAGAGATCTGAGCCAAGGAGACATGAACAGACTGTTCCTAAAAATAAAAAATAAAAAAAAGTCTTGGTGCAAGAGCAAACATGAACAAAGGAGTGATTAGCTTCTCCAGATGCTGGGAGTTACATCTCCCTGAAAAGAAAGAAGTTCTGCAAAGCTGAGCCTTGGCCAGAGGCTCAGACTGACAGTGAGTCACTCGCACAGAGCCTGGCACATAGTAGGCACACTCTGCAAGTGGTTGCAGCTGTCTTGATAGTTACAGAGGACACACTATTCAGGATAGTACCTACTTTAGAGGGAGCATTTCTGAATTTATTTATTTTTTTTTATGTTTCTGTAGAGACTAAGTCTCGCTATGTTGCCCAGGTTGATCTTGAACTCCTGGCCTCAAGTGATCCTCCTTCCTCAGCCTCCCAAAGGGCTGGGACTACAGGTGTGAAACAACATGCCTAGCTTTGAATTTACTTGTGAATGAATAAACAAACCTGTCATGGGAGGCCTTACTCCATAGAAATGGAGCAGGGCTACATGATAATTTAAAAGATACCATATGGCTGTGTCTGCCAAAAAAAAAAAAAAAAGATGGTTTTACTAAAATTCAGAAATGCATTGAACTTTTACTGCATTCTGAGCACATGTTATGGTGAGGGCAACAGTGAGTAAGAAATAGTACCTATTTTCTAAAAGCTACAATTTAGCCTATGCATGTGTATGTATTTCATGTATATGGGTAAAACCTGGTGCCATTTGGAATTTAAATGGCCACCATGAAATGAGAAGCGTGAGCTAGTGGGAATCAGAGGCCTTAGATGGACTCGCTGGTTTATTCATCCAATTTGGAATTCATCCAAATTCATCACAATTTGTACTGAGGGGTGGCATAGGAAGGGTCAGTTATAAATGTAATAGGTATTATGAAATAACAACTGTAGAGGAATAAAATCTATCACTCCTTGGAGAATCTAGGAAGTCTTTTTGGAAGAAGTTAAATTGACCTGAACTTGAAGGAGAAGTTAGGGCAAACATTCAAAGAAAAGGGAATCCCCACACAAAAGTAGAAAGCTGCAGGAATGGAAAGAATATTTGGGAAAGGGCTGAAAGACCCTGTAGAAACAACAGTGAGCTGTTTGTCTTTACCCTGAAGCTGTGAATCCTCAGTGCTCTGGTAAGCAGAGCTACTGCAAGACCTTCATAAGCCCCAAGCATAGAAATTATTATGGTATATCTCTATATGCTATTTCAAAGTACTAAATTACAAAATAACGTTAAGTCCAATAAAGTTCTCATTTTGTCCATTAAGAATAGTTTAATCCTTTAAAAAAACCCAAATATCCAATTCTTTTTTAAAAATTTACTTCCGAATCTCTGGTTTGAGATATTATTTAGAATAGAAGAAGCTTTGCCTACAGCAAAAATGAGCTCTAAAAACTCAATGGTTTAACACTCATGAGTTTGGTCAAGGCAGCCCCTATGGGCAATTCTCCAACTGAATTCCACCTTTTCAAATTTATTTGTAAACTCAGAGATATGAGAGTTTGGTTTGCCATACACTTGCAAATATTCACTCTCCCTTTCATCCAACAAAACTTCCAGAGAGGCATGTGAAAGTGATTTTTAAAACCATATGGTGCACCCTTCAAACGGAAACATTATTATCAACAATAACAAAGTGGAAAAATGCATACACTTTTAAATAATGTTATCAAGATACTCCTCTGAGCACCTTTATTCATTGGACTTCAGATTGCACTTCCAACTCCACAACCTTCAACTAAGGAAATGCTCTGTCTTGGTTTCCAGGATGCAGGGCTGAGTAGACTCGGTCTATGTTCTGGATGAAAAAACCAGCGAGTCCATCTAAGGTCCCTGATTCCCACTAGCTCACCCTTTTCATTTCTTAGTGGCCATTTAAATTCCAAATGGCACCAGGTTTTACCCTTATACATATAATAAGGCCTTATATTCCAGTGACATTCTCAAATGAAGAAACGACATGCCTCATAAATTCAGAATATAATCCCAACTTCAGAAATGTTCAGCAGTAGTAGCGTTGTAGAATACCATTTTTCTGAACTACATCACTGTTACATGGACCCAAATGACTTTTCCACTGAATTCATTTGTTACTCAGAAAATATTTGAGCACATCATATGTTTCATACACTGAGAAGTGGATGAAAGTAACAGTTACCATATATGTACTGCTTACTATATTCTGTACATTTACATAAACTTACTCATTTAATTCTCATAATGGTCATATGAGAGAGCTACTATTATGAGTCCCATTTTACAAATGGATAGGATGACTTTCTTAGAAAACTAAGGTGCAGAGGCCATAAGTAACCTGATTATTCCATACCAGTGGTTCTCAACCCTGGGGTGATTTTTCCTGTCTTCCAGGGGACATTTGGCAATGTCAGGAGACATTTTTAATTCTCATGATAGGTGGTGCTGAGGGGCTATAAAGCCCAGGGATGCTGCTAAACATTCTATAGTACACAGAACAGCCCCTGCAACAAGGAATAATCCAGTCCAAAATGTCAGTGTTACTGCTATTGAGAAGCCTTGATCTATACCAATTAGCACATGACATCCTTCTGGCAACCGTTATTAGGCCAATGATGAATGTATGACTTAATTTGGCCCAATCAGAATAAAGGAGGGGCCTTTGGGCAGAGGTTACTTCCATTCATTCTTTCCTACTGGATATGAACAGGAAGTGTGTGGCCAGCTGATATCCAGTGGCTGCCATCTTGTTGAATGAACCCATGCTGAGGACAGCAGACTGGAAGGACAGAAATAACCTCTGTCCCTGATGACATTACTGAATAGCACTGAACTATATCTTTCCTGAAACCCAAGCCATCTCTGGACTTTAAGTATGTGGGACAATACATTTGTTTGCATTTTTCAAGCTGTGTGAGTGGGAGTTTTCTGTTTCAGGCAGCTGAAAGTGTCATAACCAACATATTTGGCTAATCACAGAGATTTCTTAGAAAATGCAGCAAAGGCTCTTCCGCATGATCAGATTCCTCTTCTGAAACTTATGCTTCTCCTTTCTGGCTGAACTTTGTCTTACGAGAAGATTAGGAGATAATGCTGTCACCTAGGTTCTCCTTCTGTCTGAAAGACGATACAAGGTTGAGACTTCCTGGCACCCGTCGACAAGCACTTAGAATACATGCCAGAGAAGGAGGGGAAGGCCAAAGGGGGTGCTGCCATCTATGTAGAAACATGGAGTAACAGACACATGGAAAAAACAGAGGGAAATGAATTGCTGAACTCTGTGGTAACGACATCTGTTTATGGGAATAGATGAAATGGAAAAAAGGAGCGGGATATATTTGCAGGAGATGAGCTTGGGAAGGAAGGCCATTCACAGGTGTCCCAGGTGACTTGGGACAATGTATTGAAGGAATTGGAAGAGATAATCTTTAAACATTGTTATAGCCTAGCATTTTATCATTTGAAACTAACAGAGATGCCAGCCTGAACTGTTTGGCACTCATACAGCATCCTACGGACTCTGATGGTGGCAGTGCCCATTATTTATTCTGGAAACCACAATCTTGTTACTGCCCAAGTACCTGTATGAGGTAGCATAGAGGGGCCCACCTCCTTTTAGATCATTAGGCACATCTTTAGAGAAGGGAGATAGAAAGTAGTTTGCCTTAGGAAGCCTGAGAATGCCTTAAAGGAAGTATGTGGAATGACTTTCTTAAACATCTATGGCACATTAGGGAATGTTCTGGAGCTGGCATAGACAGGGATCATTTTGTTTTGAATGTGAATTATTAGTTTGTGGTTTTTTTTTTTTCTTTTTCTTTTTTTTTCTTTTGGAGACAGGGTCTCACTCTCTTACCCAGGCTGGAGTGCAGTGGTGTGCTCGTGACTCACTGCAGCCACCACTTCCCTGACTCAAGCGACCCTCCCACCTCAGCCTCCTATAGCTGGGAATACAGATATATGCCACCATGCCCAGTTATTTATTTTTATTTTTTTGGTATAGACGAGGTCTTGGCATGCTGCTCAGGTTGGTCTCAAACTCCTGGCCTCAAGCAATCCTCCCTCCTTTGCCTCCCATAGCCCTGGGGTTACAGGCATAAACCACCACACCCAGACTTAGTTTGGTTTCTGCCCCCTGGAAAATATCATAATCGAACATAATCTGCCAAAAATAACGTGTATTTATGGCGCCTGGTACTTGTCTCTTCATTATATGTGCTTCCTCACATGATTTCAATGAATGTCAATTCCCATTCTGGGTTTGACTATGAATAGCCAGTAAGCACACATTTCCCAGGGGCCTAACTTCCTCCAGACCTCTCTGACATGCACAGAAAAAAAATCAATAGAGAAATCAGGCAAGATGTGCCAACATTCTATTTCCCAGATCCCTAGACAACACAGCAAGAAAGACAGAGTTAGAAGCATGGATAAGTGGGTGCAGAAGGCTCTGAAAAGTACAGGTGACACCACATCTGCATTCAAAGATTTCCTGACTTTAAATTATCTCTGAAAAACAAGCATAGTCTATGGACTCCTCTTTAATGAAATCTTTAGCAAGACCGCAGAGTTTCAAGTTTTTGCCTTTTCCCCGATTTCCCAAATTAGCTTTGATTTTATGATTTTGCAGTGATATCCAACAAGGGTGGATTTGGCTGATGGTCCATATTCAGTGTTCCTGCTGAAGTGCAGACACATGGTCCCAGGCTCTCCTGCTGAGCCTTGCCTGTAGACCCGTGGCTCACACACACTCGTTTCACAGTCCATTTCTGTGCTACCACATCAGGTTTTTTCCCTCTGAGACTGAAGAGAAATCGACCTACCCGATCAACTCTCTCCCTTGCATAGTCCTCTCTCACCTGTCGTTAGTCCTCTGGAGCAAGCAGTTTCGTCTTAACCCAGTGGTGAGAGCATCAGACACACTTCAGGAATTTTCAAACTGCAGATCTAGACCTATTAGCAAGTCCTAAAACAAATGTAATAGATTACAACCAGCAGTAATCCCAGCTACTCAGGAGGCTGAGGCAGGAATATTGCTTGAACCTGGGAGGCAGAGGTTGCAGTGACCTGAGATTGCGCCACGGCACTCCAGCCTGAGCGACAGAATGAGACTTCATCTCAAAAAAAAAAAAGAAAAGAAAAAAGAAAAAAAGTGAAAGAAAGTAGATCAGATCAGAACTGTGGAAAGGGGTGGCCTAAAATCTTAGAGTGGCCTTCATGTAATAGGGGCAAGTATTCTATCACAAAACTTCAATTGTTTATTCTGTTATATAAATGCATCAGTATGAATGCACACATTAAGTCATGATGTAAAATTCATTTCTTAATGTGGGTTGCAATCAAAATAATTTGAAAGCTACTGAAATATTTCATTGGAATATTGTTCCACTATCTCCAAATCTCTTTCCATTGGGAAGTGGCAAGTATGTTGTTTAAGCAACTGGAGAGAAATGCTTTTAGTCATCTACTACATAAACCTATGGACCCCGATATTTCTCTTAGGGAGTCTGTGCCACATGCTACCCAGAAAAATGCTTGGTAGTTCAGCCACCTTCCCTTCAGTTGGTTCCTTCTGCCTCCTTAGCGGAACCCTCAAGAGGAGCAGGCATTGGGACTGGAGAGCTAAATTGAAAGATTGGAGCAGATTCCACATCCCTCCAATGAAATCCACTGAAAAACATTTACTATAACATCTGTTACAGTAAACATCTGCTACTGTACAAGATGAGAAAAGGACAACCATTCTGTAATAGGCCCAGAGCAGCGCAGCTGTGCAAAGAGCGAGCAGAAACTTTATCCACTGCTTGGACATCATTCTTCTTGATGCTTCAAGTTTTTGTGTGTGTGGAGGGGGGAGAGGGGGATAAAAATATACATCACATGAAATTTACCTTTTTAACCATTTTGGTACCAATTAAAAAGCAGTTTAGTTTCACAAGAAAAAGCATGCAAATCCAGGTATATTGTTTATTCTATGTTACTTCACGACCCTAATAGTACCGGGTGGCCATTCTAGAAATTACATTACCATATGGGTCCAGGAGAGATATAGGAAAATAAGAAAAACCTTATGCATAGACACATGGGTGACTCTAAAACACCTTTTTCTTATGTGGTAAAGTGCATATATAAATGAAACACCATGCCATTTTAAACCATTTTTAAGTGTGCAGTTCATTGGCATTAAGTATATTCACATTGTTGTATAACCATCACCATTCTCCATCTTCAGAACTTTTCCATCACCAGGCACAGTGGCTCATGCCTGTAATCCCAGCATTTTGGGAGGCCAAGTCAGATAGATCACTTGAGCTCAGGAGTTTGAGACCAGCCTAGGCAACATGGCAAAATCCTGTTTCTACAAAAAATAAAAAAATTAGCTGGGTGTGGTGGCTTGTTCCTGTGATCCCAGATATTCAAGTGGCTGGGGTAGGAGGATCGCTTGAGCCCAGGAGGCAGAGACTGAAGTGAGCCAAGATTGCACCACTGTACTGCAGCCTCAGAGACAGAACAAGACCCTATCAAAAAAAAAAAAAAGAAAGAAAGAAAAGAAAAACTTTTTCATCATTCCAAACTGAAACTCCATATTCATTAAACAATTCCCCACTTCCCTTACTCCTAGCCCCTGGCAAGCATCATTCTATTTTCTGTCTCTATGAATTTGACCACTCTAAATACTTCACTTAAGTAGAATCATACAGTGTTTGTCTTTTTGAGACTGGCTTATTTCATCAGTATAATGCTGTCAAAGTTCATCCATGTTATAGCATGTGTCAGAATTTCATTCCTTGTAAAGGCTAAATATCATTCCATTATTTGTATATATCCAGATGTCATTTAAAAAATACCTTTGCTTCTCCCTGGCATTCACTGTGTCATACTCATTTTGGAACAGGAGCAGAGGGAAGAATGCTATGAAGCTATTATTGTTAAAAAATAAAAAAAAAAAGACCTGGAGACAGTGGATTGAAAATCCTACAGCCAAAATGCAATCTGGTGACTCCCTTCTCTGGCTCTCATTTGCTGACTTTGGAAGTTTTAAAAGGTTAGAACAACATGCTTTGTTTGTTTGTTTGTTTTTTAATTAGAATGCCAAACTTCAAAACCTTTTGAGAATATTTTTAGTTCTTACCTCTAGAAGGAGGACCCAGCATCCCTTGAAAACAAGTGATTACACTCGCTCCCAGAAAAGCATCTAAGCATCTGTTAGTGGGAAACAGGGTAATGTGCCTTCTTTGGTTTCTTTGTTTCTCTCATTCAACCCCCTCATCCCATTTTCCTTAATGGAACTTAACTGATTTCTAGGGAAGACATTGTGCTAAGTGTAGTTCCTCTCTTTTCCTCACTGTGCAGGTTCTGGACAACCTAGATGCTCAGTAAGAAAGTGAACAGGACATTCATACAGAGTGGAGTTGTTAGAAATGCGACTGGAACAGGGACAGAGCAAGGAATCCTCACGTTTAGTTATTTGATCTCATTATACTGAATGATTCAGCAACACATTCAGGTGTAAATGCTGCTTGATAGGAGACATAGGCACAGTTCATGTTCTCAGGAGCGGAATCCCATCTGAGCATGTCTGTGGGGCTAGGAGCTTTCTTTGCCATAAATAGGGTAACTAAGGCCAGATGAGTCTCAGAGCAAAATTATTCACTGCGCACAAAAATTAAAATAACTCCATTTAAAACTAATCAGCACCAAAGAAGAAAGCAAGGTCAACACACACATTTCCTCCATTTCCAACATAAGAGAAATCCCTCTTGGCTTTTTAGTCATGCTCATTTCTGTTCATTTTTTGGTTCATTTCATGTGCTTTTCCCTGGGTCTGATTTGGGTTGTTAGAATCAGAAATGACAGTCAGAGAACTTTCACTTAAGTCAAGCATTGTATGAAGTCTGTTCTTGGAGAGCCCAGAGCCACCCTGGAAGAGGGAATAGATCATGTATTCATCAAGAAAACTGGAACCTCCTTCTTTTGAAAAGTTTTAGCGTCGGCTGAGAGACATTGAAGGATACTCAGCAGCTCCAAAGGGCTGGAGGAGCGCACACCCTGGGGTTGGGAAGGACCTGTCCTCACACCAAAGGACATTTTCTCCTGCGTATCTGCCACCCTGGCCCAAATATCCTTGGAAGTCAGTTGATCCCATGAACCTGGCTTCATTCCAATCCAAATGACCCCTGAGATAGTGTTTCTTTTTTGTTTTTTTGTTTTTGTTTTTATTATACTTTAAGTTCTAGGGTACGTGTGCACAACGTGCAGGTTTGTTACATATATATACATGTGCCATGTTGGTGTGCTGCACCCATTAACTCGTCATTTACATTAGGTATATCTCCTAATAGTTTCTTTAGTGTGTGTCTAGCATCCACTAAAATCTGCATAAACCTACGTGGGAATAATGCGAATTTTTAGAACTCCATTCAAGGCATAATGACTCTGAATCTTGAAGGTGGGGCTCAGGAGTCTACTGTCTTTAACATTCCCAGGGTGCCTTTCCCTTTCCTTTAATCTGTCAGCCACTGAAAGGGCAGAGGGACTTTGGCCAGCTCAGATTTAGGGGAGGAACCATTAATTGACTTGGGAACAGTATCGGGCAGCAGAGCATCCCTTCCAGCAGGCAAGAATGATGATTAGGAAGGGCCAAGAGGAAGTAGTGACCAGTGGCCTTTGGCCATAAAAGAGCCTTGGGCAAATGCCAGAAGTGGAAGGAAAGTTGGGCTCAAAAAAAACACAGCCTGATTAAAATTTGCCTAGGGATCCAACAGCTTTTATTTCTCCGACTTCATGTGAAAACCAGATTTCTTCTTCCCATTCCTCGACACCCCCTCCAATATATACCCCCATTCCCAGCACCTCTTATCCAACCTAGACATTATCCGAAGTGTAGGTTAGATCCAAATGGCAAGTTTATTAGGGGAAAAGAAGGGGATGTGGAGGTGCTAGGGAAGTGTTGGTTGCCATGGGAACCCCGCCTGCTGCAGAGTCTGAATGGTTGTCTGTTTGCTGACGTCCAGTTCTTTAGGGCAGGCCCTGGCATCGGCAGGGACTGGGCACCACATCCTCTGTGTCTCCCGTTTCCGGCATCCGGCCCAGTGGCATCCACTCCAGCAGGTCTCCTGGTAGCAGGCAGGGTGTCCGGGATTGAATGCTTCCTCCTGACCTCTTGTCCTGCTGCTGCCACCCTCCCCAGCTGGGAAATGAAGGGAAGCAGAGGGTGTTTCCCAACTGTTTGAAGAGAGAGTCCTTGTTTTCCTCTTGCATTTCATTCTTTCTTCCCTTGTCATCCAAACATGAACCATTGGCCATTTGCCTGTCTCCTGCTGGCCAGCTGTCCTTGCCATTCTCAATTCTGAATTTTTATTTATCTTGTAGGAACTGTGGAATTTGTTTTCACTCAGCATGGTATAATGGATGAGCTGTTGCTGACTCTAGTTTGTCCTCTTACATGTCACCTCCAGAAGCTGATTAGAAAGGCTGAAATGACCACCATCCAAAAGATATAGGGGCATATTTCATGGTTTTAGTCTATGTGAAAGGTTGTTAGAGCAGGTTAGGAAAGACCAAGGCCTCTAGCTCAAAGTGGTCAGCTCATGCTGTGTATGGACTGTACACCATCGTGTTGTAGGCCACTAATCTCCATGCCAATCCTTCCAAGTGCCACTGGTTTCATATTTCTAGGCCTTTACATGGCCCATTCCTTCTGTTTGTAAAGTCCTTGATGCTCATTTTTACTTTGGCCCACCAAGCCCTGAGTGCACTGTTCTTTGCTTCCCTCCCCAGCAGCAAATCACAACCTCTCTCCTTTTCTAATTCACCTTGTTTGACACCAAGTTCTTTCTGCAATTTTAAAAACAGGCTTAACTATTTTCTGCTTCAGGGTCTTTGCACACCCATGACCCTCTCTCTGGAACTGTCGTACCTGGCTTTTCACGTGGTTCATTCCTTCTTATCTTTCAGAAACTATCTAACAACCTCCTCAGCAACGACTTTCTTGATCTCTGACAGGCCCCCTTCTTGTTCTCCCGATCTTAGCATCCTTCCTAACTTCACATTTTATAGATATCTGTTTACCTTTTTATTGCCTGACTTCTAACTAACTGTAAGGGCCAGTGAGACACGAACTATCTTAGTCTGTTTTGTGTTGCTATAAAAGAACACCACTGAGTTGGTAATTTATAAAGAAAAGAAATGCATTTCTTACAGTTCTGGTGGATGAAAAGTCCAAGGTTGAGGAGTCTACATCTGGTGAGGATTTTCATGCTGCGTGATCCCCTGGTACAAGGCAGAAAGGTAAGAGAGCAAGCATGTATGCATGTGAGAGGGACCAAACTTGCTTTTAGAACAAACCCACCCTGCACAATAATGACATTAATCCATTCATGAGGTAGAACCCTCATGACCTAATCACTTCTTAAAGGGCCTACCTCTCAACACTGTTGCATTGAAAATTAAGTTTCCAACACCTGAACTTTGGGGGTCACATTCAAACCATAGCAGGGACTTTTTCTGTTTCCACCAACTCTGTACTTAGAATGCCTTATCTCAGTATATGGTGCATAGGGTACTCATTGAATATTTATTGAATATACGAAAGAGTGGTAATTTCTACTCATCCTTCTAAATTCCACCCTGGAGTCAGTTGCCTCTTTCTGTAAATCTTCCCCGACTGCCTCTCCCACAACCTAGCTCACTTTGCAGATCTAGGTTGGTGTCTGCCTGGGTGCTCCCCTGTGCCCTGGGCCTACCTCCACTTGCTGCCTCATGGTGCCTGTTGGCAGTCCCTTTCTTCAAGAAGATGATGAGCTTTGTAAAGGCAAGATTATAACTTTGGTTTCTATATCACAGGATCCAGAAAAATACCTGACATATAGAGATTGCTTTACTTGACCAATGTTGGTAATATGAATGCCTGGATGATTAAATAAATGACTGTTAGGTGACATTTCAGAGATGTATAGAAAATTTGGTGGGGGGCTACTACCAAGTTCAAACAGAGACAGGGATAAGTTTCAGTTCTTATGTTTCCTGGTCCTTCATTTTATCAGATGATATTCCAGTAATTTAGACAGGAAATAATTTGGCAAAAGCCTTAAAGATAAATTAAACCAAGGAGTCCTGAATCTTTTATGACTGAAAAGACCCTATGTTTATAGGATATCATGATGTTTAGTTTCCAAATGTTGAAACACTTGAGCGGGAATTGAGTTTCAGACACCTCTTTGGGCCTCAGTTTTTTTCATCTGTAATCAGAAGAATGGAGAAGATAATCTCTAAAGTATGTTCCAGCTCTAACATTTTGTGATTAAAAATAAAAATCAAGGCAACTAACATTAACCTTCCAATGCCTTGAAAAGTTCCTAGTGACTTTGGAGCTCACTAGAGATGCTCTAGGGAAGAAGAGAATCCTGACTGAGAACCTCAGCTTTGAGCATCTCAGGTTTGCTGCTCTTCCTCAAGCTCAGAGTCACCTCCTTTCCCACATGAAGTGGGTCTTGGTTCAAAAGATTATGGGGGGAAAGCAGAATGTGAGACAAAGCATATTAGGAGCAGAAGAGAGACTCTCAGAACATGACTCTAACTCCGTTGTTCCAGGGAGGTGTGATGCTAAGGGGGCCAGAGGCAGGCATGGCTACTTCAGAGAGCATGAGAGGGCTCAGAAGGAGAGAAAGAACAAAGATGGTGGAGACACTGTTATTAAAGTTCACATGAGTTGAGAGGAAGAAACATTGAAACAAACAAAGGAAGAAGAGGATAAGAATAAAATGTAGCAGAAAGGTTACAAGTCCAGGGGTCAAACTTTGTATGTGGCTTAGCTTGGCCACTAATAGTTGTGTGAACTTAAGAAAACCTCTTGACATCTCTGGTCCTCGATATCTGAATCTGTAAAATTGGGACAATAACACCCTTCCCACAACACAGACTATTTTTCAGATAGAAATAAACATATGTAGGTGAAAGTGCTTGAAAAGAATTTTTTTAATATAATAATTGAAACAACTAGATAGAAGATAAATAAGGAAATAGGGGACTTAAACAACACAATAAATCAACTAGATTTAACATATACATATAGAACACTCTAGTAAACAACAATAGCATTCACATTCTTCTCAAGAACACATGGGATATTTTCCAAGATAGACTGTATGTTAGGCAGCAAACTAAGGCTCAGTAGACTTAAGAAGATAGATATTGTACAAAGTATCTTCTCCAACCACATAGGGATGAAGTTAGAAATCAATAACAGAAGTAAACTGAAAATTTTACAAATTTATAGAAATTAACACAACCTTTAACAACCAATGGATCAAAGAAGAAATCAACAGGGAAATTAAAAATTACTTGGAGATGAATGAAAATGAAAATACAACATACCAAAACTTATGAATGCAGTAAAAGTAAAAGTAAGGGGGAAATTTATAGTATAATTTATTACTTTATTTTTAAATTTAATTTAATATATATATTTTTTGAGATGGAGTCTTGCTCTGTCATCCAGGCTGGAGTGCAGTGGCATGATCTTGGTTCACTACAACCTCCTCCTCCCAGGTTCAAGAATTCTCATACTTCAGCCTCCAAGTAGCTAGAGCTACAGGCATGTACCATTACACCCAACTAATTTTTGTACTTTTATTAGAGATGGAGTTTCACCATATTGGCCAGGGTGGTCTTGAACTCCTGACCTCAAGTGATCGTCCCACCTCAGCCTCCCAAAGTGCTGGGATTACAAGTGTGAGCCACTGCACTTGGCCTAATTTCCTTCTTTAAAAAACAAGAAAGATCTCAAATCAATAGCATAACTTTACAACTTAAGGAACTAAAAAAGGAAAAACAATAAAAAAATTAAGGAAACCAAAAGTTGGTTCTTTAAAAACAGCAATAAAATTAACAACCCTTTAGCTATATGGACTAAGAAAAAATTACTAAAATCAGAAATGAATGCGTGAGCATTACTACCAATTCTACAGAAATAAAAACAATTAAAAGAGAGAACTATGAAGAATCACATGCCACCAAACTGGAAATGGACAAATTTCTAGAAGCACAAAAACCTACTGAGACTAAATCATAAAGAAATATAAAGTCTAAACAGACCTATAATGAATAAGGAGATTGAATCAGTATTCAAAAATCTCCCAACAAAGAAAAGCACTAGACCTGATGGAATCACTGGTGAATTCAACCAAACATTTAAAGAAGAACTATCCAACCCTTCTCAAACTGTTCAAAAATTGAAGAAAAGACCAACACTTCCTAACTCATTCTATGAGGCCAGCATTACCCCAATACCAAAGCTAGGCAAAGGCACTATAAGAAAAGAAAATTACAAATCAATATTTCTTATGAACATTGATACAAAAATTACCAACAACATACTAGCAAACTGAATTCAACAGCATATTAACATGATTATTTATTATGACCAAGTGGGATTTATTTTTGTAATGCAAGGATGGTTCAATATACAGAATTGATCAGTTTAATATACCACATCAACAGAATGAATGAAAAAAAGATCACATTATTGATGCAGAAAAAGCATTTGACAAAATTCAACACTCTCTCATGATAAAAAAACACTCAACAAACTAGGAGCAGAAGTAAACTACCTCACCATAATAAAAACCATATGTAAGAAACCCACAGTAAACATCATACTTAATGGTGAAAGACAGAAAGCTTTTCTCTAAGATCAAGAAAAAGTCAAGGATGTTTGCTTTTACCATTTTATTCAACATAGTACTGGAAGTTCTAGCCACAGGAATTAGGCAAGAAAGAAATAAAAGAATCCAAATTGGAAAACAAAATGTAAAACTATTTGTTTGCAGATGATATGAACTTGTATGTAGAAAACACTAAAGATCCCACAAAAATTGTTAAAATTAAATGAGTTCAACAAAGTAGCCAGCTAAAAAGTCACCACAGAAAAATTAGTTGCATTTCTATACACTAACAATGAACAATCTAAAAAGGGAATTATGAAAATAATTTCACTGATTATGGCAGCAAAAAGAATAAAATACTTAGTAATTAATTTAACCAAAGAGGTGAAAGACTTGTATGATTAAAGCTATAAAACATTGCTGAGAAAATTCAAGAAGACATAAATAAGTGGAAATACATTTCATATTATTGAATTGGAAGACTTAATATTGTTAAGATGGCAATACTACCAAAAGCAATCTATAAATTCAATGCAATCACTTTCAAAATCCAAAATTTTTTTTTGTAGAAATAGAAGAGCCTATCCTAAAATTCCTATGGAGTTTTAAGGGATCATGAATAGCCAGAATAATCTTGAAAAAGAACAAATCTAGAGGATTCATATTTCCTGACTTCAAAATTTACCACCAATCTACAGTAATCAAAACAGTGTGGTACTGGCATAAACATAGACATACAGATCAATGAAATAGAATAGTGAGCCCAGAAGTCAATCCTCACATATATGGTCAAGTGATTTTTGACAAGGGTGACAGGATCATTCCATGAAAAAGGACAGTGTTTTCAATAAATGATGTGGGAAAAACTGGATATGACATGCACAATAATGAGGTTGAATCCTTACCTAACACTATATACAAAAATTAACTCAAAATGGATCAAATATCTTAATATAAGACCTAAAACTATAGAACTCTCATAAGAAAACAGGGCAAATGCTTCATGACATTGGATTTGGCACTGAATTCTTGGATATGACACAAAAACACAGCAATAGAAGAAAAAATTAGACAATTGGACCTTATGAAAATTTTAAAATTTTGTACATCAGAAGATGCTATCAACTTAGTAAAAATGAGGTCCACAGAATGGGAAAAATATTAGCAAATAGTATATCTGTAGAGATTGTATCCAGACTATAAAGAGCACTCCTAAAACTCAATGAAAAAGCAAATAACCAAATTCAAAAATGGGCAAAAGACTTGAATAGACATTTCTCCAAAGAAGATATACAAATGGCCAATAAGCATATGAAAAGATGTTTAACATCACTAATCATTAGATAAATGCAAATCAAACCCATAATAAAATACCACCTTACCTCCTTTAGGTTGGCTACTATTTAAAAACAAAATAATCACAGAAAATAATGTGTATTGGTGAGAATGTGAAGAAATTAGAACTCTTGTGCACTGTTGTTGGGAATGTAAAATAGCACAGTCACTGTGGAAAACAGCATGGCAGTTTTCCAAAAAATTAAAAACAGAATGTTTGTATTATTCAGCAATTCTGCTTCTGGAGGTATACCCCAAATAACTGAAAGCAGGGTCTGGAAGAGATATTTGTACACCCATGTTTTTGGCAGCACTATTCACAATAGCTAAAATGTGGAAGCAACACAAGTGTCCATTGATAGATGAATGGATAAACAAATAGTGGTATATAAATACAATGGAATATTACTCAGCCTTACGAAGGAAGGAGATTCTGACATATGCCACAACATGGATGAAACTTGAGAACATTATGCCAAGTGAAATAAGCCAGTCACACAAAGATAAATACTGTATGATTCCACTTACATTAGGTAGGTAGAGTAGTCAAAAATCATAGACATAAGAAGTAGAATGGTGTTTGATGTGGACTAGAGCGGGGGGAATTGGGAGTTATTGTTTAATGGATACAGAGTTTTAGTTTTACAAGATGTAAGAGTTATAGGGATGAATGGTGGTGATGGTTGCACAACACTATGAATGTATTCAATATTACTGAACTGTACAATTAAAAATGGTTATGATGGGAAATGTTATATGTATTTCCTCATAAAAATGTTATGTGTATTTAATCAAATAAAAAAAAATTTTTACTGTGTCAATTAATTAGTCAACAAGTTTGCAAAAAACTGCTTAAGAGAGTAAACAGTTTCCAAGACCTCTCAAGTATTTCAGAAAGGTACCTTTAGATTTTGACAGTAGAGTCACCAACTAATTGTTAATAATGTTGATTTTTGTGCTAATTTAAAACTGTTCCAAATGCAATGTGATGTCCTACATTATGTTTCAGAACAGAAAATTGAAATCTGAATAAAGTGTCAAGTTTAGTTAATAGTATTGTACTATTAGTACTAATAGTAATGCTGACTTCTTAGTTTTAGCAAATGTACCATGGTAATGTAGGATGTTAACATTTAGAAAATCTGGATAAAGGGTAAAAAAAAATGAATAAAAGCAGAAATGATTGGGTCAACAGGGTTAACAGCAGAAAGATTTATGGAATAATACAGCAAAAAATACTACCACATTAAAGACATGCTACCAGGAATTTATAACTCACAAGGAAATGGATCAAAGAGGCCAGATAATTGTTTTTCTTCCCAAAGGCTTGGTCATATTTTCCCAATTGTTTAAAAGAGAAAAATTAATAAATGTTATCTTTATTTTGCCCAATGGTAACTTACAGGAACTGGAAGGGTTGGGCCAGGACATTGGGTTGATGGATCAAAATATGCTTTGATGGAGCTAAATCCCAGGTAATTACAGCCCTGGAAAGATTCCCTGAACTCAAGGGCCTGGGCTAGTCTGCCCTCCAATCATCTATGCAGTCAGCCAGGGTGACAGAAAAACCAAGTGACCAGCAAAGTTTGGAATCTAGAGCCAGAAAGGATAGCCAGAGGGGATGTAGCTCAAATATTAGACATTGATGGAGGTTGTAAAAGCTCATCACTAGGTAAGAACAGACCTTTAAAGACAGAAGAGTGACAAATGAAAGCAGACAGCTGCTGTTATTCCTACTCAGGGTTCAAATTCAAAATCCATACACAGGAAAATGGGTCAAGCTGGCCAAATCCATCTTCAGGGCCCCTTCTTGCATGGAGTATCATCTCCAAACCAGGCCCTTGTCTAGTGTCTTGCCAACTAGGATATCCTTCCTTGCACCAAGCCCTTTTGTTGGGCCCACCTGACTTTCCTCTTTGCTGTGGCATCCCCATCAACATTCCATGTTATTGGTAAGCCCTCTGAGCCTTTACCTTCAAGCCCCCCAATCCTTTCTGTAGAGGCTTGCTATGTCTCCAAGCCAAGCACTAGCCAAACCTTGCTTATATGCAAATAGCAGAGGGCCAGAAGGAGCCAGCCCTCTAGGTAGCCTCTTATGCTTCCTGCTCTGTGGATTTCTAGCACACACATCTATCAACTTTTTCCTATAATGGATCAGATAGTAAATACCTTAGGCTTTGTGGGCCATATGATTTCTCTTGTAACTACTCAACTTTGTTGTTCTAAAACAAAACAAAACAAAACAAAAAAAGCACAGGAAAAAAAACAGCCATGGACAATATGTGAATGAATGAGTATGGCCACATTCCGATGAAATTTATTTATGAACCTAAAATTTAAATTTCATTTAATATTCATATATTTTGAAATATTATGCTTCTTTTGACTTGGCCCATGAGCCATAGTTTTCAGATCCCTACCCTATTGCAGTGCTGTCTAGTAGAGTAATCACGGTTGACTCCTGAGCACCTGAAATGTGGCTATCTGAATTGAGATGTGCTGAAAGTATAAAGTAGGCCCCAGATTTTCAAGACTTAATACCAAAAAAATATAAAATATCTCAAGAATTATGTTGATCACACTGAAATGATAGCATTTCAGATACATTGTAATAAAATATACTATTAATTTCACCTGGTTTCTGTTTACTTTTTGAAATGGGGCTACTAAAAAATGTACATGTACATATGTGACTTGCATTGTTTTTGTTGGATGGCAGTGCCAGAAAGGCAAAGCTTCAGCCTCCCCTGAATGAATTCATAGGTTAATTAGAGCACCCTTGGAGATCATCAGGGCTGGCTCTGAGAGGCGAAGCACTCCCCTCAAATCTCACAACTGCTTGGACAAGGACGCTGGTGTTCTTGTGCTATCAGCCTGTGGCAATCCTATCACGTCAACTTGATTCAGGAGAGATGAGGGGTTTACCCCTGCAAGGAGCAGGCAGAGCCCTGTGATGACCCTACATCCTCCAGAAAGTAAACACCCTTCTGCTCTGTCAGTCCCCGATGTTATGATAACTTCTTTACAATCTTTTTCATCTACCAATTCTACTTTTTTCTTCAAAGTCTGCCCCAGGGCCACTGATCAGCATTCTAGATGGACTTGTTAAACTATACAGATTACCAGCCTTGCCCCCAAAGATAGCAAATCAGTAGGTCTGAACTGGGGTCTGTGTGTCTGCACTTCAAAAAGAAACCCCTTGGATGCTTTTTACAAAATTTTTATTTATTTTATTATATTTTAGGTTCTGGGATACGTGTGCAGAACGTGCACATTTGTTACATAGGTATACATGTGCCATGGTGGTTTGTTGCACCCATCAACCCATAATCTACATTAGGTATTTCTCCTAATGCTATCCCTCCCTTAATCCCCACCCACCAACAGGCCCCGGTGTGTGATGTTCCCCTTCTTGTGTCCATGTGTTCTCATTGTTCAGCTCCCACCTGTGAGTAAGAACATGTGGTGTTTGGTTTTCTGTTCCTGTGTTAGTTTGCTAAGAATGATGGTTTCCAGTTTCATCCATGTCCCTGCAAAGGACATGAACCCATCCTTTTTTATGGCTGCATAGTATTCCATGGTGTATATGCGCTACATTTTCTTTATCTAGTCTATCATTGATGGGCATTTGGGTTGGTTCCAAGTCTTTGCTATTGTGAATAGTGCTGCAATAAACATATGTGTGCATGTGTCTTTATAGCAGAATGATTTATAATCCTTTGGGTATATACCCAGTAATGGGATTGCTGGGTCAAAGGGTATTTCTGGTTCTAGATCCTTGAGGAATCGCCACACTGTTTTCCACAATGGTTGAATGAATTTACACTCCCACCAACAGTATAAAAGCGTTCCTGTGTCTCCACATCCTCTCCAGCATCTGTTGTGTTCTGACTTTTTAATGATCGCCATTCTAATTGGCATGAGATGATATCTCATTGTGGTTTTGATTTGCATTTCTCAAATGACTGGTGATAATGAGCTTTTTTCCATGTGTTTGTTGATCACATAAATGTCTTCTTTTGAGAAGTGTCTGTTCATATCCTTCATCCACTTTTTGATGGGGTTGTTGTTTTCATGTAAAAGGATGATTCTTTACACACATTAACCTTTGAGTTCTGCTATTCCTGAGGTGGCTTTGGAATCCTGATCTGTAATGACACAGTGTCAAATTGTTTTGTAGAGTAGGAAAATAGACTAAAGATTAAAATAGGTTGAAAGCCCTTATTTTGCAAGCACCATGTTCTCCTTGAGAGAAAGTAATCACATAGGTAACATAACAACAACTGCAGCAGTAGCTTTTGGATAATCATCATTTCCCTTCTGTGTACACTCTCAGGTCTCTCGAAAAAGAGCAGTTTTGGATCTGAAAGGCAGCTCTGATGCCTCTGAATTCCTTGCAGACTGTGCCTTTTAGTACTCTGTACAACACCAGCTGCATGTGGGTGCATAATATATTTTAAATAGTTTTAGTGAAAATATTCCCGGTGTGTGCAGAGAATGAAAGTTTAGCCAATACTCACCACAAATATTGCCATGGTTGACAGTTCTGCATTCTAGCATGAGCCAGAAATTCAGAACAATTCATGTGCTGACTTTAAATACTGGGGGAGATACATTAGAATGCTGTTTCTTTTGTCATAAAAGGGTCTTTAGTTTTGAGATTTTACTGGTAGTAATGGTGCATGAAACTAATGACAACATGTCTATAAGATACATAATTTGAAAGTGTGGCCAGCGCAATCTTAATATTGTAGGTAAGATAAGAGTATTTTCAAATTAAAGTTAAGCAAAGAAATAATGCATTTATGAGAGAAGTAGCCACATCCTGTTTCAAGATGACAAACACAGGCTTCCCAGTTACCATCCAGGAAAGGGTTCAGTTTTCCCAAGAAGACTTTGACGTGCCACTGCAATTTTAGTGTTAGTCAAAATATTCTAAATGTTGGCGATTGCCAGAAGGATGTCAGGTACAAACTAAAAGATATTGTCTTAGCTTTGTGTAAGCTCATGATGATCTATTACTTGGAATACCTCAAGCAGTTAGAGTTGTATCATTCTGATAAAGAAATGGAAATGTTCTGAGAAAGAAGTCAAGTATAAGTATTTATGTATATATTAATTGATGCATTGAGCGAATATGTGAGTACCTAATTTAATGTAAGTCACTAGAAAATATATACAGAACCTGGTCTCAAGTAGCTAGGAGAAATATGAAAGAGCTAGTGCAACCAAAATCCAACAAGAAAGTGATAAGTATCATGCAAAGAATACAGGATATATGGTCCTATGGTATTATTTCACTTGAGAATGAAATCACTTCCATCTGGGGGCCACCAAAAAAGGCTTCAAGGAGGGAGGCAATGTTAATCCAAAATCTACACTACAAAAAAGTATAGATTTTGCCTATGAGGATACAGGGAATAGGTGGCGAAAAGGGAATAGCATTTCTATTTGAAGAGTGGTGGGAAAATGAACGCATATACAGGGAACAGTCTGGAGCTTGTTGGTTCACTTGGAGCTTTCATGAAGTAAGGTGTTGAGACCGCTGCCTTATATAAACACTGTACACATACTTTTTGGCCTGGAAATATAAGACCTTTAAAGCATGATAAAATAAATCTAAAGAAAACCAAAAGTTTCTACTAGGGGAAATTGAAATTCACAGATCTTGTAGTATTAGAATTAAGGACTACTCTGTAATGATTGAAAACAGCATTAGCTCAAATAAGAGGAAGCACATAGGAAGAGTTAATCTAATGAGAACTGTTGGCCGGGTGTGGTGGCTCACACCTGTAGTCCCAGCACTGGGCGGCCAAGGCAGGCGGATCATGAGGTCAGGAGTTTGAGACCAACCTGGCCAACATGATGAAACCCCGTCTCTAGTGAAAATATAAAAAGTAGCCAGGTGTGATGGCAGGCCCCTGTAATCCCAGCTACTTAGAAGGCTGAGGCAGGAGAATTGCTTGAACCCGGGAGGCAGAGGTTGCAGTGAGCTGAGATGGCAGCATTGCACTCCAGCCTGGGCGACAGAGCAAGATTCCATCTCAGAAAAAAAAGGAAAGAAAAGAAAACTGTTACTCAAGACTTTATGTAAGCAGAACATTCAGATTCAAGAGGAATTGAATTAACTTATAGATAACAAGACTGTCAGGTTGTTAAGAGAGCTAAACAGTGTTTCAGGGGACCTTAACCCCAACCTTATGTGGTCAGTGGCTTGTAAAGAGTGTGATTCTCACCCCAAAATGCCTTAGTCCAAGAGTTTTTTTTTTGTTTTGTTTTGTTTTGTTTTTGTTTTTGTTTTTTTTTTTTGAGACAGAGTCTCGCTCTGTCACCCAGGCTGGAGTACAATGGCGCGGTCTCAGCTCACTGCAATCTCTGCCTCCCAGGTTCAGGCGATTCTCCTGCCTCAGCCTCCCAAGTAGCTGGGACTACAGAAACCCAGCATCACACAGGGCTAATTTTTGTATTTTTAGTAGAGACGGGGTTTCACTATGTTGACCAGGCTTGTCTTGAACTGCTGACTTTGTGATCCGCCCGCCTCGGCCTCCCAAAGTGCTGAGATTACAGGCGTGAGCCACTGCCCCTGGCCAGTCTAAGAGTGTAATTGGTTCAAAGCTTGAGTTTGGGATTCAGACAGATCTGAGTCCAAGTCCTGTTCTATAGCATGCAAGATAGGTGACATTGAGCAATTATAGTTGAGCCTTGAATAATGCAGGGATTAGGAGCACTGACCCCCAATGCAATTGAAAATTCATCCATGTATAACTTTTGAGTGGCCAAAAACTTAACTACGAGTAACCTACCATTGCTTGGAAACCTTACCTATAACCAGAAACAGATGGTTAACATGTATTTTGTATGCTCTATGTACTATACTATCTTATTACAATAAAGTAAACTAGGGAAAAGAAAATATCATTAAGAAACTCATGAGGAGAAAATACATTTACAGTACAGTACTGTATGTATTGTTACTGTAAGTTTATGTTGTCTGTTTCTAAGATGAATCCTCCATCTGAAATGGCAGATGCCACAGCTGCAGACCTCAGTCTATGGTATATATCAAGCAATTCAGCTTCTTCTAGGAATGTCATGACTTTTCTTTCCTTTTTGGGAGCACTTCCAACATTATTAATGGTACTTCGCATGAGTCCCATGGTGTTACTCAAAGTTTATGGGAATGCACTAAACATGATGAAAAATAAGCAAGAACCAGTTTACTGGAGAGACAAACTGCTCACTCTAGATGATCAGCATCACACAGTGTTTTAAGTGGATACTCATGATATTTGAGCTCACTGCAATAGCAGCAGGAGGTGACTCCAAACAGTTAACTTTATGCAGTGACAACTTGATACTACATCTTTTTTTTAAATTTTGTTTTTGAGACGGAGTCTCACTCTGTCGCCCAGGCTGGAGTGCAGTGGCGCAAGCTCTGCTCACTGTAAGCGCCGCCTCCCGGGTTCACGCCATTCTCCTGCCTCAGCCTCCCAAGTAGCTGGGACTACCAGCACCCACCACCACGCCCAGCTAATTTTTTGTATTTTCGGTAGAGACAGGGTTTCACCATGTTAGCCAGGATGGTCTCGATCTCCTGACCTCGTGATCCGCCCACCTTGGCCTCCCAAAGTGCTGGGATTACAGGCGTGAGCCACTGCACCTGGCCAATACTACATCTTTATGTTTGTTTGGATTTCTCTTGACTGCAAATGGCACTGGTCTGTAAGTGTGTGTGTAAATTTTGATACATTTTAACTTATTTTTACAGATTTGTATATTTTATGGTAGTAAATGATAAAATAGACTAACATCTTTTTATTCTTTATGTATTCATGACATATCTTTTTCTTAATTTTTTTATTTTTTAGGCTACATCATTGGTCTGTGAGTTTTTTTCAAATTTTCGCAGATCTCCAAACAATATTCCAATATATTTGTTGAAAAAAATTCAGCTGTAAGTGAATTCATGCAGTTCAAGCTTGTTCAAGGGTGATCTGTGCTTTATCTTAGTTCCCTACTTGTTTGTAAACTGTTGATGATGATATCCATTCCTCAGGGTTGTTTTGAGAACGACCATAGTAAGTAAGCAAATGCTTAAGAAGTGGTTAGCAGAATGTCAGCACCGTGTAGTAGATATTGGCTGTTGTTGTTATTGCCTGAGTTGGATGGACCATGGGCCCAATTTGAGGTGACATTTCCTTTGGCCTAAATTTAGGGTTTCAAAGGAGTAAGTAAGTATATCAGTGCCTGCCTTCATGAGGGATCCTAACGAGCATGCATGTTGTATGTCACATAGCAACATACCCAGGGACTGTCCCTCTGTGTACCTGTAGCATTGAGTGGCCTGGGTCACAAGTGAATTTGATTTTAGGTATCCAAAGTCTTCAACTGTCAAGATCAAAAATCCACACAAGACTAATCCTGTCTTGCTCCCAGGGCTGGGCTAAGACTTAGAGGTTTTTCAGGGCAAGAAATGAATAAATTAGCTGTAAGAGTGTCAGGGCCAGGCTAAAACAACATGGTCTGAGGGAATGTGATATTGAGCTGGGATTGAAATCACAGGGAGCCGTGGCTGGTCTGTGCAAAAAAAGAAAGTTAAAATTGCTTGTAGGGGAAAAACACCAAAACACACAGCTTTCAGGAGTCAAGGAAAACAAGGAAAGTAATGGCCTACTAAGAGAGAGGCCATGAGGAACCTATCTGGAAAGACTGAATGGCCAAACTAGAGGCCATGAGGATCCTACCTGGGAAGATTAAATTCAAAGCTGAATTCCTGAGCTAATAATTTACTCAAAGCTGGGCTGCGAGGGCCAGTCTCAAGAAGCTCTAAAGAAATGCAGTGGACAGAGAGTGGGAAGTTAACTACAGTGACTCAGCAGGGCTGGAGTCAGCCATCCCTTCCCCTTTGCAGACTGCTTTTGTCATGTGTTAGGTGATGTCTGTTGTAATGGAGCAAGGAGACACCACGGCAATGTGCAGTCAGGGCTCTTCTGAGCTCATTTCTCAGAACCACTTCCCCCTTCCCTCAACAAGCTTTCTCATGGGGCCCTCTGTTACCAGTCTTTCAGAAGCACCACCACAGAGATCTCCTTCTGTCATTAGATGCTCCTATCAAAGAGAGCTCCCCCTCTTCTCCTGTATTCCTCTAAAACCTAACCCCAGGCTCCCCTCAAAGGCTTCTTCCGAGTTCACATATCTCAATTATTTTGAAAAGAAACCCCAGTACTCAGGAACAGTCAAGATGTGAAAGAAATGAGACTGAGAACAAAGTTGGACCTTGGATAGTGAACAATAATCACAACCTTCAATCTTCCTTTAGTATGAAAGCTCTGGTCTCTGAAGTCCCTCTCCAAGGTCACTGCCAGGTGAGGGTGGGAAGGGCTGACATAGGTCTTAGGTCCTTCCTAGCAACCTGGCCATGCGTGGGAAGGAATTCAAGTGTTTTCTTACTCTCGTACATCTTCACTGCATCTCTTAGTTTTCGTCGACTCCTTCCTTTTGTCTCTGCGTGTTTATCTCCCTGCCAGCAGCCCTCCACCTTTAGAGCTTTCCCTAATAACCTGAGGACTTTCAGAGTGAAGCAGGAATAGGGAGGCAGTGAGGTGTAATAGGAAGATCTTCCCAGAGCTGAGATTTCCCAGGTGTTCAGTGAAATATTTTGGGTTTAGTAGAACATTTTAAAAAATGCTTTTGAACATTGGCACTAAAAGTAAAACCCAAACTCATCCCTTCTTCTTTAGACTTTTTCCCGGCTCCTTTGCACCAGACATTCAGTAACTGATACTCCTTGAGCGTCTACTATGTGCTGGACACTGTAATAAGCTCTAGTGAGACAGAGAAATCAGACAGAGTTCTTGCTCATAAGGAGTATATAGTCAAAGAAAATTCCAATTATATTTATCATTTGTTGACATACACCTTAGAGACCTAGTATGTGCCAATTCAGTTTTTATCAAACACAGTCTACAGGCCTAACCTGATAAGTTTGCTGGTACAGGAAAGGAGGTAGGAAACTTGGTGCCTGCCATTGAGGGGTGGGGTTTAACAGTAACAGGAGAAGGAAGTAGGAGGAAGGAAGGATGGGAATCGGGTAGGGAAACACGGTGCCCTCCCCTTGCCTGGGGCCGTTGGAGACCCTCCACATGCTGTTACTCACACCTATGCAAGGGGCTTCTTTGCTCATCATCTGGGTTTCCAGGTAGGGCTGGGCCAGCAGAAATCTATAGGGGCAGAACATCCCACCCTGGTGCCTTTCTCTGAGGCCAGGGCCAGTGGGAAAGGCCAAGGCAGGGCTGTGGCCTCAGATTACACTGTTGCTCCCACGAGGCAGACGAGCTTGGAGAACAGGGCTCTGGCGCCGAGGAAGACCTCTGAATTCCATCTCAAACCCATGATTAGCACTGTAATCTTAAGTCACTTGACCACTCTGTGCCTTGGTTTTCCTCAGCCATAAAATGGGTACAGAGTACCTACATCACTGGGTTATTATGAGAATTAAATAATTTAACCCTGCATAGCACATAGTTCATGCTCAGTAAGGGGTCACTGGCCCAGACAGTACACCAGGGACCCACACATGTGTCTTCTAGTCAAGCAAGCATTCAACCAGACTCAAATTTTATCAAAAACTATTGTCATTATCTGAAGCACATGGTAATGAATTCATCTGAATAACTAGTTCAAAATTGTTTTGAACACAGCTATCCTTGGAAAATGAAAATAAAGTCTTTATAAGTATTTTTCTAAACTGGAATGTGGCAGGGAGTGGATTAGGAACCCACTTTCCATCACTTTCCAAACATGACCAGGTTTAACGGGACATATTCTGACACTCCATCCTGGAGATGACTTCTTTAAGGAGCAGTTGTTGGGCAACAGCCACTTTCATCATTTTGGTTAGTAACTAACTCTGAGTAACCATCTTACCAGAGAAAACAGTTAATGTCTTAAAAATCTTTCTGACTCCAACTCCAGTGAGTAGGAATTTTAAGTCATGAATACTACTAATTGTAATACCCTGACTCCTGATTATCATTATAGCTAACATGTATTGAGACCTTACTAAATACCAGCTACTGTCCTAAGTGCTTTGCCTGCATTAACTCATTTAGTCATCAGAAATAGCTCCCCGATTGGTGTTATTTTCATTTCTGTTTGACAAACAAGGAACTAGGGCACGCAGATGTTGAGAAACTGACCCGTGGTCACACAGCTACTCTGCGGGAACTGGTACTGTGGCTCCTACATGTTACTGTCCCTAATAGACACAGCTCCTCGCTGTTCTCTTAAACTTAGTACATGGGGTTGAATATTCCTTTTTTATGGAAAGATTACAAACAGTTTCATTTTTCTCATGGAGGAAATTATTTTCATAAATTGATTGGATTTATTCTACACACAGGGTATTAGAATCAACATAGTTTTTTTTTTTAAGGTTCCATGTTTTCATTTTACTTTTTTTTTTTTTTTTTTTTTGAGACAGGGTCTGGCTCTGTCGCCCAGGCTGGAGTATAGTGGCGTGATCTCAACTTACTGCAACCTCTGCCTCCTGGGTTCAAGTGATTCTCCTGCCTCAGCCTCCTGAGTTGCTAGGATTACAGGCTTGCACCACCACACTCATCTAATTTTTGTATTTTTAGTAGAGATGGGGTTTTACTATGTTGGCCAGGCTGGTCTCAAACTCCTGACCTCCAGTGATCCACCCGCCTTGGCCTTCCAAAGTGCTGGGATTACAGGTGTGAGCCATTGCCCCTGGCCCATTTTGCTAATTTTATGCTTACTTAGTATCTACAGAAGTGATATAGGTTTTGCATGTAAAGTGAAATTATCACTTTTACTTCGGAAACAAAATGATTTAAGTCAGAAAGTCTGCTTACAGGAAAATTAATGTAGTATGAAGCAGTGTTACCAGGTGTCCATGGGTGTGGTCGAGCGGGGCTGGTGTGTGTGCCCGGAGGCTTGCTGAGCACCTGGTCAGTGAGCCAGTGTTTGCCTGGACAAGTCTGAGCTGCAGGTGACACAATGGCCATTGGCCAAACTGGTGGAAAGTTTAAATGACAGGTAAACAAAAGACTGAGGACTAGGAGGAACAGCCGAAGAGGATGTAGGTATAAAAAGGAGAATTTGGGGAACATTCTACTACCCCGATAAGTACCTGTGTGTTCAAAAACGTCTTTTGCCCTTCCCTGAGCCAGTCTTCCTTCAAAATGGTAACAATACCACTGTTTCTTTCATTCCAAGAAGCTTGATCTTCATACCTGACATTTCGGAAATCCTGTATCTTACAATTGATGTATATGTTTAACAGAGAACCTTTTTTCTTCTCCTTTCCCCCTAAAAGCTGTTATTAACTTGCTGCTGTGTCTTAGTGGCTTCTTAGAGTCTAGAAAATACAGTAAGAGTGATGTACGAGAATAAATGGTTTTGAATGTGGTGCTTAAGATACATCTTTGACTTAACAATTGCCTTAAAATCCTGCCTTAACAAAAATTTAGCTCTTACTTTCAATTTTGATTTGCTTTTTATTAGACACAAGTAAGGAGTGAAGCCAGACAAAAACCCAGCTCTTCTCATTTGAGGTTCAGAATTCTTTCCTCTGCACTCCATAATTTCTCCATATTTATCTCAGAGGACTATGCAGAATATGACAGTGGGTTACCATGGAATATCTGGGTACAGAGCTCTAAGACTAAACCTCCAGTTCAAACACAAAACGAGTATTCAAATCTCAAGGCAGCTCTGTGAGATGACAGATGCTCTTGTCTGCTCTTCAGATCCGAGGTGTCTCTGGAGCGCCAGCAACCATGCCCCCTAACACATAGATGGCTTAGCTTGCCTGTAAGAAGGGCAGGCATCGTAGAAATCTGGACAGTTCTGCTGACCTTCCTCTTCCTGTCTCCCTACTCTTGAATTTTTATGTTAGTCCCCATGGCACCCTCTGTGTGAGTTCTCTCCAAATGGAAGCATGAGCTTTCCTGAAGGATCCCACACCCCGCAGAGTGATCTCTAGGGTTGCCCATAGCAACAGCTGGTACCATGGAAAAAGGCCTTCCTTTCATCCATCAGAGCTGGGCAGTGGGACCCTCTCCCAGGACCTCAGGAACAAGGTCTTTTTCTAGCTCTCCTATGGAAACTTGGGTGACACACATCATCTCTTGGAGCCTCAGTTTCCTCATTTACCAAATGAGGCTGATGTGAAGTCATTTTAGAGTCCCACTGAGGACCACTACTGTGATTTTCCTTCATGAACATGAGATACACCCAGCTGGTTTCAGGCTCTTTCCTGAAGCAGATCTTAGTACTGGGGAGGATGGACAGTGATGTCGCCACTGAGAGTGACGAGAGACAGCAGAGCCACCACCAGCTGCCCTCCTGATCCTTGGAAGGCCAGTTCACATCTCAACATTCCCAGCCACCTTGTTACCAACCCTTGTGGAAAATTTGATGTGGACAGAAGGGAGTCCAGCCCCTTGGAAGTATAAACATTGCTCATGCTTTAATTACTAACTGTTTAATGTTGTCATTGAAAATATTTATTTTAATACTACTATAAAAGGGTGAACATTTTTCATGTATTGACCTACCGTTGATTTCTTATCTGCTGTTGCCAAGAACAAGAAAGGAGAGAATAAAGCTGAGGAAGGTAGCAGGCTCGATGAATGTTAGATTGAACTGTTCTTTTTAAGTGCATGTCCTGCCCTTATCACTGATATTGCCATTTTCTACTTTTTTTTTTTTTTTTTTTAAGTGCATTTTGAAGGCAAATGAGAAAAGAGAGCTATGGTGTAGTCTGGAAAACCAGGGTGTTTACTGCTTAGAGGAACCAGAAGTTCATAAGGGCCTGGCTGGACTAAGAAATGACAGCTCAGCACAGGGAAGGGGGGAAAAAAACCCAACAGCAGCAGCAGCAATGCAAGAATGAAACATTTTAAGAGATCTGGCCAGAACTGGTCTGTACAAATCCCCAGCTTGGCCTTCCTCCTCCACTCCCCCTGGCTCCCAGGCCTGTTTCCCGGAGTAGTAGCAGCCTTGCCTCCCCTTAAGAAACCTGCCCACAGCTCACACTCCCTGCTTGCGAGTCATGCACACTCGCGTGCGTCACGCCCTCTGCTCATCCCCCCACCCACTGAAGTCAGATCATGTATGAGGGATGGTGAGAAGCAGGGGAAGAGGAAGACGGCTCAGCTGGCTGGCCCTGGCCCCTGAAGAAAACAAGCAGAGGCAGGGAGGGAAACATACTGTTCCCTGCAATCTGATCACCTCCGTGCAAGCCTCTGGGCTACACACCCGGGCCCAGGCCCAGAGGCCACGCTAATTAGACCAGGCAGGAAAACTGAGCTGGTGACTGTTCCTGGGCAGATTAGAAACACATTGTGGAGAAGTGGGGGCATGGTGAGGGTGTGCAGGGCATTATGGTCGAGGCTGGGTGTGGGGCTGGGGCATGGGGGGCCAGAAGGGAGCAGAATAAGGACTCGGTATAATGCTCTCTTTCTGAGCTGAGATTCCAGCTCCTGGGGTGGTCCCCTGGCAGCTGCCAAGGCCTCACAGTGAGAAATCTGGAACAACAAAGGCTCTAGGACAAAAGACTCTCTGGCCAGAGGGGCTGCTGCTTTACGGGGGCCAAAAGCCTCACTTCTGAGGGGCACATGGGCCCACCAGTGTGGGAGGCTGGAGGCTGAGAGGCAAAAGGGGTTTATTGAGGAACGGGAACAGATGTTTATTGGGTGTTTGCTGCGTGCCTGGCACTAAGCTAGGGTCTTTTTATGTATTTCACTGTGTTTGAGATCAGTGTGGAATCCTCACTGCATCGGAAAACGGGAAGAAAATAGCTTTTTTCTTTTTATCAAGTCAGTGACACCTGGAGTTCACCCAATATCACATCAGTGCCATTTGTTTGAAAAGTTAACCAGAGGCCAGCTGGGATTTTTGTCACTAGGAAAACAACATAGCATGCACTTCTTTAGCTTCCAGTCCAGGCAAGGACCTTCAGGGCTGTGAGGATGGAAGTATGTCTTCATGCTTTCTCCTGAGAGCCGCCAACCCACAGAACTGCTGGACCCTCAGCCCTTCAAACTCGTCCTCCAGGAAGGTGCCTCTGAAACCTGCAGAGCCACCGCTGAAGTTCTCCCACGGACTCTACTCTAGCGCCCTCTGGTGGCCACCACTGCCAACCCAGGTTGACTTGACTGGGAATTTCTGGTTAATAGCAGCTACCTTAATATCACCTAGCCCAGCTTTGTGAAGGTTCACTTGTGCTTTTGCTTTACTTCTAATCTCTGCGTTATCATCACTCTTTCCATGTTTCCACAGCTTTTGACAGTTCTCTGCTGCCTCATCTACGTTATTTTCATGGGGACCCGTGTTACTTTCATGGGATCCCCAAATTCAGGGAGATGTTTTCTTACGAAGATCTGTGTTTGTACTATATTGCCAGTGGACCAACTTTTTTACTGGGATTTTTTTTTTCTTTTTTTTTCTGGAGGATCTTTCTCCCTTCCTCCCCCTAGGAATTCGGGACACATTTCTGAAAGATTGGTTTCACTATGTGAGAAACACAATATTGTATACTATTTGAATTTGAGCTTCCCTTGTCCAGGGACGGAGTATGGGCATGCCACCTCTGTTCAGTTATGGGGTGAGTTTCTTGGCCACCTGAGGCCCCTGCCTCCCACCCGAGAATGCAGGTGAGAGCCTTTGCCCCTGGTTTTGACCAGGATGCCCAGTCCTGGTGTCTGAATTCCACCCACGAAGTGTGACAGTGGGAAAATCAGCCTATGGACAATGGACATGGAGGCCAAGTTTGAGTAAGAGAGAGTTTGCCCAGAGTGGCAGCTGCAGATATGACTGAAGGGTAAATGCTCACTGCAGAATAGGAGGGGAGCCAAGGTCGCAACCAGAGAGGCAGGGTCAGGTGAAGGGCATAGAGAAGAGCAAGAAGCTAGAGAGAAGAGAGGAGGCACACAGTTGGGACCAAAGAGGCCAGGTGAGATCTGGGAGGGGATGGTGAAGAAGCACAAGGCAAGGATGCCGGGGCTGTCGTCAGGGGCCTGCTGTGTGTGGCGTGGGTGTAGGTGGGTAAACAGCAAGTCTGCAGATCTGACCTAGTTCACAGAGCCAAGTGTACTCTCCAGATGTCAGGTTACTGTTTCTCCAGGGAGGCCCATCAAGACCACACGTAAATAGAATCCCCAGTAAGCCAGCCCTATGGCACAATTCCATGGATATAGAGCATGGGTATCTCTGGGGCCTTTGTCACACGAGTGTAGCTGGTGGATTAGTAGGGCCTTTATTTATATAGGGCTTTATTTACTTGTTAATTTGTTCTTTAATCATTTATTCACTTTTATCTGACCAATGTTTTCAGGGGTCTACTGATGTTCTAGGTAAAATTCTGGGTAATGGAGCAGAAAGACAAGATATGGTTTTGACTATTGTAAAGTCTAGATTGTCTGATTCAAAATTCAGTATCCCAGCCAGGCACAGTGGCTCATGACTGTAATCCCAGCACTTTGGGAGGCTGAGGTGGGCAGATACTTGAGGTCAGGAGTTCAAGGCTAGCCTGGCCAACGTGGTGAAACCTCGTCTCTGTTAAGAATACAAAACTAGGGGCCAGGTGCGGTGGCTCATGCCTGTAATCCCAACACTTTGGGAGGCCGAGGCGGCCAGATCACCTAAGGTCAGGAGTTCGAGACCAGCCTGGCCAACGTGGTGAAACCCCCGTCTCCACTAAAAAATACCAAAAAAATAGCCAGGCATGGTGGCAGGCACCTGTAGTCCTAGCTACTTGGGAGGCTGAGAGAGGAGAATCGCTTGAACCCAGGAGGCAGAGGTTCCAGTAAGCCAAGATCATGCCATTGCACTCCAGCCTCAGCGACAGAGTGAGGCTCTGTCTCAAAAAAAAAACAAAAAAAAAAAAAACAAAAAAAAACAAAAGGCTGGGTGTGGTGGCACATGCCTATAATCCCAGCTACTCAGGAGGCTGAGGCATGAGAATCACTTGATCGCGGGAGCCGAAGGTTGCAGTGAGCCAAGATCACACCACTGCACTCTATCCTGGGTGACAGAGCAAGACTCTAAATCAAAAAAACAAACAAAACAAACAAACAAACAAAAAAGGAATCTCTGTAGTCTCATTGGCTAATCTCCAAAATCCTGCTTTAGGCTCCCCAAACCCAAACCTTTGCCAAACCTTTTATTTGAAGCTGAGGTGGCAAAAGGATAACCACACAAATTCCTTGAGCTCTGCAGGTAAACGGCTAGGTCCAGGTGAGACTACAGTCTTAGGTCATAGGCTATGGTAAATCACAGCTGCAGGTATTATCTGCGCCTTAGAGAATTTCTCCAGACTTCACCACCTGACCTCTGCTACAAACCCTTCCCTTCTCTGTGCTGTTTTCCCTGGATCATGATCCTAGAGTCTCCTTGCCTAGGTCCTCTGCTTTGATGATGAATCTCTGGAATGTTGCCCGTGAATTTAACTTCCATTTTTCCCTTGGATCCCTCCCTCACCTCCATGCACTACATCCCTCTGCAAGATTCCTGGAGCCCCAGCATCCCCTGTTTCTAGGATACAGCATCCCAGCCTCTGTCTAGCTCCTAGGGTTCCTGCTTGTTTAGAGAAAATATCAGGGTTGGGTTCTACAGCCTGAGATGAAACTTGGCTGTTTCCACCCATTGCAACACAGGACCCGAGAGCCAAGAAGGATGAGAACAAAGTAAAAGTTAGGAACAGGTGAAGGAGCTGGGTTTTTGGTAATGGTAGCTAAGACAAGCTGAGATTTTCAGTTTCTCTCTATGGGCCAGCAATCCTGAGTGCTTCAGATTGATTTAAAGGGTCAGAAATAAGGAAGGCAGATGGTTGTCAGCCTTGGTTGCACCTTAGGATTGCCAGGACAGCCTATAAAGAAAACCATGCAAGCTCCAAGTAAATACGCTAGAATGCAATTTATGGTGCTACATCAGCATTTGATGTCACTTATTCAGGATTCCAGTGCCGAATCAGAATCTGAGGCTGCATCTGAGATGACATCACTAGAGTATAGGCCAAGGGCAGCAATGATCCTATCTCATGCGCCAATTCTGATTAATCTACAGTGGCTCCCTAGAACACTGCACTAAAAGAAGTTGGGAGGCTCGGTCTGTGCTGCGCGAAAAAGTGCAATGATCGGCTGGGCGTGGTGGTTCACGCCTGTAATCCCAGCACTTTGGGAGGCTGAGGAGGGCAGATCACGAGGTCAGGCATTCGAGACCAGCCTAGCCAACATGGTGAAACCCGTCTCTACTAAAAATACAAAAATTAGCTGGACATGGTGGTGCATGCCTGTAGCCCCAGCTACTCGGGAGGCTGAGGCAGGAGAATCTCTTGAACCCTGGAGGCAAAGGTCGCAGTGAGCCGAGATCATGCCATTGCACTCCAGCCTGGGTGACACAGTGAGACTCCGTCTCAAAAAAAAAAAAAAAAAAGATAAAAGATAAAAGATAAAAAAGAGAATGCAATGATCAATTAGTGATGTCTGGCCCAGGCAGGCTAGCATAGTAGCTAAGAGCATGACTATTATAGCTAGAAGGATTGAAGTTCCAGCGCTATCTCTGCCACTTATTAGCCAAGTCTTTAAGCAAGTTACCTAACCACTTTCAGGCTTGTTTATTATCCATAAAATGCAAATAGATTATAGCACCTGCTTCACAGGGTTATTGTAAGGATTGTTGAGATAATTCATGTCAAGTGCTTAGCACTGTATCTAGTAGAGTGCTTAATAAATACAAGTTGTTATTATCATAAATATTATGGGCCCAGATGTGGGGCAAGGCAGCTTGTGTTCAGCATATCTGCCATCCCAGGTGTAGGCTTATAGGAGTCCTTGAAAAGATGTGTGATTAAGACACCATTTAAGGGCACTTGTAGAGACAGTCAGGACTTCTTCCTTTTGTAGGATATTATTAGCAAGAAGTTTTCAGTTGATGTTGATATTTTGCTTTATTTGGATTCTTTCCAAAAAGTCCTTTGAGCTCCAGCTATACTGAACAACTTGTTTCCCCGATTCATTGTGTTGTCTGCCTTGGTGCCCCTGCATTTACTGTTCCTGCCAGGGATGCCCGTCCCTACATTACCTGCCTATGCACTATGCTCTGGGATAGTTCACATAAGATTGGCATTATCTATTTCTTGAATATTTGGCAGAACTTTCCAGTGAAGCAATCTGGGACTAGAGTTTTCTTTATAGGAATATATGTATATATTTAAATAAAGGACAGATTCTCACTATGTTGCCCAGGCTAGTCTTGAACTCCTGGCCACAGACAATCCTCCTGCCTCACCCTCCCAAAGCACTGGGATTACAGGTGTAATCACACTGAGTCTGGCCAGATATTTTAAGTGACATATTTACATTTTTTTTTAGTTAAAAATTGTTTGGGTTTTATATATATTCTTGAATTAGTTTTGATAAATTACAGGTTTTTTTCTTTTTAAAAAATTAATCCATCTAGCTGTTTATCTCATAATCACAATACTACCAAAATATCTGGGGGAAATTTTTCAAGAAAAATTCGAGAATGATAAGTGCAATAGAAATTTTTGGTTAATTTGGAAAGATCTAAAAAATGATAATTATTTAGGTTTCTAACTATAAAATTGTAAGTGACTAGGTATTGACAAGTTCAGAAAAGCTCAAGGTTTATAAAAATTTTCAGCTTAGTAAGATTCCATAGTGTGACAGCCTTATTTCCATGGAGCCAAGGGAATTCAACCTCAAGGACAAAACAAGGACTCTCCTATCAGAATCCCCGCCACCTTCTCTGTGCCCTACTCTTCATGACTGGAAGAAATTTTTTCCTTCCTTAGGGATGGGAATGCCAAGTCATATTCTCTCAACACCATGCCCTAGAGTAGAACCCTATGCTCAGACCCGTGAAGTATTAGTATTATTGTTTTCCCCACGAATAATAGGAATAGAATTTCCACTGGGAAACTGGCCATCTAACTACAGAACACTTGTCTTGTCGTTAAAGGCATTATTTGGGTATGCACTTCCCTAGTGCTTTTTCCCTTTCCCTGACTGGGAGATAGTGGGAACTGGATCAATTCCTTTGGACCCAATGAGGGGAGCCACCTGTTGGAGGTAGCAGAGCCATCTGCTGATCCTTGATTACCAAATTCTGAACCAATATATGAAAAAGAAAATTAACTTTATCTTGTTTATGCCATGGTACTTTAGAGATGCATTTTGCTACAGTTGGGTCTGTACCTTATATACTTAATAATGAGGGAACTGCATGCATTGGCTTGATGCCTTATACCGCACTATTCTCCAGAAGTCTTACATCCATTTGTTTTCTGTTTGTTTGTTTGTTTTTTGAGACAGAGTTTTGCTCTGTCACCCAGACTAGAGTACAATGGTATGATCTTGGCTCACTGCAACCTCCACCTCCCAGGTTCAAGCGATTCTCCTGCCTCAGCCTCCCGAGTAGCTGGGATTACAGGTGCCTGCCACCATGCCTGGCTAATTTTTGTAGCCTTGGTAGAGATGGGGTTTCACCACGTTGGCCAGGCTGGTCTCGAACTCCTGACCTCAGGTCATCTGCTCACCTTGGCCTTCCAAAGTGCTGGGATTACAGGCACGAGCCACTGTGCCCGGCCCTTAAATCCATTTGGATTTAGTCCTAACCCAACTGTGATAGGTCAGTGGGCAATTATGTCTAATGGAAATAACCTGTTGATTATATGCAACTTAGTTTTCTATTTTTTCCCCTTAGAATAGGAGGTACATTTTTATTTTTCAAGAGAATTAATGTAATGGCTGCATAATGAAGACCTATTTTTGAGATAGTAAGCCACTGTATTTTTGGTGTAGAGAACAGTTCCTTGTTTTCCTATGGCTTCTCCACCTATTGTGACACTGGCATTTCCTTAAGGGGAAGTTCAGATACAGCCTAGAACAGCACTTCTCAAACTATCTGTGGTAAAGGGTGATTAAAAAAAAAAATCCAATGTGTCATTTTAAAAGATATAATCAAAGTATAAATTACTAGAAAAATTAAATTGACAGACACAGACATAAGAAGTACAAGATTTTAATTAAATTCAACAACATAAAATTACCCTGCCAAATTTCTATAAAAGTTTCCAAATATTCTCAATTCCTATATTTTATTGTTGCAGACAGTAACAAACAGTTCAGAGACAGAGATCAGAGCCTGAGTAGAACTGGTCCAGAACAAGATATCATTCCTGAGCTTTCAGTTTGAAGTTAGACTCTTTGGATCCATGAAGAGGAATTCACCTTGAATGCCAGGATTTATTAAGAGATAAAGGGTTTTCTATGTTTCCAAAGATTCCCTTTATATATCCAGGGCAGACCTGAGGGGTCTGAGCATAGGGTTCTACTCTGAGGCACAGTATTGAGAGAAGCAGGATATAACTTGGCATTCCCATCCCTAAGGAAAGAGAAAACTCTTCCAGTCATGAAGAGTAGAGCACAGAGAGGGTGGCTGGGATTCTGATATGAGAGTTTCTTATTTTGTCCTTGAGGTTAAATCCCCTTGGGTCCATGGAAACAGCCAAATATATTTGGGGAATCCCCAGACTGCTTCGCTAGGTCTAGCTTGGGAAGACTGTGGGTCTCTCAGAGTTGTCCTCATTCAGTATAGCATCATGGCAGTCTGGCATGGAAGCAAAAGCCTACCATGGCAGAGAGAAGTGTCCAGAATGATGATCCCAATAGAGCAATCTCAGATTCCATGCCTGTATGTGGTGTCAGCAGATCCAGTTCTGACTTGTCCCAGTAGGGGAATGTAGAAGTGCAGAGAGGCTTGTTGGATGGGAAGAGGCCTGAGGTCAGAGGGAACAGAGGGTCCTTGTGGGCACAGGCAATGATGAGATCCGTCTTTGGCAGTGAGAGCCACTAAAACTGTCTTAAATAACATAACACATCTCTAAGAATCATCAGAACTACAGTGCTGAGACAAGCAGCATTGCCTTGTTGATTTCAATTTTTGGAATGTAAATTTCTGAACAGTAACTGCTGCTGTAACTGAATGGAATGGCTTCAAAATGCTAAAGATTTGTTAAATAACCTAGACAGGTTCAGCCAGGGCCATGAGAACTCTTCTAATTGAGGGTTGAGAGATACTGAGGACAAAGGCCTTAGAGTTAGACTGATCTGGGTCTAATCTTGGTTCTGCCATTTACTTGCTTTGCAACTTTAGGAACATAATTTCTCTCCTAAGTATAACAGAGATAGGAATATCTACCTTGCAGCATTGTGGTGAGGATTAGCAAATATGCATGTAAATCGCCTTAACCCTTGTATTCACTGAATACCTAGAAGATATTTGAGAAATGGAAGCTCTTTTTATATTGATTTGGGCTTTACAAGCTGCTAGGAAACTGACACCCTCCTCTATCAGTTCTACTTTCTTTAGAGAAAGAAGCAAAAGATTCTCATTAAATGTATTCCACGAAGAACAAAGACTGACACCAACCTCTTCACATGCCTGAGATTTCTATTTTCAGTAGAGCCCACTCCACCTTCAGAGGTAGAATGTATTACAGTTTTACTATTAATCAGCATTATCTGATGACAGATTTGTTGACTGTGAAAGTCTGGTTTTACTTATTTGTTTTATTTTAGTGGAGAGAATGCCTTATTTTTTAAAAAGAGCTTTATTGAGATGTAATTTATGTACCATACCATTTACCAATTTAATGTGTGCAAGTCAATGGCTTTTAGTACGTTGACAAAATCGTGCATCCATCACCAATCTCAAATTCTAGAACATTTTCATCTCCCCCCAAAAGAAAACTTATACCCATTAGCAGTCAAAGCCATTTCCCCACCTTACCCCTTAGCCTCTGATAAGAAGGAATCTACTTTCTGTCTCTATAGATTTGCCTATTCTGGACATTTCATATAAATGAAATCATATAATATGTGACCTTTTACATTTGGTTTCTTTCAATTAGCATAATATTTTCAAGGAAAATCCCTTATTCAATGGTGAAGATACCTTATTATGTCACAGGAGTTCAGCGAGGGCCATTCATTCCTTCGTAGTGTCTTCTTGAGGCCCAGATACTCTTTGGGCCATTTTTCAAGCCTAAGTTTACGGTCACAGGACCCCCAGATCCACAGCAGCCACTGAAGAGCATCAACTTGCACCCCAGACTTGGATTTAAACACTTTGAATCACTGAATCCATATTGGTAGTGGAGCATGAGGTGCTTGAAATTAAGATGCATTCTAATGCTCAGTCCCCGTTCAGGCACTCTCATATAGGTCTCCCAAGGAGTCTATAGACCCACATAGGAAGCTGGCATAGTGGTGGCTTTTGAGGCAGACTCCATAAGCTTGAGAGGTAGGTGTGTCGTTCAAGTTCCTGTGGTTAGATAGCTTTGGGGGCTGCTAACAAAAAAGAAGAAAAAATATCCTGAATGTCACAAAATCTGCAGTGAATTCAGGTCTAGTCATTCAGCTACTCCATTCTCTGATATTCTCCTTGTGGAATTGAAATCTCATAAAACAAGATGTGTGCATCATAGATCACAGAGGTGCTCCGCAATGTCACTAGAGGAAGGAGGAGAGGTTGCAGCCTAAATTATCCAGGGCACCACGGTGGGGGGTCAGGGGGGTGCAGTTCCCAGAACAGAACAATCCAGGTTCAGCTAAATAAAAGACTCCAAGAGACTTAAACTGTTCAACAGACAGCTAAGAACAAAAGTTGTGAAACAAAAATTGGCCTGAACTTCAAGGTTAACCAACTGCAAATAAATAAGCATATGTGTAAGAAAATCTTAAAAACCAACTGGCAAATTTTGCAGAGGATAGGCAGTAATTTGGCCCCAAGGCCAACGGTGGGGCTAAAGTTGGGTCTCCCCCTGGGTTACCAAGGAAGCAGCTTCTTTAGCCAGATGGGATACCAATAACTGAGAACAGAAGGTCAGCAGCATTCTGAAATACACAATAGGCCAAGTCATTTTGTAAGATATCCCAATGTTTCCTTCTAACTTAGTGAGAAATTATCCCAGGCATAGCAACAATCACCAGAATTTTAATGCTAGAACAAACCTCAGAGGTCACTAGTCTGATGTGTTCCGTTTCCAAATCGGGAAGCAGGGTTTAGAGAAATTAAGGGACTTGACCAAAGTCATATAGCTATTGAGTGGCAGGTCCAGGAGATCCCAGACTACCTGACCCCAGTTCAGTGTTTTTCATAGTACACAGCCTGATTCCTAATGTGTGGCCTCTGGGAATTCCTGTTTCCTAATGGCACTATGTGTCATGTGGGCTTTTATTACAAATCCTATTTATAGTTAATAGCAACAGTATTAACAGTCCTTTGGTGGTAAGAACTACCTGCTCACCAGCTTTTGTTTTTCAGGCTGAACACTGACTACAGGAGATTGAAATATACATGCTTTTCATTTCCCTGTTGGCAAAGCGAGATTCCTAATAAATCTTGCTTTCTCAAGCTGCCTCTAGGGATTGTGGGTAAAATTTAGGATATTTATTCAATGTCAACAAGAAAACAGTTTTCTCATACTCAAAATCAAGGTGTATATTATCTAGCTCAGCAACTAAAGCTGGCCCATACAGAGAAGCAGTAACTCTATAAGGCAGGGTTGATTTTTGACCTAAAATAATAAGCTCTGTGAAGTTCCTAGAGGGGTGCAGGTGAGTAAGGGGTGCAGGTGACAAGGGAAGTCTTCATGTGGGAAATGGGAAGGCTTTCATGGTTTTTAGTATATTGATAAAAATCATGCATCCATCACCACTATCAAATCCCAGAATATTTTCATCTCCCTGAAAAAGAAACCCCATACCAATTAGCAGTCATAGCCATTTCCCCACTGCATTAGTCTGTTCTCCCAAGGCTATAAGGACTGGGTAATTTATAAAGGAAAGAGGTTTAGTTAACTCACAGTTCCACAGGTCTAGGAAGGCCTCAGGAAACTCACAATCATGGTGGAAGGGAAAGCAAACATATCCTTCTTCACATAGTGGCAGGAAGGAGAAGAATGAGTGCCCAGCAAAGGGGGAAGCCCCTTATAAAACCATCAGATCTCATGAGAACTAACTCATTATCATGAGAACAGGATGAGGGAGACTGTCCCCATGATTCAATTATCTCCACTGGACCCCTCCCACAACACATGGGGATTATGTGAACTACAATTCAAGATGAGATTTGGGTGGGGACACAGCCAAACCATATCACCTGCCTTACCCCTCAGCCTCTGACAACCACTAATCTACTTTTTTCTCTATAGATCAGGGAAGGCTTCACGTGGGAGGTGGGGCATAAGTCAGCCTTTAGATAGAATAGGGTAGAGCTGATGAAGGGGGTCCTTATGCCAAGAGAAGGAAATACGAGGAGTGAGGGCAGAGCCAGGGGAATGAGCAGAGCATTTTCATAATGAGATAGCTAAGCTGGGATGGAATTGGGTGTGGAGTGCAAAGGAATAAGGCTGGATGATATAGTTCCTGGCAACCCAGAAAGAGGATCATAAATAGGAGCCACAAAGACATTTTAAGCAAAGAAGTGGCATTAATGTAGTTGTTCTGGCATGCAGGACAAATTGAAGGACACATAGACCGGAATCATGGGAACAACTCATTACATCTCTATTGCAAGACACATCTATAAAGTACCAAGGGTCTGAATTGGGCCTCCTAGTACAAGTAGAAAGGGAGTTACAAGCATGGCAGATATTTCAAAGGAAATATTGGACACATGCCACCTGCTTGAGTTTCCCTAAGGTAGCCTTTGCTCATTCCTTCAATTGATGAAACAACAAATAGTTTTACTTATGAATATTGTGTTTTCTAGATGTCTATATATTGATATTTGTATGTTTCTCATGATTTACTTGATTTTTCTAAATGTTTAATTGCTTTAGATGAGGTTTAAATTTTTGGATGAATTTTTCACGGTGGAATTATCATAATACTTTATAGTCTTCAAATTACATGTCAATTATTTTTGAAATCTTTCAGTGCTCTGAAGTTTTCAACATATAGTATATTAGTCACAGGCTCTTGATGTTTCAGGATACAAGAAAGAGACACGGTAGGGGGCAGTGGCTCGTGCCTGTAATACCAGCACTTTAGGACGCTGAGTGGGGTGGATCACCTGAGGTCAGGAGTTTGAGAGCAGCCTGACCAACATGGTGAAACCCCATCTCTACTAAATACAAAAAATTAACCGGGTGTGGTAGTGCATGCCTGTAATCCCAGCTACTTGGGAGACTGAGGCAGGAGAATCGCTTGAACCCAGGAGGCGGAGGTTGCTGTTAGCCAAGATTGTGCCATTGTACTCTAGCCTGGGCAATAAGAGCAAAACTCTGTCTAAAAAAAAAAAAAGAAAGAAAGAAAAAAAGAGACACACCCAGCTTATGCTAAGTGTTGGAGCTTTATTGTTGGAATTTACAGGGAAGTAAGGGGATGGATCAAGTGCTCAGCAGTTTTGCAACCATTCTGTGTTCCACATACTGGTCTAAGGCTTTCAGAATGGAATGCATATTAGGCCTAGACTGGACTAGGGAGCAATAAAATACTTTGACATGATTCGGGTTACTGCAGAGACTTCTGTGACCCTCCTTTTTCTGTAGTACCTTTTACATTTCCCAAGAGAGGATGTGATTGCATTGTTGCTATCCAGTGTGAAGGACCACCACTGGATAGAGTTTTTCCTCAACACAGCACATTGAGTAGTGCGCTCCATCATAGTTAACCCATACTTGATTACCTTTGACTGAAGACCAATTCCTGTAGTAATTAGCTGTGGCAGGGCTGATATCTGTCATCACAGATGAACTGAACCATAATTATTCAGGCAGAAAGAAATGCTTGGGGTCTCTTTGCTTGCAAAGGTCTATGGCAGACATTCAGAGCTTACTGTCTAGTTTAGATGGGTTGGATGATAGTAAAGACGAGTGTATGGAGATGGTAGAGTGGGATGAATTATCTTTACCCAAAAGAGGCATATGATAACTTTTTCAGTTTTAAACTTAGGAAGACAGCTTGGTCTCAGATGGACAAGGATTCCTATATATTTTGAGCTTATCCCTAGCTTCTGCTTACATCAAAAAGTAAAATTTTCTCTTTTCCTCCACTAATGAGTCAGAAAATATGGTCCCATGGCATACCTTGGGATTGTCATGACTTTCTGTATTTTATTGTGGCTGTTACTGGAGATTAGATACCAGAGAAGGTCAACTGATCGACTTCTCTTTTTTTCTTCCTGTAGTCAAGGATTACCTAAGTGAACTTTTCTGAGGTTATCAGCAACAAATGAATATTTAGTAGCTCCTTTATATAAGTAAGAATTAAATATCAGCTTCAATAGGTCACCTCATGATTTGATCTCATAAAGTAGCTTTGACCTGTTGGAGTGGTTCCTGGAATGTTTTGGGTTGAGGAGGATTCTAAGGTTTTGGCCCTTCTCAGAAGGAAAGAATGCCCATAATGATTAATGATGAATACATGAAGACAGGAGGGAGGGAAAGCACCATGCACGTGGTACTCATCAACCTTCTTGAACCCCTTACATGATTGTCAGTAGGCACACTCTCCTCCCTACCATATCCCAGTTCACTAGATCTAAAACTTGGAGATGTTATGGATGCCTTATTTTTTTTTCTTTTTTTTTTTTTTAAGAAAGAGTCTCTCTCTGTCACCAGGTCGGAGTGCAATGGTATGATCTCAGCTCACTGCAACCTTCGCCTCCCAGATTCAAGTGATTCTCCTGCCTCAGCATCCTCAGTAGCTGGGACTACAGGTGTGCGCCACCATACCTGGTCAATTTTTGTATTTTTAGTAGAAACGGGGTTTCACCATGTTGGCCAGGATGATCTCGACCTCCTGACCTTGTGATCTGCCTACCTTGGCCTCCCAAAGTGCTTTATTTATTTACTTACTTACTTTTTTTTTTTTTTTTTTGAGATGGAGTCCTGTTCTGTTGTCCAGGCTGCAGTGCAGTGGCACAGTCTCAGCTCACTGCAAGCTCCACCTCCCGGGTTCATGCCATTCTCCTGCTTTAGCCTTCTGAGTAGCTGGGACTACAGGCACCAGCCACCAATCCCAGCTAATTTTTTTGTTTTTGTCTTTTTAGTAGAGATGGGGTTTAGTAGAGATGGTGTTAGCCAGGATGTTCTTAATCTCCTGACCTCATGATCCTGACCTCGTGATCAGCTTCCCTATTTATTTTTTTTGAGACAGAGTCTAGCTCTGTCACCCAGGCTGGAGTGCAGTGGCACATTCTCGGCTCACCGCAACCTCCACCTCCCAGGTTCAAGCGATTCGCATGTCTTAGCCTGCTAAGGAGCTGGGATTACAAATGTGTACCAATACATCCGGCTCATTTTTGTATTTTTAGTAGAGACAGGGTTTTGACATATTGGCCAGGCTGGTCTTGAACTTCTGACCTCAAGTGATCTGCCTGCCACAGCCTCCCAAAGTGCTGGGATTACAGGTGTGAGCATCTGGCCACGGGTGTCTGACTTCTTTTGCTTTATTCCCACTCAAGTCTGTGTTATTGACAAAACCTTTTCAAAATCTCTCCCTTTTTATTTCTCTAGCCCTAACCTTGGTCCACGCCAGCGCTGTTGTCATTTATAGGGGAATAGTAAGTATAGACCAGCGGATGTCAATTGGAAGCCCAGAAAAAGTCCCACAGTCAGCAGATCCCTGGGACTCTCACCATATCAAGCTTTAGTACCCCTCAGCCTTCCAGTTCTAAAAACTCAATAATGTCAGTGCCCCAAATTGGACACTGAGTGAAATGAGTTATATGAGTCAAGTCATCGGAGACTGATATATAAAGCATTACAGTAAAACATTTACCAGCCTTGCAGAAAACTGTAAAGTCCCCTGAGCTACACATTTGTCCCTGGTATGGACTGTCCATGCAAGTCAGTACCTGGTCAGAAGAGGTTTTGGTGAGCCTGAAACTGAAGTCGTAAGCTAGTTGTGTGATCCAAAGGGAATCAAGCCATGATGGCCCATCTCCACCCAGACTATCTTATCTCCACTTGCTCTGGGTGGTTCTGGGTGAGCACTGCCATGCTCCAACCTTTGCTGGCCATCATGCCGATGATGCACCCTCTTAACCATGCTGTTTAATGGCTTTGACATCACTTGGCAACTTTGGAGCTACTCCATTCACTTTGATCTGAACAACTGCCTTGTAATATGGAGTGCTGAGTTTTATTAACTGCACCCTTGTAGGTTTGGGGGTCCCCCACTCTCATGCCCACCTTGCCCATTTGCTGGCTGCTTAGCCAGCCTCACCACCTCCAGAAAAGCCCTTCCACAGACAGTGTCTCAGGAAGTCCTCACGATGTGCTTGGGAAGTGGGTAAAGCATGGCTTACCACTCCTATTTTACACACTAGGGAGCCAAGTCTCAAAAACAAAAACAAACAAAACAACAACAAAACAAGTTATCCAAATTGTCATAGCTTTGCTGTAGCTTATGTGCCCCAGGACCAGGCCTGGGACTGTGTCTCCTGACTTAGGGGCCCATGTTTTCTCTGCCACCTGCCTCCCTGTTCTTTTTCCACTAAAGTTGCCAAGATAAAAGTTCCTACTCACTGCTCAGAGTAGAGTGAACTTCCTAACAATGGGTTTTCAGGCTGCCACCCAGCATCTGATTCCCAGCTCCCTATTCCCCCGATTTTCCTTTCTGTTCAGTGGGCGAAACTGCTCCTGTTCCCGGCTTGCCTCTTTGCTTCAGCCCCAGCCGCCTTGGCAGCACTGAGCACAGAGAAAACAAGTTCAGAGTGTGCTTCTGGGTCCTGTTTGAGTGCCCTTCCCCAAGCTTCATGGGATATCAGTTTGGCAGGTCACCTTCTGCTGGCACAGGCCTCGGGGACCTTGAGATGGCGAGGGGCGGGGGAGGGATGACCAACTGAGAACTGAATATTTTCAATGCATGTTTGACTCTCATTTCCATTCAAGGCTCCTCATTAGGCCACAGATGCACGGCGGACCTGTTCTTCCTTTTGGGTTGGCACAGCCCAAAGCCCCATTAGCAGTAATGTGCACCAGTGGGACTCTAGGGAGAGGAAGAAGGCTGAAAGGGCTGAAGTTCCTGGTCCAATTTTCAAAGAAAAGAAGAGAATAAAAGGCCCATAAAACTCAGAAACACTTCTTCCCTTGGCTCATTCACATGGAAATGCAAGTCTGATGATCATGGATCATCAGGTGATGGCTCCAGGAGCAAGGGTCAGGGTGACCTCCAGCTCCTCAACTCCAGCCCTGTGTGCACCAGCAGGTTTCACCCCCAAACCACCAGTGCCAAATGGAAAAACTTTATTGTCATGTCTTTGGACACTTGGCAGGAAGTACCACGGGTGTTCCAATTATTAAACTAATAAGCACTCGACCTTGGTTGGCCCTTTCTGGTGCACGTACTCCTAAGAGTTGGATGCTGGGAAAATTCCCCATTATGCATGAGGTGCCCCTTTGATTGCTATATTCACAATATGGGGCAGAATGAGGATAGCAGTAATGACTTCGGCAGTGGCTCTCCAAGATTCTTCTGAAGGGCTGTGTGTGCAGGTAGGATGAGCTCAGGCCCGGGAGGTGCCCATGTTAATATTGGGAAAGGAAGCTTTAGATCTTGTTTCTTGAAGCCTAAAGAAGCAGATATTGAAATGAGATCCATGTTTTGCAACCTAGCCTCTTGGTGACAGACATAGAGAGAGCAGTACTGCCTTTTTTGTGTCATTCTGCTTGTTACTTAACCTTGTTACACCTGCCCTGAGCACAGCATTACAGATGATGCACAGAAAAATGCCAACCCTGGTTCCATTGGCACAAGCTTCACCTTCATTCACTGGAGCCTCAGCCCATAGCCACCCAGGGAGCGGGCAGGGTGGTGTTAACCTTCCCATCTTACAAATGAGAAAACTGAATTGGCATTAAATGATTTCTACATGGTTAAGAGTTAAGACTTGAACCCAGGACTTCTGACCAACTCCAGTAATTTTTTTTGCAAGAATTTACCTTCTGAAAAGATCTCAAGCTAACCCACCTGGTGAGGACTGGGAAGGGACATCAAATTTGGGACTATGATTAACTCTCAGTTTGAAGACAAGTTTCATGACATCTGGGCTTCCCAAAAAACCACCAGTTACCAGGCTTTCTTGAAGAGGCCTAAGCTGAGATTCTCATCTCCAGGGATAGGCTAATACTAACATCATCAAAACAGATATGCTGTGTCCTTCAGTTTAGAAAGCTGACTTCCCCTGCACAGTTTCACATTGTGTTCTCTAGCTGGAGGCCAGGTTTCTCATCATCCCTGCCACTCACGTGAGCCTCCCTCCATGGCTGCTGACTTCTTTCTTTTCTTTCCCTGGGTTTATTGCCCTTCTTGCTGCCTTCTCCACTTTGCTATTTGAAGATGATTGTTGATGAAGACCAGAAAATTTTACGTCAGCACTTTGTGTACACTGGAGGAAAGAAAACAGAGAAAGGGAAGATGCAGCCAGCCGTTTCTCTGTTTTACCCGCAGGCCTGGACCGCAGCCTTTTCCACTTGCCTCCTCCGACCTGCAGTCTGAATTCCATTCCCAGGACAGGGCTTGCCCCAGGGAGGGGACCTCCTTCTAGAGCATTCAATGAAGCTGCAAGTATGTTGGTGTCCACAATCAGCAGAACCTTTCATGACCATTTATTACATACCTGGGGTCCTCTTATCTGTCAAATAGAAATGGTGCTGCGGAGCTGCACCAGCTGGTGTGTAGCCTCAACAGCCTACAGTCCTGCCTAGGGAATAGAGGGGCTTGGAAAAAGTGAGAGGTGATTCCTCTGCAGTGACACAGATAGTCAGAGGCAAAACCGAGGTTCATTTCTACTGGGTTAATCTCTTTTTTCTTTTTTCCTGTAATTCGTATGATTGAAGGATTGAGAGGAGTATCCTGCACTTTTTTAAATGGGAAAATAAACTGTTCAGGTATCCACTGTTAAGGGAGAGGGGAATGTGGTGTTGCAAGAAGAAAATTGCCCTGCTAGCACAGGTGTGCCCAGAGCATACAATCAGCACCATTACCTTCCCTTAACTCCCCAAGGTGCCCTCCTTGCATTTATCTTTCTCTCCTACATTGACCTTCATTGGAGAATAAAAATTAGAGAGAGTGAGGAATTGCATGTGATTTGTACTGGGTTCCTGGATCCACGCCCTCCTTCCTAGCCCTGTTCCTCCAGGCTGGCTCCACTGTGGCCTTAATAAACAGAGGGTGGGGGCTGATGAAGATATGTGGAGAAGACTTGACTGCAGTCTGTGGTGTGGGCTGGCCTGGGTACAAGTCAGCAGAGGCACATTCCATCAGTTGGCAATGTTATGAGCATAATAACTTCCTTAAGTGATACAGGTTGTAGTCTTGTAGCCTAAGTTCCCCAAAGCTTCTTTAAAATGTTTTCTAAGCATGTTCAGCAATGGCAGTTTACTATTACTAATATAAACCACAGACCAGTCACAAAGTTGTTTCTTTTTAATATTCCCAATTTTCTTACACTAAGTCTCTGACCAATATCAAACAAAACAAAACAAAAGATTCTTCAATTTGTATCATCCTAATCTAAATGATTAAGTCTATGAAAAATGGCTGTTTCCATATTAGCTTCTTTGGACTACTTTGGAACAATTTCGGTTTTCAACTCCAGCCCCTCTCTTCCATAAAGCAGCCTTGTTAAAAGACTCTGTTTTAGATCCCTGATTTTGGCGACGCTGAGAATCATTAAGGGAAGCAGCCAGCCCTGTGTCTGTCCACCTACAGGCCCGGACAGTGGCCTCCTCCACTTGCCTTCTCCGACCTGAAGTCTGCATTCCATTCCCAACACAGGGCCTGCCCCAGGGAGGGGATCTCCTTCCAGAGCATTCTTTCCTACAATCCCTGATGTCTATGTTCTGAGATAAAGCAAGGCTTGTACTCCATCCTCTTTGCCACGTATCTGCCTCTCACTAGGCAAGGCAAATATTATTGGATGTTTCAGATTACCACTAACCAAATTCCAGTGCAGTCCAAATCATCTGGTTAATCCTTTTGAGCAGTCCTGGCATTGACAAGCCCTTAAAGGAGGTCAACAGCTTCAATGAGGATAAATATCAGCATGCCCTTTTGCACTGAATGTGTGAAATTGACCTTCAAGGATATAAGCTCCACCAGGGTAGGAATTTTCATCTGCTTTTTCTCTAACCTATCCCCTAGATACACCTAGAATGCTACCAGAACAGTACCCAGATGAGTGCCAGGGACATAGTAGGTATTCAATCAATGACTCTTACTATTTTTTTGCAATTTATTTAAATTTTATTGTATATATTTAAGGTGCACAACATGACATTTTGATGTACACAGTGAAAAGGTTACTATAGTCAAGCAAATTAACATATCCATCATCTCACATCATTACCCATTTTGTGTGTGTGTGTGTGAGGCCAAGAGCAACTAAAATCTACTCTTTTGGCAAAAATCCCCAATATAATACAATACTATTAGCTGTAGTCTTCATGCTGTACATTAGATCTCTAGACTTGCTTATTCTACATATCTGCTACTTTTTATATTTTGACCTGTATCTCCCTATTTCCTTCCTCCCCAGCCCCTGCTCTTGTATTTACTTTTTTATTCTCTATCTCCATATATTCAACTTAAAAGAAATTTCATATGTGAGATCATATAGTATTTCTTTTTCTGTGTTTGGTTATTTCACTTAGCATAATGCCCTCCAGGTTCATCCATGTTTTTACAAATGGCAGGATCTCATTCTTTTATAAGGCTGAATAGTATTCCATTGTGTATGTGTACTATAGTTTCTTTAGCCATTCATCTGTCAGCAGACACTTTGATTATCTTGGCATTGCAAATAATGCTGCAATGACTATGGGGGTGGATATATTTTCATGTCTTTCAGGTATATACCAAGAAAAAGGATTGCTGGCTCATCTGGTAGTTCTATTTTTAATTTCTTTCAGAACCTCCATACTGTTTTCCACAGTGGTACACAAATCTACATTCTCCCCAACAGTGTAATAAGGTTACCTTTTCTCCCCACCCTCACAAACACTTGTTATCTCTTGTCTTTTTGATAATAGCTATTCTAACAGTTGTGAGGTGATACCTCATTGTGGTTTTGATTTGTATTTCCCTAATGATTAGTGATGTTGAACATCTTTTCATATACCTGGAGTCATCTTTATGTCTTTTTTGGAGAAAAGTATATTCAGGTCTATTTTTTGATCAAGTTATTTATTTTTCTGATATTGAGTTGTAAAAGTTCTTTATATATTTTGTATATTAATTCCATATCAGATATATGGTTTGCAAATATTTTCTCCCAATCTATAGGCTGACTTTTCATCTTGTTGATTTTTTCTTTGCTGTGAAAAAGCTTTTTAGTTTGATGCAGTCCCATTTATTTATTTTTGCTTTTATAGCCTGAGCTTTTGGTGTGATACCTAAAAAGTCCTAGCCAAAGTGAATGTCAAGCAGCTTTTCCCCTATGTTTTCTTCTAGGAGATTTTTGGCTTCAGGTCTTACATCTGGGCCTTTTATCCAATTTGAGTTTATTTTTGTGTATGTGTAAGACAAAGTCCAGTTGGATTCCTTGGATATGGAAATCTAGTTTTCCCAGCCCCTTTATTTCCACATGAAAAATTCTTTCCTCATTGTATTCTCTTGGAGGCCATATCAAAAGTTAGTTATCCATATATGCTTGTGTTTATTGCTGGGCTCGCTATTTTGTTCCATTGGTCTATATGCCTGTTTTTAGGTCAGTACTTTCTTTTATTACTGTAACTGTATAATATAATTTTAAGTGAAGTAGTGTGGTGCCCCAACTATGTTTTTTCTTTCTTGGAATTGGTTTGGTAATTTGGGGTCTTTTGTGGTTCCATACAAATTTTAGAACTGTTTTTTTAATTTCTGTGAAGAATGCCACTGGAATTTTGATAAAGATTATATTGAATCTGTAGATTGCTTTGGGTAGTATGGACATTTAGAATATTAATTCTTCCAGGCCTGGTGCAGTGGCTCATGCCTGTAATCCCAGTACTTTGGGAGGCCCAGGTGGGCGGATCACTTTAGGTCAGGAATTCAAGACTAGCCTGGCCAACATGGTGAAACCCCATTTCTACAAAAAATACAAAAATTAGCCAGTCATGGTGGTGCATGCCGGTAATCCCAGCTATTTGGGAGGCTGAGGCAGGAGAATTGCTTGAACCCAGGAAGTGGAGTTGCAGTGAGCTGAGATCGTGCCACTGCACTCCAGCCTGGGCAACAGATTGAGATTGTCAAAAAAAAAAAAAAGGAATATTAATTCTTCCAATCCAATGAAGGATATCTTTTCATTTATTTGTGTCTTTCTTGCTTGCTTGCCTCCTTCCTTTTCCTTCCTTCCTTCTTTCTTTCCTTCTCTCTCTCTCTCTCTCTCTTTCTATAGATAGAGTCTCACTCTGTCACCCAGGCTGAAGTACAGTGGCACAATCTCAGCTCACTGCAACCTCTGCCTCCCGGGTTCAAGCAATTCTCATGTCTCAGCTTCCTGAGTAGCTGGGACTACAGGCATGTGCCTCCACACTGGCTAATTTTTGTATTTTTTGTAGAGATGGGGTTTCACCATGTTGGCCAGGCTGGTCTCAAACTCCTGACCTCAAGTGTTCCACCCACTTTGGCACCCCAAAGTGCTGGGGTTACAGGCATGAGCCACTGTTCCCAGCCAATTTCTTTCATTAATGTTTTACAGTTTTCTGTGGGCAAGTCGTTCACCTCCTTGATTAAATTTATTCCTAAGTACTTCATTTTTTAAAAAAGATAGGATTGTTTTCCTAATTTCTTTTTTGAAGAGGTCATTATTTCTGTGCAGAAATGAAACAGATTTTTATATGTTGATTTTGTATCCTGCAAAGTTACTTATTCATTTATTAGTTCTAAGAGTTTTTTCTGGAGTTTTTGGGATTTTCTACATGCAGGGTCATGTGTTCTGCATGTATTACTTCTTTCTTTCTGATTTGTATGCCTTTTATTTCTTTTTCTTGCCTAATTGCTTGGTTGAGTACTTCCAATACTATGTTGAATAGAAATGACTAGAGTGGGCAGCCTTGTCTTGCACTGGAACTTAAAATAAAACTTTCAGTTTTTCCCATTGATCGTAATGTTAGCTGTGAGTTTTTCATTAATGGCATTTTTTTTTGAGTACCAGAACAGTACCCAAATGAGTTCCAGGGCCATAGTAGGTACTCAATAAATTTTCTTAAATTGTGTTAAACTTTCCTTCCAGTGAAAATCACTGACTATAAGTATACTATTCAAAAAATTTTAAACAAATGTATACCCCTATGTTACCAATGCCCTTGTATATGGAACACTTCCGTTATCTGAGAAAGTTCCTGAAGACTATCATCACCCCCGAGGCTGCTAGGCTGGAATTTAAGAAGAATATTAGTTTTCACTGGAGCATGAATCTCATGGAAATGAATTTGAGAGAAAAGTTCTAAAATCTAAAATCAAAAAAGCCAGGGTTAGGGGGAGGAAACCACACAATACTAAGAACTCCAAGTTGTTCTTGTCCTAATCTTATCTGCCTCCCACCCAGAATCCCACTGAGGTATATCTTAGACTGTTCTGCAGTAAAACCTGGTAGCTTTTCTGAAGCCTTCCGGAATTTCTATCTAGTGAACAGATGGCATTGTTTTCATACAAAGAGCAAAAGAATTTCATGTATTCAAACACTGAAAACTTGAGAAAACACACAGAGCATGGGTAGTTACTATAATAGAGGGAAGAACATGATATGTCAACAGAGAGCTAGACTCTATCCAAAACAAGAATCCATTTGGATCCTTGGTCGGTTATCTGGACTCTGCAGGGGAGTGTCAAAGTTGAGGGTGTGTGTGCACTGATGTGCTAAAACAGATGCAGGCCTGGCTAGGGTTTCATTTACAAGCATGACTGAATTGTTCTTTCTATATACAAAGTTCCTATTCTCTGACTGGCCTTGAAAACACAGAGATAACAAAAAACATCCAGTTCCTGCCTCCAGGGCTTGCAGCATGGTGGTGGAGACGACTCATAAAAGAGCCACACTGCAAATGGGAGCAAAGAGTAGAAGCTCCTAACTCAGCCTGGAAGAATCAGAGGAGGCTCCTGGGAAGATGATGTCTGAGTGAGGGTTATGAGGTGGCTGGGAGCTGGCCAGGGGAGGGGTGGTAATGAGGCAAAGGACAAAATGAAGGCTTTCCAGACTAAGGGGAGAGGGTGAGCAAGGGCATGGAGGCCCCAGGAGCACAGTGAGTTCAGGGAGGTCATACAAGCAGTTCCCCATGGCTGGATAGGGCAGGGAGTAGCAAAACATGAGGCCAGAGGTGCAAGCTGGAGGTTAGAAAATATCTGAATGTAGGGAGATATCTGAGCACAACATTATACAAGTTCATGCAAATCACTTGCAAAACAATATGTATCCTGTCAATAAACCTATTCATAAGGTTGAGAGGGTGGGCACATTGGTAACAGAACCTCACTGCCAAGATCAACAGTTTGCATGCTGGAAGAATTATTTATGTATTCGTTTAATCTAATCACATGTAAAAGCATGTGCTAAGTGCCAGGCACTAAAGGCCCCCATGATAAATTCTATATTCCTAACACAATGACTAGCACTTAGCACTCTGTCCAAAGTGAGCATGCCATAGATAATTGCTGAATGAATAAATGAATGACCAGTTTGTGCTTCTGTCCAAAGAGTTTACAGTCTAGTGGGAGAATCAGAGAGGTAAGCAAATTATAATCTATCCTATATTTAGGATAGGGCAGGGAATTCATCCTAAAAATGTCTGCAAGGGCCAGGCAAGTAGAGTAACTCAATGAAAAGATCTCCTGGTGTAAGACAATAGGGAATAGTGCAGACCACAGCAAGTGGTATGAGCCCATTCTAAAAGGGAACAGCTGCTAGTCAATTCCAAACCAATTAGGATCAAAAGGAGCTAGAAATTTGTATTTTAGTCAAAGAAAATGTTATTTTCTAAATTGGTTGCTCCCATATGCTCAGGATTCTGGCAGAATTAGCCTGGTACCTACTTGGAGGTGATGGTACAAAGCAGGCAGTGGTTAGTAGGAAAGAGACCTGACAAGCTGCCTTTCTGGATGGATGTAGTATGGGATTCAGTAGTCTCTGTAATCAGAAGGGGACACCACAGCCCTCAGTGCCAAGAGGGTAAACCATGTTAGGTGCTGCCAGCATCCAGACCCCTGCTCCTCGGTAGCCCTTCGGGCTCCTGTGCACCTAGTGAGGCCTTAACTTTAAACCAATCTCTGACCTTCTTAGGCCTTACCCAGGCTCCAGGGCAGCTCCTCCCCCAGACTGCCACGGGACCTGTGTGGCTGTGGCTAATTCCCTGGCCATAGGGATCTGTTTGGATCTGTTTGTTTTGCAGAAGAAAACAGAAGGCCGCAGTGTATCGGAATTCCGCCCCTCCTCCTGCACTACTGCCTTCCCCACCACATGAAAGCTGCTGAGCAAACAGAGAAATCAAAGATGATTATGCGCTGCTGGAAACCCGCGTGCTTCCGCCTGGCTGCGTCTCCCTGCCAAACTGTTATGTAAGCCGCAGCCCCACTCAGGCCTGGAATCAAACAGAGATGCCATTGAGAGCCCTCCCATGACCCGCTCATCACCTGTAGCCTGGCTCAAACCGTGTCTCACCTGGAGTAGCCCTGCCCAGGGACGGCCATGCACACTCTGTGGCTGGCAGGTGGCTTTTCCATTTGTTTTGGGATTTCCCTCTCTCCTTTCCCATCCAGCACAGAGGTATGGGTGGGTCAGGACTAGGTGTTTACTTTGGTTAGATTCCAAATGACTAAGATATTTTATGATGGAAAACTCCATTTGACAATCCTGGGGAGTTGAGTGTTTTTCACCCTCCTAAGTGAATAATTCACTTTGGCTGTTTAGACATCAGAGCTGAACAAGTGGCTCTGGAGCCCAAGATGACCTCCTGACCAGAAAGGGCCTAACCGCACTGCTCTGATGACCAGTACTTATTTCTATTTAGGGATTCTGGGCATCTTCCACAGCCCTAAACCACCTAAATGGACTCATAAGAGCTGTTCCTTAAATGCGTCAGTGACTTGGGGTAAATGAGCTGAATTCTCAGGGCTTTATTTTTTTCTTTCTGCATCACTCAATGACTCCACAATAAGCGTGCTAGAAGTTTTAAATGTTAATATTGGATTTCGGACACTGTTATAATTATATCTGAAGTGAGATGTCAGGCTGTTTGGTGTTAACAGTGCCCAAGAGTTTATATTCATATCTATTCAACGCTGACCTCCATTACTCTCTCCCTTTTGTAGCCTTACCTGACCAAGCTCCAGTGTGAGGGGCTCAGATCTCAAGTAGAAGAGGCCTGAACTTTGGAGTCAGATAACACCTGTATTGGAGCTATAGCTTGGTCTTTCAGAGCCTATGAGACCTTGTGCTGTGGCCCAGACTGTGCTAAATCCCTGGAACCTCCCAAGTTCCCTTAATTTTCCTACATTCCATCAGAAACGCACAAAGATTCCAAGAGGGCCAATTCTGGCTTTGGAAAATGATTCCCCATCCCCCACCTCTCACTTGTTCCAGTATGGAAAGGGTGAACAGGAAACCCTTTGCTATTTGGTGAGATCTCCCCAGGAGTGAGGAGTTGAACTGGAATCTCTGGACCCTCATATATATATATATATATATATATATATATATATATATATATATATTTATTTATTTATTTTTTTTTTTTGAGACAAAGTCTTGCTCAGTCACCCAGGCTGGAGTGCAGTGGCACGATCTCCGCTCACTGCAACCTCCGCCTCCCGGGTTCAAGCGATTCTCCTGTCTCAGCCTCCCAAGTAGCAGGGATTACAGGCACAGGCCACCACGTCCAGCTATTTTTTTTTGTATTTTTAGTAGAGACAGGGTTTCACCCTGTTGGCCAGGCTGGTCTCGAACTCCTGACCTTGTGATCCCCCCACCTCGGCCTCCCAAAGGGCTGGGACTACAGGCATGAGCCACCGCACCCAGCCCTGGCCCTCATCTCTTTTCCCATTAATGCTGGAGGGGGCGCCTCATGAGCCAAGACACCTGCTAGTTGTTGGACTCACTCACTCTTGATGACCAAGGTGCCATATCTAGTAATTGATACAGGTATCTTTTCTTGGGAATATGAATAGCAGGTTCATAGTCCTTGCACAGGCATTTTTAAAATGCACAAACCAAAGAAGAAATTGCTTTTTCCAGATCCCAATCCCTAGCAGGATTAGTCAATATGTCCCTGTATCCAGATAAGAGAAGGGATTTATGGGAGCATCCCAGAAGCACATGGCAGGGAGAAAGAACAAATTCTAAATGTCCTGAGAACTGGTTTTTTTTTTTGTTTGTTTGTTTGTTTGTTTGTTTACCAAGCATTGCACTGTCATCATGCTGTGAAAGTAATAAACTGCCCTCCCATTGTCTGACTCTAAATAGGGGAACCAACCTCCAAGTCCAACCCCCTTTGTCAGGGAAACTTTGCTTCTCACTGTGCTTCAATATGACCTTTGGCTGGGAACTAAAATGTGAGTCTGAATTTGGTAAAGCTTGGATCCTTTCATTCTTCCCAACTCTCGCAGTCCAGAGGGATAAAAATCCCTGCTCCTAAAACCCAGGGGTCTCTGTGAATGAGCTCATCCAACCCCTGCTGACTTTCTGGATAATAATGAAACTCATGTTGGCCAGGCTTTCTACATTGTTTTACATATATGTGTGTGTGTGTGTGTGTGTGTAGTTATATATATGACTTTATATATAATATAAAGCTATACATTTATTAAATTTATGAAAATAATACTGATGTTGTTGGGACAGGAGCCTGAGAATTGAGCCTTTTTGCATCCGTTTCTCTCTCTGTCTCCTCCTCAGACCCTCAGATCTCCACCTGGAGAAAGGGCATGAAAGTAGAATGAAGTTGAATCATCTTGACTAAGGGAGGTGGTTTCTTCATCAGACATGCTCCTCTTAACCTGGGTGGTAGTCGGAAGCTGGGGCAGGCAGGTAATAGGGAATAACAGCCTAGTTAAAGCATGGAGACTGCATCAATGCCACCCTCAACCCCTCAACAAGTGGGGCATAACTAGAACATAATGTTTAGGACCAGACAACGCTTTCACATGCCTGAGAACAGAGTGAAAAAGGCTGGTCAGCCTATCTGCTGATTTGTGAGATTGGCCCCTTGGAAGCATCTTCTTCAATCCCAGGCATTAGGACTGCAATTCAACAACTCTTACGAGATGCACAGAGGAACTTGAATCAGGAACATGGGGTTCAATGGCTACAATTCCCAAAGATGTTGAAAACAAAGTTTAAAAAGTATGTAACCATTTTGTCAATTATGTTTTCTCTATAAAATAAAAAAATAAATAAACTTTGGGTATCACTGACATGTATCTTAAGATTTAGAGTTACACAAACACTCTAATATATAATTTTGGAGCTTCCACACTAACATTAAGCATTAATAATTACTGCTCAGTTTAATCTAGGCCATAATGTTATATACAGCAAATGAATTGTTTCTGGAAGTTTCTAAGAATAATTCTGAAATATGGATGTGGCTGTGGAGAATAAGGGTTTTTTTAAATAAAAAGAAACTTTTTTCTTTTTGCTCCTCCCCCAACTTTATTTTTTTTTTACAACAGTTTTAGATTTACAGAATAATTGCAAGGATAGTGCAGAGCTTCATATACCTCTCCCTCAATTTTTCCTGTTGATAACATCTTACAGGAGTATGGTCCATTTGCTATGATTAACAAACCAATAGTGATACATGATTGTTAATTAAAGCCATACGTTAGAGAATGGGGGTTTTACAGAAGGTTGGCATTAAAACTTCCCTGAGGTATCTAAACTCAGGCCTTTCACATGGCGGAGAGAAGCCTTTGCTGCCTCTGGATCTTCCCATCGCCATTCTGGACTGCCTGCTGCTTTCCCGAGTTCTCTCTGCGAAGGCAAAAATGTTTTCTGGTCAAAAAACTTGGTTGTCCATTGTGCAGCAACAGCCACATGTCTTTCTTTTAGGTGGTTCTCAAAAGCATTTTGTAATAGCAGTGGAGTGAATTGACTCTGAGTGGTGATTTTGGAATCAAATAGACTAAAACCCAGTTGTGTCATGTATAAGCTGGTATTTTATCAAGCTTTATTTTTCTCATCTGTAAGGTGAAAATGATCATAGTGTCTTCCTCATTAATTTGCTATGAGTATTGAATAAAAATGTTTCAGAAGCACCCAGCACCATGCCAGACATATAATACTAGTTCAATACTGGTACCTATTGTTAAGTTTAATAGGTGAGCTTTTTTTTGGAAGCAACTATGGTCAACAAGCTAGTCAATGAGTAATCTAGATCAGTTTGATGAAAAATAATTTTCCCAACAAAGATCAGCTTCAAAGAGCAGTGGGGAGAAGAGACATCGTTGTGGAAGCTTAAACTTAATTACCTGAAGATTTCTCTTCGCATTGGAAAGAACCAGGCAAGTATAGGGACTACTTATGTGAAAACATGTGAGGAATCCCAGCCCGGGCAACATGGTGAGACCCCATCTCTACAAAAAATACAAAAATTAGCTGGGCGTGGTGGCACATGCCTGTAGTCCCAGCTACTCAGGAGGCTGAGGTAGGAGGATTGATTGAGCTCAGGAGGTCAAGGCTGCAGTGAGCCGTGATGGCACCACTGCACTCCAGCCTGGGTGACAGAGCGAGACCCTGTCTCACAGCAAACAAACAAACAACACATGTGAGGAGGTACCCACAGGTTTTTTCTGCTTTACCATTCTGCTTGAAAGATTAAGGTATCAGTAAATGTTTAGAGCCGCAGATATCTCTATTAGAGGCATTGCTGAGGGACAGATGACGTCCCAGAGGGAATTAGGAGCATGATGGAGACCTGGCTCCTGCCTTCCTATTCCCCACCTCCTCCCTCACCCCCTCTTCCAGTTCTGCAGCTCTGTGGATCTACTGCAACACATCAGACAGGCAGGCTCTGTGGGCTGGCCAAGTCCTTTCTTGCTCTACTCCTTCTGCCTGGGTGCACCACCACACCTGCACCTGGCTATTCATCAAGACTCAGCTTGGCTATCTCTTCCTCTGGAAAGCCTTCTGCGGTCACCACCACCCTGGTTAGCACATGCTCCCATAGGTTCCCAACCTCCATCCTCAGGCTCTAACCCACTTCATCACCTCTCTGCCTCACTCTGTTGAGAGTACCATACGTACGCAAGTCTAGCGTGGTACCTGGGATATGATGAGAGCTCAGAAAATGTTGCCTCGTGCCTATTCTCTAAGCATCTGCAAGCCCAAGGGCTTTTGATTCTTCCCTCAAACGCTGAAGTGGAAACAGTTAGGGGAGGCACGTAGATTTGGCCAACGTTGCCTAGCTACACCTGACGCATAAAGGAGAAAACTTTAAAGGTTTCTCTATGAAGAATATAACTAAAGCCAGTATAGGATTAAACAGTAACAGATGAATTATTTCATGCAGTGGTTTCCAAGCCCCAATGCAGGAAACAATGTTGGTCTGTTGTGAAGTTTTCCAGGTTAATGGGAATTTTCCTCAAAAAATGGCCACTGGTCTCGCGAGGGTATTCAGTGCTGTGGGCAGGGGCCCTTGGCTGAGAATGGCCCCAAAGAAGGGGTTGCCCTGGAGTCCACTTCCTTCAGCACTCTCAGGAGACATGCTTGGTCTGTCCTAGCCCACCTTCCTAAGTATTGTGACCACTATGATAATACAGTGGAGGCAGCAAAAAGGAAGCAATTCCTATGAGGTCATACAGCTACTAAGTTTTGAAATTAGGATCCAGGCCCATCTGTCTGACCCAGAGCATTTAACCTCATATTCCTAAGCAACCGGCATTTGCTCATGTTGTAGGCTGGGTGCTCAGAAGGATGGAGTCTTCCTGTATGAGGCTGTGTTTCTTTAAATAGATAAGTAGGTCATTGCTGGGATTTGGTAATTGTTTTTAACGTATAAGATTATTTGTAATAACCTTGGTATTTTCTTGACATGAAATTTAGTCTTATATAAAACCCCCACTATAAGACACTCAATAACTTTTTGGTTAAATCTTTAGCACCTCATGGTCTATAGGACAGCACCATACTTGCAGCTGCAGTACAGATTCCTATGCAAAGAGGCCTTGGACCCCACAGCAGAGGATTCTCGAGGTGTGACTCCACACACAGCCCTGAGCAGTGTGGGCTGAAGAGCCCCTCAGATCAGGCGAGCCAGCCGGCTGTGTTAGAGGAAGGTGTTCCCTGACCCTGCTGAGCAGCTGCGCTAGGGGAAGCCATTACGACTTCTCTCAGGATGATCATCTCAGCTGAAAACATTCCTTCCCTCTAAGGTGGCGAGCTAGCTCAGAGGTCAAATATGAGCTGATCCAGAAATGAAAACCCATCAAGCAGCCATGGAAACAGAAGCTGAAGGCAGACCCACACCTTTTCTCTGGCTTCTGCCATTTGAGACCCAGAGCGAGTATAGCCTTGCTGTTCCCTCCCTGGAAGTTTATTCTGTGGTTTTGGCACAAGACGGCAATGTGGGGGAGAAAGCAAAGTCTATGGATATGGTTGCCTTTTCTCCTCCAAGCCAACTAGTGCCTTGTTTTTCCGTGAGCCCGCCACTGTGGGAAAATTGCTAGAGTGTAAAGTTTCCCTCTTTGTCCCCAGCGCACTTCATTTACCAGTGAGCCAAGCTGGGAACAGAGCCGCCTCTCACACAGCTCATGAATGACTCCATTTTCTCAGGGTAGCCTGTGCCTGCCCATTGTCTAACTGTCATGGCCTCTTGTATAGGTGTTCCCTGCAGTCCAGGCTGTTATGTAACGCCTGGGCAGGGAACACTGCGTGAGGGCAAGAGAGATCAGAGAGAGGAAAAACCCAGAAGGAAACCAAGACCAAAACGTCTTCCTGGAGAAGAAGGAGGGGGAAATGCTAGCCATTTGTCAGCTCTTTTCCTCTGGCTTGTTTGTCTGAGTGATAAACTTTGATTGCTGGCATACAAAGCCCCACACTGGCTCCAGGAGCACTTCTCTTTTTAAGACAGGACATGCTGTTCCCCTATGCCAGGACAGCTGCCACCTAGGTCCTCCCACAGGACTGTGACAGAAAATCCTCCCCCTCTCCTATGGCCTAGGAGCAAAGGACCTTCCCTCTCCCCAGGCTCCACTTTCTATTTCTCCTTCTCCTGCTACATCTCTGGCCCAGTGAGCTTCTCAGTCTTGTTCAGAGAAGCACACACCTTCCGTGGGCTCGCCTGTGGCGATTTCCAGGTAGTCTTGACTCTTCATCAGGCTCAGTGTTGAGAGGCAGCCATCATTTGACATCCACAAATGGCACCCTTACCCCCATAGTTGCATCACCTGGCTGCCATGTTCTGGGCTTATGTGTTCCCCATCATCCCTTTTGGCCACACTACCAGTATTGTGGGAAAATGAACGGAGGTGAAGGGGTGTGTATCATTCTCTGTTTACCCTAGCATCCCCTGCAAGCTTGTTCTGTAGAATATCAGCCCTGGGCCGGGCACAGTGGCTCATGTCTGTAATCCCAGCACCCTGGGAGGCCGAGGCAGGATCACCCAAGGTCAGGAGTTTGAGACCAGCCTGACCAACATGGTGAAACCCCATCTTTACTAAAAATAAAAAAATTAGCAGGGGGGGTTGTGGTGGGTGCCTATAATTCCAGCTCCTAGGGAGACTGAGGCTGGAGGATTGCTTGAACCCAAGAGGCAGAGGTTGCAGTGAGCCAAGATGGCACCATTGTACTCCAGCCTGGGTGAAAACAATGAAACTCCATCTCAAAAAAAAAAAAAAAGAGAAAGAAAGAAAAAAGAACACTAGCCCAGGAGCTACAACAAGTAAAATAGGATTCCGTGGGTAGATATCATGGGGGAACACTATATACTCTACCCAACTCTTAGAAAGTCACAATGCATATCATCATAATAAGACCCTGAAATGTTTGCAGTAAAGAAACCAATATCACTTTGGTGTAACATTTTCCAAACTTACTGGACATCTGGTCTACAAGCTCCATGAAAACTGGGACTTTGCCTATTGTTCATGGTTGAATACATCATAGCTCTGTTTGTGGGTGTTCACTAAGTGTGTTAAATTGAAGTGAATTTAACTGAATCTTCATTCCAAGTTGTATCTTTTAACCCCACGGAACTTGGGTCCCACAGAACAAACTTTGGCGAATGCTGGTTGATACCATGCACTAATTCTGTCCATTACAATGATGAGAAGGGAACACGAGCACAGGGAGACCCATGTGGAAGATTTTCTGGTCCTCACATAAGAACAGGCTGCAGGAGATTGCTCTGTCTGCAGCTCTTTAAAAGTGCCTGGCCCACCCATGAGCCACTCCACAAGGAAGAGGGTATGTGCATGTTTCTGGTGCTCGCACAGACCCCTTTCTGACTTGTCCCCCTACCCTTTCTGTTTTGCTCACCCTGTTCTTTGATCCCTTGGCTTTGGAGTCTGCCTCACATTAGGTTCTTCTGATCTGATGCTTCTCTTTGTTATATATTAAAAAAAAAAAAAAAAAAAATTCGGCGGAGCACAGTGGCTCACACCTGTAATCCCAGCACTTTGGGAGGCCAAGGCGGGTGAATCACCTGAGCTCAGGAGTTCAAGACCATCCTGGCCAACATAGTGAAACTCCGTCTCTACTAAAAATAAAAAAATTAGCTGAGTATGGTGGCGGGCACCTGTAATCCCAGCTACTTGGGATACCGAGGCAGGAGAATCGCTTGAACGCAGGAGGTGGAGGTTGCAGTGAGCTGAGGTTGTGCCATTGTGCTCCAGCCTGGGCAACAAGAGCAAAAACCTGTCTTAAAAAGAAATCATGAAAAAAACCCAAACAAAACAAAACAAAAAGTCTTATCTCAAGCTTGCTAACTTTGGCTTAGTTAGGTGTAAGAAAACCCTAGATTTGGGCCGGGCGCAGTGGCTCATGCCTATAATCCCGGCACATTGGGAGACCGAAGCGGGCGGATCGCTTGAGGTCAGGAGTTCAAGACTAGCCTGACAAACAGGGCAAAACCTCATCTCTACTAAAAACAAAAAAAAATTGGCATGGTGGCAGGCACCTGTAATCCCAACTACTTGGGAGGCTGAGGCATGAGAATTGCTTGAACCTGGGAGGCGCAGGTTGCAGTGAGCCGAGATCACGCCATTGCACTCCAACCTGGGTGACAGAGTATGACTTTGTCTCAAAAAAAAAAGAACAAAACAAAGAAAACCTTAGATTTGAATCCAGATTTTGCCATTTTCTGGCCGTGAGATTTTTAGAAATTTCTTGGGCCTATCAGAACCTCATTCACCACTGTGTAAAATGAGGATAGTAACACGTGCCTCAGAGTTGTTGTGAGAATTAAATGAGCATGTAAGCCTTGCACAGTGGCTGGCATTTGGCCAGTGCTCGGCACATGGCTGCTATTATTACAATTGTTCCTTCCCTTTCAGCTCCGAGCCTTGCCGGCCGCCTTGGTTTGGGCATCTGCCCAACTCCAGGTGAGCCTCTTTCTCCCTCTGCTGGGTTAGCTCCATGAGACCCAGCTGGCTGGGATGCTGGTCCAGATTTCCTCTGCCTTTGGGAACTTCTCTCCTCCCTCCTCATCGGTCCCGTCATTGCTGCAGCCTTCAGTAGTTCCTTGGACTCATCCTTTTACCACTTTTAAATCTCTGTTTGGGGCCCCCATAGAAAGAAGTAACCCTTCATCAGTCAAATGTTTTGTAGTTTACAAGATTCTAATACAGCACCCCACTTAATCCTCATCACATTGCTCTGCCTGAGTTACCTGTCTACAGATGAGAAAAAATGTGACTCAGTGCTTGCTTCACTCACACAGCAATCAAACACCAGAGGCTGGACTGGTATGCAGGTCTGGCTCCAGATGGAGCATCTCTGTCAGCCCTCACCACAGCTGCCACCTGGATAACTGTGAAGCATAGTCCTATCCTCCGGACCCTCAGGACCATGCTACTGCCATCTACTTTCTACCTCCACTTACGATCTGGCACAGCAATAAAAGAGGCCTGCAGGGAGAGGGCATGGGGTGAAGGAAAGAGATAGAGGAGGAAAGGTAAGATATTGGAGTAAAGAACAAAGGGTGGTCTTCCCTTTTAGATGTTCTTTATACCCCATCTGCAACAAATGTACAAGACCTGGTGACACCTTCTAGATCATGTAGGGATCTAGGATGCATTTATCTTTTTAAATCACAGAGCCTGTGGATGTGGGCTCCTGTGAAGGAACAAAACATGGTCTGGTGCAGTAAGCAAAGGGCAGCACCGTGGACAGTCACCCACCTGTCTTCTAATCATGGAGGAGTGAGCCCTAGAAATGTAGTAAGTAGCAAGGAGAGGAAGGGAGAGGGAAATCTTTCTCTGTGGAAAGAATCATGCAGTCTGAAAAGCAGGACTTTCACATTCTTCTGTGGGGGTGGTGAATACCGTTTTTGGAAAAGCAGGACCATGATAACACATGTACAAGAAAGGAATGGTCATTCCTTACCCTCTGGTCTGGAGGTACCAGGCATAGCCTGTCACATGTTTCTCTTCCTTCTGGACCACTTCAATTATTCTTTCTTTCTCTAGCTTCCCAGAGGCTCTGAAGAAATATCTCCTGTGTTATATTCACCCAGTAGCCTGGAAACAAAGAGTTAAAAACCCTCTGACTTGTCATTTCTGTCTGCCATAAAAGAGTACATCAAGAACTTAAATTTCTACTTTTTTACAGAAAAGGGATTAAATAATACTTCTGGTCTGAGCTCAGGTCATTAGGGGCGTTCTCACTACTTATTACTGCATGAGAAACCCCTCCAAAAATGAAGTGGCTTAAAACAGCATTTGTTTCACTCACGATCTGCAGTTTTGGCAGGGTATAGAGAAAATAGCTCATCTTTGCTCACCTGGCATCAGCTGGAGCTGCCCTGAAGCTTCATGACAGACATGCAAGTGAATGAGCCTTCAGAAGGTTCCAGCTCCCAGCCTTTGTCTGTCAGTTCACTGGGAAGATGCAAAAATGAGAGCTAAAATAGTTGAAGTTCATTGGGCCTCTCTCTCCCTCTACATGATATCTCCACATGGCCTTTCCAACATGCAGCTTCAGGGTAATTGGATATCATAAAGAGTAGCTCAGTGTTCCCAAAGTGTGGGTTGCCTTTTTTTTCTCTCTCACACATTTTCACTCTATTATGCAGGCTGGAGTGCAGTGGTACAATCTTGGCTCACTACAACCTCTGCCTCTCAGGCTCAAACAATCCTCCCACCTCAGCCTCCCAAGTGGCTGGGACTACAGGTATGTGCCACCATTCCCAGCTAAATTTTGTATGTTTAGTAGAGACAGGGTTTTGCCATGTTGCCCAGGCTGGTCTCCAACTCCTAAGCTCAAGTGATCCACCTGCCTTGGCCTCCCAAATTGCTGGGATTACAGGCATGAGCCACTATGCCTGGCCAGGTTGCCTTTTATAACCTAACTTCAGAAGTTACTCAGTATTATTTCCATGACATTATATCCATCGAAGCAGTCACAAAGCAAAGGGGAGATGGACTTCATTTCTTGTTGAAGATGGAGGTGGCAAGGTTCCAGAACAACATGTGAGACTAGAAATATAGCCGTGGACATTATTTGAAAATCCAACTTACCACAAGGGTTAAATCAATGGAAGGGACACAAATGTGTTGGGTTACTAGTTTCTGAGCTGTCAGACACTGAACTAATGAACTTTCCTTTTGCCTTTTGGGGGTTATAAGTTGTAAGAGAATAAGAAATAAAACCAAATGGAGACCCAGTCGTTTGTAAAAAGCATTCCCTCCCTTCTTCCTTGGGTCGCTTCTTCAAATTACTGGAAATAGGCATCACCATTATTGTTATAAAGATAAGGGAAGCTGGGATTTTTAGATCAAAGGTGAGAAAGTTGATAGTGATTGTCAGGATTAATGGCAAGGGGAAGAGACCCTCACTAGCTACTGCTGCAGCAACTGAAGTAACCAACTAGGGAACTTATCATTTCTGCTGAGAGAAGAGTTTTACTCTGAGGTACCAGGGAGATGGTTCCATGACATAAATATAAGGAATTGGTTAGGGTAAGGAATGAATAAAGGCATAAAACAATGTACTTTCCAATCCCAGTAGGAAGGAAGGTAACATATTAATAACGATAATATATTAACAAATGAAGCACCATTCTATGGAACACTGAGTCTCTTTTGATGGAGAAAATGAAAAAAGTGTCAAAATATGTGAGGGCCCCAGAATAAGAAAACGAGAGCTCAATATCAACATGCCCATCTAGCTGTGTTTAAAAAAAAAAGTCAGCTTTGAAAATAATATGATAATCACCCATTTATAAGCTAGAAAATATAATGAATCTTTAAAATATAATATTCATAGTTAAAGATATTATTTAAAATTAAGAGAAAAATACACTCAAGGAACAACAAAATAAACCCCACCCATTGAAATGACTAAGACACCTGGACAATATAAATTCTAATTTTGATTAATATTAATGATTATTATTCAATTTCATTTTTCAAACTGTTACTAAGGGCCTATTAAATGCCACCATTAAGCTGGAGTGCTTCAAGTTTCTTACAGATAGGTGAGGGTGACAGTCATAAAAAACTGATTATGTGGGGTTTTCTTGTTTTGTTTGTTTGTTTTAGACGGAGCCTCACTCTGTCATCCAGGCTGGAGTGCAGTGGCAAGATCTCAGCTCACTGCAACCTCCACCTCCTGGGTTCAAGCTATTCTCCTGCTTCAGCCTCCCAAGTAGCTGGGATTACGGGCATGCACACCACACCCAGCTATTTTTGTATTTTTTCTAGAGACAGGGTTTTACCATGTTGACCAGGCTGGTCTTGAACTCCTGACCTCAAGTGATCTGCCTGCCTCGGCATCCCAAAGTGCTGGGATTATAGGCTAATTATGTGTTTTGATGAAGCTTTGCCATAGGAGCACATGGAAGGGCCACTTGGACTAGACTGAAGAGGCAGAAGGTGATTCTTGAAGAATAAGTAAAGTTTAAAATAAGGGGAGAAGTAAGGGAAGATAAATTCATGCAGAAGGAACACCAGGAATACTTGGAAGTGTATGTAATATGTTTGGCAGTTTTAGACCATGGACTACACAAAGGCTAACAGTGGAAAAGGATGCTTGAGAGATAGGTAAGGGCCAGATTATGGAGATTTTACCAACTGTGGCAAGGAGTTTAGACTGTCTGTGGACAATAGGAAAGAACCAAAGGGCTTTAGGCAATGTCGTGCCAATGTTTGATCTCTCCGTGGGGATGGTCCAGAGAGGATAAAGGTGAGACCAGTTAAAAGGCCAATGCTGACCTCCAGGTGAATGGCAATGAGAACTCACATTAGAGCAGTCACAATAGAGATGTCCAGGGTGGGGCAAATGTGAGAAATATGTAGACACTGACTCACTAAGCTTGGTGATTTGGATAGGATGCAATAAGAGATGACCCCTAGGATTCTGGTACAGGTAACTGAGAGGATGATGCAATGACACCAAATAAGGTAGTAAACATAGAGAAGGAGAATAAAGGGAAGAGGAGATGATGCTGAATCCAGTTTGAGGCATGCTGAAGGTGGATTGACAGGAATAGATCCTTCTAGTATTTGGCACTGGACCACCATCCGATAGTCCTCCCCAGTCCTAGGGATTCCTAGAAAGAAACTAGGCTAGTCTTGAACTTGATAATCTCTTGTAATATTTGGGATAGGGGAGCTGATAATGGAAGCCTTGAATTTATAGATGTGTTCCACTTATACCATTTAAAAATTTTATCTTGAAAAGGAAAATTGAACAAGGAAGACACCTGATATACTAGATGAGGATTATTTTAGGTTGAGAAATATAATCCATATAGAAACTATCTTCATTTGAATTTTATGTATTTCATCCTTTTACTTATTCTTTCTTTTACTTAACAAATACTGTCTGAACACATACTATGCTAAGTGCTAAGGATATAAAAGCAAATGAGATATGGAGAACATCCTTAAGAGACTCACACTTGCATATTAAATTATTTTGACTTTTGTAGCTAGCAGTGCAAAATTCTGGTTCAATTTTAAACAATCTGTTTTTTTCAGTTGAGGAAAAAGATGATTTAGCGTTAAACAAAAGAGAACAGGATTTATGGCTAGGCTTATCTGAGCTCTTCTAGATGCATCACCCTAGATAAATTAGTTAGACTAGCCAAGTTTGAAGGAGGCAGATTAATTCAGAGCAATTTTCCTGTTGAAGATAACCAGAAATTTTTTTTTAAATGAGACCCAACAAAAGAGAGAAGAATTACTGAACCAATTTGGAAGCCCAAAAAAGTAAATTGGAAGATAAGGCTGCTCTATCCTGGGAGCATTTGGCAATTCATGAGGGGTTGGAGAAAGGGTAAGAGGCTAAATTAAGGGAATGGATTATATTATAGGGCCTGCCAAGGTGAGGGGAGTTGCTGGTGAATCTCCCCTTTTCAAGTTAAGGTACTGAAGAAGAATGAACTTGAACTACATAAGGCTTTCCAGACACTTCAGTTTACAATAATCCCAAGTGCCTGGCAAAAGCAAATGTAAGTCCTTTCTCAATGAAGAATACATTTCTATAAGCAATTCTGCACATAAAATTATTAGCACATAAGTTAAATATAGCCACATGAGGGCAGGCATGGTGGCTCGTGCCTGTAATCCCAGTACTTTGGGAGGCCAAGGTGGGTGAATCACTTGAGGTTAGGAGTTTGAGATCAGCCTGGGCAACATGGCAACACCCTATCTCTACCAAAAATACAAAAATTAGCCATTCTCATAACCCCATCTCAAAAAAAAATACATAAAAATTTAAAAATAGAAAAACCACATGAAACAGAAAAATATGACTAATAAAATAGCAGAAATAAGGACAGTAGAAATAGATCCACATGAAGTCTTACAGATCCACCTACAGTCTGATTTTTTAAATAACCAAAAACATTTGGTAATACAAACATGTTGTGTCAGTCAGATTTCCAATCAGACACAGATGGAACCATCAAACAATGATAATATGAGGGATAATATTATTCCTTAATAAAGGAATAATTTTCAAAAGTATGGGTAGTGACGGGGAGAGATGGGGTCCAATATTCTGGGGCTACTAACAATAAGGAGGCTTTACCACCTATAGGCTTGAAGAGTTACAGGGAGGGAGGAACTACCAGAATCCAGAGACAGAGAGTCTATGGTCAGGGAATGTGGCCAGCCCACAGCGACCCCACAGGAAGAGATCAGGTAAATTAGTACCGAATCTCACTCTCCTCCTTCCATGTAGTCCTACTGGTACTTTGCTTTAGCCAAACACAGCTAGAAGCCAGAGGACAAGAAAGTTCGTTGATACAGTCCATGCAGATCACGTTCCTGGAGAGACAGCAGAGTGGAGAGAGTGAAGATATATCCATAAAGGTGAACAGAAGATATATAACATGTGCTGTTATTTTTTTCAAGAAAATAAATGATTAAGGATTTAGACAGCAAACCAGAAACTATATAAAAGAGACAAAAAGAAGTTATAGAATTAAAAAAATATAGTAATCAAAATTGAGAACTCAATGAATAACTTTAGCAATTGTTTAGACCCAGCTGAAGAGAAAATCTGTGAAGTGGAAGATAGGTCAGAAGACAATCATACAATAAAGCATGAAGAGGAAAAGGATGGAAGTCTACAAGAGATGCTAAGAGGTATAGAAGATATAGTGGGAAGATCTAGTATACTTGTAGTTAGAGTATCAGCAGGCAAATAAAAGGAGGAAATAATGGAAGCAATATCTGAAGAAGTAGTGGCTGAGAAATTTTCAAACTCAAAGACAACTAGAGAAAAAGGGACAGATTACTCTCAAAAGAGCAACAGTAAGACTTAGAGCCAACTTCTCAACAGTGGAAGCCAAGAGGCAGTGAAATTACATCTTTAAAAGGCTGAAATAAAATAGCTACCCATCTAAAATATTATGATCAGAATTTAAAAATCTATCAAGAATGAAGATTTTTTAAAGTTATTTTGTTTCATTTTGTTTTGAGACAGGGTGTCTCTCTGCTGCCCAGGCTGGAATGCAGTGGCACAATCTGGGCTCACTGCAACCTCTGCCTCCTGGGTCACCTCAGCCTCCCAAGTGTCTGGGACTACAGGTGCACACCATCACACCTGGCTGATTTTTGTATTTTTGTATTGGATGGGGTCACACTATTTGCTCAGGCTGCTCTCAAACTCCTGGACTCAAGCAATCCTGCTGCCTCAGCCTCCCAAAGTGTAGGATTACAGGCATGAGCCATACCACCCAGCCAAGAATTTGGAATAAAAACTGCGTTAAACCAAGGAAATTGTCACCAGCAGACTCACAACTGAAGAAAACATTAAAAAGTTCTGCAGACAAAACAAAAAAGGATTTCAGTTGGCAAGTTGGAGATCAAGGGAAGAATGAAAAGCAAGTCAAGAATAAATATGTGGTTGAGTCTAAAGAAATATCAACCATACAAAACAGTAATACAAAGTATGGGGAGTTTAAAATGTACAGAGAATCAAAATTCACAATAACAATGATTGGGAGAGAAAATCAATGAAATTAACATCTAAAAGAATTAGTAAAAACTAATAATTAGTAAAATTAGTAAAAACAGGTAACTTCTAAGTTAATAAATGGGAAAAGTGAAATCATCAAAATTCAGCTGTATATAAACATACATATGTGTGTATATGTACACATACATATGCATATACATATGTAATCAAAATTCATCTGTATATATCAAACTTCATCTGTATATAAACATATATATGTGTGTATATGTATATATGTATACATATACATATACATATGTGTATACATATATGGTGATGGATAGATTAATTTGCTTAACTATAATCATTTCACTATGTATATGTATATCAAAACAGCATGGTATAAACCTTAAATATGTACAATAAAAAGGCACTGTTGGGGATAAGAGAGACCTATTTCATTATGATAAAGTTGAATTCACCAGGAAAATATAATTCTAATTTTCTACATACTGCTAACATAGCCTCAAAATATACAAAAGAAAACAGAAAAACAAATGCACTATCACAAGTGGTAGACTTTTAACATACTTCTCGCAGCAAATGGTATAACTAGCAGACAAAAATTATTAATCATATAGATTTGAACAACATAATCAAATATACTTGACCTTAAGAATACTTACAAGACACACTATAATTTTCTTCCAAGCACACAAGGAAAATTCACAGAAATTTACCATATGGTAGGTCATAATGTAAGTCTCAATAAATTACAAAATATTGAAGTAATTCCAAGTATTTCTCTGGGGAAAAGGTGACAAAGAGATTACTAAAAAATCCTCATATGCTTGAAAATTCAAATAAATCATGACGGAAATTAGAATTAAAAAGTGTGAAAACATCATTTTCCCCAAAATTGATCTACAGATTCAATGCAATCTCCCCACCACAACCAAAAGAAAGAAAGAAAATAACAATAGTTTTTCTTTTGTGGAAATTGACAAGCTGATTCTAAAGTTTTTATGGAAATGCAAAGTGATAAACACAACCAAGACTTTCTAGAATAAAAACAAACTGGGAGGACTTGCTCTACTGGATATTAAAACCAATTAATCTGGGTGTGGTGGCTCACTGCAACCTCTGTAATCCCAGCACTTTGAGAGGCTAAGGCAGGAGGATCACCTGAGGTCAGAAGTTCGAGACCAGCCTCACCAACATGGTGAAACCCTGTCTCTACTGAAAATACAAAAATTAGCTGGGCATAGTGACACATGCCTGTAATCCCGGCTACTTGGGTGACTGAGGCATGAGAATTGCTTGAGCCCAGGAGACGGAGGTTGCAGTGAGCCAAGATCGTGCCATTGCACTCCAACCTGGGTGACAGAATGAGATTCTGTCTCAAAAAAAAAAAAAAAAAGATGAATTATAATGATTAAACTATAGTGTTTAGGACTAATGCATAGGTGCTAAAACTATAAAGAAAAGCAAACAAGTGATTTCCACAAAAGTCAGGGTAGTTTTTTCCCTTGAAGGGAAAGGAGGAGGTAATAATTGAAAGGCATCAAAAGGGCCACTTCTGGGATTCTGGCAATGTCTAGTTCTTGATTTTACTTGGGTGTTTGCTTTGTGATAAATCACTGAGCTGGACATTTTTGTTTTGTGTACTCTTTGGTAGCTAAGTTACATAGTTCACAATAAAAAAAGTTTTATACACACACACACATTTAACACCATATATATGTTAAATACCTAGCTTCGTGCCTGGCACATAATACTCAAGAACATAAAATCACTTCTCTTCTACCATTCCTTCTTTCTTTCTAGCAAAGAAAAAAAAAAAAGAAAAGATGTGAATTTTCATAAACATTTTCTTAGTACATGCACAATCTCTCTTGCTTTCTTGCAACAATCTCACTGTCATGGCAACTGCAATTAAAGGTGGAGCCTGTGGAGAGAAGGATAGATAGGAGCACAGCAGCCTGAACTTGATTACCTCTTTGCAAGAGGAAATTCTCACTGATAACTGAATTCTGGAACTCAAAGCCTAAAGTACCCATTAATACATAATATGCTTGTTTGCTTTATATTTTATTTTCCCTTCCAAAGTAACAAAGCAGAACCTTTGTTTAAAAGCTTCCCTTTGCTGCAGGTTGCAGTTAATCCTATAATCACTGGGTGAATGTTTATCGAGCCAGACATTCTTTGTGCGTCAGAGAAGCAAGAGGCCAGCAGTGGAGGTATTGTCTTGCAGACCACTGCGATGCAGGAAGAATGTGGTTGGGTGAGGTTGGGTGACAGGCACAGCAGGCTGTGAGTTGCAGGG